>NC_138549.1:154094564-154694564 GCF_964273705.1 Natrix helvetica | reverse complement strand
TGATGGCAAACCTATGGCACGCGTGCCACAGGTGACACGTAGAGCTATTTGTCAGGGCAAGCGAGGCGCCCTTTTTTAAAGCCATTTTTCGCCCTCCTCCAGAGCCTTTATAGGAGCCTGAGGAGGGCGAAAAGAGCTTCCTCTGCCCCCCCCCCCGGAGGCCCTCTGGAGGCTTCATGAGCTTCCCTGAAGCCTCCGGAGCGCAAAAAACCTGCCCTACAGGCAAACCAGAAGTTTAGGAACGGACTTCCGGTTTGCTTGGAGGGTCATTTTGACTGCTCCGGAGGCTTCAGGAAGCATTCTGAAGGTCCCTCAAGCCTTCGGAGCGCTCAAAACGACCCTCCGAGCAAACCGGAAGTGACTTCCAGTTTGCTCAGAGGTTCATTTTGACTGCTCCGGAGGCTTCAGGGAAATGTCCTGAAGGTCCCTGAAGCCTCCGGAGGGCTTCCAGGGTGGGGCGGGAGAGGCTGTTTTCGCCCTCCCCAGGCTCCTATAAAGCCTCTGGAGCCTGGGGAGGGCAAAAAAAGCATGCAAAAAATGGGGGGTCGCACCTGTAGTGCGTGCATGCACACTGGGGGGGTCGCGCATTGCATTATGGGTGCGGCACACCCGTACATTACCCCCCTGCGCTCCTCCCACTTATGGCACGCGAGCCAAAAAAGGTTCACCATCGCTGACCTAGAACTAAGGAAAAACTTCCTAACAGTGAGAATAATTAACAAGTGGAACAGCTTGCCTTGAGAAGTTGTGAGTGCTCTCTATCACTGGATGTTTTCAAGAAGAGATTGGACAGTCATTTGTCCAGAAATGTATAGGACAGTGATGGCTAATTTTTTTGGCTCATGTGCCAAAAGCGCAGGGGGGGGGGTGTCATGCACGGGTGTGCCACACCCATAATCCAATGTGTGACCCCAGTGTGCATGGGCACATGCATACATGACCACACTCCCCCCCATTTTTTGCATGCTTTTTTCACCCTCCCCAGGCTTCAGAGGCTTTATAGTACCCTGGGGAGGGCAAAAACAGCCTCCCCTGCCCCCCGGAGGCCCTCCAGAGGCTTCAGGAGCTTCCCTGAAGCCTCTGGAGCGCAAAAAAACTGACCCTATGGGCAAACCGGAAGTTCAGGAACGGACTTCCAGTTTGCTCGTAGGGCCTGTTTTAGCCCTCCGGAGTCTTCAAGAGACTTCCGGAGGCTTCCCTGAAGGCTCCGGAGGATGAAAAACAGCCCTACGGACAAACCAGAAGTGACTTCTGGTTTGCTCATAGGGCTGGTTTTAGCCCTCCAGAGCATTCAGGGATGCTGAATTAGGGCCAGGTTTTTGTGCTCTGGAGGCTTCAGGGGTCTTCCAGAGTCTTCCCTGAAAGTTGTTGTTTTCTCCTTCCCCAGGCTCCTATAAAGCCTCTGAAGCATGGGGAGGGCGAAAAATCGCCTCAAAAAAGGCTGAAGTCAGCTGGCCAGCCCATGCATGCACGTTGGCCAGTTGACAGGGCAACATCTCGTGTGCCCTGGCAAATGGCTCCACGTACCACCTGTTCACATCCTGGGTATAGGACCTCCTGCCTGAGGAGGGGGTTGGATTACCTTCCAACGCTGTTATTCTGTTTCCCTTTAATACTCTAGTTCTTAACATAGCTGGATCTGGTTATTACTTAGTGGGAGATCAGCAAGAAACATCAGACTTTAAGCTATCAACGAAGAGCATCCAGGGAGAAGTTAGTGATGAACCACTTCCAAATCCTTGCCAAGAAAATTGCATGGGATTCCGATATGACCGGAGGACGTTGATTTATGTCAACTGTACTTTGGGGTTTCTGGTGATTGATTTGATAAGATCAAAAAGAAAACTTATAAGTTGGCACACAGTTTTTAAAATAAATATGCTGAACAAGCACAAGCACCTCTTTTTCCTTCTCCCCAACTACTCATCCTTTTATTATTGTAGACCAGCCTTTCCCTTATTCTGAGCCAACTGGGAAAATCCTCCGCAGACCTCAGTAAAAACGATCTAGCCAAGTCAGTATCAAAGGTTTAGGAAATATTGGAGACCCCGGGGGGGGGGGATGAAACCAAATGTAGCCAAATAAGTCCAATTCCTACAGCTAACTCCAAAATTAGTGAATTAAATTAAAAATAGAGAAACGCTTGCATAGAGAACATACGATATTGCTATTATCTCACTAGTTATAATAGTATACATCTTACTTTCTTTTTGAAAATCTATCATGAGGAACTTCATTTACCCAGTCAAGACGGTACTTAAAGGCCCATTCTTCCAAATTACAAAGTTGACTGGGAAAAATGGAGGAAAGAGCCGAAGACTAATTTTAGCTATTAACCATCCGCTACCAACCAGCCTCTTTCCCTTTGCAGTTTTGGCTTGTCTTCTAAGTACCGTGAAATAATTTTGTGGCCTCAATAGCTTATCTTTCCTCTAATGCACATTAGCTCATCCCCATGAGGCAGTGAGTAAAGTCAGCATATCTCAAATTGCTTAGTTTCAAAGAAATGTTATTCCTATATATGTCTGAAGACTTGAACAGTGGATGGGGAGGGAGGGTGGGAGTTTGAAGTCTTTAAAAGAATCAAAGGGTTTAAGATTTAAGAAAGAGATGAAAAGGGTAGAAAGGAATCTGGCACACACCGATTCTTAGGAAACAAATTTCAATTTATAGGAGTTTGATTTTGGATATAATACAAAGCCTCTGCTTTTTGGGGGTCACGTGTTACATTTTTAAATAGAAACAAATTGCTTTATAGTGGTCATTAACCAGCACAACATTTTTAAATAGAGTTCTCTTCCGCAGTTTTTTTTTTTAAAGAGATTTACCAATTACAAATACAATCTAGGAGTAGTTTTTCAATCTGAAAATGATAACATTTTTTTCTTTAAAAAAATTAAATGATGCGGCTGATATGGCTTCATGCTTTCAATCCGTTCCTCAACTACTTTGAACATTTATTTTTGCTTCTTGTCCTCCAACTGTTTCAGCCTGGGATTTATACTTGATTAATTCTGCCATACTGTAGACTGTTCCTTAATTATGAGCAAAAAAAGAGTATTGCTTTGGGGGGGGCAGTCTGGAGAGAGAGAGAGAGAGAGAGAGAGAGAGAGAGAGGGAGGGAGGGAGGGAGGGAGGGAGGGAGGGAAAGAGAAAGAGAGAGAGAGAGATGACTAATTGCCTGACCATTTTCATGCATATGATGGGAAACCTCTCCAGTTTAAATTCTTCATGCCAACATGACCCAGTCCAGAAAGGAGCGGTTAGTATAAAGAGTGTTTGTGCACATAACCTTATGGGGACTAGTTTTGATATCTACTGAACATCATGGTAGAGTTAATTGTCCCTAGGCTTATCTCATACACAAATACATACAGTATGTGAGAGTCAATGAGTCAAAGCATCTATCTGCCAATGTGCATTTGACCAACATGGTAGATTATAGTCAATTCTTTCTTTTTCTTCTTCTTCTTTTTCTTCTTCTTCTTCTTCTTCTTCTTCTTCTTCTTCTTCTTCTTCTTCTTCTTCTTCTTCTTCTTCTTCCTCCTCCTCCTCCTCCTCCTCCTCCTCCTCCTCCTCCTCCTCCTCCTCAAGCTCAATCCCTCCAAGACTGAGTGGCTGTGGTTTCCGTCATCCCGATTTGTGCATCTTGTTCCATCTTTGAGGATAGGGGGAGAAATTTTAGCCCCCTCAGAGAAGCCTCGCAATCTGGGAGTCCTCCTGGATACGCGGCTTAGTTTAGAAGAACATCTGACGGCCATGACCAGGGGGGCCTTTTACCAGGTTCGCCTGGTACGTCAGTTGCGCCCCTTCCTGGATCGAGATGCTCTGTGCACAGTCACTCATGCCCTCGTCCTTTCTTGCCTGGACTACTGCAATGCTCTCTACATGGGGCTGCCCTTGAAGAGCACCCGGAGGCATCAGCTGGTCCAGAATGCGGCCGCACGGGTTATCATGGAGGTACCTAGGTGCTCCCATGTTACACCCCTTTTAGGCACCCAGCACTGGTTACCGGTTGTCTTCCGGGTGCGATTCAAGGTACTAATTATGACCTTTAAAGCGCTCCATGGCTTAGGCCCAGGGTACCTGCGAGACCATCTACTGCCAGCAATAGCCTCCCACCGTCCAGTACGATCCCACAGAGTTGGCCTCCTCAGGGTGCCGTCGGCCAGACAGTGTCGGCTGGTGACTCCCAGGGGGAGAGCCTTCTCTGTGGGAGTGCCTTCCCTCTGGAATGAGCTGCCCCCGGAGCTTCGCATAATCCCTGACCTCCGGTCCTTCCGACGCGCCCTAAAAAGTTGGCTTTTCCAGCAAGCCGGCCTGGCCTGTTAATTTTATTTAATTTTTAAAATGTGAGTGTTATATAAATTGGATTTGTTTTTTGGACTGTTTCTAATTTCCTTTTAACTTTTGTACTATGTGTTTTTTAATGCTGTACGCCGCCCTGAGTCCTTGGGAGAAGGGCAGCATATAAATCTAATAAATCCAATCCAATCCAATCCTCCATAACCCTCATCAGCCATTGGCAATTGTGTTGGTGATCCTATTTTTATCAACAGCCGCACCAAAAACTGCTGTTGTGTACCTTCAATGAATGGTTGCAACCTGCAGTGGATTGTTTGGGATATCCCATCCCTGCCATAACACAATCTATATCTATTGCCCGTTTAAAGAAACAGTATAGAACAATGAGTAATTGTTACTGTACAGTGTAGAACAATAAGTATTTTATACTTAAAAAGGAAAGGATACAAAGGAATGAAAGGAAATATTTGCTCCTCAAAGTTCTCAGAAATTATGTTCTGTAACCAGCAAAAAATCCTACTTTGTGTATAACCAATACGGGGCCAATTTCTAGCATTCCTATAGATCACCCTTCTAATCTTGCATTCTTCTGATGTATCATACTACCACTGAAGATAACTAAGGGAGTTGTGAAACAAAGCAAAATAGTCTTGTTCCAAACTGGCAAAGGAATAACGGCAAGTCTGCATACTCCCTGCCTATTTATGCAATTTATATGCAAAACATATACCAGAAAAGCTGGATTTGAAGAAGATGAGCACGGATTTAAAACTGGAGGAAGAAACATCAATAATCTGTGCTATGCTGATAACACCAGTCTGATTGCTGAGAATGTAGATAATCTTCAAGGCTAGTAATGAAAATCAAAGAGTATAGTGGGGGCTGGGGGAGAACTAAGATTAAATGTAAAGAAGGCTAAATAAATGACAATAGATACATCAACTGACATCAGTTGAGGTGGTGGATAGCTTTGCTTTTTAGGATTGATCATCATCAGCAAAGTCAAGAAATATCTCTCAGACTAGCTACTGGTAAGATTTCAATGAAAGCCTTGGAATGATGGATCTGAACCAAGAAAAAAATAGAATTATTCAGCAATAGTTTTTTTCTGTGACATTCTATGAATGCAAGACCTACTGACTTTGAAGAAACAGGACAGAGTTGAACTTTGTTGCTGAAGAAGACATTGATCCTCGATAGCCAGGAAAACAAACTAATGAATCATTGTACAAATGAAGCCAGAATTCTTCTGGAAAGTACTATTGATGAAGCTCCGTCTGTAATATTTTGGATATATCACCTAAAGATCCTCTAAAAAATCCATAATTCTTGGAAAAGTTAAAAGAAAAAAGAAACTAGCAGCAATGTGGATGGATTCAATTACAACAGCATTCAATGTATCATTAAGAGACCTAAAAGGCCCTCCTGAGGACAAATCATTTTGGGGAGAATCTATCCATATGATCACTAAGAATTGACACTGACTTAAAGGCACTTAATCAATGGGTGGGATTCAGTGGTGGGTCCTAACAGTTCAGACTGGTTCAGCCAAACCAGTAGTGGTTTGGCGGCCTGGGTCATAGAACCGGCAGTGGCCCAGGCCTGCCACGCTCCCGAACTGGTTATCCGGGTGGCACCATAGGCACCGCCATCTTGTTTTTCAGTTCTGCGCATGCTCAGAACATTTTTAATTGCACTGTGCATGCACATGCAGTGCACACACAAGCACAAGCGCAGTAGTGCCTGCCAGAACCCACCCCTGGTGGAGTTGTAGACCAATCTTCTGGAAAGCACCAAATTGAGGAATGCTGCTGAAAACTATATATCCTTTCTCCAATGTGATGGTTCAATTAAGGCTTTGCAAGTGTGAATAGTAGCCCTCAATATAGTTACAACCCCAATATAGCATGTTAAAGATACCCAGGTATCCATTAAGGCAAGAAGGAGAATGCTAGAAATTTAACAAGAAAGTACTTATTTTGAGAATGCAAAGGTATTTGATTAATTAAATTAATCCCTTATTTACAATACAATACAATACAATACAATACAATACAATACAATACAATACAATACAATACAATACAATAGTAGAGTTGGAAGGGACCTTGGAGGTCTTCTAGTCCAACCCCCTGCCTAGGCAGGAAACCCTATACCGTTTCAGGCAAATGGCTATCCAACATCTTCTTAAAGACTTCCAGTGTTGGGGCATTCACAACTTCTGGAGGCAAGCTGTTCCACTGATTAATTGTTCTAACTGTCAGGAAATTTCTCCTCAGTTCTAAGTTGCTTCTCTCCTTGATTACTTTCCACCCATTGCTTCTTGTTCTACCCTCAGGTGCCTTGGAGAATAGTTTGACTCCCTCTTCTTTGTGGCAACCCCTGAGGTATTGGAACACTGCTATCATGTCTCCCCTAGTCCTTCTTTCTCTTAAGCTAGACATACCTAGTTCCTGCAACCGTTCTTCATGTTTTAGTCTCCAGTCCCCTAATCATCTTTGTTGCTCTTCTCTGCACTCTTCTAGAGTCTCCACATCTTTTTTACATCGTGGCGACCAGAACTGAATGCAGTATTCCAAGTGTGGCCTTACCAAGGCATTATAAAGTGATATTAACACTTCACGTGATCTTGATTCTATCCCTCTGTTGATGCAGCCTAGAACTGTGTTGGCTTTTTTGGCAGCTGCTGCACACTGCTGGCTCATATTTAAATGGTTGTCCACTAGGACTCCAAGATCCCTTTCACAGTTACTACTACTGAGCAAGGTATCACCTATACTGTACCTGTGCATTCCATTTTTTGTTGCCTAAATGTAGAACCTTACTCTTTTCACCATTGAATTTCATTTTATTAGATAGTGCCCAATGTTCAAGTTTGTCAAGATCCTTCTGTATCTTAAGCCTATCTTCTGGAGTGTTGGCTATTCCTGCCAGCTTGGTGTCATCTGCAAATTTGATGAGTTCCCCATTTATTCCCTCATCCAAATCATTGATGAAGATGTTGAAGAGTACTGGGCCTAAATCAGAGCCTTGGGGTACTCCACTGCATACTTCCCTCCATGTAGATGCAGTTCCATTGAGGACTACACGTTGAGTGCGGTTGGTCATCCAGTTACGAATCCATCTGGTGGTGATGCTGGCTAACCCACATTCTTCTACTTTATCTAGTAGTAGGTTATGGTCTACCTTATCAAAAGCCTTACTGAAGTCCAAGTAAACTATATCAACGGCATTCCTCTGGTCCACTAATTTTGTCACATTATCAAAGAATGCAATAAGATTAGTCTGGCATAATCTGTTTTTGACAAATCCATGTTGACTTTTGGCTATTACTTTGTTTGCTTCTAGGTGTTCGCAAATTCGTTGCTTGATTATTTTTTCCAGAATCTTTCCTGGTATTGAGGTCAGGCTGATAGGTCTGTAGTTTCCTGGATCTATTTTTTTCCCTTTTTTGAAGATGGGAACCACATCAGCTCTTTTCCAGTCCTCTGGTAGTTCCCCGGTGTTCCAGGATCTCTGAAAGATATAATTCAGTGGTTCTGAGATCTCATCTGCTAGTTCCTTCAGAACCCTGGGGTGTAATCCATCCGGTCCTGGTGATTTGAACTCATCTAGGGTAGACAGGTGCTCACTTACCATTTTCTTCCCTATTTCAATTTGTGTTCCTAACCTGATTGTCGTGGTGCTGCTTTTGATAGGTTGGACTGTTTTATCCCTTTGTGTAAAGACAGATGTAAAACATGAGTTAAATAGTTCTGCTTTCTCCCTGTTGCTTGTCACCTTCTTGCCACTTTCTCCTAGCAATGGACCAATTGTTTCCTTAACTTTTTTCTTGTTTTTAACATGTTGGAAGAAGCTTTTTTCGTTAATTTTTACTTTTGTGGCAAGCCTTTCTTCATTGTGAGCCTTAGCTTTCCTCACTTCATCTTTACAGGCTCGGGTTATTTGCTGATATTCTGCCTTAGTTATGTCCCCCTCCTTCCACTTTTTATACTTACCTTTTTGGTGGTTTATGATTCAGCATTTTGTGTTAAACAAGGGGTTAATTTGTTTATAAAATTACACAATTAAGTCCTAGGGACATGAACTGAAGAAACTTCTTGGATGAGAAGTGAAACATTCTCAAGGGGAAAAAAATCCAAGCTAGTCCAGTTGCCTTTTGAAAAGCATATTTGGGACAACTAGATGACTGAGAATCACCATAGACAAAATGGTTGTAGCTTAACTGTAATTAGTCCATAACACAAATCTTGCACTATTCAAAGACTAACAGATGCATCATAGCAAATAGCTGTGGATATTGTAATGTGGGCGTTAGGATGTCTAAGAATCTTTGGTGTTTCTGATATACAACCTATGGTTCCACCTGCTTATCAGTGGTGGGATTCTCAAATCTTTTACTACCGGTCCTGTGGGTGTGGCTTGGTGATCATGGCATGGCTTGGTGGGTGTGGCTTGGTGGGCATGGCATGGGTTGGTGGGTGTGGCTTGGTGGGCATGGCAGGGGAAGGATACTGCAAAATCTCCATTCCCTCCCCACCCCACTAATCTGCTTTCCAGCTCCGTTCTCCTGGGCAGGGCAACAAAAGAAGACCCAGTCGATCATCTGGGACTTGGGAGACAACGAATAGATGTGGGCGAGGCCATCCAGAGGTAGTATTTTCCGGTTCTCTGAACTACTACCTTCTGCTATTGGTTCTCTAGAACTGGTCAGAACCGGCTGAATACCACCTATGCTGCTTATTCCAAATTGATTCCAAACAACTTCTTTATTTCTGGCTAGCAAGTCTAAAACAGGACAGAATGAATAATGCTAACATTGTATTGTATTAGGCATTGATATAATACATGTTTGGCTTTATAAAGCAGGCACTAGGTGTCTACAAAATCACTCACCTTGAAGTAAACAGAAGTTGCTTTTATATACAAAGACAATACAGTCCTCAAATCCAAATCTTTTGATCAAACCTGACATTACAAATAATGTGTCAAAAGAGCTTCTGAAAATACTGGCCAATGCAGCTTGACATGTCCACACAAATATGCAATTTTGTGTTTAAAGGCCATTCGTCAGAGTAGTTGCTACAGCTTTTTGCAAGAAAGCAGAGGGACAACTCTGCATGCAAATAGTGTTTTTAAAAATAATCTCCAGCAGTTCTTTGGGGGAAAAAGGTCATTCAGGCACTATATAAATCTCAGAACCAAAAACCGGAATCTTTTCCCTTGGTGGTTGGTATATTACTTGTTCCCTGAGATCAAATTATCTGGGAAACAAAAACTGAGAATAATCATAGTTACTCTAAATAATGATACTGGCATGATACTGGCTGTGATTGTAAAGGCTGAAATAGCGGCTAATAAGACATCCCCTTCAGGGATGGGGGTCAAAAATGTAAAAACAACACTCACCAACTTGCAATCAAAGCCTGGCCCCTCCCCCCCATGCATTGTGATATTCCAATCCCATGGCTGTGGCTCTGATCACAAGGTTGATTCCCTCTCACTAGACACATTTCCCCAATCTCTCATGTATTCCAAACAGTGACGTGCAGTCAGGTGAGGCAGGGGAGGCACAGCCTCACCACTGTCATGAAAAGAAAAAAATGTAAAAGGAAAAAGGCGAGAGCTGAGGTCAGGCTGAGTTAGTTGCTGCCTCCCCGTGGATGACTCTGCTTAGCTGTTTAAAAAAGCCTCTAAAAAAGTGCCCTCTACTATGAGGCAGGAGAACTGCATGCCTCATCTAGTCTGACTTTAGGCGTTTTATGATCACTTGAGCAGAGTTAAGCAAGGGTGTGTGTGTGTGTGTTTGTTTGAGAGAGAGTGAGTGAGAGAGAGGGAAGGGGGTAGGAGAGATAGTCCAATCCAACTTCTGTGTGTGTGTGTGTGTGTTTGAGAGAGGGGGGGGAGGGAGGGAAAGAGGGAGGAAGGATGGGAAGGGAGAAGAAAAAGAAAAAGAAAGAAGGAGCAAAGGAGAAAAACAAATGCTGTCGCTTTAAATCGGAACTGAGCATGCCTGGCTGTGAAATTCTGGGAGTTGAAGTCCACAAGTCTAAAAAAATTTGAAACCCACCACTGTGTCAGTGCCTCACCAGCCATAAACCTCACCGCACGTCACTGATTCCAAATTATAAACATGCTTTCCAAATCCAGAACTACATGAACAAGTAATGTTATCCATTCAGTCGTGTCCTACTCTTGGTGATTCTATGGGCCAGGTCTCTCCACGTCGTCCAATCTTGCATTACTTCTTTTGAGTTTTTCTATGCGCTGGCTGATGTCAGCTTTGATAGTGATGTACAAATTATCAAATGCAAATACTTCACACACACTGTTCCCTTTTTATAATCATTCCATGTAGCCTTCTTGGGCAGCAGAAATATTGAGGGGTGAGACTTTAGCTTACTTGATTGTTTTGCATGAAGATCTAGGTAACATCTTCAGTAACATCTTCAGTTTGAGGGTGAGTAGGATTGGTTGCATGTTTACAGATAGTAGTTTCCCATTCCAGTTTTATAGACAGCAAACAACCAATCTCAGAGAGTACAAGATCCATAAGAATGATACTAACCTTTACCTCCGGTTGACAGATTGGATTGGATTGGACTGGACTGAACTGGATTGAAACGTGTTACTGTTTCGCTGAACTCAATAGGATTCTCTTCTCAGTAAACATGCATAGAATTTAGGAAGTTGTTTTTGTAGGAATAAAGCAATTCAGCTTTAAGAATTAACTCAAAAGACAAAAAACAGAGAAAGGGTCTAATGTTAAGTTTTAATTCACTCTTGATTTTCTTTTGATGGTTCTGGATCCAAAACAAGAAGAAACAAAACTAATTTTACGATGCCTTGTTTAAAACATATAATGGGGAGCTACTATAGGAAGCTGCCACGCACTGACCTACTATCATTTAATCATTTAATTGAGTATAATCAGGACATACCACCAGGGGCATGGACAGGAGATTTACCAACCATATTGAAAGGGACATTTTATGTAAAACCTGGTTTTGTCCACATGTCCCTGGATAATACATATCCATGATATAACAATAGATGTTATTTTATGAATCAGCAATGGGAAGGGGAAGGACTAGGAAAAAATCAATGTTGAATGACTCATATGTGAATTTTCATCACAATTATTACAAAGTGCAAAAGAGGTTCATAGTACACCTTAAATAAATATGGGGTGTGCTTTGTTTTGGGACCTCAGTAATTCACCTGCATATCATATGTGTAAGACCTGAATCTGCTTTTAACAGTTTCCCCATTTTTAGCTTTAGCGATATATCTTGTTGCATTGTTCTTTTTACAACTTCTAGGACTCCTTTTTCTTTGGTATCTGTAGAAGAAAGCAATGGCCTTCTCTTATAACATTCACTCCATAAAAACAACCTCCACGGCGTGCATAACTAAAAATGGCTTTGTTTCCTCTACAGGGATATAGCTTCGAGATAAAACATAAGCTGTATTTACAAATAGATCCAGGTTTTCTCTCTGATATTTCCAGACAGAATTAGTATAGAAATAAATAGCTTATGGCAGGGGTATCACTAGGAAATGGTGTTGTGGCTTGCGAGTGGAACTGGCAGCAGATTCAGACAGTGAGGAGGTTGGGGAGGAACATGGGCCAGCCCTGGAATCTGGGGAAGGCTCTGATGAGGGCTCTGTGTTGGAGGCAGAGAGGGGGCCAGAGCCGTACGCCAGTTATCAGCTGCCTTCAGAGTCAGACATCAGTGAGGCAGACAAACAGCTGGAGCCTGTTCCCAGTGTGCGCATGCGCAGACTTGTCCGGCGAAGGGAACAACTAAAGAACAGAAGTTGATTTGGGAGTAAAGCCACAGACGGATGATCAGTGGCCCCTCCCAGAGGAAATAAAAGAGGAGTGAAAGGGGAATGGAGTTTGCAGAAGACAATTAGTTCGCTTAATTGGTTATGACTCTCCGCGACTCCTTGCCACGTTCTGCAGATATCGGCCTGTCAGCTCTCCAAGCCAGATAAGGTCTGTGACTGTAAATCCTCCCTTGAAAGACTTTGCTGGATGTGAATGAGCAGAATTCACAGTAAAGTAATAAAAGAGGGTTTTTTTATCAAAACAAGTTTCTTCATGCTCTTGGGAAGCCTTGGTCAGGTTTCCAAAATCAATGAAGTAGCTGTGATGGTCTCATCCAAGTGACACACACAGAAAATGGGCAAAATTTTGTTTGCATCATCACTGCTGACAGAAGATAGATTCCCATATTATTTCTATTAGAAGACCTTGTATAAATAGTCTTCAACTTAGAACCAGACATTGACCACTGCCCTGAAAAAAAGGGATTTATGACCCAGATTCAATGTTCCGATGGGCCCCTCCATGGTCATGTGACCAAACTTCAGGTGCTTGGCAATGCCTGCATTTACAGCTATGCAAAGTCCCACAGTCACATTACTGTGTTTTATGGCGGCTGTGCGAAAAAACGGTACTTCCAATTTTTGGCAAAATTGCACCCATTGGATCACTTAACCATTGCATCCACTTTACAACAGACACATTTGCTTTATGACATCATGTTCATTTAACGACCACCAAGAAAAACATTGTAAAACTATTTTACAACTGTTGTAAGTGTAGTGGACTATCAGTGCTTCCATCCCAAGACATGTCAGTCAGCACTGTTGAAAATTTGACTTCCTCAGATTCTCACTGAGCTAAAAAGTAAACATCTATGTATTTCCATTTATATTTTAGACCAGGGGTGGCAAACTCTTTTTCATTGAGGGCCGCATCAGAGTTGTCTTTGACCTTGAGATGGCATGGGGGCATGGCCAGGATGGATGTGACCTGCTTGACGTCACTCGTGTTGGAAGTGCCTCTGGAGCAGGGGTGAAATTCAGCAGGTTCTGACAGGTTCTGCAGAACCAGTAGCAGAAATATTGAGTAATTTGGAGAACCGGCAAATACCACCTCTGACTGGCCCTGCCTCCATTTATTCTGTGCCTCATGAGTCCCAGCTGATCAGGAGGACATGGGGATTTTTGCATTAACCCTCACCTGGAGTGGGGTGGGAATGGAGATTTTGCAGTATCCTTCCCTGCCACGTCCACCAAGCCCACAGAACCAGTAGTAAAAAAATTTGAATTTCACCACTGCTCTGGAGGTCCGAGTGCTCTGCCAGCAAAAACAGGCTCCCGAGCTCCGTTTTGGCTGCAATGGCTTCCTGCAACCCTCTGCCAGCAAAAATGGAGCTTGGGAGTGCTTCTTGTGGCCCTTGCAAGCTCTGTTTTCTGTTGCGATGGCCTCCTGCAACCCTCTGCCAGTGAAAACAAAGTTCAGGAGGGCCATACACAGCCCTCCCAAGCTCCATTTTGGGTGGCAGAGGCACTGCGGGCCAGTCCTTCGCTGTTTCCAGGGAGACTCCACGGGCCAGATCTAAGTACCCTGCGAGCCGGATCTGGCCCTCTGGCCTTGAGTTTGACAACCCTGTTTTAAACTGTTAGCTTTGATTATGCTCTCTACATGGGGCTCCCCTTGAGATGCACCCGAAGACTACAGCTAGTTCAGAATGCGGCCGCGCGGGCTATCATGGGGAGTACTAGGTACTCCCACATAACACCTCTCCTGCGCGAGCTGCACTGGCTGCCTGTGGTTTTTCGGGTGCGTTTCAAGGTGTTGATTACCATCTTCAAAGCGCTCCATGGCACAGGACCTAGTTACCTGCGGGATCGCATCCTACCGCATACATCCCTGCGACCAATTCGCTCTCACAGGGAGTGACTCCTCCGGGTGCCGTCCACCAAGCAATGCCAACGGGCGGCGCCTAGGAGTAGAGCCTTCTCTGTGATGGGCCCAACCCTCTGGAATGACCTCCCCCCCGATATTAGAACTACTACAGACCTCCGCTCCTTCCGACAAAAACTTAAGACTCACCTGTTCCAACTAGCTGGCCTGGCCCATTTATAGTCCCATTCATACCTCCTGGCAAATATTTTTACCCTGGGATAGTTTTTAGGGGTGTTTCTAATGTATTGCTAAATTTTTAAAATTTTAATCTAACTTTAACTATTGTACAGTAAACTATTGCTACCTCCTCCAGCCCTATATTTATTTTATATTTATATTATGTATATTCACTGTTTTTAATATGACTGTACACCGCCCCGAGTCCCTTCTGGGAGAGGGGCGGTCTAGAAATTAAATAAAAGTTAAAGTTATGCTGCCCTGTCTGTTTTCTTGTTTCCATTTCAGGCAAAGAATCCTCTAAACGAATAAACAGATTGCCTTATTGGGAAAAGCTCTGATCCGTCTCCTTCCCTTTCTTTCTTTAGGCAATAAATTTTCTCCGCCATATGCTGGGGTCTTGCTAGCCTGTGTTTGGATCTATGCATTCATCTTCGCAGCGGCTCCTCTGGCTGACTGGGGCAGTTATGGGCCAGAACCCTATGGGACTGCTTGCTGCATCAAATGGAAAGCCTCAACCAGAGAAGCCAAATTCTACATCATGGCCCTCTTTGTCTTCTGTTACATCATTCCATGCATCCTGATAATCATCTCCTACTCACTCATCCTTTGGACGGTGAAAGTATCCAGAAGAGCAGTGAAACAGCACATGTCACCCCAGAGCAAACCTAACAGTGTCCACAGTCTAATTGTCAAGGTAAGGATTGAAGCACAATTTATTTATTTATTTATTTATTTATTTATTTATTTATTTATTTATTTATTTCTTAGATTTTTAGACCGCCCCTCTCCCAAAAAGGGACTCGGATAGGTTTCTGATACCCATATGGAAGCAGTTTCTTTAGAAAACCTCTTAATGTTAGGTTTTGTATTCTGGGATGTTTTCCTGCAAGAAGGGAAATAATCCCAAATGGTACTTCAATTTACTGACAAAAACCACCAACTGAAGGATGTTATATAAGCAGAATGAATTGTGTTAAAATGGAAAACCAATCTCTCCATTCCAACTCGGGCTCTGGGCTTCCAAAGTTATAGCATTTTTTTTCAGAGTATAAGATGTGCCTTTTCCCCCATTAAAGATGGTAAAAATTTGGATGCATCTTATACACTGAATGTAGCCCCACCCACCCACTGGCCCCCACCCTTTGGCCTCTGCCTCCCAGCAATTTACCTGCTTGCAGCAATCAGGGAAAATGAGGCTTGAAGAGCGGGCAATATGTTATGGCAATCTCTGCAGCCTGAAACAGCTGATGATCAGGAGGTCCATGCTGAAATTGAAGGTGCAACTTGCTGTTTGCTCCACAAGGCAAATTGCTGGGAGGCAGAGGCAGATTTTTTTTTCTTTTGCTACTCAGGCTGTTTGCTGTTTGCTGCAAAGAGGTAAGTCAATAACTATAAATGCCTATAGAATGTTCAAATTATTAGACTTGTTTTTTAAAGACTGCTTTATTATTGTTCTAGACAACTTAACAAAATGAAGAAGGTTTTTAAAATAAATGCTTGATCTGAAGAAGCCTAGTGCTATTGTATCTTCTTTTAAATAGCAGAGAATAACTATTCTTCCAGAAAGCCACATCAATTTTAACAGCATATGTACAAGTATAGTCTGAAATGTAACACCACAAACAGTGGATATTATCTGTACTGTTTACTGTTTGTTGCAAGGAGGCAAAATGCTGGGAGCCAGAGGCAGATTTTTTCCCCCTTGTTTCCCTCCCCAAAAGCTAGGTATATCTTATACTTCGGAGTGTCTTATACTCCAAAAAATACTGTAATCTGTATCTTCAAAAAATATGTATCTATAACAGATACAAAATACATACTGTAATTCACATCATTTGCAAAAATGATGTCCTGATGCATACAACATCATTTCCCTTTGCAACAGATATCTGGGCTTGCTTACCCCTTTTTCCAGCTTTGGGTTGTTATGAATTTGTTATGCAGTGTTCAAGATACGTGAGGGATGCAGTGGCTCAGTAGCTAAGACACTGAGCTTGTCGATCAGTAGGTTGGCAGTTCAGCGGTTCGAATCCCTAATGCTGCAAATCGGAGTGAGCTCCTATTACTTGTCCCAGCTTCTGCCAATCTAGCAGTTTGAAAGCATGTAAAATGCAAGTAGAAAAATAGAGACCACCTTTGGTGGGAAGGTAACAGCGTTCCGTGCATTTTCAGTGTTTAGTCATGCCAGTTACATGACCATGGAGACGTCTTCGGATAGCGCTGGCTCTTCGTCTTAGAAATGGAGATGAGCACCGCCCCCTAGAGCTGGAAACACCTATGTGTGGTGGAACCTTTACCTTTACCTATAAATCATGTTTTTCTCAAACATAATCTAAGCAATATTTGGCTGAGTTCCCATAGCATATTTAAATCCTAAACCATGTTTTTACCAACCACAGAGCTTAGAGTCACAAAACATTCTGACCAAAAGGAAACAAACTATTTTACTTACAACCATTCCTTTAGCAGACATTCGAAGTTACAACAGCCCTGAAAAAGTGACCATCGTAGCATTCCCACAATCACATAATGTACCGTATTTTTGCTGTATAAGACGCACCTTTCCACCCCCTAAAAGAGCTTGGAAATGGTGCGTGTTATACACTGAATACAGCCAGTTTTTGGCCTCCTGAAACCCCGCCCCCACAACCCATTTTGGCTAAAAACGGGTCAAAAATGGGCCGTTTTTCACAAAAATGGTGGCGTTTTGCCTTCCCCCAGCCCTGCTGAATCCTGCAGAGTGCTCCTGGGAGCTGGGGAGGACAAAAACTTTTTTTTCTTACTTACCTCTTCAAAATCTTGGTGCGTCTTATATACCGGTGCATCTTATAGTCCACAAAATATGGTATTTATGATGGTTCCACCCTTCTGAAGTCATTTGCAATCTTCCCAGCTGGCTTCTGACTAGCACAATCAATAGGAGAAGTCGGATTTGCTTAACAACTGCAGTGATTCACTTAACATCCGTGACAAAAATTAGTGGAACAGAAGTTGCCTCCAGAGGTTGTGAATGCCCCAACACTGGAAGTCTTTAAGACTTGGGAACTTTAAGACTTGTGGACTTCAACTCCCAGAATTCTGGGAGTTGAAGTCCACAAGTCTTAAAGTTCTCAAGTTTGGACACCCCTGCTTTAAGAAGATGCTGGATAACCATTTGTCTGAAACGGTATAGGTTTTCCTGCCTAGGCAGGGGGTTGGACTAGAAGATCTCCAAGGTCCCTTCCAACTCTGCTATTGTATTGGATTGTAAAAGTCTATTGAGACTCTCAGTCATCCAGGTCATGGTTTTCCCAAAGGTGCTTTTTCAAGAGGCGGTTGGACTTTCTGGTTTTTCCTTGAAGATGTTTCACTGCTTGTCAATCTGCTTAGAAAGCTATTCTAAGTCGTACAGCTGGGGTATCTACTTGACGTCCCTGCTGCTATCCTAAATGCACCCACCACCCTTTCTTGCCAATGGTTCATTCTTCCAGAATCCCTGGGAATCCTCATGTGAAGAATCTTCCATTTGGGGAACTTTTTTTTTTTTTTTAATTGCTTCCCCCCACGAAAATGCCCTTGGAAGACGGAGGTGGCAGGATGAATCAGGCACAGCAGCAGGCAAAGATAAAATGAGAGGGAGAGTTCTATTACATCGGGGTGATTTGCTCATTCATGTTGCACGGCTGCTTGTCATGATTTGACAACTTAATTTAACTGTGTACACACCTTACCCTCTTGATCGGCAAGCAGTATGTCAGCAGCATATCACAGCCTGCTTATCTAAAGAAACTCCAGGGCTTGTTTATCATCTGGTTGAGTGCACTAACCAATTCACCAGTTGAATTAATTAACTCATTAATTACAGGCTAATTAAATATACACGCCAGCAGCATATTATTCTGAGCTGTGGTAGATAGTTTCTCTCCAGAAGTGCGATAGATACTTATTTATCTTCCGGCAGCTAGATCTCTTGAGCACAGAATGATGCTATGATGATGCTATTCAGTTGCAGCACTTTGCTTAGCTCTGATGCAGTCCTGCTTCTGTAGGAGAAACAACTGGAAACCTTGGAAGAAAGCAATAGCAACCACTTCTCTAATGTTGCCCAGAAAATATGGATCTCTCCATGTAATCCCCAGAAGTCGGTTTTGATTCCAGGGAGATTTTACCTTTTCTTTTAAAGAAACAAAGCAAAATTTCATGCACAGGAAATGCACGAAGCTAATGTTTTCACATTCAGTACATTACCTGCAAAGATAATGCCCATATAGACACTACCATGCTGAACAAGGGAAGGAGGGAGGGTGGGAGGGAGGAAAATGGGAAGGGAGGAAGGAAAGGAGGAAGGAAAGAATGAAGGAAGGGGGAAGGAAGGGAAGGGAAGGAAGGAAGGGGAGAAGGAAGGAAGAGGAGAAGGAAGGAAGGAGGAAGGGATGGGGAAGGAAGAAAGAGGAGAAGGGAGGAAAGGGAAGGAAGGAAGGGGGAAGAAAGGAAGGAAGGGGAGAAGTGAGGGAGGGAGGAAATAAGGAAGGAGGACAGGAGGGAGGGAGGAAGGGGGAAGGAAGAGAGGAAGAGAAGAAGGGAGGAAGGAAGGAAGGGGGAAGGAAGGAAGGAAGAGTAGAAGGGAGGGAGGGAGAGAGGGAGGGAGGGAGGAAGGAAGGAAGGAAGGAAGGAAGGAAGGAAGGAAGGAAGGAAGGAAGGAAGGAAGGGTCTGAAGTTGATAACCTTCCATTTTTTGTCACAGAAAAGACTGTGTGGATACTAGAATTTTTTCCCATTGTCTGGAATTGATTAAAGCAGACTAATGTGGTTGGATGTACAACATACTTGATGGTGAAGTCACCTATTTGTTCTAGAGAAGCCCAGGAAACAGAGACATTTAGGAAGATTGTCTATTTTTAAGGAACATCTCAGTACTCTCAGTGCATAACCACACTCTACATTGTTTCAGGAAGTCCTGAGAATTAAATTCATTTAAAACTAATGCCTATTTGTAGTAACTCTGACCCTAAGATATTCAGTGGAGATTGTAAGACTTCTGCACTGGTATGCCACAAAGCTCAACATTCAGCTAGATTCTACTGTATAAGCTTAATCAAAATGAAGAATGGCTAAGTTACGGATGGTTGAGTTATAGACTTGAGTCACAAATCACAATAAGCCATTGCTTGCTTAACCATGATTTCCTGAATAAATTATAATTGGCTGGGTTTATGTATTGCATTAACCCAAACCAATAAAGCCACACCCTATCTTATTGCAATGTAGGAATCTCCTTACAGAACCTTAAAATGAAGCAAAACGTGGAGCATATTATGATTTTCCTCTTGGTTCTTCCCTCTGTTTTCCAGCTCAGTGTTTCTGTGTGCATTGGATTTCTGGCTGCTTGGACCCCCTATGCCATTGTTGCTATGTGGGCAGCATTTGGCGACGCCAGCAAAGTGCCAATCCTGGCCTTTGCCCTGTCTGCTGTCTTCGCCAAGTCCTCGGCCACCTACAACCCTCTGGTGTATCTGCTCTTCAAGCCCAACTTCCAGAAGTTCCTTTCTAAAGACCTCTCCTTCTTCCAGGCAGTGTGTGCAGTCTGCTGTTGTGGCCGGTCCAGGGTCATCACCCTCCGATCCTTCCACACGCCAGATGGCCGGGCTTCCATGAGATTCTCTACTGCTTTCACTGACCACCGTGGATCCTGCAGGAACTGTTCTGACACCTTTGAATGCTTCAGCAATTATCCCCGGTGCTATAGGCTCACCCAGAAATCTGACACAGCCTCCAAGACTAACCCTCTTGCAATTCTGAGAGATGGAAGAGCTTGCCGGCCAAGTTTCAAGAGAACTGTGCAAGTCATGGTGCTCATGACCAAGAAAAAGACTGGAATAGGGACTATGAATGTAGCTGGGGATGTTCTGCCTTCAAACATTGTGAGAGATCTCATGTAAGCATGGTAAGAGGAAAGGGTTCAAAACAGGGGTGAAATGCTCTGAAGGCTGCTACCGGTTTGCTTCGTGCGCATATGGCCGCCAACACAACTGATCATCAGAGCTACCAGTTCAAGAGAACTGGTCATTCCGGCGATCAGCTGTGTGACGATCAGCTGTGCCGCACAGCTGATTGTCGGAGCTACCGGTTCACCCGAACTGGTAGTAAAAAAATGCTACTGGACAATCAGCTGTGCAACAATCAGCTGTGCCGCACGGTTTCTAATCATGTGGCACAGCTGATTGTTGCACAGCTGATCGTTGGAACTATCACTTCGCCCGAACCGGTAGCATTTTTTTACTACCAGTTTGGGTGAACTGATCCAAACCGGTAGCATTTCACCCCTGGTTCAAAGGCAGGGGTCGGTCCTTTCTATTCAGGTCCACCTTCCACTACCTAAAGCTATCCAGATATTTGATTTATCATTTTCATCATGCCCAGTTAATATGATAAAGCTGGGAAAGGTTTTTTTTTTTTTAATCTACCTAAAATTTCACCTTTTATCCTTACATACCATTGTTCCCAAAGTGTTATTTGCAAATTATACATTTTTTTAAATAGATGTAATTTTGTATCAGCAATTTTGCATCTATAAGGGGGGAGGGGGAATCAACAATGCCAAGCCTCCAAACAAAACAGGATCTAAAAATCCTTCTGCATTTATGACATCAGAGTATCACCAACTGCAAAATGGATCACATGAGGTTTCTTACCTGTTCAATCTGTACTGCACGGTGAGTTACTTGCATAGCTCACTTTCAATCAATCCACGCAGATGATGCTGAAGGTAGGGATAATTAATTGCACACATAACTGAAGTGCAAAAAATAATAATTCAATCAAATTAGATTGATAAGAGCTCAGAGACATAGGATCCCTTGCTTATCAGATGTGCTGACAAAATTACATAGTAACTTGGATAAGTTTTACATCTGTTATTCCAGTGGATTCTATGGCTCTTAGACTCACAGTGCTGATGTTTGCTGTAATATCTTAGCTAGATTTCCCTCAGGCCCATCATATTTTTAAAGATCAATTCATGCCAGCACAGAACCAATCCAGTGTGCTGACTCGGATATTACTCATCTAATTTCCCATGTTTTGTTTTTCCTATTTATCCCCGCCTTTAAGGATGATTATGACAGTTTATTAATGATAAAGAACATTGATTTCTCATAAAGTATTACATGGTAGAAAGCTAAGAAATCTAAGGTGCTATTGCAACAGATGTTCCACCCTCTCCTCTATAGCCTTAACATCAGTTGTGGGACTCAATCATGAAAAGTTCTACCTGAGGGGTAAAAAAAATGACATCTTTCTACCTCACACAAGAGGCTTAAGTTGAGGGAACATCCTAAAAAAACCTGCAGTTCTTCAAGCAAATAAGCATTCAATAGTACTACTTCTGATTTAAATCCATCACCATCTGAGAAAAGAACAACTACTCAAAACATAGTGAAGAATTTTGACCAATGGTCATTTCATGCCCAAAGACGGCATTGAAAATAATGGCCTCAAAGGATGCAGCATTCTCTATGGTTGGACTATGAAGTCTGGGTTTTATAATGAGCTCCCAAGGCATTTGGTCATCACTGCAACAACAAGAAAATGGAGGGATGTCCTTAGAAGGGAGGGACTAGATGTGAAGATTATTATTTTTTTAGAAAAATAGTATTTCTCTCCATCTGAAAAGGACAATCCCATTCCTTTCAGGTTGGCACATATTAAGAAAGCTAAGTGCCAATGAAATAGCAGGACTCTGTAATAAATAGCTTAAACTCACTAGAGCCTTTTTGGTGACAGCTATTATGCAATGTTGCTCAAAAAAGACAAAAATAGGAGCAAATGGGACATCGACAATGTTGTTGTGTCTGGTTAATTCCCTCCTATTTCTCAAACTCCACTTTCTAAAAGGTACAACAAGAATCAACATATTTAATGGCATATTTTAAAAATATGCCATTAAAACAAGGAAGGACGAATTTTCCTCTTTTTTTAAGTATGTCTTAAATAAGGAGATTGCTGTATTTTTTTTACAAAAATCAGCAATCTTTTAACATTTTTAATGATTCTCCTCATAAAATATAGAATACAGAAACTTGGCAGGTATACATAACAGCATTGGGGTAGTAGTTATTTTCTACAAGAAAGAGCAATGGGGATGAATGAAATTCTGAACCTTTCATGCATTTGTGCATGCCCGCTGGCACGTGGGTGCACACGCCACTTCCACGCATGCACCTGGCCTTCCGCACATGCACTTTGCTCACATGCACACCTTCCGCGCATGTGCCCAACCTCAAAAACATGTCTAAATAGGATGGCATAGAGCCAGGGCGGGTGGGGGCATGCCCACTCACGATTTGCGCTACCAGTTCGGGCTAACCGGTCCGAACCGGCTGAATACCTCTTCTGGAAACGGTGTATAAGTCTAAGTGTGGTTGCTATCTGAGTGGTCTTCCCAGCCTCAGAAACAGATCTTCAGTGAAGGAGAAGAAGAGAAAATGGTGTACCTACAAAGCCTAATATCCTTGAGGATCACTAGGCTTACAGCTGATTTTTCCTCCTAACAGCAAAGGTTGAGCATTGTCATAAAAAAAGAGATGGGAGTAGAGCAGCCTTTACAATTGGCCAGAATGGACAAAAGGGCATGGTGGAAGAGAGACAGAGATTAAAATTATGGGCAAAAAGTAGAATAGGGTATATACAACATGTTTTCTGAGGGTCAGAAGACCTGACTCTCTTCATCTGTTTTCCCTCCAACTTCCAATAATCTGAAAGTTGAAATGTAGCCGAATGAACCCATTCATTTACTGGCCTCTGTTTAGAGAGGCGGATGGCCAGGCAATTTGATTTCATCACATATTTTCAATTACTAAGCCATTCTGAGACAGATAGGAGTTGAGCTAGAAACATGGGACTGCTGATTTTGGTCAGCTGTTACATCCAACATCTAGTTCCTGCTTTGTAAAAAAATATAATTACTATTTTGACAGTAGAGACCAACACTTCTGATCATAGTATCATCTGCATCCAATTTGGTTCAGCACATGCCAGGGTGCAGAAGAGCAAATGTTAGGATTATCTATCTCTACGTTTCATTGTAGGGTTTGGTGTGAAAATATCATAAAATAGCTACAGTGGTCCAGCACTTGTCTGGAGCCTACATCCAGTAACAATGCCAAAAAATTAATTCTCAGCCAAATTTCACTTCAGCCTATTTCTACTAAGCACTATATGTGTTACATTCATAGTAAAAAAGAAAATGCCAACCACTCTCATTCCAAGTTTGGTCAGCCTCTCTTTTCAGTGCTGGACTGCTGAAAGGTAGAAGAAGTCATAATAACCAGATGGGAATTTCACCTCCTTTCTGTAGTGAAGGTGTTTCTCATCTCTGGTCCATCGTAATTTATTTTTCCCCTTGGAGTTATTTGTTGCTGAACAAATTTAATAGCTGTAGCTATCTTTCCTCCTGGTAGCTGTCTCCCATTCTGAGTTCATCAAGGGAGAGTATCAAGGAAGCTTTTGAGGAACCCAGAGGAAATATTTATTATCCTTAAGGGTATCTCTAAAACTGCTGGTTTTAGTAAAGCATATGGAATTGCTTTATAACAGGGTAGAGGATTGGCCTACCCATCTAGCCTACTGCCAATTAATATCTAACCTGTTAATTAGAATTAGAACAATTTGGGTCACAATAATTCTCCTCTGGATTTTTGCACATCTTTTTTGTCCTAAAAAGCCTATCAAAATTGCCTTACAGTGAGTAATCTATTGCACGCTGCCATTGCAAAATGAATGGGTTTATTATATTACCGGTACTTATTTTGGAAAAATGGATCTAGATCAGGAGTCTCCAAACTTGGCAATTTTAAGACTTGTGGACTTCAACTCCCAGAATTCCCCAGCCAGCAAGTCCACGTCTAATAGCATGCCTGACGGGGGAATTCTGGGAGTCGAAGTTCATAAGTCTTAAAGTTGCCAAGTTTGGAAATCCCTGGTCTAGCTGACAGATGTGCCATTTCATAATGGCAGTTCACCCAAGACCTCTAATAGGAATGTGTGCAAAAGAAAACTTTTGTCTGCATTGAATCATAAGAAAAAAATAGTTTCTCACATCATCCTAGCTGTACTTCTTCGCTCTATATACTTTCCACAGCATAGGCTAAATTACTTGTCTGGGCTATTGGTCAGAGCTCCAGATTTGGCAATTTGGTTGCAAATGTTTCATCACTATTTGAGAAGGCATCGTCATCAGACCAGCACAATTCAAAGCACACTGATGAGGTCTCCTTGAATGGTGATGAAACGTTTGCAACCAAATTGCCAAACTCAGAGCTCAGACCAATAGCACAACAACAAACCTGAGCTAATTATATTCAAATGCATTTCAAATCACTTGTCTTTCTGTATTCTATATAATCTGATTTTCCTCTCATTCTGTCCAGACACAGATGCTGTTATTGTGTGTGTGAATTCCTGGAGAAAAAAGTTGGTTCTATACCTTTTTGTTGATCACCAAAGTCAGAGGAAAGGGAATATTTAGCCAGGGAACAAATAGCTTGTCTTAAAGTAGGCCCTCCATTGCAGACTTACTGGAGGAGAGATTAAGTCTCCCTCTTATAACTAAAAATACCTGGCATCAAAAGTGCAATTTTCACACATTTTGGTGTCAAGAAGAGCTGCAGAGTCATAAAAAGTCATCCAATGGCACACCAACCTACAATGCCTTGGGGAATTTCTGAAGCTGTTTTATGCTACGTCAGATCATTGGACCATCCAACCCAGTACTGTCCACTTTGACTGGCAGCAGCTCTCCAGGTCTCTTTCCCACCACCTGAGACCATTTTAATCAGAAACACCGGGGATGAAACCTGGGATTTTCTGCATGCAAAGCATGTAACCCTCCCACTGAATTAAGACCTCCTCTGCCTTCACTTCCACTTGATTACATTCACAGTATTCATTCAGCGTGGAGTAAAGCTAAGGAGAGGAAATGAAGTTTGTTAAAACAAAAAACAAAACAAAAAGAAACCAAACTTCTCAGTGGGAGCCACTTCAGGGGGGAGAGGGAAGAAAGAAAAACCAGACAATATCTGAAGTGCTTTCCTCTTGTATAACTGGGGCACCAAGCACAAAATCCATAAGCACGTTACTGTTGGCAAGTAATCTCCTCTGCTTCACTGAAGCATTACTCTTCATGGGGAGATAATGTCAGAGGAACAGCAACATCTAAGGAAGACAAGATGAAGGGATACAGAAAAATAACACACATATGAGCTTCAATGGCTTTTGCTTCTGGGAAGAAATCTACCAGAAAAAGCAACATGTGTGGAAACCTAAGATGATGGAGACCATCATCTCCTCCTTTGCTGTTTACAGCAGAGAGGCATAATTTACACCACCCGTAGAGTCCTTACCTTAACACTCCCAGGAAGGGCCAATCACGATATTATATTATTGGGCATTTGCTAGCCATTTCAGTTCTTAGCTAGGTGAATGTGCTACTGCACCCCCTCTCTGCAAAAGCAACATTTATGCAAACATATAATCCAAAGTAGGGATGTGGGAGACAAAACACAGAATGATAACATTAGATGTGCTTGATTAGTTGAGAAAAGTTTCCGAATTAGGAAGGCTCTTTAAGACACCACAGGGTTAACTGATGAGGTTTGCAACTGAAGCAGGGAGCTATTCCGTGTCACACCATGTTGGCATCGGTACCGAGAAGAATGATTGCAACTGACCACCCAACAAAAAGTCCGAATTATTGTGGGTTGTCTCCAGTGCATATATCCTTGCAGGAGACAGAATTGTACATTTCCATCAGTTGGGAGATACGAACCCTTGCATTCTTGAAATCAGGTTATTAGATTGGTCTACCGGGTTGCAACCGAAGTTTGCCATATGAATGCAAACTACAGACCCTTGTGGCTTGAAACTTAATTGTTAAAATTTATCATGGTATGATTAACTGCAGCCTTGATGTGTGTGCAAAAATAAGACTAATGGCTAGGGTTGCCAACTTTTCAAACAGTCACACAGCACAATTTTGTCTTTAACTGCAATTAGAAAAGTAGATCTCAAAAAGCCATATAAAATATTTACCTCCTATGCAGTAAAGACTTATGCTGTGCGCAAGTTTGATGGTTGTTCTGTATAGATCAGGTTTACTGCTAAATAAACTGATACCAATTTTCTGGATGTTGGTGCTAGGTTAGTTGGCAACCCTAGTAATGAACCTGTTCAAATTAGTCCTTAGAGCTGCACCTCTCACTCCCAGAGCCATTCCTGAAGGTAACAGATCAAAAGTGAAACGTTTGCCTAGCTATGATTGCTTGATATATTCCCTTTCTGAGCTGTACTTCTCCTCATGATATCTCTTGCGTGCTTTAGTCTCATCTAGGCTGAAAAGAGGAAGACCAATATTGCAAGCACTTCATGTATTTGTGCTGGTGTCTTCATTGAATCCCTAGCTGCCATTTAGATGCTTTGTGCCTGAAATTTTCTTGTGCAATTTCCATTGGGTAGAGTATTCTTCCTTGCTTGCTGTCCTTAAAAACCTAGCATGTAGCCATTGCTCTGAGTTGTTGGACAGTTGCTGCACTTTAGTCCAGGAGTGACCCTACTTCTGCAGTGTTTGCAAAAGCGATCGCTGTGTTATTTGAACAACGAAACGCACAAAAATCAGCGAATCGCTCAGAGGCTCGCAAAGCCATTTGGGATCCATCAGGATGACAGGAGCTTTCTTAGATGTACAGTATAAGCATACCTTTTTAACATGGCAATACTGGTCATAGCTCTAGCAAGCATGGCAAAGCATGAGCCATGCAAAATGTGGCAGAGGCATTGGTCTGACGGTAGTCTCAGCTAGTCTGCAATTTTAACTAGCACATCGCTTTTATGTGAGTGGGGCAAATGAACAAAATGGGCCGGGACTTCCACTTTGTCTCAGATTTCCAGAATTATAATGCAAATGGGTGCACCAGATTCTCTGATGTTATACATATAGGGTGCATGAGCATGTGCAAATAAGCAAATAAGCCCAGATTTTGCAGAGTTGCATACACATTGCCAACTGTACTACCATAATGTGTCTTACTGGGATCCACAGAAACAACTTCATAAGGCTATATTAGCCAACCAGCCTTTGCTTGCTGAAGAATAGAGTCCTAAAGGGCTCCTGATATGAAAGAATCTTGTCTACTGCTGCAGTGCCTAAGGGTTAGAGCTGGCCTGTATATATAGTCAAAATTGGGCAGAGATACTTGGCATGGCTAGAAAATGAATGGAACCCAAAATTAACTGCCCGCTGACTGTAGGTCAGTCTGTGGCAGTCAAAGCAAATAAGCTGGCAACTCTGTTTTGTGTGGGCAAAATTGATGGGTTCCAATCCAGATGTTGACCCTGTGTACTTACATCCATTCCTGAATCACAAGAGTTGGGATTCTCTGCTTTTCACCTCTATGTAGAATTCCAGATGTTCAGGTATAGCAGCTAACCAGCTACAAGGACATACCCAACTGCTAATATGGTAGGCCTGATTCGGTGGTTGATGTAAAAGTTACATAGGTAATTTTGGGCTTGTGCAATCCAGCTACGCTGTGTGTGGGCATCTTTCTCTCTGTATGTGGTTCCTTGAAATTTTCCAATACTGTAGGGGAAATGTTACTTCCGTCCCCCGGAGCTGCTTCATAATCGCACAACAGGGAATCTATTCCAGACAGAAAAATAGGATAGATGTGAGATCCCAGAGTATTATTTAGCTCAGGACCCCAATATTCCTTATCCCAACACTGGGTCCATATGACAAATATAAGCGCACATGCAAGGTTTTGCACAACTGGGACCTTAGACATCTAGCCAGCCATCTAACCTGTTTCCCAGAGATTCCCACATAGACAGAAAGCTGGGTTTAAACAAGTTGTTCTAGGCTTCAAATCTTATTGGTGCTATGCAAAGAACAAAATACTGTGAAATCACTATAGCTAGCAAGCAAACAAACAAGAGCAAATTCCAACTGTTTGCAGGTGCTTTTTTACACCCTCTATAAGCTGGAAATCCCAACCCAAAACTTGAATTCCTTGCTCCAGACTACACCGTGGCCACTGTTAAAATATCAAGGGCTACAGCTGCCAAATCTACAGGACTACCCACCCCTGCCACATGAATAAATAATCCAACCCAAACCCTGTATGAATATCTCTGCTTATGAACTCAATTGTTGTGCAGAAATGGTACTTTTTCCCCCAAAATAAATCTGCTTGTGCAAAATGATTTGCCATTGGTTTGGTTAAGTGTATGTCTGTTTGTTGAACTCCATCTTCTGCTGAGTGAATGAACAGAAGTGCTGACAAAAGAGCCTTTGGGGCATGAGAATATGAGAAGGTTTCAATCTCTACACTTAATAACACCATCTCAAGGAGAAGGGAGGACAGAGCAATTCTCAGCAATGCCGCAACCAGGAGCATACCTGAAGGTCGGGAGACAAATTCATATTCTCCATAAATGTCTCCTTTCATCCCCAGAATGACCAAACCTTCATTTTACCTGAACTGAGAATAGATTCAGTGTCTTAGCTGCATATCAATGACTAATGAAGCTCAGATTCCAGGAGAGTCCATTTTTCAACTTGCCCCTGTAGCTGTGCCTTTCACGGTAACCAGAGACGGAGCCAACGGTGGAGAGAAGGCTGATCAGTCAATGGGAGAAACTTCTGTGTTTGCTTTCTAAACATTAAAGTGCAGTTTAAGGCAAGGAAGCAGGCACACTTCCTTTCCCGCTCCTCCCCCCAGTCAACTGGAAAGTCTACTTTGATCAGATCAGAAAGTATTAAACTTTCAACTTTCCAGTCATGGAAGAGGGGAAACAGTGACGTGCAGTCAGGTGAGGCAAGTGAGGCACAGCCTCCTCGCTCTCATCATGAAAAGAAAAAAAAGGAAAAAGGAAAAAGCTGAGCTAGTTGCTGCCTCACCGTGGATGACTCTGCTTAACTGTTAAAAAAAGCCTCTAAAAAAGCGCCCTGTACTATGAGGCAGGAGAACTGCATGCCTCATCTAGTCTGACTTTAGGCGTTTTATCATCACTCGAGCAGAGTTAAGCAAGGGTTAAAAGCCTAAAAATTCCTGACGTAGGTGAGGCATGCAGTTCTCCTGCCTCATAGTAGAAGGCACTTTTTTAGAGGCTTTTTTTAACAGTTAAGCAGAGTCATCCACGGAAGCCAGGCAAAGAGCCATGCTGTAGCACACACACTTTCCCCAGCCTCTTTCTTCTGGAAGGCTCGGATCGGCTCCCCTCTGGCTTCTCTGCCTCTCCTCTCACCCCAGCCTGCCAGCAGGAGGTGAGTGGGTGGGCTTTATTGTGTTCCAGGCATTTCCCACCCAGACAGCAGGCTGCATTTGCAATGGTGGAGGTGTTTGGGGAAGGCAGCAGGGGAATGGAGGTGGGGATGGCAGAGGAGCTGCTTTCAAGCCACTGGAAAAGATATCCAATACAACTTGTGTGTGTGTGGGTTTGTTTGAGAGTGAGTGAGAGAGGGAAGGAGGTAGGAGAGATAGTCCAATCCAACTTGTGTGTGTGTGTGTGTGTGTGTGTGTGTGTGTGTGTTTGAGAGAGGGGGAGGAAGGGAGAGAGGGAGGAAGGAAGGAGGGGAAGGGAGAAGAAAAAGAAAAGGGAAAAAGGAAAGTTATTTTGTAAAGGAGAAAAACAAATGCTGTCATTTTAAATCGGAACTGAGCATGCCTGGCTGTGGAATTCTGGGAGTTGAAGTCCACAAGTCTAAAAATATTTGAAACCCACCACTGTGTCAGTGCCTCACCAGCCATAAACCTTACTGCATGTCACTGAGTGGAAATATCCCTTACTTTAACAGAGAATTTTAAAAATGGTATAGCCAGCAACTGTATTATTAGGTAGCAATAAGAAAACAGTACAAATTTCAAATTGGCAGAAAATGTCAGCTGTTTCGGAGAAAGCTGGTATGGCTTCCCATTATTTTGAAGCAAGAAATACATGAATATTGCAGTATATGGAATAGTCAAAGGATGGAAACTGAACAAGGAGAGATTCAACCTAGAAATAAGTAACTTCGTAACTTAGCTAATCTTTGTAGATGGCTTCACCCCATATCAACCAAGCATACCAACTGTTTTATATGTTATATTGGAAACCTTTATGCATCAACTTTTATCAATAATTTCAAGGGGGTTTACACATATGAAAAGCAACTGATTTTCCTGCTGGGGGCCATCATTGAAATGTTCTCACCTGACAAGTAACCCACCACAATGTCTATCCTTGACCATTATTCCCACATCATGGACTTCAGTGCAACCGAGATCACTACAGAAGGACAATTAAACCTCTACTTCTCTTCCACTGTCTTCCACTGCTTGTTGATTTACCAGAGATGCAAGGTCTATGCCCACAGAGACCGCCTAGTGCCCCCCAAAAAAGGAAAAAGGGGTGCTCTGCTTTTTCTACAGAGAGTGCTTTATATCTGTAACATTTCAAATCACCATTCTGCATTTGATGAGGTTGGATGTCCCTAAGGAGTCCAATTAATGGGTTCTACAAAGCTTACCATATTAGTTTTGCTTGTTTAAAGCTTCATGGGCTCTGAATTTCTGTCTCGCCATCTTGGGCAGGAGATATTGGAGGCTCCATGAAGTCCAAGTGTTTCAGGTTGCCCATTCCTAATGTACAGGATGAGGCCAACACAGAGACCTTGTATTATGGAGAACCTGTACTCAAAACGTTGACTTCTTCACCCTGAGAGAATTCTATGGTTCTTTTGCACTGGAATAGCCACCAATTTAAGAAGACTTCAAACTGGGCAAATGAATGAAGGATGATGTGATCATTAGAGGTGGTATTCAGCCAGTTTGGACCGGTTCACCCGAACCGGTAGCACAAATCACAGGTGGGCCCACCTGCCCCGGCTGTATCTTGACAAAGGATCTTGACAAACTTGAACATTGGGCACTATCTAATAAAATGAAATTCAATGGTGAAAAGAGTAAGGTTCTACATTTAGGCAACAAAAACGGAATGCACAGGTACAGTATAGGTGATACCTTGCTCAGTAGTAGTAACTGTGAAAGGGATCTTGGAGTCCTAGTGGACAACCATTTAAATATGAGCCAGCAGTGTGCAGCAGCTGCCAAAAAAGCCAACACAGTCCTAGGCTGCATCAACAGAGGGATAGAATCAAGATCACGTGAAGTGTTAATACCACTTTATAATGCCTTGGTAAGGCCACACTTGGAATACTGCATTCAGTTTTGGTCGCCACGATGTAAAAAAGATGTGGAGACTCTAGAAGGAGTGCAGAGAAGAGCAACAAAGATGATTAGGGGACTGGAGACTAAGACATATGAAGAACGGTTGCAGGAACTGGGTATGTTTAGCTTAAGAGAAAGAAGGACTAGGGGAGACATGATAGCAGTGTTCCAATATCTCAGGGGTTGCCACAAAGAAGAGGGAGTCAAACTATTCTCCAAGGCACCTGAGGGTACAACAAGAAGCAATGGGTGGAAACTAATCAAGGAGAGAAGCAACTTAGAACTGAGGAGAAATTTCCTGACAGTTAGAACAATTAATCAGTGGAACAGCTTGCCTCCAGAAGTTGTGAATGCCCCAACACTGGAAGTCTTTAAGAAGATGTTGGATAGCCATCTGTCTGAAACGGTATAGGGTTTCCTGCCTAGGCAGGGGGTTGGACTAGAAGACCTCCAAGGTCCCTTCCAACTCTACTATTGTATTGTATTGTATTGTATGCCATCCTATTTAGGCATGTTTTTGATGCCGGGCGCATGCATGAAAGGTACGCACATGAGCAAAGTGCATGCATGGAAGACCGGGCACATGCATGAAAGGTGCACACGTGAACAATGTGCATGCGCAGAAAACCAGGCGCATATGTGAAAGGCGCACACGCAAGCAAAGTGCATGTGCGGAAGACCAGGCACATGCATGAAAGGTGCACATGCAAGCAAAGTGTATGCACCTAAGACTGGGCACATGCGTGAAAGGCACACATGTGAGCAAAGTGCATGTGCAGAAAACTGGGCGCATGCATGAAAAGTGCACACGCAAGCAAAGTGCATGCACAGAACACTGGGCACATGCATAAAAGGCACACACGCAAGTAAAGTGCATGCATGAAACATCGGGCGCATGCATGAAAGGCGCACACGCAAGTAAAGTGCATGCACGGAAGACCAGGGGCATGCATGAAAGTTGCACATGCGAGCAAAGTGTATGCGCGGAAGGCCGGGCACATGGACAGAAGGGGCATGTGTGCCTGCAAAAGGGGCACGTGCGGGGCGAACCGATGGTCATGAAATGTGAAACCCACCACCAGCGGTCATCTGTACATACTTGAAGCATGCTCTGAATATCACTCCAGGAGAGAAATGCAAGGCCTCAGTGCCAGAATATCTGGTCTGGGGTCTTCCAAAGCAAGAAAAAAAGACTTGCCAAGAGCCAGGCAATTGCCCGCGAAAGGGTTCAGCAGAGAAAAACCATTCACAGCTCAAACCAAGGCAGGGATCCTTCAAAGCCAAGTCATGCTAAATTCAGTGCCTCCTCGATTAGTGCAGCTTAAATACATCCTGAGGGAGACAAATAGATCAAGGTGTAACAGCAGAGATAAGTGGAACAGCTAAGTCAAATGTAAATAAACAGTTGACAGAGGCAAAAAAAAAGAAAGAACCCTGGAGCTTGTCAAACAAGACTGGTGGGAAGAAGAGAAAACGAGGCAAGGCACTAAAAAGTGAAGACACTTCAAATTCCATCCAGGTAGGTCATGGGTTTTAAACGTCCCGCACTCTTTTGCAGGAGAGATTTAAAAAATTAAGATGGTGGCCCCAACCATGGGATTGGAGCACTGGTGGGTTCCGGATCACGTTGCAACCGATACGGTGCAACGGGGCCAAGCATCCACCGCATGAACGCGCGCAGCACCTGTACACACACACACAGTGTGCACATGTGTACTTAGTGCCCATGACGCTCCAGCTGCTCAGCGGAGTGTCACGCAGGCGCCCTCCTCTCCGTGTCTGTGCGCAGAAGCCCCAAAAACCTCAAATAACAGTAAGGAGCGCGGGTAGGCAGGTGGGGCCTCCGGAGCACTGGGCCGGAATGGTACCTGGTGCTCCCGGCAGACACCGGTACACCCGTACCAGGGCGTAGTGTTCGTAACCCACTACTGGATTGAAGACTCAAACCTTTTTTTATGAACACTGAACTTTGAATTCAAAAGAAAAAAACAAGAAAGTCCAGTTGCCTTCAGAAAAAGCACCTTTGGGAAAACATTGAATGTGTAACAGAATAACAGGAAGGGACCTTGGAGGTCTTCTAGTCCAGCCCCCTGCTCAAACCGGAAAACCTATACATTTCAGACAAACAGTTGTCCAGTCTCGTCTTCAAAACCTCCAGTATTGGAGCGTCCACAGCTTCTGAAGGCGTGTGCGTGCTTTAAAGCTCTGGGCTTTAAAGATTCATAATTAACTGAATCCAGAATTTAACTTTTAAGGAGTAATAGATAAAAAGGTTTTTTTTTAAAGCCCTGGAAGGTTATTTCAATATATGATTACTGAGATGAGATGATTATAAGCATAGAGAAGGAAAGGTTCAATATCCACCATGAACAAAATTCACAGGTCTTGCTGAGATGGATAAACTAACTTTTTTGATAGAGAAAAGACACTACCTACATTTACTGGTGACTAGAAACCTCTTGCTGACTTTTTGTATAAAAATAAAAAGAATGAACATGAAATTTGATGATTAAGGTAGAAGAAGGAAAGAAAGAGAGAGAGAGAGAGAGAGAGAGAGAGAGAGAGAGAGAGAGAGAGAGAGAGAGAGAGAGAGAGAGAGAAAGAAAGAAAGAAAGAAAGAAAGAAAGAAAGAAAGAAAGAAAGAAAGAAAGAAAGAAAGAAAGAAAGAAGTGAATCCCAGCTAGTAATTTATAGTGCCTTTCAGAGCTCTCTAGCTATCATAGTACTGATATAACAGTGTTGGCAAACCTTTTCGGCACCAAGTGCCGAAACATGAGCTTGTACACACGTGCAGGGGAGCAGCAGAAACTGGAAGAGTACCTGCCTAGCGAAGATGTGGGAGAGCGCTGGAAACCGGAAGAGCAGTTCCCGAAGTGCTGAGCTTCCGGTTTCCAGTGTGTACATATGCGCGCTGGTCACGTGGTCTTCCAAAACCCAGCAGAGCAAAAGACGACGGCTGGCATGCCTGGAGAGAAGGCTCTGCATGCCATTTCCGGCATGAGTGCCATAGGTTCGCTATCACTGCGATATAACAATAGTAAGGACAGATTTCACATTGCCTGAGTGACGGCTACAAAGCAACTCTCTGAAAAAGACAATGGAGCCGCCTGCTCCTCTGTTCCAATGCCACAGCTATCTACTGCTTCATTTGGGATCAAAATGGCCCCATTTGACAATTCATTGTCCAATTTTGGAAGCGGTCTGTCCCATGTTAGAATCATGGTGCCTCCCCATTGGAGCACAGCTAACAAATACTATCAAATGTAGTTGTCACCATTTGGCCCAGCAATGACTACTCAGTACTGCCTGAATGTCGAGATGATTTGATAAAGCTTAATGCCTTCCATGGTGGTTGCCTTCCATAACAGCCATCGGAGGCGCGGCTTCCTTCTCTTTTCCACCATCTCTTTTGCTCCTTTCACACAGCAACTAATCTGAGCCCATGGACCCGTCTGCAGATGCTGGGCCACCTTTGTAACCCTTCATCAGTGAGCCTTGATGAAGTGAAACCACTTGCATATTAGGAGAGGGAGCAAACTCCTGAGTTGACAAGTTCAACTTGCTTTTTGGGCAAGAAGACTGGAGCATTTCGCAGCTTTCTCCAGAATCAGTGAGCAGAACAGGCCATCCGCTGTGACAGATGGGATCTCCTTAATAGGAGATCATCAGCTACTCTCACCCCTGCAGCCTCCACGCCACGTGGTCTTGGCCTGCTGTGGACCGTTTCATTCTCTGCTCCAGGAGATGGGGGGAAGGGGAGCCATTCTCTACCGCAGTGCCAACCCAGCAGACCGAGGACACCCCACGCAGAAGAAAAGCTATAAGTATTCAGACTCAAAGATGTTAAGCGATGCAATATTCAAGGCAGCGCTCTTGCCTTTAAGGACAGATGTGACAATTTAAGGATTGATCTGTGCAAAGGAGTGTGCTGGAGCAGGCCCAGACCAGCCTGCAAAAAGCTGATTGTTACATTTTCTGGAATTTTGCAACCTGACTGACAGCAAAGCTGGCCCATAATGGCTAGCAGACCAATCAGCTGTTCAGTGACTAACCCTGCAGTGTGGCTGCAACTATTTTTTTATTTATGTCTGGCTGTTTTAGGTTGTTATGATGTTTTAAATCGTTGCTATGTTGTGGCTATATAATTCTAATCTTGATTGCAGGAAAAACAATTTCAGCAATAGAGTAGTAAATGTGTGGAACACCCTTCCCCAGTGATGGCGAACCTTTTTTGGCTCGCATGCTAAAAGCAGGGGGGGCGCAGGGGGGTCGTGCATGGGCATGCCACACCCATAATGCAATCCGTGACCCACAGCGTGCATGCACGCATGACAGGCACAACCCCCCCCCATTTTTTGCATGCTTTTTTTGCCCTCCCCAGGCTTTTTCTAGGCCCCCAAGAAGCTTCAGGAGCTTCCCTGAAATCTCCGGAGCGCAAAAAACGGCCTTACGGGCAAACCGGAAATTTGGGAACGGACTTCCGGTTTGCTCATATGGTCGGTTTAAGCCCTCCGGAGCCTTCGGGGGCCTTCCGGAGAGTTCCCTGAAGGCCCCGGAGGACGAAAAATGACCATACGAGCAAACCGGAAGTCACTTCTGGTTTGTCCACAGGGCCGTTTTTAGTCCTCCGGAGCTTTCAGGAACCTTCAGGAGGCTTTCCTGAAGGCTCCGGAGAGCTTAAACTGACCCTATGAGCAAACCCTACAAGCACTCCACTGGAGTGGGGAGGGAATGGGAATTTTGCAGTATCCTTCCCCTGCCACGCCCACCAAGCCACGCCCACAGAACTGGCAGTAAAAAAAATTGAATCCCACTACTGGGGAGGGCCAGTTACGCATGGTAGCTGAGCTTGGTGTTAGCATCATCAAACTCGTAATTGGTTTTCTATACGCTTCCCTTTTCTAACAGAGGTACAAGGTTGCCTAACGATATTATCTATTTTAAATTATTGAGATGACACATTATTTTGGAACAGGAAGTTTACTTAATACAGGAAGTGCTTGACCTATTACCATAATTGAGCCTGGAATTATGGTCATAAATCATGCCACTTGTTCAGCAGGTCGCTAGTTGACCAGATCCAATTTTACAACCTTTTTGCGGGCATTCGTTAAATGAAAGCACAGTGGGTATTTGATTTTTTGCTGGCAAAAAAAAAGTGTACATCATGGTTAAAAATACTACAGGATGCTATAAACCAGGGGTGTCCAAACTTGGGAACTTTAAGACTTGTGGACTTCAACTCCCAGAATTCCCCAGGGGAATTCTGGGAGTTGAAGTCCACAAGTCTTAAAGTTCCCAAGTTTGGACACCCCTGCTATAAACAGACAAATGCAGGCTGGTTGCCAAGCACCCAAAATGTGATCATGTGACCAAGGGAGTGGGACAGCTGTGGGAACTTTGAATCTGGGTCACAGGAGGGCTGTGACTGACAGGTATTTTTCTGAGGTTGACAATTGGCGGGAAGCAGCTTTTCCTGCCTGGAAAATGAAGATACCATTCTCCTTTGGGGCCAGAAAAATCTATGCCCATTTGCTTTTCTACCAGCACATAGTTAGCTGGAGAGCAATTCAATTGAACTGTGGGAAGGGGCCCTGAGCCATCCTTGCAATAGAAAGTTGGTTGGCGTTTATACTTCAACGAATCACTGTGTAATTTCTTCATAACAAATTATTCACATTTCCTTACCTCCTGGCTAAGTTTATAAGACATGTTCAGCCTGTGGTTGTCTTTGTGGATGATAAATCACAATTTTGCTTTTCATCAGGAGAAAGATTGGTTAATCTCACCATTTTTCTTCTTTAAAGAAGAGCTATTGCTGGTATTTATGTTCCCCTTGATGTCTGCAAGAAAATCATTCTTTAGTATGGGTAAGCTTAGTGCGGAGTTACCAGATGATCAAAAACAAATGGTTGGATAAATGTGGTTGCACAAATCACCATTGGCATGGAATGCACAAGCTTGTGAGGGGCAGAAGATTGTCACAGATTGTTGTGGCCCGCCAGCAGAACTGGCAGCAGATTCAGACAGTGAGGAGGTTGGGGAGGAACATGGGCCAGTCTGGGGAAGGCTCTGATGAGGGCTCTGTGTCGGAGGCAGAGAGGGGGCCAGAGCTGTATGCCAGCTGTCAGCTGCCTTCAGAGTCAGACATCAGTGAGGCAGTCGAACAGCTGGAGCCTGTTCCCAGTATGCACATGCGCAGAGTTGCTAGACAGCTAAAGAACAAAGGTCGACTTGGGAGTAAGGCCACAGGTGGATGATGAATGGCCCCTCCCAGAGGAAATAAAAGAGGAGTAAAGGGGGGATGGAGTTTGCAGGAGACAATTAGTTCGCTTAATTGGTTCGTGTCTTTCCAAGACTCCTTGCCACATTCTGCAGATATTGGCCTGGCAGCTCTCCAAGCCAGATAAGGTCTGTGACTGTAAATCCTCCCTCGAAAGACTTTGCTGGATGTGAATGAGCAGAATTCATAGTAAATTAATAAAGGAGTTTTTTTGTCAGGACAAGGAGTTGCTTCATGCTCTCAGGAAGCCTCGGTCAGAACAGAGATACATCGCATGATAGGACAGCTGTTGTGCAGGAATCTAGGAAGAGATCTATAAAAATCTTCTGTGTGGCATATCAGCAGCCTTACTGGCAAGTATCGTGTGATGGATGATTTGCAACAGTTCATTCAGTGAACCTTCAAAAGGATTTAAAAAAAAAAAAACCTTTGAAGATGTTCCGCTTCTCATCTAAGAAGCTTCTCCTTCTTCTTGGATGAGAAACGAAACATCTTCAAAGAAAAACTAGAAAGTCCAGTTACCTCTTGAAAAAACACCTTTGGGACAACCCTGACCTGGACTACTGAGAATCGCCATAGATGTGATCGTTCAAAATTGCCAGGAGGATTAGAGTTGAAGTCCACAAGTCTTAAAGTTCCCAAGTTTGGACACCCCTGCCATAGGGAAACAGATTCACTTAACAACCGTGTTACTAACTTGACAACTGCAATGATTCTCTTAACAGCTGTGGCAGAAAGGTCATAAAATGGGCAAAATTCACTTAACAATAGAAAATTGTACTTAGCAATAGAAATGTTGGGCTCAATTGTGGCCATTAAGTTGAGGACTACCTATGCTAACCATCTGAATTGGTCCCTCCACATATCATCCTTAGTGAAGTGCAGCATCTGCATTTCCTGCATCGGATGAAGACATCTTTCTCCTTCTGTCCTGGCCACTTTTTACTAAGACATGACTGAGAGCATGTTAGCAAACTGCATCAATGTCTGGTTTGGTGGCAGATAGAAAGCCCATGCAGAGAGTGGTAAGGACAACTGAGAAGATTATAGGAAGCTCGCTTCCCGTTATTCAGGAGACTGCTTATAAGCGCTAGGTGCTTAGAGCTCAAAGCATTGTTAGAGACCCCCAAAAATCCATTTGATGGTAGGTTTCTGTGGCTTCCCTCTGGGAGGAAGTTTCCAAGTATTTCTATCAGGTCTACCAGATACTGTAACAGCTTTGTTCCCTATGCCACCCGTCTGGTAAACTCATAAGATTCGTTTTTCTCGCCATGTACATGCACAACCTCCGAACCAGACTGTGTTGTTTCTCTGTGTCATATAATATATGTGGGTATATGCATACTTTCTTTCTTTGTTTGTCTGTTTGTTTATTATGTCACATTTATGTAGTGTATATTGGAGGTGGTGACCCTTTAAGAACTGCATGCAATGAACTTTCGTTTTAATGTATGCCAATTAGTGTACATTCAAAGTGTTATTTGAATGTTATTCTACTTCTATTTCAAAGTTATTCCACTTCTACTTCTAAACCAAGGAACTGGGGAGGCGAGGACCTGCCTGCATTAGCCAAAGACAGCTGGGAAGGTCCTGTGCTTTGTCACTTCATCATTCTCAGAGGTATAGTAAGACTTGTGTTGGGGGAATATTGAAAACATGACTTCAGTGTCTTCAATAATAATAATACCATTTCTGATATTACTGTTGCTGGTTATAAAATGAGGAGGACTGTGTCCCTCAGAGGCAAACAAAAACAAAACACATCATAGTATGTTTAGCACAACATGTGAATCCTGCTATTTACCATCTAAAATTACAGTTACCGAACCCAGCTGCTGGCATCACCACTCAGTCTTTTCTTTTGTATCCCTGGTCTTTTTCCTTTGTGGCTTTTTTTGTCTTCAAATATTTAAGAACATGCAGTGGTGATCAATCTTTTACATGCATTTTCAATGTTCCAGGTCAAATGTCTTTTCACTTAGAGAATTTTATATGTGATGTCAAAAGAAAAAAATGCAGTATCAGTAGAATTATTAGCAGGTATGATGTGTTATGAGGTTATCCATATTTGAAAAGAGTGGCATTTGGATTTTGCCTTATGTTTTAGCTACAGGGGGTCAGCTAAATTCTGTGATCAATGTTGGTGCTGTAGGTGCTTGAGTCTCTTCAATTTACATATCCTCCAATCTACATAATTCATTGACAGATAGTCTGATAATACTTGTGTGTCATAATGTTGTGTCATAATAGCACTAGCAATAGCACTAAAGACTTATATACTGCTTCTACAGTGCTTTTACAGCCCTCTCTAAGCGGTTTACAGAGTCAGACTATTGCCCCCCACAATCTGGGTCCTCATTTTACCCACCTCGGAAGGATGGAAGGCTGAGTCAACCTTGAGCCTGGTGAGATTCGAACTGCCAAACTGCTGATGCAGCAGACTATCAGCAGAGGTAGCCTGCAGTTCTGCACTCTAACCATTGTGCCACTGCAGGGAAGACCAAAAGAGTTTCAAAAGTAGGGAAGGTCTCCAATCACTGGTTGTCTGGAACTGCACTTCTTTTGGTGGGGGAGGGGAAAATACAAAACCCAGGCTGGGTGACAAAGAATTGATATCAAATCGATAGAACACTGCTGCAGGTTCAGGTTGAATATTGCAAAATTGTAATTTTTGATGAATCCTGATTTGAAAAGTCTGCACCTATTTATCTATGGAGATAGAAGACAAAGTGTAGACAAAATGGTTCCAAAGCAGTATAAGATGTTGATGCTGGCTCAGGGTTGGTAGAATTATGCCAGTTTGAATGCTTTGTCAGCTCTTTATGTAGTCCATACCAGTTACTCACTTCGGGAGCGGGAGAACTACAAATTTAAAACTTGGCAGAATAAAAGAATACATATATTTGGTGCACATTTGAGTGATTAAGCGTTTGAATGATTTGGTGCACATTTGAGTGATTAAACAACATACATCTGAAGCCCAGACTGAAACATGTGTAACCCTTAAGTATAGAAAACCAAATTTGGTGGAAAAAAATATAGAAAACAAAATTTCAGCCTAGGTTATGTGTGGACTAAGTTTTGGAATTCATGGTTAACACACTTGTTATACAAAACCTTCCACTATCTGATGAGCAAACTATATAGATTTCTTGCAAAAGAAAATGTGACTAAGTCTAAACCTACTAGATCTGGATTGTAGAAATCCAGGTAACCAATGGCTAGCAAAAAGAATGAGCTTTTGCAGCATCTTTTGGTTGCTATCTAATGGTTGTCCAAATTCTGCAGCCCAGATCTGGTAACTCTTCGGATTCTGAGTTGAATTACAAGTGGGCTGTGTGTCTGATCTGATGGCACGTCTCTGGAATATTTTCCAATTATCACAGTGAATATACAGTAAGATAGTCCTTGTTTAGCAATCAACATTGGGCCCAGCAATTCAGTTGCTAAGTGATGTAGTTGCTAAGTGGAAAGTTGTGTGCCCACAACTATGCTTCTAATTTTATTTTGGCTTTCCTTTTTCCCCACTCCCTTACTCTTTGGAATATTCAACCCGGTGCTGGGATAATTAGCAAGAAGAGAAATAATGTTTGCATTTACATTAATTGGAGAGGAAGGGATTACAAGAGAGTAAGTAGGCACACAATAAGGAATGCATATACAGTTAAAAAAAAAGAAGAAATACATTAGTGCTGACTGTTTGCCTTGCAAGTCATGTGCCCAGGCAAACAGCTGGCGCTAGAGCATTCCTTTTAATGTTTATTCCCCATTTGATGCTTGCTTACCCTTTTGCAATCCATTCCTCTCCCATCTCTGTGCTCGGTGGAGAAGGTGGAGAAAAAATGGGTCAGGCACAGGAGAAATTGGTTAATGAAATCACTTGTTTAGGTCACCTCTGCTCTGCGAGGGGAGGGGAATTAAAAATGGGTCAGGCGTAGGACAATGCTCTTCTGACCGAGGCTTCCCAAGAGCATGAAGCAAACTCCTTATCCTGACAAAAACCCCTTTTATTAAATTACTGTGAATTCTGCTCATTCATATCCAGCAAAGTCTTTCAAGGGAGGATTTACACTCACAGACCTTATCTGGCTTGGAGAGCTGCCAGGCTGATATTTGCAGAACTTGGCAAGGAGTCTCGGAGAGTCATAACCAATTAAGTGAACTAATTGTCTCCTGCAAACTCCACTCCCCTTTCGCTCCTCTTTTATTTCTTCTGGGCGGGGCCATTCATCATCTGGCCTTACTCCCAAGTCAACCCCTGTTCTTTATCTGTTCCCTACGGAAACGGGACAATGTGCACTGGAAACAGGCTCCAGCTGTTTGTCTGCGTCATTGATGTCTGACTCTGAAGGCAGCTGATAACTAGCATACAGCTCTGGCCCCTTCTCTGCCTCCGACACAGAGCCTTCCCCAGACTCCAGGACTGGCCCATGTTCCTCCCCAACCTCCTCACTGTCCAAATCTGCTGCCAGCTCCGCTGGCTGCTGATGGGCCACAACAAATGCATACTAACTGACTACAATAGTGAACACATAATTAAGAGAGAGAGAGAGAACTTGAGTTTGAAAAGTTGCTTCATGAATCAGTTGGTAAGTGAGGTCTACCTGTATAAGTTTATAGTGTAGTTCTTCTTAAGGCTGCCAACTGACCAGAAAAGATAATAAAACTCTTGTGTCTTTAAATGGTATAATATTTGATGTGCAAAGAGACTGGAAATTGACACCATCTGCTAATTGCTACAATTCAGAGTCTGGCTGTGTCCTCTGACTGCATCCGTTAGTGATAAGGGATCCACAAAGTGGGCGGGGTTCAAAGAGGGCACCTATGCCCTCACTAATGAGGCTCCACCCCTTTTCATATGCATCACAACAAATGTAAAAAAAAGACATGATCACACTACTCTCCTGATATGTTTTGCCTCTTCTGTGGGCATTCCACAAAAAGAGTCAGACCAGGCATGGGGATGTGTGTTGCTCTAACAATATATCATATTCCGGTGCTGCTAATGGTGCATTCAAGCATTTGTTTGAGCAGTCAGTCAGTACAAATGAACTGTAGGAATGAGTGGAGTCTGCGAACTACACTTAGCTGGCCGACTGTCAAGGTGTGATAGAGGAGGCTGCCCAGTGGCATCCATTGATAGCTGAAGGAACAGAAGGGGCCCTGAGTCTTTTTGTCTGAACTAGTATAAATCTCTTCTAAGCATTAAAGGTATTTTTAAATTAATTTTTTATTGAAGAAATGTTTACGGAATAAAAACAATACAAATTAAAAGAAATGTGATGAGTGAACTGGAAAGAAGAAAAACAATAGGAAGAAAAAGAAAAGAAAGGATATAAATAGCAGCTTCGAATCTTCTTTACAGCAGGTATAAATGTATTTATATGTTATTCCGCCTTTCCACCTTTTTCCTACATTTTGGCTCCTTTCTTCCATAGTCTAGCTTTCCTAATCATCAAACCCTTAAATCGCTGGCTTAATTTTCTTCCATTTTTGATGAAAAGTCCATAAAAAGTTTCCAGGCACTGACACCTGTAATTATGTTTTTTTTCTCTCTAATCAAACCAATCACTTTTGCCGTCTCTGCAAATTCTGTCATCTTCACCAATCATTCCTCCATTGTGAGCAGATTCCATTTCAGAGTCTTTCTGCCACTGTACAGAAACTGTGTGGTGGTACAGTGGCTAGAATTCAGTATTGCAGGCTAATTCTGCCGACTGCCAGCAGTTTAATTTTCACCGACTCAAGATTGGTTGAGTCAGCCTTCCATCCTTCCAAGGTTGGTAAAACGAGGACCCAGATTGTTGGGGGCAATATGCTGGCACTGTAAAACCATTTAGAGAAGGCTGTAAAGCACTATGAAGCGGTGTATAAGTCTAAATGTTATATATATATATATAATAATCTCACTGAAGCATTAAAGGCAGAAACTGAGCTACTGTATATCGTTTTCCCCAGTTTACTTTCTCTGAATAGCTATATTTTATCCTTGATTTGTCTCAGTTTTTCAAACAGATTTAAACACTTTTCAAGTCTAGAGTTCAATTTTCAAATCTAGAGTTCAGTTATTTTTAAAAATCCCCTACCTACATCTACTATGCTGTAGATTTAAGTACACATGCTATACCGGTCTGCAAGAATCTGGATGACCTCTAGATAGGCACAAAGAAAATAATATAATTTTCTTTGCTGCCAGCTAGTCATTAGACACATTGATGGTTCAGTTATGTGTCTAGTTTTAACCTTCCAAAAGTTTATTTCCAGAATATCAATTTAGCTCTGGTGATTCCACAAATACCAGAGTGTCCCTGAAGAGGGTTAGATACCAATCGTCCTTCTTTCCAGCTACTTTTTCTGTCATTCCATCCATATCATTGGAACCACTCTAACCAAAATCCAGAGCTTCTTGTGTTCCACTCTGACTCCCTCATTTATACATTTTTAAAGATTTGCATCCATAAATAAATGGTTGTAAAGGTCATTGCATTGCTGTGTGATCGGGGAACAAAAGGTGTTTAACATTGCCTTTTCTCCTGGCTTTTGGTATTGCAGGCAAACTCTTCCTGGAGTTTGATCCTGAAGGGGCTCAAGGTTGACTCGGCCTTCCATTCTTCTGAGGTTGATAAAATGAGGACCCAGATTGTTGGGTACAATATGCAAATAAACCTTCTACATTGTAAACCTCCCAGAGAGTGCTGTAAAATGGTATGGAGTGGTATATAAGCCTAAATGTTATTGCTATTGCTATTTTTAGGGATGCGGTGGCTCAATGACTAAGACACTGAGCTTGTTGATCAGAAAGGTCAGCAAGTTGGCGGTTCGAATCACTAGTGCTGCATAACACAGTGTGCTCCCATTACTTGTCCCAGCTCCTGCCAAGCTAGTAGTTCGAAAGCATGTAAAAAGCAAGTAGAAAAATAGGGACCACTTTGGTGGGAAGGTAACAGCGTTCCATGCGCCTTCAGCATTTAGTCATGCCGACCGCATGACCACGGAGCCATCTTTGGACATTGCTGGCTCATCGGCTTTGAAACAGAGATGAGCACTGCCCCCTAGAGTCGGGAACAACTAGCATAACAACATGCTTAACACACTTGTTATACAAAACCTTCCACTATCTGATGAGAAAACTTTATACAGATCTCTTGCAAAAGAAAATATGACTAAGTCTAAAATTACTAGATCTGGATTGTAAAAATCCAGGTAACCAATGGCTAGCAAAAAGAATGAGCTTTTGCAGTATCTTTTGGTTGCTATCTAATGGTTGTCCAAATTCTGCAGCCCAGATCTAGTAACTCTTTGGATTCTGAGTTGAGTCACAAGTGGGTTTAAAAGAGGCTTATTCTGGTTCAGAAAAGCTCAAACTTTTCTTGCTTTTGAAAGAAACTAGAAGCCAGAGGAACTGATAAACCAAATAGTAAATGATGAGTGCTAGAAGTTCATTTGCATTTACATCCCCAACGTACTATATTTGATTTTGTATTTATAAATATTTAATGCTATTTTGACTCTTACACTGCCTGGAGTCTTTTCTGATTGGCTTGTAAACCTAATACAATATCATTATTATTTTTTATCATAATCGCCATTACTATTTTGGGAGGCCATCGGCTTTGTTATTATTTATCTCCTTAAATGAATGGTTGATTTTACTCTGAATGACAAAAATGGGAAAAGTATATTCCAGAGTTGGCTTTGAATGGAGCAACTTATAACCCTTTTAAAATAAATATATATATATACATATAGCAATAGGAATAGCACTTAGGCTTATATACCATGTCATAGTGAGTTATATCCCTCTCTAAGCAGTTTACAGACTCAGCATATTGCCTCCAACAACCTGGGTCCTCATTTTACTGACCTTGGAAGAATGAAAGACTGAATCAGCCTTGAGCCGATCAGGATCAAACTCCAGGCTGTGGGCAGAGTTGTCCTGCAATACTGCATTCAAACCCCTGCGCCACCATGGCTATTCTCCTTCTTATAAATAATAAGCCACGCTATAACTAGAAAAAGGGAGCAGGATGAGAATGATGAATCATATCGCACCTTAAGGAGACTTGTAATTACTGTGATCATTATACAAACACTTTATGCCCTCCTGGTTCCATGTTAGAATATGTTCTGCAGAAGGTCTCAAAGTTGAGCAAAGTTGCTATTGGAAATAATTCCAAGGTCACAGTGAGTGCTGCTAAAAAGATTGGTTTTCTTGACAGACGGCCACCTGATAGAGGAGAAACTTCCCATCCAAAGCAATGTAACACTATAGTACAGCATGGGTGCCAGTGGCAATTATGAAACAAGTATTGCGATGGAAACTCTGCCCTTTACCTACTTGTGGGTGACTTTGTGGTACAAAAACAAACACACATTTCATCATTTTGGCATACTTGTAGTTAGAATTAATACCTACCCTGCAATATGTAACGTTCACTCAAGATTTTATACATTTCTGTATGGACTCATTGCATCACTCCAGAATAATTTCTGGATCCCTGTGTTCTCATTCCATCATTTTTCTGACAGCCAGCTTGATTTATTTCTGCCTTGCTTATAGCGTATCCATAATAAAAGAGAGAGAGGGAGAAGGAAGGAAGGAGGGAGGGGGCGGGAGGAAGGGAGGGAGGGAAGGAAGGAAGGAAGGAAGGAAGGAAGGAAGGAAAGAAAGAAAAAGAACCCTTTTTTGTTTGCAATGCTGAAACTGCAGAGCTTGCAGGCAACCATCAGTATTTCAGAATAGAATAGAGTAACAGAGTTGGAAGGGACCTTGGAGGTCTTCTAGTCCAACCCCCTGCTCAGGCAGGAAACCCTACATCACTTCAGACAAATAGTTATCCAACATCCCCTTAAAAACTTCCAGTGTTGGAGCATTCACAACTTCTAGAGGCAAGTTGTTCCATTGATTAATTGTTCTAACTGTCAGGAAATTTCTCCTTAGTTCTAGGTTGCTTCTGTCCTTAGTTTCTACCCATTGCTTCTTGTCCTACCCTCAGGTGCTTTGGATAATAGTTTGATTCCCTCTTCTTTGTGGCAGCCCCTGAGATATTGGAACACTGCTATCATGTCTCCCCTAGTCCTTCTTTTCATTAAGGTAGACATATCCAGTTCCTGCAACTGTTCTTCATATGTTTTAGCCTTCAGTCCCCTAATCATCTTTGTTGCTCTTCTCTGTACTCTTTCTTGAGTTTCAACATCTTTTTTACATCATGGCGACCAAAACTGAACACAGTTTTCCTGTTGGTGGTTATCTACTCCCCAACTTAAGCTGACATAGTGTTCTGTTCACAAACCTTTAACACAAAATATTGATTCGATGCTGTACAAGTCCCCCCAAGACAACTGATAGGATGCCTGGCATATAACGGTTTAAGAAACCAGGCTGGAAACCAGGAGACTGTGAGTTCTAGTCCCACTTTAGGTGTGAAAATCAGCTGGGTGACTTTGGGCCAGTTACTCTCTCTTAGCCCAACTCACCCCACAGGGTTGTTGTTGAGGATATAGGAGGAGGAAGGAGCTTTAGGTATGTGTACCACCTTGACTTATTTATCAAAATAAAAAGGGTGGGATAAAAATAAATAAAGGTAAAAGTAAAGGTTCCCCTCACACATGCGTGCTAGTCATTCCTGACTCTAGGGGGCGGTGCTCATCTCCCTTTCAAAGCTGAAGAACCAGCGCTGTCTGAATACGTCTCTGTGGTCATGTGGCCGGCATGACTAAACGCCAAAGGCGCATGGAATACTGTTACCTTCCCACCAAAGGTGGTTCCTATTTTTTATACTTGCATTTTTACATGCTTTAGAACTGCTAGGTTGGCAGAAGCTGGGACAAGTAACAGGAGCTCACTCTGTTACACGGCACTAGGGATTCAAACCGCCAAACTGCCAACCTTCTTATTGACAAGCTCAGCATCTTAGCCACTGAGCCACCACGTCCCTTTAAAAATAAATAAATACATTTAAATAAATGAAATGTACACCATTCTGCTTATATTACTTTAAAAGGCTGATGAAATGGATCTGGAGTGGGATTTTGTCTCTTTGCAGTTCCTTGCAGCTGTTCCCCTTTTGCCAAATAGCTAGCAAGTTTCTAGGTGTGAGTCTTTGTATTAGTGTAATTTTCAGGAGTCTTAGAACTTTCCCACATCTCTTCTGCACCATATCCTGTGGTGCTATTGCTGTTATGGAATTGTAGACGGGGGCGTGATGATGATTTTTGTTGTTTCAGAAACCAGTTATTTGAGATAGGACACTAAAAACATTTTGGCATTCTCCTTTGAGTTAATTTAGACAGGGAAAAAGAAAGAAAGGAGCTCAAGAAGAAAAAACTATTCCCTATTAGCGAAGAAATTATACCAGAAAGGGGTGTGGGTCAGATGGCTGATGCCTGAAGGTATGCTAATTTTCTGGGAGGACACAAGAGTCAGAATTAATACAACCATAGAGGCTCAGGCCTTTATGGAAAAAAATAGAGCCCTCCTAGATAAGCCTGATGAAGACACGGGAGGGGCCGGAGCTCTGCTGGCGGGGGGAGAAGGGGCAACATCGAGAAAACTCAGATCACAAAAATGAATGAGAAAATCTGTTTGATGTAAAGTGATTGAAATTATTTGAAGATAAAAGTTTATATGCTGACAAAATATCATCGATTTGTAATAATCTAATGTATTAATAAATGAAATGTATGAGTACGGGGGGAGGGACCACCTCCTGCATATTGCAACTGCCAAAATTTGTAACTTATTCCACTACCCCTTTCCTTGTTTATTTTTTTTAAAAAAACCAATAAAATTTTGTTTTAAAAAAAAAGAAGAACCTGGGTGAATAAGGAAAACTGATTCTGAATCAGTGTGGTTGGTGGTTGTGAAGAAACTTGAGATAGAAGATGAAGCAAGGAAAGCAGATGGTGATGATGATGAAGGTGGCAGTGGATACATCATTTGTGGCGCCATCACAGAATATGCCTGAAGTGAGAATGCCACAGAAAATTATGAACATGTCAGTCAGTTTTGGTGGTACAAGCTGAGGGCAACTGAACATTTGGGAGGAAAACCAACATTGTCTCTGAAGCTGCCTCTTAGTGCATCATCACATAACAGTGTCCTTTTTTTTTACTTTACTTTTATTTAGACTTTTATACCGCCCCCTCTCCCCAAAGGGACTCGGGGCGGTGTACAGTCAGATAAAACACATGAATAAATAGAAAATACAAACATAGAAGAGGAGGCAATAAGAAACTGTACATAAAGCAAAGTAGTTAAAAACAATATTTAAATAACCCTAAAAATACCCAATTAAAATATCTGCCAGGAGGTAGAATAAGACTATGAATGGGCCAGGCCGGCTCCAATGACCTTGTCACTAGAGGACACATGGATAAGCCGAGAAGATTCTGAGGACAACTACCAAACCTGCTGTCAAGGGCATGCAATCAGAACCATTCCCTGAATAGGCCAATATAAGCTTTATTTTGATCACTTATACCACAAGAATCTTGCGAGCCTGTCTGTCTTCCCTTGGGGATGCAGATATAGACCTAAGGGCTTAGCCCCAGAGGTTTATTTCTGGAATATCTCTTTACTCCCCTAGGACCTCCTCTCTTTCATCTGGTAAAGGAACACTTCTGCAGAGTTGTTTAATGCTTACTCCAAATGTTTATTTCTTACATTTGTTTTCTGCAAGACTCTGCCTAATGCTGAGCGTGTATAAGGGAGTGAATCACTTGAAGCCAGAGTACCTGGCCATTCTATTTCTATGATGCTTCCTTACAGATGTAAAATATTGCAGATCTTTTACCTTCAGTCCAGTGACGTGCAGTCAGGTGAGGCAAGTGAGGCACAGCCTCACCACTCTCATCATGAAAAAAAAAAGTAAAAGGAAAAAGCTGAGCTAGTTGCTGCCTCACCGTGGATGACTCTGCTTAACCTCACTGGTGCTCTCCCTCCCCAAGTGTAGTGACTTCCTCCCCAGGCCCCCATTCATTTCTCTCTCTCACACACACAGCTGGATAAAACTATGTAAAAATCTAGCCCAGCTTCCCTGATTATAAGTTTGAAAAGGCAACGTGGCTCCACCTGCAATCAAACTACACTTGGGGAGGGAGAGCACAAGCGAGCACTGAGGAGACCACAGGAGGAGGCAGGAAGCCAGGCAAAGAGCCATGCTGTAGTACACACACTTCCCCCCAGCCTCTTTCTTTTGGAAGGCTCAGCTCGGCTCCCCTCCGGCTTCTCTGCCTCTCCTCTCACCCCAGCCTGTCAGCAGGAGGTGGTGGGTGGGCTTTATTGTGTTCCAGGCATTTCCCACCCAGACAGCAGGCTGAATTTGCAATGGTGGAGGTGTTTGGGAAAGGCAGCAGGGGAATGGAGGTGGGGATGGCAGAGGAGCTGCTTTCAAGCCACTGGAAAAGATATCCAATCCAACTTTTGTGTGTGTGGGGGTTTGTTTGAGAGTGAGTGAGAGAGGGAAGGGGTAGGAGAGATGGTCCAATCCAACTTGTGTGTGTGTGTGTGTGTGTGTGTGTGTGTGTGTGTGTGTTTGAGAGAGGGGGAGGAAGGGAGAGAGGGAGGAAGGAGGGGAAGGAGAAGAAAAAGAAAAAGAAAGAAGGAGCAAAGGAGAAAAACAAATGCTGTCGCTTTAAATTCGAACTGAGCATGCCTGGCTGTGGAATTCTGGGAGTTGAAGTCCACAAGTCTAAAAATATTTGAAACCCAGCACTGTGTCAGTGCCTCACCAGTCATAAACCTCACCGCACGTCACTGCTTCAGTCTAAGCCAATATTTCCCACCTTGATGGACAAGTCACTGGGGTACATGATTAGTGGCCCTTTGCCATACAAGGTGGTGGGGAACAAAAGTGGGGAGAAATGCTGAACTTTTCCCCTTATATGTCTATGGAGATTCTCAGTTATCCAGGTCATGGTTGTCCCAAAAATGCTTTTTCAAAAGGCAAGTAGACTTACTTTCTTTTTTCTTGAAGATGTTTCACTTCTCATCCAGGCAGCCTCTTCAGTTCAGAACTGAAGAAGCTTCTTGGATCAGAAACGAAATGTCTTCAAGGAAAAACAAAGTCCAGTTGCGTTTTGGACATTTGGGTTTTCCTCTTATAGCAAAATTCAACTCACAGGCTGATCCATCCAGTCTTAAAAGGTTTCCAGAGCGGTGGAGCATGGGTTATGTGGACACTTTTCCCCCATGCCTGGGGAAGAATACTTACTATGAATCTCAGTTCTAGTATAATATGTTTTAAAATTCTTCTCATGAGAAATCATCATTCCTTTTTCCCCTCTTCTGTTTTACTGGTGGGTAAGTGATTAGCAGCCTCTTTGTTAATTCTAATTACTTTCTTATCAGCCATTTTTATTATTTATCATCCAGGCATCTTCATTTCAAGCTTATCTAATGCTGTACAGCAAGCCTTTTCTTAATTTGTTCTTTACCATACCAAAGAACATGCCTGGTGCCTGTTTTTTTGTTTTGTTTTTTAGGCATGTGTCCAGGTTTTTTTTTAAAGCGGCTTATTCAAGGTGAAATTGTTGCAGTCCATTCTTCCAAATTGTTTTCTTCCAACAACATAGTCAATTAATGAGAAACTACAGATGGCACAAAGACAAGGACCGCCAAGAAATAGGAGGCAGGGATAGGCATGCCCTATACAAGGAAGCGGTGACTCAGTGGCTAAGACGCTGAGTTTGTTGATCAGAAATGTCGGCAGTTTGGCGGTTTGAATCCCTAGCGCCATGTAATGGAGTGAGCTCCTGTTACTTGTCCCAGCTTCTGCCAACCTAGCAGTTTGAAAGTACGTAAAAATGCAAGTAGAAAAATAGGAACCACCTTTGGTGGGAAGGTAACAGCGTTCCGTGCACCTTCGGCGTTTAGTCATGCCGGCCACATGACCATGGAGATGTCTTCAGACAGTGCTGGCTCTTCGGCTTTGAAATGGAGATGAGCACCGCCCCCTAGAGTTAGGAACGACTAGCACATATGTGCGAGGGGAATCTTTACCTTTACCTTTTATAGGCATGCCCAGAGCAGCCTTGACAGTTCCAGAGAAAAATAGGGAAGGAAGCTTTTCAGAGGTAGTCCTCGATTTACAAGAGTTTATTTAATGACCGTTTGAAGTTAAAACCTTTTTTCACATTTATGACTGTTGCAGCATCCCCGTGGACACATGATCAAAATTCAGATGCTTGGCAACTAACTCATATTTATGACGGTTGCAGTGTCCCTGGGTCATGTGCTCAACTTTTGGGATCTTCTGGCTAGCAAAGTCAATGGGGAAGCCATTGACAGAGTCCCTGAGAGTGAGTGGGCAGCCATATAAATCCTTTAAACAAACAAACAAAAAATATATAATGTAGTTTTATAATATGAAATCACACAATATCAGTAAAGTTATTTGGGGTCACATTACTCGCTGTCCAGGGCTGCATGTAGACCACAGATTGGACATATCTGATTTAGATAAAAATTAAAGGCTGTTGTCTTATGTTGCAATTTAACTCTCTGTTTTGGGCTCCCCCCCCAATATATTTTAATTTTTTGGTGGTGCTGTTGTTGTTTTTACAATGGACTGAGTGCAAACTGTGATTCACAGAACACATAGGCTGTTTCTGTGGCTTCCAGGCATCATCCTTACCTTGCATTATTTATGGTTCATTGTTGTACAGTCAGCCAGATGTTTAGACCATTATTATTATTATTATTATTATTATTATTATTATTATTATTATTATTATTATTATTATTATTATTATTATTATTATTATTATTATTATTATTATATTAATAATAATAATAATATAATAATAATAATAATAATACTTTATTCATTAAACATGAATCTCAGCCAACTGAACATTCAAAAATGCGTTACAAATACCAGTGACTGGTGCTAATCGTTGATAAGTTTTGCTGCCAGCGTCCAAGGTATCAACCAAGTACGTTCTTAAAATATAAGATGTTCCGAGTAGCGCAGTTTTTTGCAGTTCCTCTGGTGTTATTGCAGGAAGCTGCAATTTGTTGATGTATCTCATAAAATTCTTGGACGTGGTGCCAAGTGCCCCGATGACAATGGGTATCACTGTTACATGCTTCATCCATAGACATGTAGTTTCGATGGCCAGGTCACGATATTTCATGATTTTTTCTAATTCTTTTTCTTCAACTGGCATCTCGAGGAACAGCGATATCAATAAACTGTACACTTCGGCCCTCTACAACCATGATATCTGGTGCGTTGTGCTCCAAATGACGATCCATTTGTATTCGAAAGTCCCACAAGATCTTCACCTTCTCATTTTCGATAACTTTTTCCACTTTATGTTCCCATGACTTTCTGGATACAGGTAAATCATATTTTTTACATAGTGACCAGTGGATTAATTTATCAACTCGGTCATGTCTAGCTTTGTAAACAGTTTGTACAATTTTGCTGCATTCACATATAATTCACACATTATATTAAATGTGAAACAGTTTCGACTTTGTTATTGCAAAGTCGGCAGTTTGGGTTGTCAGTGGATTTTTGTATCTTCGCTTTCATGGCATTAGTTTGTAGTGCTTGTTCTTGAGCAGCCAGTATTAAACCTTCCATTTCTTTCTTGATAGTTCCCATCTTAAGCCATGTCCATGTCAAGTTTTCATCACATTTTCCTTCAATGTTTTTTTTTTAAACAAAGTTTTATTGGTTTTTTGGTGTTTTACAAAAAGAAAAGGTATGGGGAAAGTTACAAATTGTGGCAGCCGCAAACTGCGGTAGGTATACGCCCCCTCCAGACTCATGGTGTACATTTGCATAGCATTCAAATATTACATAATAACATATAGTCAGTGTGATAAATTAAAAATAATTTCAATCAATTTGTATCATGTGGATTTTCTTACTTATTTGTGTGATCTAAGCTTTCTTGATGTCGCCCCATCTCCCCCCGTTGGCAGTGCTCCGGCCCCTCCCGTGTCTTGTGTATCTACTGGGATGTCTTCTGGTTTTTCTAGGAGTAATTAATTTTTTTCCATAAAGGCCTGCGCCTTTAATTCTGTTAATTCTGACCCTTGTCTCATCCCAGAATATTAACATACCTTCAGGCAGCAACCAACGAAACCACACACCCTTCTGGTATAATTTATTCGCCAATTGCGAATAATATTTTCTTTTCTCCCTCACTTTCTTGGGGATCTGTTTCAGTATGGTTATCTCCTTATCTTTGTATATCAGGGCTTGTCCCCTTTGTGTATTCAGAATTTCATCTCTTGTGCTTTTCCTAAGAAATTTAATGTGCACCTCCCTGGGGACATTGTGTGTTCTAGCATATGCGGAGTTCACTCTATAGACCAGGTCTATTTCCCACCCCATCTGTTGCTTTTCTTTCTGGGTATACTCAGCCAAGATAGTTGTCATGATGTCCCTAATGTTTTCATCATCTGTCTCCATCACATTCTGAAATCTAAGAAAAAAGGACATTCTCTCAAACTCTGTTTTCATTTGTTGGGTGTCAAGCTCTTTGTTTTCCTTTTGCACGCCCTCCACCCCCCCCCCTTCATCTCAGCCGCCCCCTGCTCCAAGAGATCCAATCTCTGTGAGTTCTTATCAATTTTTTCCTGGTTCCCTCTAATTTCTTCTTTCATCTCCTTCAGCTGTTTCTTAATTTCCTCTTGTCCCTGTAGAATTTGCTGAAACATTTGATGAAACTCCAAGTCCGCAGTTTTAACTTGTTTAAAAGCTGTCAATGTTGATTGCGTGCTCGGACTCGAGGTTGTAGATGTCGGGGCAGAGGCAGCAAAGCCGGACTTTCCAGGAGATGGTCTTTTAGATGTCATTGTTAGTAATAAAGAGTCCAGTCAGTATAGAGAAGAATCAGTCAGAGTGGTAGAGCAGCCAAGAGAGTTCGGGGGGTAGAGAGACCAGGCACAAGGGAACTCTCTAATCGCCCTGGCAGGGAACAGACGTTTTTCACTCCAGAAAGTTCAAAAGCAAACAATCCACAAGAGAGGTATCCAAATAACACGGAGACAAAGACCGGAAGCCTGAAGCTAAAAGGTGGAGTCAAGTTCAGCTTTCATGAAGACAACGGAAGTGTGCCATCTTGCCCTGCCAACTTCGGGTACTGAGGCAACAAATAAAGTTTTCAGAGTTCAAAGTTCCCAAAGATCACATTTTCTTAAAGCCTAAGGGTTTAAGTCTGAAGATCCATTTAGTTGGAGTGTGACCTCTTTGGTTTGGCTCTCCCCCTCCTCCTTCCCTGGGGCTACGAGCACTTTTGTTTCTAGCCGCTTGTCCAAGGGTAGGGGGGAAATCCCCCTCCCCTCCAGCCGCACTTCTCCAAGTTAAACAAAAGTTCTAATTAGCACAACTGAGAGGTTTTAGAATTGGTAATAGGTATGAAGGGAGTCTACGCCTCACCGCACCGCCGCTGCATCCTTCAAGTATCTTTTTTTCTTCCGGACAGCCTCACAGCGAAGACGCTTCGCGCCTCCCCTTCGCGCTCCTCGGTGCCTGGAGCGAAGCGGGAGCCCCCCGACGGCCGCCGCCAATGCAGGGGTCCTCCCGCCGTGCCGCTCCTCTGGCAGAACGCCTCTTCGGGGAGTCCTGTGCCCCCCAAGGAGTGGGGAGCCCACCGGGGATGCGCGGGGCGAGCAGTCTCTGCCCGTCGCCGTCAGCCGCTGGAACCGGAAGTCCCCCTTCAATGTTTTTCAAGTGCTGTCCATGCAAAGCTTTAGTTCTCCATCTATTTAATCTGTCATCCAGCTGTTTTTCCTTATAGTCTGCCTTTGTCTCTGTTGTTTTTATGCTGTTCTCCGTTTTCACAGCTTGCAGCAATTTGTCTGTACTTTGGTTCACATAATCATTCAAACTTCGTTTTTCTTCTTCTACAGTTTGATGGAGTTGCAATAGCCCCCTGCCCTCTATTTTTCTTGGCAGGTACAACCTGTTGATGTCACTTCGTGGACATAAAGCATGGTACATATTCAAAAGTTTGTGCGTTTTCTAGTTCAAGTTTTCCAGTTCAGCCAAAGTCCAGTTGATGATTCCAGCTGAGTAGCGTATCACTGGAACTGCCCAGGTATTAATGGTTTTAATTATGTTTCCAGCATTCAGCTTTGATTTTAATATTTTGCGGAACCTCCTGATGTATTCCTTTTGCGTTGACTCTTTGACTTTTCCATTCAAGATGTTATCTGCTTCCAATATGCCTAGGTACTTGTAACCATCATCCTTTGCTAATGCTTTCACTATATTTCCGTTTCCCAGTATTATTATTATTATTATTATTATTATTATTATTATTATTATTATTATTATTATTATTATTATTATTATTATTACCTTTATGACAGAGAAAGTAAACTTTGAAATTCAGTAACAAACTGTAATTTTTAACATTTGATGAAAAACATTCTCATCAAATATCAAAATTATCTTGACATTGTTTTGACATTTTCAATCATTCTGTTTAATCATTCTTATTTAACATAACTAGAAACATAAACTGTGCTATTACAGTGCAATCTTGAAACAGTGATTATTTCCCTTTCTGGTGTGTGTGTGTGTGTGTGTGTGTGAGAGAGAGAGAGAGAGAGAGAATGGGGGAGGGAGGGGGAAAGGGGGGGAGACATCCTGATCTTCCTGAGTTGTGAATATTAGTTCATTCTGGCATAGTCACAATTGCTGAAATGCCTGTTTAAAATGATTGGATTTGAAAAGATTTGTTAAAGGAAGAGTCATATCAGTCCTCCAAGGTAAACTAAATAGGAAAGACAACTAGATGAACTAATTCTACTTTATTGTAAGGCTATATTATCAGAATCTTTCAACTTCCCACCACCACTTTTAACCACTTGCTTCATTCAGGTGGGTCCTTCCTAAATTTCATTTTTTGAGTGTTAAACCCCTGGAGTGTTAAACCACTCTTGTTTGATTGTTTCCTGGGCAGCATCTTTTCCCTTCATTCCCCAAGGTGATTCACACATTCCATATATCAGGCTCCAAAATTAATCCCCCTCTCTTTGATGAAAGTACTTCTCACCTGAATGTCATTTTAAAGCTGTGAGGCTCCTGTTGGAAGAAAAATACATCTGGTTCAGTTCCAAGCTGGGAGAAAGGCGCTGGAAATAAAATGGAGGCTGGAGGCCGATTGGAAAGAAAGATTCTGTTTATTAGTGAACAGAACAACCAGAGTTTGTGGTTCTGGGACAGCTGACCAACCAACTGTGTAAGAGGAAGGGTTCTTATATGAGTCTATGTTTTTGAAGGTTTGGGATTAGTGCAATATGGGCTTTGTGTTTCTAAAAGGGTATTGGGCAATTCCTATTGTGGCTAATGGCTTTCGTCCTGTGCTGGATCTTGGGTGAGGGGCTGCTTGTTCTAATCCTATTGTTCTGCTTCTGTTAACTGTCAAACTTTGCTGCAAGGAGTTTCAAAATATCCTGTCTTGAATGGACTTCTGCTGCCAGTATTTGTGTTGCTTATGAAGGGAGCCATTTATATAGTTGGATTTCTCTTTCAATGAGCTCGCTATCTCTTAAATGCTGGCATCTGCTGTGGGCTACTAAGAAAGATCATTTGAATCTTCCTGAAGCTAGGATTGGAGCTGCTGGAGAGAAGGAGGGGGTGAGTCACAAGACAAAGACACTGAGGTGGGGGCCCTTAAACTCCATATCATTTGAATCTTCCTGAAGCTAGGATTGGAGCTGCTGGAGAGAAGGAGGGGGTGAGTCACAAGACAAAGACACTGAGGTGGGGGCCCTTAAACTCCATATCATTTGAATCTTCCTGAGGCTAGGATTGGAGCTGCTGGAGAGAAGGAGGGGGTGAGTCACAAGACAAAGACACTGAGGTGGGGGCCCTTAAACTCCATATCATTTGAATCTTCCTGAAGCTAGGATTGGAGCTGCTGGAGAGAAGGAGGGGGTGAGTCACAAGACAAAGACACTGAGGTGGGGGCCCTTAAACTCCATATCATTTGAATCTTCCTGAGGCTAGGATTGGAGCTGCTGGAGAGAAGGAGGGGGTGAGTCACAAGACAAAGACACTGAGGTGGGGGCCCTTAAACTCCATATCATTTGAATCTTCCTGAAGCTAGGATTGGAGCTGCTGGAGAGAAGGAGGGGGTGAGTCACAAGACAAAGACACTGAGGTGGGGGCCCTTAAACTCCATATCATTTGAATCTTCCTGAGGCTAGGATTGGAGCTGCTGGAGAGAAGGAGGGGGTGAGTCACAAGACAAAGACACTGAGGTGGGGGCCCTTAAACTCCATATCATTTGAATCTTCCTGAAGCTAGGATTGGAGCTGCTGGAGAGAAGGAGGGGGTGAGTCACAAGACAAAGACACTGAGGTGGGGGCCCTTAAACTCCATATCATTTGAATCTTCCTGAAGCTAGGATTGGAGCTGCTGGAGAGAAGGAGGGGGTGAGTCACAAGACAAAGACACTGAGGTGGGGGCCCGCGCGCCTAACGGTGCACGAATCATATATCTATAAACCAAAATAGCAATAATACATTCTGGATTAGTGTGTTTGAGATTGTGATTTTATTTATTTCAAAATGACTGGCTTAGTTCAATGTAATAGCTGTTTTGCACCTGTCTTTCGCAGTACTCTTTTCAAATTTGGATACTGTCCCCTTTGTAAACAAATTACGAGTCTACATAGGCAGATTACCTATCTAGAATCTGTAATCTGTGCTCTCCAAGCAGAAACTAGGTGTCTACGTCAGCCATTCCACTCTATGGTGAAGCCACACTATCAGCCCCCTCTACCACAAAGATCTTGCAGGAGAAGAGCTGTCTGGACAACTGTGGGATCTGGCAGGTTGAGAGCTGTGAACCATAAACCCAAAGCTTTTGCTGTGACCCAGCAAAACAGATATAGTGCCCTTGCTGACCTTAATGGGGACACTAAAGAGATAGGTCAAGGCAGTTGTGATAATGATGACTCAAATAAGCAGGGGATCGTGGTCCAAAACGAAGAACTTTCTTCGGAAAGGCGAAAAGGGGAACCAGGTATCACACATCAGTCGCAGAAGAAGATCAAGGTATGTAAAAAGAGAAGTCACCTTCTGGTTGGTGATTCAATCGTAAGAGATGTTAATTTAGGAGAGGATACGGAGGTTTTAAAAGAGGTCAGGTGTCTGCCAGGTGCTACTGCCAGCAGAGACAAGAGGCGTATTCTTAAGATAGTCAAGAATGCAAGTAAGGACTGTGACGTTGATGCTATTATACATCTTGGCACTAATGATCTATCCCAGAAAGATGTACTTTCTGTGCAGAATGATTTCCAGAACTTGGGGTATGAACTTAATAGTATAGGTTGTAGGCTTATCTTTTCAGAGGTTTTACCTGTATATAAGGAACAAAAAGGGAAGGGCCAGCGTGTAGCAGAGTTTAATGTTTGGCTAAAGGAGTGGTGTAAAAGGGAAGGCTTTGGTTTTATTAGTCATGAAGCCTGTAGCTGGTCCAATGAAAAACTGTACAAAAGAGATGGGTTGCACCCATCCAAGAAAGGAACTGAGTTACTTGGCATTAAATTCACAGATTTTCTTGATAAACATTTAAACTGAAGAGCGGGGACAGAGAATTAATAGATACAGAACATCTCTGTCCCCAGCAAACTAAAATTCATAGGGTTATAAATGCATGTAACATAGATGTGTGTGTGGGTAAGATTATCACTCCTGCTGTCAAGCAAAACCAAGCATGTAATAGTGATTGTCATACCATGTGCATGAATCACACAAGTGGCAAGAAAATAGGGGCAGTCAGGCATAATACAGGTTATGTAGACAGTAAACACAAGGTCAATCAAAATGGACTCAAATGTCTATATACCAATGCACAGAGCATGAGGAATAAACAGGGAGAATTAGAAATTCAAGTAAAAGAGGGCAGATATGATATTATTGCCATTACAGAAACTTGGTGGGATGAAACTGACAAATGGAACATACAGCTAGAAGGATTTAAATTATTTAAAAGAAATAGACCAAATAAAAGAGGAGGTGGAGTTGCACTATATATAAGAAATAACTATGTCTCTACAGAAATAGAGCACAACAATAATGAGAACTATCTTGAATGCATTTGGGTCAATATTAAAGGTTGTGGGGGAAATGACATTGCCATAGGTCTATACTACAGGCCACCCAACCAAGCAGAGGAAGAAGATGAACTTTTTGCTAGTCAGCTAACTAAGGTATGTAGGAAGCACACCACAATAGTAATGGGAGATTTTAACTACCCTGACATCAACTGGGAAACAAACTCTGCACCAAGTGGAAGATCCAACAGGTTCCTAACAAACCTAGCAGACAACTTTGTTTTCCAAAAAGTAGAGAAGGAAACAAGGGGATCAGCCATACTGGACTTAATTCTCACTAACAGAGAGGAAATGATAGAAGGTGTTGAAGTCATAGGAACCCTGGGGGCAAGTGACCATGCAATATTGGAATTCAACATTATCCAAACACAAGTAGTAGAACAAAGTCAAACTAGAGTCTTGGACTTTAAGAAAGCTAATTTCAATAAACTTAGAGAGAGCTTGGGAAAAATTCCATGGATGAGAATCCTCGAGGGGAAAACAACTCAAGAAGCTTGGGAAATTTTGAAAAATGAGATTAGAAAAGCCCAGTCTAACACAATACCAATGAAGAAGAAAAACAACAGCTCCCAAAAGAAACCAGCATGGCTGCATAAACAACTATCTGACAAACTGAAAGACAAAAAAAGTAAGTATAAAAAGTGGAAGGAGGGGGACATAACTAAGGCAGAATATCAGCAAATAGCCCGAGCCTGTAAAGATGAAGTGAGGAAAGCTAAGGCTCACAATGAAGAAAGGCTTGCCACAAAAGTAAAAATTAACAAAAAAAGCTTCTTCCAACATGTTAAAAACAAGAAAAAAGTTAAGGAAACAATTGGTCCATTGCTAGGAGAAAGTGTCAAGAAGGTGACAAGCAACAGGGAGAAAGCAGAACTATTTAACTCATGTTTTGCATCTGTCTTTACACAAAGGGATAAAACAGTCCAACCTATCAAAAGCAGCACCACAAAATTAGGAACACAAATTGAAATAGGGAAGAAAATGGTAAGTGAGCACCTGTCTACCCTAGATGAGTTCAAATCACCAGGACCGGATGGATTACACCCCAGAGTTCTGAAGGAACTAGCAGACGAGATCTCAGAACCACTGAATTATATCTTTCAGAGATCCTGGAACACCGGGGAACTACCAGAGGACTGGAAAAGAGCTGATGTGGTTCCCATCTTCAAAAAAGGGAAAAAATTAGATCCAGGAAACTACAGACCTATCAGCCTAACCTCAATACCAGGAAAGATTCTGGAAAAAATAATCAAGCAACGAATTTGCGAACACCTAGAAGCAAACAAAGTAATAGCCAAAAGCCAACATGGATTTGTCAAAAACAGATCATGCCAGACTAATCTTATTGCATTCTTTGATAATGTGACAAAATTAGTGGACCAGAGGAATGCCGTTGATATAGTTTACTTGGACTTCAGTAAGGCTTTTGATAAGGTAGACCATAACCTACTACTAGATAAAGTAGAAGAATGTGGGTTAGACAGCATCACCACCAGATGGATTGGTAACTGGCTGACCAACCGCACTCAACGTGTAGTTCTCAATGGAACTGCATCTACATGGAGGGAAGTATGCAGTGGAGTACCCCAAGGCTCTGTTTTAGGCCCAGTACTCTTCAACATCTTCATCAATGATTTGGATGAGGGAATAAATGGGGAACTCATCAAATTTGCAGATGATACCAAGCTGGCAGGAATAGCCAACACTCCAGAAGATAGGCTTAAGATACAGAAGGATCTTGACAAACTTGAACATTGGGCACTATCTAATAAAATGAAATTCAATGGTGAAAAGAGTAAGGTTCTACATTTAGGCAACAAAAACGGAATGCACAGGTACAGTATAGGTGATACCTTACTCAGTAGTAGTAACTGTGAAAGGGATCTTGGAGTCCTAGTGGACAACCATTTAAATATGAGCCAGCAGTGTGCAGCAGCTGCCAAAAAAGCCAACACAGTTCTAGGCTGCATCAACAGAGGGATAGAATCAAGATCACGTGAAGTGTTAATACCACTTTATAATGCCTTGGTAAGGCCACACTTGGAATACTGCATTCAGTTCTGGTCGCCACGATGTAAAAAAGAGGTGGAGACTCTAGAAAGAGTGCAGAGAAGAGCAACAAAGATGATTAGGGGACTGGAGACTAAAACATATGAAGAACGGTTGCAGGAACTGGGTATGTTTAGCTTAAGAGAAAGAAGGACTAGGGGAGACATGATAGCATTATTCCAATATCTCAGAGGTTGCCACAAAGAAGAGGGAGTCAAACTATTCTCCAAAGCACCTGAGGGTAGAACAAGAAGCAATGGGTGGAAACTAATCAAGGAGAGAAGCAACTTAGAACTGAGGAGAAATTTCCTGACAGTGAGAACAATTAATCAGTGGAACAGCTTGCCTCCAGAAGTTGTGAATGCCCCAACACTGGAAGTCTTTAAGAAGATGTTGGATAGCTATTTGTCTGAAACGGTATAGGGTTTCCTGCCTAGGCAGGGGGTTGGACTAGAAGACCTCCAAGGTCCCTTCCAACTCTACTATTGTATTGTATTGTATTGTATTATTGTAAGACTGGGGGCTGCTTTCTGCCTCTTAAGAACATGTTTCTCCATACCTCCTTTTGGGAAATATAATATTCTGCCTGTTAGATCGGGTAATGGAAAGGCACACACAGGCTAACGGTAACAACAGCTCTTTATTAACCCAGTAGCAACTATGTACAATCCAGCGAAGGTTGAGTCTGACAGCAGCACTTTTATAGGGAGCTGTCAGACCCTTCGACCAATGAGATTAAACCTCTATTCCCACCAGAACATAGGACCTTGGTGGAAACTATTATAGCTGATGCTAGTATCTAACACTGCCTCTTTAATATTTCCCAAAATATTTCATTCTTCTAGGACAGGTGGTACTTCCCACACTCCAATTCATCAATCATCGATCAAAAAAGTGATCATATTAAAGTGTTGTGGCCCAGCAGGAGCCGTTGGAGTTGCCACCAGACTCAGACAGCAAGGGTCCCTATGAGTTGGCTCAGGAGGATGTGGAGGACCCTGGACAGGGTTCCGACTCTGAGCAGGGTGCAGAGAGGCTGGTTGGCCATCAGGAGGCGCCTGAGGCATGGAGCAGTGGTGAAAGCCAAAGGAAGGGGGCTCCTGATGTCATGCCTTGGAGCAGTGGGGAGGAGTCACGGGACAGTGAGTCAGACATCAGCAGTGAGTTATTAGATGCTCGTTACCACGTGCTACCCAGAGTAAGGAGCAATTGAGCAGTTACAGGAGGTAATTGCCCTCAGCTGCTGATAATTAGACTCCTCTCCAGACTATAAAGGGCTGCTTGTGGACACGCCCTTTGCAGGAATCAACTGATCATTAGAGTTGGAGACGCTCTCAGATCTGTGTCGTAGCTTGGCAGACTGGATTGCTGCCAAAGTGTTTACCTGGGTTGCTGCCAATCTGTTCCCTGGACCTCGGCAGGCTGGAGTGCTGCCAAAGTGATTATCTGGATCTTGGTAGCTGGATTGCTGCCAAAGGGTTCGCTGTAGCTGGATTGCTGCCCAAAGTGCTATCTCGACCTTGGCAGGCTGGATTGCTGCCAAGGTTGAACCTGTATGTAAATAAACATCTTGAAGAGACTTTGTGTCGGAGTGACTTGGTATACGAGAGGGGGGGTCAGAACATTAAGCAATCTCCCCTCCCTTCTGTTTCTCTCTACATCTATATTCTTAACATATGGATGTGGAGAGAAAGGCCATGAAGCAGAGGATTATTAAGACAACTAAGATTTTTATTTTAGTTCTTCAATTCTTTCATCTAAAACCTGTCACATTCGGGCGTTCATGTTGAATACAAACAGAGAGTCAGGTTGTTTGGTGAAAAACTTTCTCTCTATCTAATATTACGTAACCAGCACTAAATGACAATGATACAAAGGTAAGCAAATCCGAGTCAGTTCTAACCAAGTTAACACCATCACTCATATATATACCATTACCCCACCCAGCTCCACCCACAACTCCACCCAGATGACACCCAACCACCATCACCAATCACCATGACCCACACCTCCAGCCACACCCCCAATCAGTGTCATCATAGCCTCTTTCCCGGTTAGCCACATCCAAGCAGAAGAGTTACGTCAGAGTAGGCAGTTGCACCTGAGTAGAAGAGTTACGTCAGAGTAGGCAGTTGCACCCAAGAAGAAGAGTTACGTCAGAGTAGGCGGTTGCACCCGAGTAGAAGAGTTACGTCAGAGTAGGCGGTTGCACCCGAGTAGAAGAGTTACTCTGCAGAGTAATGAGGGAAGCCTTGCAGAGCCACATGCCGCTACAAGCTCCGCCGACATCAGAGAGTCAACATCAACGTGGCAGCGTTGGTGTGTAAGCGTGGCCAAGTGAGCGTGGCGATGGATGGGCTCCCCCATGAATGGCAGACCGAGGGCTGACAAAACCTCTACCCAAGTTCAGGAATAAAAAAATGAAGGATGATAGAAAATGACACTTTATGCCCCCAAACCGAAACATGATTGTGTCCGCCTTCTCCAAATTTAAAATCAGATACATTTTGAATGAGCATGTTTAATAATTTGAGAAAAGTTTGAATAATTGTTAAAAGGGACAATGACAGTCCTGAACACTTGAGCAAAAATGTAATACCTTTTTTTAAATAGTGGGTCTCCCCTCATATAAGTTATGTATTTACTGGTAAACTAACATATAAGCTAATGTATACCAAGAACACTGCAGAAATGTGTTCCAGCAGTCTCTGAAAATCAAAGACATTTGAATGGGGGAAAATATTATGGAATACAATCTGTCTATCTAGAAAAGTGGCATTCCTTAGCACATATTATAAATTAGAAAGCAAGCTTAGGTGGATGTTGCCAATCTATCAAGAAAGAAGTCTTGAGGCACATACAGGTCTAAATCTCTACTAAATCCTGTCTCTTCTAGTCAGACTTTTGAAGATGGCAGGTGCCACAAAGCATGGCCCCCTCCCACTCAGTTTAGGTATTGCTTTGTTTCCATTTAAATCCCAGACATTTCTTGTCTTTGTTCCTTAGTCTTTCCTGGAGGTGACATGCAGAGGGAAAAGGACACCAATTAATGATTGGGAATCCTTACAACTCAGGGCAGAGTTACTTCTTCATTAATCATTTTGTGCCTGTTTGTATAACATATAGTAAGTAAGTAAGTCTGATTGGGGGAAGTTAATTTTTCTTAAGCTACCCCCCTCACTCCCTGGTTAGTTTAAGAGAGTTGCATGAAAGGGCCATTTATTCAGCAAGAATCTCATATGCACAGAATTGGAAAAACAAACATACACCAACAGAAGACAATGTGATTTTGTTTTTAAATGTGGAATGCGTCGAAATGGACAGGCTCACAAAAGAGCTAAAAGACAAAGAGGAATCAGAGTACTACATAATATGGGACTTATGGTATAATTGGCTAGAGAAAAGAGGGGGGGATATTGGATAGTAACAAAGAGAAGAAGAAAGATCAAGAAACTACAAAACAAATACAAAACCGTAGAATCAACAAGAGGGGGGAATACAAGCTAGATTGTAGATGAAATAAGAAATACGAGAGGATCAAATGTATATATTATGTACGAAATAAGATGTGTAAAATTTGTATATAGATATGGATGTAGTTGTATACGATTATGTATGTATGTATATATGTATGTATGTATGTATAGCTAAAGGAAACACAATAGATATGTAAAAGATGTAAAATGTGCTGCATAGATGATATGATTGTATAAACAAAATATTTGTTTTACAAAAGTCCATTTATTACAAGGGTATATGTGTGAACGTCTTGTGAAACTCTACAGAATCGTCTCTTCCTGGCTTCCCAGAGCTTCATAAAATCCCAGGGGAAAGGATCACAAGAGAACTCCCTCTCTGGAGGGGTTCAGAAAGTGGGCAGACCAGAAGACATCGCCCTTTGGAAATATGTGTAATTGAAAAATAACTGCATCAGAAGTTGCATCCTTCCTACTGTTGGAAGAAATTGCGTTCAGTTCCAAGTGGGGGAAAAGACACTGGAAACATGGAGGCTGCTTGGAAAGATGGTTTAATGGTGGACAGTATCACATGGCTTGAGTTCCTGAGCAGAAAAAGGGGGCAGAGATGCTGAGAGTCCCTGGTTTTATGCCTTCTCTGGGCCCCACCCCAGAGCTTCCCATTCCTGTGTAATGCATTCTGATTGGTGGTCAGACTCCCAGGGACCGGTGCAGGGGCAACTCTGTAGGCTGTCTCCCAGGCTTGCTTGACTTGCTGGGTGATGATGTAATCTTCCCAGGTGCCATATGGTGAGATGGGTAAAGATCTAATACGATCATGTCCTGAGACCCATGCCTTAATGACATCACCAGGGCCGGATTTTCCTATAGGCTAACTAGGCTTCAGCCTAGGGCCTCAAGATCAAGAGGGGCCTTTTATTTTTATTTATTATCCGTGCCACATTTTTTATAAAGGTTAGTACCAATTACAACATGTTTCATTTAATATATTGATATATATCTCAGTAATGATGTATTTTATTATCTCTCATGTAATTTACAAACTTAAAAATGGGAGATGAAAGGGCCCCATAAGTGGAATAGCCTAAGGCCTCTTTTCATCTAAATCCGGCCCTGGCCATCACCCTGGAGCTGAAGGGGGAAATCTTTGTTATGTAGAATAGACTGGTTCAGGCCTTAATGACGCATTAACAAAGGTGGGGGAGACTGAGTTTCTGCCTCTCTTGAGTTTCTACTTCTCTCTTTAGAAGAAATATTCTGCCTTTTTACCCTGTTTCTCTGAAAATAATAAGCCCAATTGGGCTTTTGAGCGCATAGGCTAAAATAAGCCCTCCCCGAAAAAATAAGCCCTTCCTCGAAAATAAGCCCTCCCTGAAAATATTGCAACATAGCAGCAGCCATGAGGTGACCCCACTCGCCACCTCCTGCATCTCAAAAATAATAATACCTCCAAAAAATAAGGCCAAGCTCTTATTTCGGGGGTCAAAAGAAAATAAGACCCTGTCTTATTTTCGGGGGAACACAGTAACATTTCCCAAAATATTTCATTTCTCTAGGAGAAGGGTGGGTTTTTACTTCCAACACTACTTCCAACAATGAAGTTCCACAATATCACCAAAGAGAACTTTGAAAGTCCCAGAGAGGACTTTGAAGTAGATTCCCAAGTAGCCTGGAAATAAAATAGAAAAACAAAAGTCTTTTTAACAAGGCTGAAATCTGCTGAGAAACTGCAGGACTGAATCATATAGTATACCTCTTACTGCAGTGGTTCTCAACCTGTGCTGCGCAGAACCCTAGGGGGGCAGGCAGCTCCACAAAGGCTTGAAGAAATGTTATGATTTAAATTTTGAGTTAAGTCCTGCGGGGTCCATGGCCCTGGTCCAGAGCTACAAAAGTATTTAAAGGGGGAGTATGGTAAAGAATGGGACGCGGTGGCTCAGTGGCTAAGATATACAGCTTGGCGATAGAAAGGTCGGCAGTTCAATGGTTCGAATCCCTAGCGCTGCGTAACGGAGGGAGCTCCCGGTACTTGTCCCAGCTTCTGCCAACCTAGCAGTTTGAAAGCATGTAAAAATGCAAGTAGAAAAATAGGAGCTACCTTTGGTGGGAAGATAACAGCGTTCCATGCGCCTTCAGCGCTTAGCCATGCCGGCCACATGACCACAGAGTCATCTTCGGACAGCGCTGGCTCTTCGGCTTTGAAACGGAGATGAGCACCGCCCTCTAGAGTCAGGAACGACTAGCACATATGTGCGAAGGGAACCTTTACCTTTAAAAGGTTGAAAACCACTGTCTTACTGTGTATCTTTGTCCTGCTCTGCCGTGCTGGATCTCAATGAGGAAATCTATTGTGCAAAAGGCTCTACCTCTGCCAGTTGAATAGAAAAATACAAATTCATTCAGCTGTGCATAACCTGCCATGATATTCTGCACCCTTTTTTAATGTTATAGGTCAGAAAGAATGAAACCACAAGCATGGGTTGCCCTCTAGTGGTGCCCAAAAGGTACCAACAGATTTTCATGAACAACTGTGTTTGGGCTTCAGAGGGCTTGCTCTGGAAACTATTTGAAGTGCACCGCAAGCTGTATATAAGATACTGCAAGGGTATTAGTGACCAGTGGAACAGGATGGGAGAAAGGAACCCTTTGCTGCAGGAAAAATGATGATGGTGAAGGCGAAGGAGCCCTCCCTTCCCTTCCCTCCCAAATATTGCAGATTGTGTCCTATGATACCGGAGGAGGAAGTGTGGGTATCTTTCAGCATGTACATTTCCAACCGTCTTTATGTTTGTTTGTAGAGTATACTAAGTTTTAAGCCCGTATGAACTGGACAAAAGGATGCAGCTGCCACCGTCCCTCTCCCCCAAAATATAAGAAGTTGGTCATTTTATGGGATACTCCAAGAGTGCACCCAACCCTACGATGTCTACCCAACTATTGTGACTTTTTAAAAGAAAGCACACTTTCGTTCTAAAATTGTTCTGAAACTTCTGGATCAGGCAAATGCCTAAGAAAAACAGCAAACAAAACAGGAAATCAAATGAAGCAATCTCAGGAATGTGGCCTCAGTTGTGTAAAGACCAAATGAGAAAGCTGTTCTGAAACCAGGCCAGACCACAAAAGTTGGGGGCAATACTAATTAAAGATCTTTGTTCAATAGAAGAAGGACTAGTTGTGGCCTGCCAGAGACTAGTGGAGCTGGCAGCAGATATGGACAGTGTGGAGGTTGGGTAGGAACATGTGCCAGTCCTGGAGTCTGGGGAAGCCTCTGATGAGGGCTCTGGGTCAGAGGCAGAGAGGGGGCCAGAGCCTTATGCCAATTATCAGCTGCCTTCAGAGTCAGACATCAGTGAGACCAACAGCTGGAGCCTGTTCCCAGTGGGCACATGCGCAGAGTTGCCAGACAAAGGGAACAGCTAAAGAACAGGGATTGACTTGGGAGTAAGGCCACAGGTGGACAGTGAATGGCCTCTCCTAGAGGAAATAAAAGAGGAGTGGAGTTTGCAGGAGACAGTTTGCTTAATTGGTCCATGACTCTCCAAGACTCCTTGCCAAGTTTTGCAGATATCGGCCTGGCAGCTCTCCAAGTCAGATAAGGTCTGTGACTGTAAATCCTCCCTTGAAAGTCTTTACTGGATGTGAATGAGCAGAATTCACAGTAAATTAATAAAAGGGGTTTTTGTTGGGACAAGGAGTTGCTTCATGCTCTTGAGAAGCCTCGGTCAGAACAGGATTGTTTTTCAGACCTACATCATCATTTCAATGCTTCAGTTCTCCAAGAAGGATGTGGCAATACTCTTCTCTGAAATATGGAAAGTTTGCCACCACTAATGTCACTGGGGGCATAAATGAGTAAATGTACTGACAGGCTGGTGCATTGTTGGGCAGATTCCTGTGTTCCAAACTGTACTAAATTAGTGATCCCCGAATTAAAAGGACAGGTTTTGATTAGTTATAAATAAGCCTATTCCGGAATTTCAAACATTTTTAACTTGCTTCTCTCATTCCAACAAATGCAAGCTAAGTGGAAAGTGGCAATAACAATAAAGTCCAGATGCATAAGTGATAATAGAGACCCCTAAAAATTGCAGTTCTCTGCAATCAGATGGCAATTGTGGTGCCAGCATCTTGGCTCTCATTCACAGAAGTGAAAGCCTCATTTGCAAGTAAACATCCAGTGATTATAGATGCAAATGGAGCAATTGAAAACCTTGCTGGTGCAAACAAATCTATATGGCATCAAACAGATATCAGCTTAGCCAGCCATCCCTGCATTTTTGCTTCTATTAACTTGAGTTTAAATTGAAATGTAGACACCACCACCACCACCTCCAATATGTGTCGTTTGGATTAAGAGCTTGAATAATTTGCTGAGTGCACAACGGGATGGAATTTTAAACTCTGCTTCAGAGTCAAAATGTTTGGATTCCGACAGGGTTAATAATTTAAACTGAAGGTTGGGAGAAAACAATCAGCAAGATGCTATCTCCTTGCTGTTGCTGTTGAATGCAATTCCCATCTTTAATAGGACAGGCCTGCAGGAAAAAATAAGTCTGAGTGAGAGTGATCTTATATGAAGAAAGACAGATAGGCTTCCGTCCGAAGTTGAGGGAATTATGATCAGTGCAGATGGTCAGACAAAGGTGAAGCAGGTTTCCCCACCTGAAAAAGTCTTTGCATAATGATTAGTTGGATAGGAGTCCACTTATGCATTGCTAAAAAATGCAGAGAAGCGGAGAAAATAGAAGTGAAATAGAAATACAGTATTTCTCATCATAGAGGAAAAAACTAGATCATCAATAAAGGCATCTGTTTGTCTGATATGTAGATGTATGATTTCTATAGGTGTCAGAATGACTTGCTGGCACATAATCAATAAGAGCAATTTGATGGCCAGTTACAAGCTTCTCCTTTATCATCTTTTCTTTTAGTAAGGTTTTTCCCTGGAACATCTTAGATAAGATAAAGGAAGCATTTTGGGGGAAAACCATATAGGTTAAAAAGTGCACAGTTGCTTAATCTTATTCAAAATTATACGTTTCCAGGTGAAAGACAGTAGCTCCAACCACGCTTTAAGCCGAAAACACCAGCCTGAAGCTGGCGAGTGAGACCTCGTCGAAACGTTGCCAAGACAATCTCAATCTTACACGGGAAAAGACCAAAATACAACAAGAACAGCATACCTACACCCGTGAAAATCTACACACAAACGCGTTTGTGTGTGTGTGTGTGTGTGTGTGTGATGCCTGGGATGCCTCGAGCAATTTCAACCAAACTTGGTACACAGATGACTTACTCACTGGAAAAAAATATTGCGAGGGTAAGACATCCCTAAAACCCCCTGGGGAGTGTGTTCTGTTAAGATACAGCCTGTTGTGCCTTAAAATGGCTTCTACTGTACTGCCGTAAAATGGTTTCTACTGTACAGGGCAGTGGAGTTGCCATGGTAACGGCTTCACAGTACCACACAAGGGGGCTCCCTCTGGTAAGGGGGAAAATCCAACATTAGAAATTATGTTTGGTCCAGACATTTTCCCCCTATAAATAAATACCTGGGCAATGCTGGGTTATAAGCTAGTAGGAATATAAAATCCAGGGCATATGTCTATTCCATTCTATTTACATGGTGTGTGAGAGGGGAGGTAGAGTCAGTCTATGGAGATTCTCAATTATCCAGATCATGGTGCTTTTCCAAAAGGCAACTGGACTTTTTTGGGTTTTTTCCTTGAAAGCACTTTGTTGCTCATCCAAGAAGCTTCTTCAGTTCAGATGGGATGAAGGCAAAAAACAAGGAAATCCACTTGACTTTGGGAAATGCACTTTTGGGATGAGAGAGGGGGGAGGAGAAGGGGAGAGAGAGATTAGCTGTGCTTTGGTGACAAAATTTCCACGTGTCTTCTCTTGAAAGTATCTATGGTGCTTGAGTTTATGGCCCACAGTTCCTTATCCAGAAATGCTATCTTCTGCATGGTATCACCTAAATTAGGAGAGACCACTTTTATCTTCAGTTGATCTTCTCACAGACTTCCTGTCAGGGTTCCAAATAGCATCCAAAAGTAAATCAGAGACCAAGGCAAAGTATTGCTTAAAGTTCCAATTTATTAAGAGAGCCATGTTGGCACATCTGGGGAAACCCGAATCTGAAAGCTTCCCATTTTTCTCCACCTAACTGAAAGTTCAAGATCTTGCCCACATGCCCACAAGTCCATCACATGGTCCAATCTTCCACTGCCATGCTGGCAGTTCCACCCAACCAGTTCCAATCAGATACAGAGGTACAAAGACAAAGGATGACCTTGGCTTTCTAGAAAGAATTTGGTTATTGCTACATAGCACCTCACTCCTTACATCCCCCCTCCCATTTTCCCACAATAGAAAATTCATAGTAGAATAATAGAAAGTGTGGCAGGCCAAAGATCCAAAAGAAAAGATGGCTGCAGGCCTGACACTTCCACTCTTTCATTCTGAAGTAAAACACAGAATAATGTGAAAACCCCTGAATTTTGAAGCTGGCTCCTGAAGCTTTCTTTTCCCCTCCTAGAATACACCGATTCTGCTATTAGTAAATCTTCCAGAAGAGAGTGTGATTCTCATCCAGATGTACACAGACAACCCCATGCCCATGTTGCAGTCCCCATTCATCTGGAAAAAAAAACCCAATTGAGAAGACTGCCCTACAGGCTATTCTCCTTCTAACTTTAGTCAGTAGCTGCTGGGTTTGCATCCTGGTTAAAAATAAACAATGGCAAGCAATTTCCTTCAATAACAGTCCTGAACATTGATAGTTTTAGACCCGTTGTTACCTGCTAAATTGAGCAACTGATGCTTGACCATTATCTATCAAAACATCTCAGTTCCAGAGCAATTCACAGCATCTATTTTCCCAAAAATGGCACATGCAGAACGTGTATGAGTCTGCTTTACAACCCAGTTAGCATGATGTGCAAGCATTTGAGCATGAAGGCAGGACAATCTCTCAGATCATTTAAGTACCATCCACTCTTTAATAGAGTCAAACATAATCAAGGCGTTATTGCTGAGAGCATGACTGGGAATGTGGAAATGGGGATCCATTTTCAGAGATCAGTTGCCAGGAACAAGCTTCTAAACACAGATAAAATGAGCCAAAAAGAATAATGTTTCCAGATGTTGCTGGTCTCTGCAGTCATGCCAAACAATTAGGCCAGTCTCACAACACTAGAATTTGCCTGTGGAGGTGTATCTGGTGGCTTAAGGAAGACAAATTGTGGCTACCCTTATCAACTCCCCAAGATCATGATTGCTGAAAACGGATTAATCTTCTACAATTTTGAAATAGAAAGAACATGAAATTATAGAATAAGCCTTCTTGTTATTATTGTTGTTAGTTGCGAAGTCATGTCCAACCCATTGCCATCCCATGGACAATGTTCCTCCAGGCCTTCCTGTCCTCTACCATCTTCTGGAGTCCATTTAAACTCATGCTGACTGCTTCGGTGACTCCATCCAGCCACCTCATTCTCTGCCGTCCCCTTCTTCTTTTGCCCTCAATCTTTCCCAGCATTAGGCTCTTCTCCAGTGAGTCCTTCCTTCTCATTAGGTGGCCAAAGTATTTGAGTTTCATCTTCAGGATCTGGCCTTCAAAAGAGCAGTTAGGGTTGATCTCCTCTAGGACTGACCAGTTTGATCGTCTTGCAGTCCAAGGGACTCACAAGAGTCTTCTCCAGCACCATAGTTCAAAGGACTCAATTCTTTGGCACTCAGCCTTTCTTAAGGTCCAACTTTCACAGCCATACATTGCAACTGGGAAAAGCATAGCCTTGACTATGACTATGACTTTTGTTATCAGGGCAATGTCTCTGCTTTTTAGTATGCTGTCTAGATTTTCCATAACTTAATAAAATAAGCCTTAATATAGATTTAAATTCAGTTTAACAATAACATACTTGGAAACTTCTCCCAAAGCCAGGGTAAGCAAGAACAAAACACTCAGTTTTGCTTCTTTATAGGTTCATTTTGCGCTCCTCTCAGCCTCCAAAAGGTTGCCCATTCCAGAGCCTCAAGTCACACCAAAGATATTTTGCCATCTTTAAAACATTCCCCCCCTCCAATAAAACCCTCCTAGCTGCTCTACTGCATAGCTTGAGGGTACGTGAGATACAGTAGATGATTGAATGAAGAATGACCATTCAAGGCTAATGTATGATTAGCAATTAGAGATGTTTGGCAGAGTGAGATAGGTGGCATAAAATTTTAATAAATAAATATATCTGTTTATGTGTTTAAGGTAAACATCTTTCAGGGGGGAAAACAATTATCTGCAGTCCTTGGAGTCTCATTTCAAATAGTTTTTCAGATGGTTCACTTCAAATGTTCTTTGCAGATCTTTCAAAGTACATGTTGCCCTTGTCCCATTTATCTGCTGAAAGGGGAAGGAGGAAGAAGAGGAAGACTAAGCAGTCTGGAACAGGGAAAGAAACCCACATTTAAGTCTCTCCCTGCTCAGGTCCAGCATGATTTTCTCCCAAACCTACCATCCTGAAAGATGCAACCCTTTGCTGAAATAATATTTCCATGTCTGGCCAATATTCTGCAGAGAGACCTCATACCACTAAAATGCCTGCAACACTGAATGCTGTGATCTTAGGGAACACTGAAGGAGCATTCAAAGAAGAATAGTACATCCAACAATTATAGCTAGGTTTATAATTGGGTTGTCTCTTTCCTAGTCTAGGCAAGTAAATTTAAGAACAACCCAAATTCAAAAATGAGATTTGCCTGTCTCATAACTGGGTGAGCAGTTGTTTCGGCAAAAGCACAGAGATAAACAGGGCAATGTAACCCATTCTACATTACTAGCAATCAACTGTCACAATAACAATAGCACTTACGGGTGAAACTCGAAAAATTAGAATATCGTGCAAAAGTTCATTTATTTCAGTAATGTAACTTAAAAGGTGAAACTAATATATGAGATAAGACTCATTACATGCAAAGCAAGATAGTTCAAGCCACGATTTATCATAATTGTGATGATTATGGCTTACAGCTCATGAAAACCCCAAATCCACCATCTCAGAAAATTAGAATATTGTGACAAGGTGCAATATTCTAGGCTCAAAGTGTCTAATGAGCTAATTAAGCCATAACACCTGCAAAGAGTTCCTGAACCTTTAAATGGTCTCTCAGTCTGGTTCAGTAGGAATCACAATCATGGGAAAGACTGCTGACCTGACAGTTGTACAGAAAGCCATCATTGACACCCTCCATAAGGAGGGAAAGCCTCAAAAGGTAATTGCAAAAGAAGTTGGATGTTCCCAAAGTGCTGTATCAAAGCACATTAATAGAAAGTTATGTGGAAGGGAAAAGTGTGGAAGAAAAAGGTGCACAAGCAGCAGGGATGACTGTCAGGAAAAGGCCATTCAAAAGTGTTGGGGACTTTCACAAGGAATGGACTGAGGCTGGAGTCAGTGCATCAAGAGCCACCACACACAGACGGATCCTGGACATGGGCTTCAAATGTCATATTCCTCTTGTCAAGCTACTCCTGAACAACAAACGATGTCAGAAGGGTCTTACGTACTTGGGCTAAAGAAAAACAGACCTGGTCTGTGGCTCAGTGGTCCAAAGTCCTCTTTTCTGATGAGAGCAACTTTTGCATCTCATTTGGAAACCAAGGGCCCAGAGTATGGAGGAAGAATGGAGAGGCACACACTGCAAGATGCTTGAAGTCCAGTGTGAAGTTTCCACAGTCTGTGTTGATTTGGGGAGCCATGTCATCTGCTGGTGTTGGTCCACTGTGCTTCATTAAGTCCAGGGTCAACGCAGCCGCCTACCAGGAGATTTTGGAGCACTTCATGTTTCCTTCCACAGATGAGCTTTATGGGGATGCTGACTTCATTTTCCAGCAGGACCTGGCACCTGCCCACACTGCCAAAAGCACCAAAACCTGGTTCAATGACCATGGGATTACTGTGCTTGATTGGCCAGCAAACTCGCCTGACCCGAACCCTGTAGAGAATCTATGGGGCATTGCCAAGAGAAAGATGAGAGACATGAGACCGAACAATGCAGAAGAGCTGAAGGCCACTATTGAAGCATCCTGGTCTTCCATAACACCTCAGCAGAGCCACAGGCTGATAGCTTCCATGCCACGCCGCATTGAGGCAGTAATTGCTGCAAAAGGGTCCCAAAGCAATTACTGAGTACATATGCATGCTTATACTTTTCAGAGGTCCGATATTGTTCTATGTACAATCCTTGTTTTATTGATTGCATGTAATATTCTAATTTTCTGAGATTGTGGATTTGGGGTTTTCATGAGCTGTAAGCCATAATCATCACAATTATGACAAATAATGCCTTGAACTATCTTGCTTTGCAGGTAATGAGTCTATCTCATATATTAGTTTCGCCTTTTAAGTTACATTACTGAAATAAATGAACTTTTGCACGATATTCTAATATTTTGAGTTTCACCTGTATATATTGCTTCATAGTGCTTTACAGCCCCCTCTTAAGCAGTTTACAAATGTCAGCATATTGCCCCCAACAATCTGGGTCATTTTAGCAACCACAGAAGGATGGGAGGCAGAGTCAACCTTCAGCTGGTGAGAATTAAACTGCTGGCAGTGGTCAGAATTAGCCTGCAATACTGAATTCTAACCACTGTGCCACCGCACAGTTTCTGTACAGAGACAGAAAGACTCTGAAATTGAGTCTGCCCACAATGGAGGAATGATTGGTGAAGATGACAGAATTTGCAGGGATGTTAAAAGTGACTGGTTTAATTAGAGAAAAAACAATCATTACAGGTGTTAGTGCCTGGAAACCTTTTGTAGGTTTTTCATTGAAAATGGAAGAAAATTAAGCTTTAGGTGTTTGATGATTAGGAAAGAGAGAATATGGAATTAAACTCCTGGCAGTTGGCAGAATTAGCTTGCTATGTTATATTCCAACCATTGCACCACCACAGCTCAATGCCCATAAAGGTAAAGGCTCCCCTTGCACATATGTGCTACTCGTTCCTGACTCTAGGGGGTGGTCCTCGTCTCCGTTTCAAAGCCGAAGAGCCAGCGCTGTTTGAAAACATCTCCATGGTCATGTGGCTGGCATGACTAAATGCCGAAGACGCATGGAACACTGTTACCTTCCCACCAAAGGTGGTCCCTATTTTTCTACTTGCATTTTTTACGTCCTTTTGGACTGCTAGGTTGGCAGAAGCTGGGGCAAGTAACAGGAGTAACTCCATTACATGGCGCTAAGGGTTCAAACCGCCAAACAGCCAACCTTCCTGATCGACAAGCTCAGTGTCTTAGCCCCTGAGCCACCGCGTCCCTAATTCAATGCCCATAGATCATTCCTATTATGAATTCTAGCAATTAAATGGATAAAAATCTGTATCATTTTACTTTGTGACTGCAGGGGATGGGGAGAGGGGGAGGGAACGATTACTTTTTACAGATTTTGTCTGTAGGAATGTCTTCAAAGTTAGAACCCCAAAAGGCAAAGTGAACTGTCTTACTTCAATACTCTATTGTGCAAAGGCTAAGGTGGATAGTGATTGTATGCTAAAATCCAACCAAATCAAATCTGAAAGAAAGGAGGCCATTGGAAGAAAAGCAATCAGGGGAAAGAAGGTAGGGGCTGAGGGGGACCCCTGGTGGCATTTGAAGTTTAGACAACAGTTGATCAAGAAAAGGCAGGATAACAATAGAGGGGAACGAGGGAGAAATCCTGCCACCTCTGCTCTGAAGCTTGGAATGGCGTGATCTTTACATATGCTGTGCTTAATCCTATTGAAAACGAATTCTGTGCCAATTCTGTGTCAATTTTGCAGTGACCTCAAGTGGCCTTGTTTCTGCAGCAGAGCAAGGATTTTACTCAAGAGAGTTTCATTTTGATGACTATTTAGAAACTTAGACAGCAGATGCTGGCTTATAGGTTTTTTTTATTGTGAAAGGAACATAATAAATTATTAATACTTAATTTTATAACATGACACAAATATACGTCTAAGCACCAGCTATTGCTTGAAATTCAAAATATAATCTGTTATCTTTTTCTCCCCCTTATTGGTGTGTGTTTTCTTTTACATGTGTTTAAAAAAGGGGGGGGACTTCAATGCATACAATGTGTAGTGTTATGATAAGCAATAACTGGATATGAATATTGAATGATAACCATGAAGGGAAGGCTAGAAATCCTTTTGGATTATATATAAAGGTTAATAATAATAATAATAATAATAATAATAATAATAATAATAATAATAATAATAATAATAATAATAATAATTTTGTTATTAAATATTACGGATGTTTAGCTAGAAAAGGACATAAGGATTCAATGTGAATGGAGGATTTTAGATATAGTAAATGAAATGCCAGTATGTGGTTATGTACTAAATTTTGGTATATTTATGATGAAGGACGTTTAAATAATTATAGTCAAATAAAAGTGGAGGTATGATGATGGTAATATGTATAAACACCTGAGTTAAAATACTAGAGTTAATATGAACTATACTTGATGACGGTGGAAGAGATGCACGAAAGCCTTTTGTAAACAACTGATACACTTTCTACAGTATGTAAAGAAGAAGGTTCTTTATGTTTGTTTTGAAAATAAAAGATAAAAAAAATTGTGGCAAAAAAAAAAGGGGGGGGGACTTCCCAGGAGTCACATTCCAAACCATCCGATTTAATCGGCCATTGCTGTTTTCTTATACAACTTGTCACATCCAGTGACTTATTACTATAGTGGACTCATTTTTTTTAATCACTGTGGAAATTTCCTCTTTGCTGTTTGACTGCAGCTGGGGGTATTTTAAGACCTGCTCTTGTTGTGCCTGGGTCAGTTCTTGGTTTCCCTCTTAAAATAAAAATCGGGGAAGGGAAAATAAAGAAGTCTTAAGGTTTGTTCTTCTTTTGAAAAGTTGCCAGAAAGCATCATTCTTCACAGGCTCCCTGCTCTACAGCGTATCATCAAGGGCAACTTCACCTCCAAAGAAGATGAATGGCTACACATACAACAGCAGGTTTTTCAGAAGGGCCTTAAGCCTAAAATGACCAATGGGAGCTGCTCTGGTTTTGTTAACTAATCGACTGGAACCTCTTGAGCAATGGCAGTCATTAGGAACAAAAGTGCCACAGCACAGCCCAAATAGCAAGGCTACACTTTGAAAGGAAAGAGGCCAAGACGACAAGTGTTATATCCTAGTGCTACCTGAAATGGGATGCCCTGCCCCATGGCTTTTCTGCCAGTCTCTGGCCAGTGGGCACCACTTGTAAGAAACGATCAGCATCTGGGGAAGGAATTCAGAGACTTTCATAATGACCACAAAACGGAGTTCTGGTTCTAAAGACGACCCAAGTTGAGAAGTGAGAATAGAGCAGCTTTAATTGCTCTTTTTCATATGCCTTTTTCTCACTGTCCCCCTCCATGGTTTTTTTTCCTTCTTCCCCTTTCATTGGAAAATATAAATTCTAAATATCAGTAATCAGCATCTTTAAACAGCTGCCAGCTCTTCAAGTAACTATGAAGCCCCTCTGTTATCCATCTCTTCTTTAAATTAGGTGGCTAGCATGGAGTGTGTGTGTATGTGTGTAGAAATAATGGAAAGGCACCTAAAGATCTTCATCATATCCCTTTGCTTCTTGACCACAATGGTTGGGGGATGGCTCCAGTTAACACATTTTGAGGTCAAGAGATTGGGAAATACCACAGTGGGATAAAGGATATTGGATTCAGGAATCTTTGTGAGCCACAGACTGAGAATGAGTAATGACCAGATCATGATGGGATGCTGTAGTTGGAATTCAGTATCCATTTCTGATCACATGTTGAGCAAGAAACTGGATTCACAAAAGTTTAACGATGAAAACAAATCAAGTGCCCAAGGTATCCTCGTTTGCCATCTGAAGAAATCAACCTTAAACCAAGAAAAGCCACATCCGTAATACATGAGTTAGTTCTTAAGATGCGACAAAAGTATACATGGTTTTAAACTGTACTAATATATATTTTTAAATAGAATAACAGAAGGGACCTTGGAAGGGACCTTGGAGTTCTTGTAGTCCAACCCACTGCTCAAGTAGGAGACCCTATACCAGGGGTGTCAAACTCACACATCATCACAGTAGCACCATGTGACTTTTTTACCTTTCATTAAACCGGGCTTGGGAATGGCCAGGGCATGACGCATCCGGGCCACGAGTTTGGCAGCCCTGCCCTAGACCATTTTAGGCAAACGACTGTCCAGTCTCTTCTTAAAAGCCCCCAGTGATGGAGCATCCACAATCTGAAGGCAAGCCATTCCACTGGGTAATTGTTCTGTCAGGAAACTTCTCCTTAGTTCTAAGTTGTTTTGCATTGTCAGCATGCTTTTTTCAGACATACTGCTTTAGGTTAAGAACGTGATGACTTTTCACGATAAGAACTTAATGAACTTGATGTCCTTTTAATGTTTTGATTACTTACATGCTTTTTAAAAACCCGGGTGAACTTTTTCACCACTAGAGGGCAGGAAATGACTAATCTCCATGTGATTCCTGGAATTTAAGAGTGTGTTTATGTGGGCACACAATTATGCATGCATTGCTCATTAATGCAAAAAACTGAAAAGCATATAAATGAATCATACTTCTGCTTAAGAGTAACCGTATTACAAATATGTGAAGGACAAATTCACAATGAATTTCCACTCATACTTCAGTTTAAAAAAGGAAAGTTCAGTAAAAAGAAAATTCCTAAAGTTAATTTTTGCTATGTATAATGCCAAAATGGATGTATGGTTTTTTATGACTCGAAGAAATGAGAATGACATTTTTTGATATTAACCTATGCTTCCATGATAATTTTTGCAGTAGCCAAATCAAATGATACTTGAGGGTTAATTTTTACACACCTTTAGAAAAAAGAATGAGAGATGAGAAATTTTATAAACAGTATTCTTAATGACTTAACATGCAAATGATATTATTCCCAAGCATTAAGCTTTAAATCCAAGATTATTTAAAAATGCATGTCAAAACCTTTCAAAGACATCTGATGTGTGCCTTCTTACAGTGTCTCTCTTTCTACAAATAGGATTGCCTGCAGTAAGTTATAATAGGGTTTTATTGTAATTTACTGCCTTGTGTAAATCCTAATTATGGTTTGTAAAGTATGGTTTAGGGTTTAGTATAATGCACAAACATATCCAATTCTTGTTTAATTAAGTAACCAAAATTTAATGGTCTTCTCTGAACCTCTCTGAAGCTTTTTTTTTTTTAAACAAATTACAATATCAGCATACGTGGAGATTCCTCCCTTATCTAGTAGATGGCTGGCTACAGGTCCTGGTCATCCAGGCATAGATATAGTCACGTCAGAGAATTCTGGAGAGCCACCATATTTTTCAAAGCACTCTCCTCCACCAAACCTTACCTGGAATGTCTTAGAAAAACATTCTGGGTTAAAAACCAAGCTCCAATAGTTGAAATTAACAAACCTGGAAGTATCTGTTGTTGTTCCTCCCAAACTCCAGCCCACTCCACCCCAGCTAAGGTGCTTTTTCAGAAATGTTTATTTCATGCTTATTTTAACAGGGAAGCTGTTAAACAAGGATTTTTCACCAGCAATTAAAGGCAAGGCATGCAGATTATTGTCAATTAACAACCTTAGTTATTCTGAAACAGAACACAAATTAAATGGCATTATTGAAAGAGAAATTTTTTGAAGCATTCTACCAAAAAGTGCGCCTGTGGACTTTATATAAACAATAATAAGAGGAGAATGCTGGAAGAATCTGCATCTGTGCTGTTTGTGGCTGCAGTTTTATTCACTTTTATACAGGAGTAAGCTTCACTGAATCTAGTCACATTCACTTCAAAGTGGGCAGACAAAGGGATTACCTAGTGTTTTTTAAAAAAGGACAGGGGTTTGCTCATATAGACATGGTTGAATTTTTTTTTACCTTTCCCTTATAAGCATACCTGCAAAGAAGGAGCTTTGTTGAGTGACGCCTTTATTTGTCTATCAGTAGGCAAATACTCTTGCTTATTATGGAAACATCTTTCTTTCTTAGGTTTTGCCCACTTCATCTTTGGTCCCATTAAATATTGGAATCTGGCCCGTAAATCTTTTACTTGGTTTTCAAGCATTCTCATCCACTGCTGTAAACATACCGTGTTTCCCCGAAAATAAGACAGGGTCTTATTTTCTTTTGACCCCTGAAATAAGCGCTTGGCCTTATTTTCGGGGAGGTCTTATTATTTTTGTGGTGCAGGAGGCGGCGAGCGTGGTCACTTCATGGCTACTGCTGTGTTGCAATATTTTCAGGGAAGGCTTATTTTCAGGGGAGGGCTCATTTTAGTGCATGCGCTCAAAAGCCCGATTGGGGTTATTATCCGGGGAGATCTTATTTTGGGGGAATCAGGGTAATAAAAGAAGTGGAGAGAAATTGCTGGTGTGTTGGGTATACAAAACCTATTCTGTAGATCTTGACAGACAGAATATTTTCCCGGGGGGGGGGGAGGCAAACATTTTCTGCTTTGCAAGGTACATTGAAGACCATACCTCTATTTCTGACAATGAAATAATGATTTGTATGCACAGACATCATAATCTGCCAAAATGCTTCATGTAGGGACATAATCTGAAGATGAATTCTTGATGGCCTCCATATGATAAACTCCAGAAATGTTCTTATATTCCTAATCAAAAATATTGCTTTCTAAGATGGTTTGATATAAAATGATAAGGTATAGGAATAAAAAACCTGATGCTATTCCTGATCAGTAATTTAGAAACAACAGCCATTGTAGAGATTGCAGTTAATTGTACAAGTACTAACTTTTTAAAAAAATCCTTTCTGGCACACAGTAATAATGCCAAGTTCAAAGACAATCTAAACATGTTGCTTAGTCTAGGACTGGGGTGCCACAGACTACACTCCATAAAGTAGGCAAGGCAAGGGTAAATAAATAATTTTAATTGATTTTACATTTGAATAGAAATAAATACAGTTGATATGGATTTTGTGCCAAACAAATTATTTTTTTTTCTCATTAAAAATAATAATTTGATAGTCCTTGATGATAATTCCCATCATCTTGAAGTTACTGATTCATCTGTAAGACACTACAAAATATTGTCATCTAAAAAGCTTTGGCTATTTGAAAGGCTGTCTTTCTAGACACAAGAAGAGTTTTTCCCCGAACACCATCACTCTGCTAAACAAATAATTCCCTCAACGTTGTCAAACTATTTACTAAGTCTGCATTAGTATTAATCTTCTCATCATTCCTATCACCCATCTCCTCCCACTTGTATGTCTGTAACTTTGTTGCTTGTATCCTTACGATTTATATTGTTTCCTAGTATGATTTGATTGCTTATTTATACACTGTGACTATCATTAAGTGTTGTACCTTATGATTCTTGATGAATGTATCTTGTCTTTTTATGTCCACTGAGAGCATATGCACCAAAGACAAATTCCTTGTGTGTCCCATCACACTTGGCCAATAAAGAATTCTCTTCTCTTCTTATTCTACTCTTGTTTCTGTCTGTCACATATAGCCCAATAAAGCTGACACGCATTGGGTCCCCTCTAATAAACATTATCTGGACTACCCTCTGGAACAGAATGTTGTGCCTCGCACACCAGTCCATATGGTCCCATCCAACCCTGCTGTGCCTTAAGGCAGCAGCCCCCAACCTTCTGGGTACTAGGGGATGGTTCCATGGGGACAGGTTTTTCTGTGGACCAGAGGAGGCATGATTTTGTATGCTGCCTGCATCCTGCAGATGCGGTTCCATTTGTTTGCGCAGACCTGTTTCTAGTATGCCATGGCATAGTGCCAGTCCATGGACCGGGGGTTGGGAACCCCTGCCTTAAGAGAGCCTTAAAGACCTGATACCTCCCATAGATGTAGCCCAGGAAGTTGCAAAATTCCATCCCTTGAGATTGTATAGTTTATGGTTCTTTTCCACTCCCCCCCTCCCCCATTGCCCATCAGTATGGCCATTTTTAAAATTATTCTTTTATTAATTGTATTATTCACTTCAACACTTTGTGAACTACCCAGAATCAATCTATGGCAACCTTAAAAACTGAATGCATGAGATCTGTGTCCATTAAATGGTCTTCCGAAAGCCTGTTGCAGTTTTACCACTTTGATTTTGTAAAGAAATAGTGCAGGGAGCTATTTTACAATGGTTGTTTTTTTTTTAATAAAAATGATTTTTTAAAATAATTAAAAAGTCAGGTAAGCAGAGAGCCTGGAGGGCACCAGGAAAATGTCTCCAGGAACATTGGTGCCTATAAACATCAAGGAGGGGCCTGTCTGACATAAGCTACCATAAAAATATTGATGTGATAACCTCTTGCTTTAATAAACCTTATAGTTTAACACTGTAATTTCTATGAAATGTGTACCTCTGCAGAATAATATACTTGCATAGGAAAAAATGCTGAATGGGAAGAGTGTATCATTACTCTTTGCAGTAATTTCAATCCATTGTGTGCACTGGTAATAAAATTATGTATGCCTACATAATGTTGATGTTACAGACTATGTCTATCTCTACAATAGGATAGCTTCAGAAAATTGAAATAAATGTACAGGTGATAATGTACAAATTAAATGAAGTTATTAGCTGAACTTAATGAAAGACTAAAATAGCATCTTCTGTAGATGCTGTACTATAGAGATCAGCAACTAGAGATCCCAAGCCTGAAAATGGCCTTAGCTGATCCTGCAAACTGGCTATTGAAGTGTAAGAGATATGAGAAGAGAAGGTGTAGCCAGGGTCTAATGTCACCTGCCAGCACCCCTTCTCCGGTGGCTCTAGGAGCTCTCCTTACCTTAAACCTCCCCTCCCCAGACACTTGGATGGTGTCTGTTTTCATGTCTCCAACTGAGTGGGTTGGGTAGATTCAGAAGTAAAATGATTACCTTAAGCCTGGAAGAAGCTTTCAGCATGATTTTATTCCTTAAAATACTTGACTTTTCAAAGAACAGACTTTGGCACTATCCACTAATTGAGTGCTAACTCAACAAAGCGTCATATGTGCCCTGAGGTTTTATAAGATGTACTTTTCTCCATTAGATACAGAACAATTTACTTTATAATCTATAGTTAGAAATTGCCTTCACCAAACTGGAGTACCCCAGATACATTGGAATGACAACTTCCCAAAGTCCCAGAATCAATACTTGTGAGAGAACTTTGAAAGTTGTAGCCATACACATATGAAAACATGCTTAGCGAAAGCTTGGCCAGGATAATACACTATCTTTATCTTAATCATGAAGGTGCTCACAAACCTATTTTATAGCAGAGGTTGTCCTAGAACTCATGAACTGAGTAGTTTAGGAATATCTGACTTTGTAATCAACATAAATTTCCAACCTGCTGCCCTCTAGTCCATACCTAGAATATTATGCCCAATTCCAGTTCCGCAGTTCAAAATGAACATTAATGAATTTGAATGTGTCCACAGGAAAATAACCAAGGGGATAAGAGACTTGGAAAGAACAAGTTCTGAGGAGATATTGGAATAATACAATACAATAGTAGAGTTGGAAGGGACCTTGGAGGTCTAGTCCAACCCCCTGCCTAGGCAGGAAACCCTATACCGTTTCAGACAAATAGCTATCCAACATCTTCTTAAAGACTTCCAGTGTTGGGGCATTCACAACTTCTGGAGGCAAGCTGTTCCACTGATTAATTGTTCTCACTGTCAGGAAATTCCTCCTCAGTTCTAAGTTGCTTCTCTCCTTGATTAGTTTCCACCCATTGCTTCTTGTTCTACCCTCAGGTGCTTTGGAGAATAGTTTGACTCCCTCTTCTTTGTGGCAACCTCTGAGATATTGGAATAATGCTATCATGTCTCCCCTAGTCCTTCTTTCTCTTAAGCAAAACATACCCAGTTCCTGCAACCGTTCTTCATATGTTTTAGTCTCCAGTCCCCTAATCATCTTTGTTGCTCTTCTCTGCACTCTTTCTAGAGTCTCCACATCTTTTTTACATCGTGGCGACCAGAACTGAATGCAGTATTCCAAGTGTGGCCTTACCAAGGCATTATAAAGTGGTATTAACACTTCACGTGATCTTGATTCTATCCCTCTGTTGATGCAGCCTAGAACTGTGTTGGCTTTTTTGGCAGCTGCTGCACACTGCTGGCTCATATTTAAATGGTTGTCCACTAGGACTCCAAGATCCCTTTCACAGTTACTACTACTGAGTATGGTATCACCTATACTGTACCTGTGCATTCCGTTTTTGTTGCCTAAATGTAGAACCTTACTCTTTTCACCATTGAATTTCATTTTATTAGATAGTGCCCAATGTTCAAGTTTGTCAAGATCCTTCTGTATCTTAAGCCTATCTTCTGGAGTGTTGGCTATTCCTGCCAGCTTGGTATCATCTGCAAATTTGATGAGTTCCCCATTTATTCCCTCATCCAAATCATTGATGAAGATGTTGAAGAGTACTGGGCCTAAAACAGAGCCTTGGGGTACTCCACTGCATACTTCCCTCCATGTAGATGCAGTTCCATTGAGAACTACACGTTGAGTGCGGTTGGTCAGCCAGTTACCAATCCATCTGGTGGTGATGCTGTCTAACCCACATTCTTCTACTTTATCTAGTAGTAGGTTATGGTCTACCTTATCAAAAGCCTTACTGAAGTCCAAGTAAACTATATCAACGGCATTCCTCTGGTCCACTAATTTTGTCACATTATCAAAGAATGCAATAAGATTAGTCTGGCATGATCTGTTTTTGACAAATCCATGTTGGCTTTTGGCTATTACTTTGTTTGCTTCTAGGTGTTCGCAAATTCGTTGCTTGATTATTTTTTCCAGAATCTTTCCTGGTATTGAGGTTAGGCTGATAGGTCTGTAGTTTCCTGGATCTAATTTTTTCCCTTTTTTGAAGATGGGAACCACATCAGCTCTTTTCCAGTCCTCTGGTAGTTCCCCGGTGTTCCAGGATCTCTGAAAGATATAATTCAGTGGTTCTGAGATCTCGTCTGCTAGTTCCTTCAGAACTCTGGGGTGTAATCCATCCGGTCCTGGTGATTTGAACTCATCTAGGGTAGACAGGTGCTCACTTACCATTTTCTTCCCTATTTCAATTTGTGTTCCTAATTTTGTGGTGCTGCTTTTGATAGGTTGGACTGTTTTATCCCTTTGTGTAAAGACAGATGCAAAACATGAGTTAAATAGTTCTGCTTTCTCCCTGTTGCTTGTCACCTTCTTGCCACTTTCTCCTAGCAATGGACCAATTGTTTCCTTAACTTTTTTCTTGTTTTTAACATGTTGGAAGAAGCTTTTTTTGTTAATTTTTACTTTTGTGGCAAGCCTTTCTTCATTGTGAGCCTTAGCTTTCCTCACTTCATCTTTACAGGCTCGGGCTATTTGCTGATATTCTGCCTTAGTTATGTCCCCCTCCTTCCACTTTTTATACTTACTTTTTTTGTCTTTCAGTTTGTCAGATAGTTGTTTATGCAGCCATGCTGGTTTCTTTTGGGAGCTGTTGTTTTTCTTCTTCATTGGTATTGTGTTAGACTGGGCTTTTCTAATCTCATTTTTCAAAATTTCCCAAGCTTCTTGAGTTGTTTTCCCCTCGAGGATTCTCATCCATGGAATTTTTCCCAAGCTCTCTCTAAGTTTATTGAAATTAGCTTTCTTAAAGTCCAAGACTCTAGTTTGACTTTGTTCTACTACTTGTGTTTGGATAATGTTGAATTCCAATATTGCATGGTCACTTGCCCCCAGGGTTCCTATGGCTTCAACACCTTCTATCATTTCCTCTCTGTTAGTGAGAATTAAGTCCAGTATGGCTGATCCCCTTGTTTCCTTCTCTACTTTTTGGAAAACAAAGTTGTCTGCTAGGTTTGTTAGGAACCTGTTGGATCTTCCACTTGGTGCAGAATTGTTGAGTATATTGTGAAAGAACATGCCAGATGTCTTCAGATATCTGATACTTTCTCTCATGTATATTATGATCAATATTGTTCAAGAATATATAACAAGAAACCATGGATTTAAATTATAAGGAAACAGATTTCAATTGGAAATCAGAAAGTTTTTCTAACATTAACAACTGTTCAATAAAAGAATCACTTGCCTCGGAAGACAATGGACTCTCCTTCACTGGAAGTGTTTAAATAGAAGGTAGATGGCCATCTGCTGAGAGCGCTTAGTAGTGGTCAGGTGGTCGGACCCAAATGCTTTTCAAGTCCCTTCTAACCCATTCTACGATTGTATTGGCTATGTTGATTGGGAATTATGAAAGCTTTAATCCAATATTTTTGCTAGAGTACTGGTTAGGAGTTCTAAATAAGCTTCTTTAATAGAATGCAGACTCCTCTGTGTTGATGCTTCCTTAGAAGTCTACATATGCCTAAATAGTTGGGTAAGCTAAACTGCATTTCTACGATATTTATATTCCAGTAATTTTTAATGAAATTCAGAAGTCTATTTACATGATGTTGAATATTTTGACCTTGTCATTTAAGATAGTTGTCCAAAATACAGTATAAACCTCAAAAAGAGATGGGTGAACTATGCTTGCACACTGGTAATTGAGCAAGCATTCTTCCACAGTTGGATGATAAAGCATCAATTCCTGTGCCATCTGCAACCTTCAGGGCTAATTTCACTCTAAATATGTGATAGTGTGATCAAGCTTGGGGATTTCAATGCAAAGCAAAGCACTAGTTGTATTAATTACTGACCGTAATTTTGCTGGGTTTTTTTAAACCTCAGCTACTGATTTTATTTATGCGGTTTTTTATACGATTTTATATTGTTCTATAGTTTTTAATTCCTATATGCCCAGAGTCATGAATTTAAATGGGGAATCATATAAACTGAAATACTAAATAAGTATATAACTTAATGCCCAACTTGCCTAATCTTATTTAATACATTTATTTAATGCCCAACTTGCCTAATGTTTCACAATGTGAAATAACAATATGTCCCTACTCTGTAGAGGGGGAAAAAGGAGAAAAAACATCCTCATTAGCTTCAGAACAGCCCTGGCATGTATCCCCAGCAGAATCTGGCAGTAAGAAAAGTTGTCCTTTGGGACCTATAGAATGACTCGATTTTACTTCCTCTCTTCACATCTTTTGAATTAAAGAGTTTTCTTATGACCTCCTCTTCTTGTCAGCACAGTGAAGGGTTGCTTAAAGATAGCTTAAAATTCATCTGAAGTGCACCTACTGCAGCATTCCTGCTCTCAAAATTACACAATGTTCCTGAGAACATGTTTGTACAAGAACGTTTGTGCAAGCTTTATCAATCTGCCATGACAGAAAAAGCAAGGCTACGATTAGTTACATGAAGAATATTTAGTTATTTTTGTTTTATAGGGCTGACAGGCCACTCCAGCCACAACCAACTGAGACTAGGGTCTGTCTCAACTCCGTATTCCTTTCTTTCTGCAGTGAATCTTGAGACAGTTTTGTGTATGAGGAAAAATCATATGGCATTAGCTTTCTGAGGCTGCACCAGTTTGGAATACAAATGGGAGTTTCTGTGGTTTGCAAAAAATATCTCAATTTTCCTCGGGTGGAAAAAATGCATCATTTCCCCCTCACTTTTAGTGTGATAATATCCCATCAACCATTTTTTTATATTCATGGCAAAGTTCCAGAAATGTTCCCCACCCAGCTTTTTAAAAAGGTACAGTCATTGTATGATTTGATGTTTTGCATGAGCACACATGGTTCTGCAAGCATCTAAAAAAAAATAGACAGTATGTAAAGGCCAATCTGGGAATAATAAAAAAGCAGCTGAATTGTTTCCAGTCTTAGGGCTTCCCCAGAAAAAGGAACTCCTTGCTTATTTGCCTCTTCTCTGCTCTGGCTTCAAGCCACCCTTCCAGAGTTGTGCAATGGAGCTGTTCTCAAAGGAAGGCAATGAGAAGGGTGGAAATTAAGCTTGATAGATTTTAAATAAAGCTTTATTCTGGAACCAAATGATCTGAAGTTATGGTATGAAACTGTGTGTCAAGTTGTTTCAAACTTAGAAATAACAAATTGGAACAATCATTTTTAGAAATCCCAAAGGCCAAGGGCCTTTAATTAGCTGCTCTGTCTTCTGTCACTCTGTACCCTGAGTTCATTAAATATTTAAAGAGCAATGTAAAGATAGGCCTTAAATATTCACTTATTTGTTCACTGTCAATACAAATTCACAGAATTGTCCTTGCAGTACAGGGCCAGTATATTGGCAAAAGTACAGTAAAGTGCACTAAACTTTTTTTTAAAGCTCTTCTACATACTTTTCTTTAACGTACATTTACAGCAGAAAATCACAGACAGTGCCACCCATGTTTCTAATTATCCTATTATCCATTAATTATCCCTGTGTACTTGGGATAATTGCTGCCTGAAAAGGTGCCATAGTTTCGAAAGAGTTAAAAAAAACACATGGCATTAGAGATGATCTTGCATTCCAGCACATGACACAACTTATACTGGACAAAGAGTCACTTGACAACAACCTTACCAAGTTGTACATGGTATGTGTGTGAGTGTCTGCCTTAAAATTGAAGTTGGAGATGTCAGCAGAAGCACCCACACCCTACAGCTTGCTACAGCAACTCCTGCTCATCATCTTCTGATCCAGAAGGTCCTTGTCGTACCTCTTCGTACCATTTGTTGGTGAGGCTTTTCATCTGTATGCGCCCATGATGTAGGTCCTGTGGTAAAGGGAAGATGCAGCCTCTTTAGAAAGTTAGAATTGCAGTCTTAATTTTTTTTAGCAAAAATGTTTAAAAATATGTCCACCAAATGTTGGAAATGTAATAAAAAACCAGGCACATATTATCACCTGTGGTGGACATGCCCAAAAGCAAAAAAATGTTAGGTGAAAATGCGTACTTGCTTAGAAAAAATGTTAAGACACTATATATATTTTAAGACAGAACTATTTTTGTTAGGCATACCACCAGAAAAATATGGTAAAGGGGATGTATATTTGATATTACATGTTTTAACAGCAGCAAGAATTGTATTTGCATAACACTAGAAAAGCGAGGAAACACCTATGGAAGAAGATATAATTTAAAAAATATTGGACTGTGCAGAAATGGACAGATTAACACTGAAGATAAAAGAAAAAGAAGACAGAATATCTTTGACTTATTTTATCAATGACTGGAAAACAAGGGTAGAAATTAGGAACTTAAGAAGTATTACCATGTAAATGAATTGACCCAGACAGTACGCTGTTCATTAAGCACATATTGTATGTAGAGGAAACAAATAAAAAATATAAAAAAGTTAGAATTGCACTTCTCCATCTGCCTGTGCATAAGGCAGTACAACTTCAATTCTGCTGTATGCATGGAATTAAATAGATCTGATATGCTAGATTGAAAAGGAAGAAAAAAAATGCTACAAGACAGTACTATGATAACATTAACATAGATAGATGATGAAGAATTCCACTGAAAAATCTCAGGTCTTTCTCTCTCCGTGTATATTTTGAAGCAGGAAGCCACAGGAAAGGAAAAAAAATAGAAAAACCTCTCGTTTGAAAATGTAAAATGGTAAAACAAGTCCTTTAGAAGTATGTGACTCTGAACATTACTTGCTTGGTTTCCTAGTATGCATAAATAAGGGTTTGTCCTTTTGTTACAGCAATGTTACTTCCATACGCTCCCTGCAAGGTAGCTTAAAAGGATAGGAACAAAGCACATGGCTTGCTTCATGCACACAGCATATAATGTACATATTGTAGTTCAGACTTTTGGTCAAACTGTTCCAGGTGGGTCAGGATGCAACTGAAGAAAAAACATCGAGACTATTCCAGATTTCAGCTAAAACAAATCCAGAGAGGTCGCAATGGACAAGCAAGGCAAGGCTGATTCAGCACCTCTTTCCTCTCCTTCCTATGTTCTGACCATCAATCTTGTTTAGCCTTGTGTCCAACCCCCTGAGCTACCCCTACACTTGAATTCAAGTACAGCATGAGGACTACTCATGAAGAGCAATTCAAGATCTGGCCAATTTTCCCCACATCTTCCTTCTTTACTGCCCCTCCCTACCACCATGAAAGTGCTAGCTCCTGACGCCCATCCACCAAGTACACCTGACGCACCCACCCTACCTCTCCTGCCTTCTTCCCTGCTGCCACTCTACACCCACTTGACAAATATCCCTGTAACCAAATGCTTTTTTTTAATCTAGTGTCTCCTGTTCCAAGCTATTCCTGTCGAAGCCTGTGCGCTTTAGATCTGTGCAGAGATGAAACATGCAGACAACTATCAATTTTGACTGGTATAGGGAAAGTTTCATACATTTCTATGGCCTTAAGACACCTAATGCAGACTCAGACTGATATGTCTCCTTTAATAAGGCATTGTATGGCCACACATAGAGTTTCAATCATTTCTGTGCACATGCCAGAAAAAAAGCATAAATTGAATCTACAAGGAACCACACTGGCATTTGTGGCACAAAACTATGGTTAAATGTTTTGACACAATCCTAGATGTTAAATGACTACCTTATTCTGGTGGGTTTGGAAAATATTCACCATAGTTCCTTGAGTTTCATGAACAAGAAACATATTTGCATCAGTGGTGAGTTCCAGATCCCATTCCAACCAGTACTGTTGGAATGGGCCTGGCGTTGTCTGTATGGACACAAGCAGCGCGCGCGGGCGTCTTACTGTCCAGCGACACCTCCGTGAGCCTCTGCGATGCTCCAGCTGCTCAGCAGAGCATCACGCAGGCGCTCTACGCAACATGCGGATAAGCGCCAAAGACTTTAAAGACAGGTAAGGAGCGAGGGCGGGCGGGTGGGCCCTCCGGAGCACCATACCGTAATGATACCCAGTGCTCCGGGCAGGCTCCGGTACGCCCATACCGGGGCATACTGTCTGCAACCCATCACTGATTTGCATGCTAAACTGCAATGTTTTTTATTTAATGTGAATGGGTTGAGGTCCATGGATTGTTTCAGCCTATTTATAGCTTAGCTGATTTTCAGCCTAATTTTGGTTTAGATTGAAACTGTTGTTTAAGATGACATGTGAATAGAGATACGCATTCTGTTATTCTTGTTGGGGTTTTTGTTCTTGTTGTTTTCTTTTTTGCTCCCTTATCAAGATTCCCATCAATTAAAAGTGACAAAGCAAGAAGAGCTCAAGGGAAGGAATATAAGCCAGAAATCTGTCAACAGGCTATGATTACACTAAGCTATGCTTGCCTGGACTCTAGCCAGTTAAATGAGGTTTCTATGAAGAGAAAGTCAAAATGTTAGTGCAGGAAGCTTGGGTTATTTTAATACAAATAGCAGTTATTGTATTCTTGGATATCAAATTAGATTGAAAATCAATCTGCTATACGATTTCTTAAGGCTGAACCTACCTCTTGGGTGAGCCGTCTGGTAAAGAAAGGATTCAAATATCTGACATCAAGCCACATAAAGCCTTTGAGATCCTGCCGCTTTATATAATGAGCTTCGTATTCTTCCTCTGTCAGTTCAGATAAGTGTTCAGATTCAATGGTGTTTCCCTGAGAGGAGGTGATTTTAGGAATAAATAAAAAAAATCAATAGTTTTCTTTGATGTTCCTTATACCCTACCATTTTATTTACTGTGTTTACATGTAATTCAACAAAAGTGTCAATGACTTTATAGTTATGATGGAAAAATTAAGAAAGTCACTCCAGAAAAGTAATATTCAATAATTAAGGATCATAAGAGAAGAGAGAAACCTTGACTTGCATTCAACCATTTTAAGAGCCAATCTCTGACTGCCACAGACTTTAAATTTGTGCTGTTTTATGACTTTGGCAGTTCGCATTGCACCAAATGGGATAGAAAAGAAAGCAGCAAAGAACCTGCTAGGAACCAGTATTTCATTAGTCAGGTCATTAACCCCAAAATGGCTTGTCTGTTTTGTGACTTTACCTGCTGCCTTTTGCCTGATCTGAATTTATACCAGCCACCAAAAACAAAGGATGGTTGAGGAAAACGCTAGCAGAAAATGCCCACATTGCAAAACAGCCAACGCTGTAACTGCATTGCAGCACAAAGCAAAAAAGCAGAAATGAGCACAGAGACATCTGTTCCAAAATGATCCCAACTTTCTTCTGACAAACACATGTGATGTCCTAAGTGATGGGGATTTAAATATTTAAAGAGTCTGGTTGAATTACATCTGAGGAGTCTGGCACAAATACACACTTAATATGTAGGAACACTTACGTGAGCCTTATACAGACTGACATGCTTTCATATTACAGTTCCAGAGTAACCCATGATTAATTTAACTGAGATTTAAGACAAATGCCCCACTAAGTGTGACAAACTCTATTTTTCGTGTGGCATGACAGAGCTCCATTTGATTGACAGCTAAGGCTACTGAAGAAATAGAACTCAGCTCTTTATTTTTCCAATCTCTACCATGCAATTCCATATATAAAACTAGTTCCATCTAGAGCAGGAGTGTAAAACTTGATTTCATTGAGGGACGCATCAAGGTTAAGGAGCCAGGGGTGGGTGTGGCTGGGGTGGGTGTGGCCATCTCAACGTCACTCAAGGCTCTGTTTTCAGCCATGAAGGCCTCCTATGGCCCTCTGCCAGCAAAAACAGAGTTCAGGGGGGTCATGTGTGGCCCTCCTGAGTTCCGTTTTCACTGGCAGAGGCACCATGGGCCACTCCACTGTTTCCAGGGCAGCCCCACTGGCCAGATCTAAGCACCCTGCGGGCCAGATGCGGGCCGTGAGTCTTGAGTTTGACACACCTGACCTAGAGTCATTAGGAAGTTGGGTTTATACTCTGGATAACTCCAATTTCTACTGCCAGAATATCAGAGATGCAGCATATTCCTTGACTGAGCTAAGCAAGAACCAGCTTCCCCAAAGATGTTGCTTTTCATTTGCGCCTCACTTCCTACAAAACTGAGTGCTCAGAAGCCAAGCAAGGAAAAGGAAAAGAAGAGAGAGAGCAAGGAAACCCAAAGACCCCTTTCCAATCATCCTCTCTGCAGGGAATACCTGCCAAATGCCAGGATCTTATTGATAAGATATAAGAGGGATCTCGTTTAGCTGAGCTGAATCTACTGATTTTATTTACAATTCTGTATGTACGGCTATTGCCTTCCCTTGTTTGCCATATACACCTCTTTCACTAATGAATTCCTTTTATATATATAGAGAGAGAAATGCAGTTTGATTAGTATGGAGATTTAATGGCATGTATAACATTGCACAAGACTCAGGTACTAATGAAATCACATCAGAAGTAAAGGCAGGCAGCTAATCCTTTGACCCTGGGAAGGAGACAGAGAACAAATTAGTTTTATAAGGGGGTTTCTCATTAAAACTTTCCTCTTAAAAATTTCACACTGCCCTGCGCTTCTAAACTGACACTAGATTTGTTATATTCTATGTTTCTGAGCTTTGGGCAAGAAGATCCAAAGCATCTTCCTTTCCATTTGCCTAGAGCTGGGCTGAAGAAATCATGGGTAGAAGGTAAGCCCTCCCCATTGGACAGAGTAGGCAGAATTCGAGAGTTCTGACTGATGGCTGCCTGTTATTAACCTTTACTGGGAAACTCTTAGAAAGCAAGGTCTGCCTGGGAGATTTTATTTGACCCTCTCCTCTCAGTTTGTAAGACTAAGCCATAAACTGTGGTCTATAAGACACAATGGATGGTTTACCCAACATCAGAAACTAACAAGCTATGTAATAACTATAGATTGTCTGTGAACACTGCAACTGAATGCGTGCACACAAAGCTAAATAGTACTATTGATGCTACAGGAATAAGTATGGATGAGCCTTAGGTCTGCAGGCTGACACTACTCCTTACTTCATATAGTATAACTGCAGAATTAGAAGCTCTTGTTCCTGTTTTCAATTAACTGTCATTATGCATTTGGCCCACCATAAAATGATGATTACAGATAGTCCTCAATTTATAACTGTTCATTTCTCAATGGTTTGGAGTTACAGCAGCCTTGGAAAAAAGGACTTACAAGTCATCCTTGAAGTTACAATTATCATGCAACCTCCACAATCACCTGATCACAATTCAGGTGCTTGGTGACCACTTGTATTTTCAATGGCTGCAGAGTTTTGCAGTCACTGGATCACAATTTGCAATATTCCCAGCTGGGTTCCAATAAACGAAGTCTGCTTGATTCACTTAAATACCACACGATTTGTTTAACAACCACAGTAAAATGGTTGCAAAATTGGATCTGGTCTCACCAAAACTTGCTTAATGACTGCATTATTTAGCAACCAAAATCCCAATCCTAATAGCAGTCATAAATCAAGGACTGCCTGTTGCATTAGTTATGGATTAGGAATTCAACAATGCTAATAAATCAAAACTCAGATCTTGAGTTAACTTTAACCATGATTTACCTAGGTTCAAACATCATGAATAATGCTGATACATATAATATTTCTAGTATAATATGCATTTTTGGAGTATAGGTATAGAATCAATTTATGAACAGCAAACTGCATCAAACATATATTTGTATTTAGTTTAAATGCATTTTCAATACAAAGTCATTTTCCCAGAACTCGGTAAAAAGCAAGACAGTGTTTAAGGTAAGGCTGATTGTTTCAGAGCTTCTGCTATGCCAAGATAGGGGCTTTAAATAAGCATACGCCCCCACTTCCCAACTTCTGAATATAGATATGCATTATTTTTTTCTTATTTGTGACCTGCTTGGCAGTAATTTACATCTGCAGCTTATCAGTGAAGTACACCCTATCATCCTTTTGAAAGACGTGTGACTCACCATCTGTATGTTATCGTCATCCACTTAGATGTGGCTCAGTCCAAATGGCAGCATTGTGTCTGAATTTCAATGGGAAGGTTATTTTACTTAAAGGTAGAAGACTGATCATTACCCTGTGCTACGTTCACAACCTGCCTGCTGAAACGGTGCTATGTGTTAGAATAAAGAGAAGCTTCCTGTGCAACAATATTCCGAAGACTCTCGCAGTTCTGCCTCCCTTGCCTCTCCTCTGCCTCAATTTACAGAAAGCAGACTTAACCGAATTGGAGCGCTTCGGATGTACTATGGCTGCAATCAGAATCCTCAGCCAATAAGAAGAGTTCTGGTAGCTACAGGTACTCCTCAACATACGACCATAATGGAGCCTGCCTGTTACAGTTTTAAGTTGTGGCAGTTGTAAAATGGGTCTGTGACCGACCCGATTTTATGATCGTGTTTTTGCAATGGTGGTTAAACGAACGCAGCAGTCATAAAACAGCTAATACTGTTAAGCAAACCCATGGTTCACTATTGGCACAGTTTTGCTGAAAACTAGATGTGCCAGTTTTTGGCAAAATCGTTGTAAAACATTCTCAGGTGACCATGGGATGCTGCAAATAGACATAAAGGAGGCTAGGTTGCCAAGTACCCAAAATGTGGTCATGTGACCATAGAAGGGGCCTGACCATTGGAACCTCAGAAGCAGGTCATAGGTAGCCCCAAGGTAAGTCCATCTTAACTTCAAATAGTCACTAAATTGATAGATTGTAAATCAAGGATTATCTATATAGAACCTAACGAATTTAGAGGAATTCCAAATCAGGGAAAGCAAATATACAGGCATGAAAGAAAGGCAAAGAGGTTCATGGAAGACTCATGTATAAAAGCATCTATCTGTTTAAACACAGAACACGGGAAGCTCACCATTTTCTCTGTTTTGCTGAGATTGATATCCTTCTTGTTCTTCCGCCGGGCTTTAGAGTCTTCAATGTCAATCAGCCTGATTAAAGGCATTGTTCCTCCACCCAGCAATAAGATTGTGAACAGCACAATGATGATTGTGGTAGTGCCAATCAACTGCCGCTTCTCAATTGGTTCCAGGCCCAAGTGGAGGCTCAGGGCATAAGGAATTGCCCCACGTAAGCCTAGTTAATGGGGAGGAACACAGGGAAGCATATAAGCAATCCTCAGTCCCTCTAGAAATCATATTCTTCAAAGCTATCAAAATGATGGTTTCTTTGTTTGCTGTTTCAAGATTAAGGGACAAGCATCCTGGTTTAGGGTAGCCTACAAGCAATGGCAGTTGCTCTTTCCTGAACTGCTCGTACAGGAGGCTCCAGTGGATGGTATTGGCACGCCCATTTGGCCACGAGACTGGGATGAAGCTGAAGACACGCCTCTGTGCTCCACTCTTTCTTCTCCAGTTCATCGAAGTGAGCTCCCCCAAGACCTGAAAACAAGGCACAAAGGAGAACTCCCACCACCCCAGCTATTTTATTACCTAGGGCGGGAACTGGAGCCTCCTCTCCGAGCCCCGAAAATAGCAGCTCGGGTAAGACCAACTGCCATTTTCCGGAGTGAGGGACAGGAGGCTCCAGTGGATGGGACCTACCAAAGCTAAGTCCCATGGGCGGGAAACTAATCGTCTGCAATAACCTGCTGTAGCACCCTGCACCCGAACGCTGCATCAGCCGATGCGAACATGTCCAACCTGTAATGTCGGATGAACGGCGATGAGGAGGCCCACGTAGCCGCTCTGCAAATGTCATCTATCGGGGCCTTGGAGGCCCAAGCCACTGAGGTGGCGGCACTCCTTGTCGAGTGAGTCGTGATGCTAGCCAGCACCGGCAACTTCTGGGACTCATATGCCAGGGAGATGGCTAAGCGGATCCACCTGCTAATGGTGGAAGACGTTACCCTTTTACCAAGGGCGGAAGGTTGGAAGGATAGGAAAAGAGCCTCTGACCTCCGAAAGGAGGCCGTCCGCTTCAAGTAAATATGCAGGGCCCGTCGAATATCCAACCGGTGCCACTACTGTTCCCGTTCCCTAACTGTGTTTGGACAGAAATCCGGAAGGACAAGTTCCAGGGAACAGTGGAAGATTCACCTTTGGAAGAAAGGCTGGATCTAACCTCAAGACGACCCTGTTGTTGTGGAACATGCACAAGTCCTCCCTGAAGGAGAGTGCTCCTAGCTCTGAAACCCGTCTAGCCGACGTGATAGTGACTAGAAACACCACCTTAAGTGCTAGGTGCTTCAGGCTAACCATCCTCAACGGCTCAAAAGGCTCCCCCATGAGAGCCCGTAGGACAGTGGGGAAGTTCCACGTGGGGAATCTATGCACCACGGAAGGCTGCAGGTTGGAGACCCCCCGAAGGAACCTCTTCACAACGGGTAGTTGGGTGAGGGGAACCGGGCCCTCGCCTGGGAGGATTGTGGCAAGGACAGCTAGTTGCCTGCGCACGGTGCCCTGGTCGAGCCCTTTATCCAAGCCGTCCTGGATAAATTCCAGGACTTGTGGAACTGAGCCCCTGGTGGGTTCCACCTGGTTTGCCTGGCACCAGGTTACGAAGGAAGTCCAAGTGGAATCAGAGATTCTCGTGGTGGATTTCCTGTGCGAGGCCTCTATGGTTTTAATCATCTGCAGGGACAGGAGGGCCCCTCTCAGGTGCTCCCACTCAATCTCCACACGACTGGGTGCAGCCAGTGTGGCTCCGGGTGCATAAGCTTCCCTTGGTGCAGCTCTATTTCCCTCTCTGGGATCCGCCATGGAGGCCGGACCGACAGGATCTTGAGATCCGCAAACCAGGGCCTCCTCAGCCAGTGAGGTGCCACCAGGATCAGCTCTGCCTGTTCCCTGACTAGCTTCTGAACTCCCCTGGGAATGAGGAGGTGGGGAGGAAATGCGTACAGCAGCCCCTTTGGCCATCTTGTGCGAAGGGCGTCGACCCCTTCCGTTCCCCTAGCTGGGAACCGAGAGAAGAACCGAGGGAGCTGGGAGTTGGCCAGAGTGGTGAAGAGGTCCACCACTGGTCGTCCGAACCTCTGGCAGATGCTCTGGAACAGCTCCAGGGATAGGCTCCACTCTCCATTGTCCACCGTCTCTCGACTCAGCCAGTCTGCCTGATGGTTGTCGATCCTCATGATGTGCTCCACTCAGATTGACCGCAGGTGTCTCTCCGCCCAGTTGCCCAGTGACATCGCCTCGGTGTGCAGTACCTTGGACCGTGTGCTTCCCTGTCGGTTGATGTGAGCCTTGGCTGCCACGTTGTCGGGGAGAACCAGGATGTGATGGCCCTCAAGCTTAACCATCTTAATCAAACTGGATCTGCAATCTGGGAAGAGGAAAACCTTCCCTGAACAGGAATCTATAACCGCCCCTAGATGGAGTAACGTAGTGGACAGGACGAGGGAACTTTTTTCGAAGTTAACAGAGAACCCCAATTGTTGCAGGGTGTCTATGACTTGCGTAAGATCCGCCCTTGTCTGAGATGGGAATGCCCCCTGGAAGAGGACATCATCCAGGTAGCAATTCAATCTAATGGGGAAACCCCTGAGGTACGCCGCCGCTACCGCCAGTACCTTCGTGAATGTCCTGGGTGCAGAGGGCAAGGCCCTGTATTGGTAATGGCGCCCCAGATATGAAAACCGGAGGAAACACCTATGGCTTGGGAGAATGGGGATATGGAGGTACGCTTCCATGAGGTCTATGGATGCCATGAAGTCCCCTACCCGTATGCCCGCCAGGATGGACTTAAGGGATGCCATCTTGAACTTGCAGTAAACTAGATATTGGTTCAAGAGCTTCAGGTTGAGAATCGCCCTCCAGGCCCCTGAAGCCTTTGACACTAGGAACAAGTTTGAGTAGAACCCCCACCCACCTGGTCCGAGGGGACCGGCTCTATTCCGGCAATGTCAAGCAGATGTTTAATAGCCTGACGCATCCGCCTGCGCTTGTCTATATTTTGAGATGGGGGGAACATGCGGTAGTTCAGGGGAATGGAGGTGAATTCTAGTCGAAGCCCATGAATGACTGTGCTGAGCACCCACGCGTCTGAGGAAATCTCCGCCCAGGCCTCGGAAAAGAGAGCCATGCAACTGCCAATGGGTGAGGTCGAGCTCGACCTATTTGCCCCGACGGTAGGGGTGCCCACCTCCCCTCGAAAGGGCCTGTGTCTGGAAGCGGGGCCTGTCCCTATTGAAGTTACGTTCAGGTTGCCTGCTCTGTTGAGCTTCCGGTTCCAGGGGTTGATACGAGGGCTTGCGGTAGAAAGGGGTAGACCTTTGCTCCCCTTCTTTGTCGAGGTGGGTAGAATTTTTTTCTTATTTTTGTCCTCCACGCGGAGTGGTTCCAGGGCGGCCCCGAAGAGGGAGCCCCCCTTGTAGTCGGCCGACGCCAGCTGCCACTTTGACTTGTTGTCCGCCTGCCACCCCTGGAGCCAAAGGAAGCGACGGGAGGTCATGGATGATGCCATAGCCCTGGAAGCAAACTTCATCGCGTTTAGTGTGGCATCAGCCAAGAACTGCACCACTGCCACTAACTTGTTTAAATCCTGATGCAGCCACATATCTTCTGGGGGAATGCGTTCCTGGATCTTCTCCATCCACAGGATAGCTGTGCGATTGAAGAAGGAAGCCGATGCGGCTGCCTTGATGGCCCAGGCCGCGGACTGGAATGTCTTCCTCAGGGTCATCTCCACCTTCCTGTCATCTGCCTTAAGGTTGTCTGCCACATCCTTGGCCACCAGAGACGCAGGAGATGCCAGGGCCACCACAGGTGGGTCCACGGTGGGTAGCTGTAATGCTTGGGAGAAATCTGGCTCAATATTATAGAAGCGTCTGTCATTGCTGCCAGGGTTTGGGAAGGCAGTGGGCTTCTCCCATTGTTTTTTCACCACTTCCAGGAAGAGGTGAGGAGCAGGGATCTCCTCCTTCACCACCTTGGGCTCAGAGAAGACTGGACCCTGAGGCTTTTTTGCTGCAGTTCCCTCTGAGGTGCCCTCCTTTGCTTCCTCTGCCCCCCCTCCTCTTCTACCTGTGCAGTGGCACGCGCTTTGCGTAGAAGAGATCGGAATATATTAGGGGGAATAGTCCAGTAAATGCCGGAGGCTCCGGCTTGTCATCCTCCTCATCCTGATATAGGTCAGGATCTCTCTGGGGTCTGTCCCCAGCTACTGAGCCTTCACTAATCAGGGGAGGAGAGGCAGGGCGGCTCACTGGATCGGATAGAGGGCGAGCCTGGGATGAGCTGACTCTAGGATTCCCACCTTGATCTGGTGCTAGGGAACGAGCGGCCTGCTGTTGCAATCTGTGTGCAATTCCGGAGGAAATTGCTCCTTCAATGAGATTCTGTAACCCCCTTGGAAGATTGTCCACATCCAGAGAATCCCAGCCGGAATTCTCTGGATTTTGAGCCACCCCAGCTTGGTGAGCTAGTGGAGGCCTGGGTAGGGCCTGGTCGTCTAAAGGATCCACGTGGGCACAGGGATCCTCCAAGTCCATGTCCTGGTCTTCCAGAGAGAGGAGAGGAGAAAAGGATTTTTCTCCAAAAAATCTCCCTAGGGAATCTGGGGAACCTGAGGGGTGTCCAGGCTGGGCCTTACCCCCCAGGGGGATCTGGAGCGAGGGGGGGAAGCACTAAGCCTACCCTGTAAGGCCCTCGGGTTCTCAGCCCTGGAGAAGTCTTCGAAAGGGCCTTATGCCTCCTTAGTTTGTCCCTCTGGGTGGCCCGAGAGGGGCGGGGGATGGTAGCCTTTTGGGCCCTGGCAGAGGCAGTGGGTCGCTGCCTGGTTGATGGGCCCTCCCCCGGTGAGCATGGGGGTGAAGGGGACCTCCCCGCCTCCTCCGCCATCTTGGCCACGTGGGAAATAAGGAAATATGTAAAAATTACTCATCCTCCTTGCGCAGTCTCCTGGCTCTCTCTCTTCAGCTGCAACAGTTAAAGGAGAATCAATGCAGGCTCAGATGCTGCTTCCTCCCCTTCTGGGCAGCCCCGGCCTCAACACCGAAAGCGGTGTATATGGGGGCTGCTGCCGAGGCTTGCCTCAGCTTGATGTAGCTCCGCGTGCTCTCCACTACTCCACAGCGCGCCCGCAATTCAAGAAATCTTTTTCGCGCTCTTCTCCTCGCTCCGCACTTGCAGCGGCTTGAATCCCAGCCGCCAAAGTCGTCCTCTGTTGAATTGGAGCGATGGGAGGCCGTGGGGCTGGAAATCCCGAGCCTCAAGCCTCCCAATCACCAAAAGCCCTGGGAATCGGTGCCATGTTTTTGATGATGCCGGAAATGGCCGCTGCAACCTCTAGCGCTCTCTCCGATCCCAGGGATACAAAGTAACATTCCCTGGTGGCTAAGAAGGAAACCACCTAGAGCTACTTACAGGCTAGAGCAGAGAGCTATTCACAGAGGCTGCAGAGGCAAGGAGGTTCCAGTAGATAAAAAAGGAGAAGTTTAAAATAGGTCTCGTTATTTGGCCGGACTGAGATGAACTGGAGAAGAAAGGGTGGAGCACAGAGGCGTGTCATCAGCTTCATCCCAGTCTCGTAGCCAAATGGGCATGACAATACCATCCACTAGAGCCTCCTGTCCCTCGCTCCGGAAAATTGCTTGCAGTGAAGTATTTATTGGCACAAAGCTATATTACTTCTACCTTCAAAACCATTCATTCCTCCACTGTGCTCATCACCACTGAAATCTAAGGTTGCCTTATAGTGCTTTAGTCTTTTGTTTCTTCTATACCCAAGATCAATCTTCTCCAGAGATGGGAAGTCTTTTTGCCCTAATGGCTCTAGGTGGCATTCAGCAATGGACTGGAAATAAACTTATATGCAAATATACTGACACATAAATGCAGAGCTATCTACCTCCCAGGCAGCCCTTTCTCCATTTAACCTGAATTTCCAACTGCCTGCCAAGATAAAGTGTTTGTGTGCTGGGCAAAACCTGGGAGGGAAATGTATCCTTTCACATGCTATCAATGGCTAAGGAGGTATAGGAGAAGAATGATGGTGGGCTTGAGAAAAAGACAACATGTGGCTTTAAAGATATCATGTGGCTCATGAGTGATCATATATCTATGTATGACTTGGGATAAAAGTTCCATCTTAGACCAGCAGAAGTCATTCTCATTAGATTTTTCCCTCCTTGAAATTCCATATTCTTGAGCTCGAAATTCTGAATTCCCAGCTATTTTTGAAAATTTGCTAGGACAATATAGAAATTGTTTTTACAATACTTCTTCTTGTGCCATATCCATCATCGGACGTTGGCAATCCTATTTTTGTCAACAGCCACATGAAAAAGTGCTGCTGAGTTTTACAATACATCTAGATAAGATCATGAGGGGGAAAGCTGAATTACTTCCTATTTTATGCAAAACAGCCAATGCAGTATTAGAAATGTGCAGTGAAAGATTTATCTCTATTCCAAACATTTTTTTCTCCTGAACAATTGGAGACAATTCCTTTGTGTAGTGGGAAATAGCAATCAATCGATCCGTGAAAAATAGAGAAAATGAAAGTTTCTTATGCAGAAACTCAGCATATAGTTTTAACATGATCTTATGAAGACCCAGTCAACAATTACGATGCTATATAGAACAATGCCCAAGAATGAAAATGAGAAAAACTTACCACTAAACCACATGATGAACATCATTTTCGGAGTGATCTTGTGATCACGGAAGAAATTGAGCAAATAAGAGAGGGGGAAAATATTGACTGCTCTACCAAAAAGAACAAGCACCTGTCAAAAAAGAAGCAAAATTGAGCTTTTAATAAGAGAAGTAACAATGGAAAACGGGGACTGGGATTCATAACCTCTTCACAAGTCACCCTTATATTAGCATCTAGGACAGTGATGGCTAACCTTTTTGCTATCGCGTGCCAAAAATGGGAGGGAGCGCCGGGGGTGGGGGTCATGCACGGGTGTGCTCACACCCATAATTCTATGTGCCCTCCCCCTACCCATGTGACCCCACTCGACCTCCCCCCAGCTTTTGGCACATGATGGCACGGTGGAGCCATTTCTCGTCCTCTCCAGGATCCAGAGGCTTTCTAGAGCCTGGGGAAGGCGAAAACGGCCTTCCAGAGGCCAGAAATGGCCCATTTTCCAACTTGGCCCGCTAGGTCCATTTTTCATCCTCCAAAGGCTTCAGGGGAACTGCCTGAAGGGTGAAAAACACCCCAACATGCAAACTGGAAGTTCGGGAATTGACTTCTGGGTTGTCCATTGGACTGTTTTTCTCCCTCCAGAGGCTTCAGGAGGTTTGCCCTGAAGCCTCCGGAGGGCGAAAAACAACCCAACGCACAAACCGGACGTCTGAAAATCATGGCTGAAATCAGCTGGCCAGTGCACGCATGCACAGAGGAACTGACAGGGCAACACCTCGCGTGCCCTCAGAAATGGGTCCATGCGCCACCTGTGGCATGCGTGCCATAGGTTCACCTTCATGGATCTAGGGCTAATCTAGAAACAGAATGCTAGTTTAGGTAGCCCTTGGTCAGATTCAACAGGACTTTATGGGTTGAGCTTAGGAACCTACTCATTTTTCTTTTCTCAGTTATGTTGCATTCCTTATATATCTATGCTTATCTTTTATTTTATTCTTATTTGGGGAGGGGCAAACCCTGAATTTGCTATCCCAAAGGTGCCTTTTCAAGAGGCAACTGGACTTTCTGGTTTTTCTTTGGAGACGTTTTGCTTCTCATCCAAGAAGCTTCTTCAGCTCTGAAGAAGCAGAAAACTCAGAAAATCCAGTTGCCTCTTGAAAAAGCACCTTTGGGACAACCATGACCTGGATGACTGATAATCTCCATAGACCTCAATGTGCTACTTTATAATGGCTCCTGACTACGACAGAAAGCTTAAAGCATGGTTAAGGAATTATTAAGCTAAGGCTCTAGTCCACTGTAAATTCAGTTGACAACAAATAAAAACAGAAGGTCTTAACCCTCAAACAAACTTGCATGAGAGCATACTATGTAAGAGAGGGAAGAAAAGGAGCAAATTCAAATCAGGTTCTATTCAGTTCAAAAGAGCTGAATTTCTTTAATTCTGGGTGTTTTATACAGATAGCCGTCAACTTATGACCACAATGGAGCTCAACATTTCTACCGCTAAGCAAGATAGTTAAGTGAGTTTTGCCCCATTTTATGACCTTTCTTGCCACAGTTGTTCAGTGAATCACTGTAGTTGTTAGGAGTAACAGGATTGTTAAGTGAATCTGGCTTCCGCGTTGCCTTTGCTTGTCAAAAGGTCACATGATCACATGACCCCAGGACACTGCAACCGTTATAAATATGAGTCATTTGCCAAATGTCTGAATTTTGATCACATGCCCACGAGGATGCTGCGACGATTGTAAGTGTGAAAAATGTCACAAGTCTTTTTTTTTCAGTGTCTTTGTACCCTGTTTCCCTGAAAATAAGACCTCCCTGGATAATAAGCACAATCGGGCTTTTGAGTGCATGGGCTGAAATAAGCCCTCCCCTGAAAATAAGCCCTTCCCGAAAATATTGCAACACAGCAGCAGCCACGAGGTGGCCATGCTCACCAACTCTACTATTGTATTGTATTGTATTACCTTAAAAATAATAAGCCCTCCCCAAAAATAAGGCCAAGTGCTTATTTCGGGGGTCAAAAGAAAATAAGACCCTGTCTTATTTTCGTTGAAACACGGTAACTTCAAAAGGTCACTAAACAAAACATTGTAAGTTGAGAGCCTGTATCATATTTTAAATGCTGTGAGCTGCTCAGCATCATGCCTTTGAGATTGGTGACTATATAAATTGAAATAGGTAAATAGAATATGTAAGGTAAATAAATGCAACATCACTTTTACTCATTATTTATGAGTTTACACTTAATTCCTTATGAGTGGAAGTAAAATGCTAGATCAAATTAATATTAGCCTGATTCTATGAGGTAGTGTTTGCACTCACCTAGCAATTAGCCCCCTCTACTGAGGCATTTCTTTCTCGCCTTGGCTGCCTCAGAATGAATAATAAATAAAGTGGAAACACAAAGATCCTTGTAACTGACCGGAGTTTGCTGAATACTAACATGTCAGGAGAAGAACTATGCTAGTCTACATTAACCCAAAGTTTTAAAAGAATTTAACGCTTAAAATTATCAAATGTTGTTATAGGGATACATGCAGTTCAATGTCAGAGTTACAAAGCTCACCCCTCCTCTTAAGTTTTAAGACTGCTATGCAAATCAATGAACATCCTGGGTAACAGTGACTATTATATAGTGTACAAGCCCTTTAACCTCAAAATTGACCACTGTTCACCATGAAGACAGTGTCCAATGACAAAAAAACGTCCTATGCACCCATTGGCTCTTGCAGAAGAACCTAAATTGACTTTTAAGAGTCATTTTCATAGCTCCTTTAGAACGTTATTGTCTCCAGTGAAGGAAGAGGTGGTTTAGTTTGTGTTATTATACATACACATTGCAATGTTTTTAATATTGTAATCCAGCTAGAGTCCAATAAGAAGGCAGCGTGCAAATTGTTGCAATAAATAATAAATAAATTGGAGTTCTCTGGGACACAGTATATACCCCTTCTTGCCAGAATTGGGGTCAGGTGAAACAAATAAACTCTACTATAATTTGATACCTACTATGCACCAGATGACAAAGGACATTTCAAACTTGTGAGGAAAGCTAAAAATTGACAGGCCCAGAAATGCAAAAACACATGTTTCTGAAAGAGAAAAATCAGAAATGAGTATTCACAAAATACCACACTGATCATTCAAGTCCCTATTTTTATTTTTTTTAAACTTCAGTGAAATGTTTGAAGCAGATACAGTCTCTTACATTCCTAAATTACATAACAAAGAAAGAGAAATGTTCAAAATGCCGAGATACATAACCTGTTTCTTCCAAAAGGAAAAGGACAGACTAGGATAGGAGTGTCAAACTCAAGGCCTGGGGGTTATATCTGGCCCGCAGGGTGCTTAGATCTGGCCCATAGGGACGCCCTGGAAACAGCGAAGGACTGGCCCGCAGTGCCTCTGCCAGTGAAAATGGAGCTCAGGAGGGCCGCACATGCCACCACCTCAAGCTCCATTTTCACTGGCAGAGGGTTGCAGAAGGCTGTCGCAGCCAAAAATGGAGCTCGGGAGTCCATTTTCTCTGGCACAGTGCTCAGGCCACCACAGGCTACACCCACCCTGGCTATGCCCCCCACCCCGAGGTCAAACACAACCCTGATGCGGCCCTCAATGAAAGAGTTTGACACCCCTGGACTAGGAGATTCTTCTCTCAATGAGTTATTGCTTTCAGAAGGTCTGGGCCTAGTCCAACAGAAACTTAGCTTCTTCAGCAGGGTTCTATTAAAACCTAGCATTTGCTGCATAAAGTTTAGCAATGGAGCACATACTCTACAAAGATAAAAGACTAAAAAAACACACACACACAACATGTAACTGGCTAACAGTGATGATTGGGGCCTGCAACAAAATATTGCAGTATGATTTGTCTTGCCAGCAAAGTATACATTTTTTCAGGATCTCCTGTTTCCCGCAGCTATTTCCTCTTTTCCTCTCTTAACAGATGTTCAACCTTCAGTGCCCCTGCATTTTAAACATCAGAAAGCAATATTCAGACCCAATATTAATTTAGCTTTAATAGCTCAGTGAAAGACAAGCAGCACCCTTAATGACGGGACAAACCACAAGTCTGTTTCCCACATGTTCTGGTCATGTGTCTCCTGTTAGTACCTAGCTAGCTATTGTGAAAGAACACAAGTAAAGAAAGGATCAGTGAAAATGTGATCTAGTCTAGCAATTCAGGTTTTGTGCTTGCATTATCTTTTTTTGTGTGGCACTGCCTCAGATTCTGCATCCATAAAATTGTAAGATTTTTTTCCCACCTCTGGCCCTATCATTAATACTGTGTTTAGCTTGATATCTTCTAAATAATAAATACATTTAAAAACAAATGCCAGCTAACAAAAGGACAGAGTATAGAGAACCACATGAATATATTGCCTGTAATTTGCCCCCTTTTCAAATAGCTTCCTCCTACTGTATCCATAATCCTTTAATGGAAATGAAGGCATGTTGCCTCTCTATCATCTAAAAGTACCCTGGAGGCAAGAAAAAAAGTCAAAGAAATCCATTTTGTTATTAATCTTGTGGCAAGACTTAGCCAGAGCTTGGAGGAGAAAGGAGGACAAGATTTACAGCACATTTTATCCCCCTTGTCAGTAAAGGTGACTTTTCTGCTTGGCAGACTCTATATTAGTAGGTCTGTTCTGAGAATTGAGGTGAAGAAATGCTCCCACCATTAAAGAAACAGCTCTGCTTCCTCTTACCCATAATTCACATTCTGAATGTCTTTGAAATCACAAAAAAATGGATCAATCAGTGATTACAAATTGTAATGTTTAAAGCTGCGATGGTATGCATGCTTAGTTGGGAGTCCTGTTGGATCAAATGGGGCCTATCAAATGTCTGAATAGTTATACAAAAGTCGCAATGTAAAATCTCCTTCTGAACCAAAGCAAGGAAAGCAAGGTGCTGCCATCTGCTGAGATATACGCTGCAACCTTCAAAACTATTTTTTAAAATACATTTATCTGGCCAGGAGCATCTGAGACAGGGGTGTCAAATGCACTGAATCGCATTGTCGTCATGTGACATATCACAACTTTTCTCCCTTCACTAAACCGGGGATGGGTGTGGCCAGCACGTGATACATCCAGTCTGCGGGCCGCACGTTTGACATCCCTGAGACATTAGACCAGATGAGGGAGGAGGAACTCAAGAATGAGTTCGTCCTCACAGGAAAAAGACACCAGGAACTGATAGGCATCTTCCAGACAGATACTCCCCAATCTTGCAGGTATTGCTGACACATTTCACGAATTCTTTCATTATTGACCTGGATGAGTGCAGGTTTACTATACTTCAGCCACACCTGTAGAATTGCAAGTTTCCCTCAAACATGGACAAGAAAAAAATATTTTGATTTGATCCATAAGCTGATGTTAACCTACTGCCAATTCCTGTGCCTCAACACTGCAATTAAAAAAAAACATTCTATATTATATGCAATTTATTGGCACATACATTATTTGATGACTTGATGAGAATGGGCCACCTTTTCCTATAAAGTATAGGTAATAATATGAATCCAATCAATATGGTCAATAACAATTTACTGATTACAATAAAAGTAGGCTTTGGCTTATAACCCCAATAGGGACTGGAATTTCCATTGCTAAGCAAAGCAGTTGTTAAGTGTTTGATTTTACAACTTTTTTTTGCTACAGTTGTTAAGCGAATCACTGCAGTTGTTAAAAGAATCATGGATTGTTAAGCAAACCCAGTTTCTCCCATTGACATTGGTTGCAGGAACCAGCTGAGAAAGTCACAAATTGCAATCAATAACCTGTAGTCATTATACATGCGTGTCATTTGCCAAGGGGGTCAATTCATTTTCCCAAGCACCTGAAAGGAGGACACAAAACAATGGATGGAAACTAATCAAGGAGAGAAGCAACCTGGAATTTAGGAGAAACTTCCTAAGAGTGAGGACAATTAACCAGTGGAACGTCTTGCCTTCAGAAGTTGTTGGTGCTTCATAACTGGATGTCTTTAAGAAGAGACTGGACAGCCATTTGTCTGAAATAGTATAGCATCTCCTGCTTAAGCAGGGGGCTGGACTAGAAGACTTCCAAGGTCCCTTACAGCTCTATTATGATTGAAGTGCCTGAATTTCGATTACATGATTGTGGAGATGCTGCAATGGTGCAAAGACCAGTCGTAAGTCCACTTTTTCAGTTCTGTTGCAATGGTCACTAAAAGGATGGTAATTAAGAAACACCTGTAGAGATAGCTCTCAACTCCATTGACCATAGTTCCTGGTCAACTGCCAGGATAAAAATGCGTAATCATAATTGAAACATATTTGTTGTTTAAATTAAAGTATTTCACTTATGTAGTAGATTGCCATTGCAAAAACTGGCATGATAATCAGAAGCATTTGGAAAAGTCTGCTTTGATAGTAAGAATCCAAGCAATGGACAGCACCTACCACACATGAATGCAACAGTTCTCAGAGTCTGCTGCATTAGGATCTGTGTAACCGGAGAAAGATTATGATGGGTGTAGTGAGACATTACAATGCCGGAAAACAAGATAGCCATGATACCTGGAAGAAAAAAAATCACTATTAGATATACCTATATATAAAATCAGGTTTTTCCTTAAACTGTACTAATTGCAATCCAATAAATAATCAGAACTGTTCTGCAGCACAAGAATGGGAAAGGTAGTGATTCAGATTGGAAGCTCGGGTCTAGCATTGGACAATTCAACAACATGAGTTGGGCCAGCTGCCCAGAATAGCTCAACACTTTGGCTCAACTGCTGAAGGAACAAAAGCATCTAAATATGCATATGCAGTATTTTCACAATATACTTCAAAATTAGGGGACAGCTTGGTACCTTGGAAGGACGTGGACTGCTTACACAGGAGTTTTCTATTTGCACTGGGATTAAGTGCTTTCACTTAAGTCTGATGATTATTGCTACTCTACGTGAAATATCAAGTCCATATTTTTCTACTGTAAATAAAGACCCAACCCTAGAAATTACAAAATAATTACCCTCCAAATTACATAATTCCAGTTATCAGAAAAACAACGTAGTATATATAAAGGAGAATAGCCAAACTAAGACTTAACCATAGATTATAGATATTGGTTTAATCATAAACAATATTCTCACTCTTTCAATATAGGGAATGTGGTAATATTTGCAGGAAAATAATGCTAGGATTAAAAAGGCCTCTGCGACCAACCTTCTTCTCACATCTATTTAATTTCAGCTCCAAAAGAAGTCTATATTCTCCTCTTCCAAGTTATACCCACACTCCCATATGATTGAGGGCTACAACTACTTACTATTACTCTAACACACTGAATAATTGGATATTTCTGATACAGTAGAGCTTAATAGTTTACCTTTAAACCTTTAAAAGTTTCAATATTTCTGCATAAATATGCAGGAGATCTGGTGATGCACTGGTTAGAATGCAGTATTGTAGGCTAATTCTGCCCACAATCTGGAGTTCAATTCTCATAGGCTCAAGGCTGACTTAGCCCTCCATCTTTCTGAGGTCGCCAAATGTGGACTCAGATTGTTGGGGACAATAGGTTGACATGGTAAACTGCTCAGAGAGTGCAGTAGAGCACTATGAGGTGGTATATAAGTCTCAGTGTTACTGCTATAAAAATATAACCTGAAAGATGATCTGTTCTCCACACAAGTCCTAAAACTAGATAGAGAACCCAATTAAACAAATAATTCAAAAACTTTATACTTGATTTATTGAGGGGAATGATCTAAAGCTATTACTTTACTTCATATTTCAAGGTGCTGATTACCATCTTTAAAGCGCTCCATGGCACGGGACCTAGTTACTTGCGGGATCGCATCCTCCCACATACATCCCTGCGGCCAATACGCTCACACAGGGAGGGACTTCTCCTGGTGCCGTCCACTAGGCAATGCCAGCGGGCGACACCGAGGAGTAGGGCCTTCTCTGTGATGGGCCCAACCCTCTGGAATGACCTCCCTCCCGACATTAGAACCACTTCTGACCTCCGCTCCTTCCGGCAAAAACTGAAGACCCACCTGTTCCGACTAGCAGGCCTGGCATAATTCAACTGTCCCTCCTGGCAAATGTATTATATCTGGTTATTTTAGGGGTTTTTTAATTTACTGTATTTGTTTTTAGGGGTTTGAATTTATTTTATATCTGCTTTGTACAGTTCTTTTAACTACATTTTAACCTCCTCCATGTCAATTGTCAACTGTACATATTTAATTTAATTTTATTGTATCCTGTTATATTTTGTATGAACTGTACACCGCCCCGAGTCCCTTGCGGGAGAGGGGGCGGTCTAGAAGCATTAAATAATAATAATAATAATAATAATAATAATAATAATAATAATAATAATAATAATAATAATAATAATAATAATAATAATAATAATAATAAAATATGTATTTTCTATATATTCTGTTCAGGGCTAGAAGAAAATATTCAAGCTACTCCAATGCTATAGAGACTGAATGGAGATTCCATGGAACCAGCATCATATGGATCATACTACCAGATCCCAAGTGGATGTCATTTGACACTGCTGTTTGTTTATTCCCAGAGTACAAAAACAAGTTTCATGCATAGAAAATGAAGAAGTTGTATTTGATATTATACCAATAAAGAGAGATGGCAAAGCCGCTACAAAATGAGAATACAACAGTGATCTGATAACAGCTGACAGATTCAGTGAACCTCAAACTCATCATAATCCTTTTAGTTGCTGCATTACATAATTCATTTTATCCAATTTAAATCTAATATTCCATTGAATGATTATGATCCTATTAGCGAAAGTGCTCCAGAATTTTAATTACTAGTTCCATTACAATACCCAAGATGTTATTTGGAATGAAACGACTATATTAAAAAAAAAAAAAAAAAAGCATTGGCTCCCCAGAGGTTACTTCAGGACTAGAGAACAGCTGTAAAATCCACTCTGAGTTGCATACACAAAGTTGCAAGTGCTAGCATAATTGGACAAAAGTGGTTATAGCTATCAAAACAGATGCTTTCTAGTAAAATCAGCAGGCATACAAATATGCTTAGACTTTACAGTTGTCATTCTTAACCAATGATACAGCAACAACTAGAAAAGCAAGGGACAAACAGCTACTTGTAGGACCACATTTGTTTCATTCTGTGAGATGTTTGAGATTAATGAGAGGCATGGTGTACTTAGGGAGAGGCATATTTGGGACCAAGTTCTCCTTGCACCTGCGAATATATAAGAATGCTTCAAACCATAAACACAAATAGTTAATTGTAAAATCTTGCTTTCTACAAAGTATCATAGTAAATCTCTTTTAACTGAGGCCAAATCACAACATCCCTAAACCTTTGTAGAAACCTTTGTCTATTATCACAGACTCTAAAATAATGTACAGTGTGTTACTAAAATAACCACACTAGCATTCTGTGCAAAAGAGGTTGTTTCTGATTGTGAGAAAACTTTGGTCCTTCAAAATTGTCGTCTTCTTCTTCCTTTTCTCCTCTTCCAGTCCAAGCAATTTGATACACTTTCCAGATCGCTTTTCTTCATTTCTAGTTCAAAAAGGTTGATATACTGCTATAGTAGTGTATCCAATTAAAGTAACTACCTATTTTTCTACCTGCATACATTACTGAAGTAAACATTCCAACTACAAAAATACAAAAATACAAACCAAATACAGTGCAGTGCAAAAGGTTTATGTACCCGGATTCTCACTAACCTCCAGGCTTTTCTTTCTTTAATCCACAACTGAACAGTATTTTTAAATCCAAGCTTAGTACAATTTTATTTTAGCTTAGTTTCCAGGCTTTTATGCTGCTTCAATTGCAAACTGGCTCTGAGCAGCTTACATGCCTGAGTTCAATAGTAAGATTAAAAACAACTTTTCTCTGCAGGAAGGTCAAATTCAACACATTAGATGCCAGGGCTACCTGAAAAAGACAAGTCTTAACTGTTTACGGAAAACGCAAAGGTCAGTGTCAATTTAATCTCTAGGGGAACGCTATTCCAGAGAAGACCACCAATGACTCAGGTGATCACAAGAAAATATCCTGTATGGGAGGCCTGGAAAGAGCCTTCTTTGACAACTCTTAAATAAACAAACCCAACATTGTCTTGGATTGGGTGTAATTTTCTGACCAATATACTACCTGGATTCAGGCTTCAAACTAAACCATAAACTATTACTTTAAAAAGCTGCTTCAACTGGTTCTGCATTATCCCAAAGAAAAGTATGAATAAAGTCTCACCAGGATTATGTGCCCAATTAACATCTTTGTAGGATACAGAAGAACTGCTTCTCAAATGTTTAGATGACATCAAGCTAGGATATTTGGTTAATATCTTAGAAATCAAAACTACAATTCGAAATGACCTCTATGAAAATAAAAACTGAACCATAATCAATGGAAAAATGCTCATCCGTGAGAAAAACAAGAACCTCCATATGCATATAAAAAGTCAAATACCGATTGATTTGGTGGCAATGTGTGTCAGAAGGATCTAGGAATACTTTTGGACCATTAACTGAACATAGCACCTAAAAGGCCAACATAATCTTGGGATTATATTAACATAAACATTGTGTCCAAATCACAGGAACTAAACTGGATTTTGTTCTAATTATTCTTCATTTGATCAATTATGTCCAGTTCTGGGTACTGTAGTGTACCAGAATGACCGTTGTCTTACCTGAACGGTCGTTCTCATGGCGCTGCGGAGAGTACAAGGATGGGTTAACACAGCCTGTTTGCCCATGGACTGAGTAGATTTTTCCCCTCTGGCCACGCCTCCTTTGCCTCTTCTGGCTCAGTTTTAAAAACGAGGTCTTGTCCGACGAAGACGTCCTCAGCTCACACCTGTGTAAAGATACAATCTCGGAGCTAAACAATCACCCTGGGTGGGTCTTGTACTCTCCGCAGCGCCATGAGAACGACCGTTCAGGTAAGACAACGGTCATTCTCCATAGCGCTGCTTGGAGAGTCCAAGGATGGGACATGCCCAAGCTATTGTGTCCCAGGGCGGGAAGAAGTGACATTGTCCGGAGCCTCAATAACCTTCTGTAATACTCTACGGCCAAAAGAGGCTTCGGCAGAGGCAAAGGAATCGATCTTGTAGTTTCTAATGAAAGCCGTGGGAGACGCCCACGTGGCCGCTCTGCAAATGTCCAGAATAGATGCTTGAGTCGCCCAGGCCGCGGTCATGGCCGCACTTCTGGTGGAATGTGCCGTTACACGAGGTGGAACCGGCTTGCCCTGAAGGTCATATGTCATCTTAATGCAAGCTCGCAGCCACCGACCTATGGTTGAAGATGACACCTTGCGACCCAGCGAGCCTGGTTGAAAAGACACAAAGGCGGCCTCGGAGCGCCTGATGTCCTTAGTTCGTTTCAGGTAAATGCGGACTGCCCTTCGCACGTCCAATTTGTGCCACCTGCGCTCCTTGGAGTGTTGAGGGCTGGGACAGAAATTCGGGAGGATAACCTCCTGAGACCTGTGAAAATGAGAATTCACCTTTGGCATGAAGGTGGGGTCTAACCGTAGGATGACCCTGTCTGGGTGGATGATGCACAGCTCTTCCTTGGCCGAGAAGGCCGCAATCTCAGATACCCTTCTGGCTGAAGTAATGGCTATGAGGAAGGCAGTCTTAAGAGTCAGATGTCGAAGAGATACCTTCCTCAAAGGTTCGAAGGGAGCCGCTGTCAATGCCTGCAGGACAAAGGGTAGGTTCCAGGTCGGGTACCTGTGCACCACCTGGGGTCGGATGTTGTAGGCCCCCTTCAAGAAGCTCTTGACCTGAGGATGGTGACTCAGGGATTGAAGTTGGTGTCTGGCTAAGATGGTGGATAATGCAGCAACCTGGCGCCTGAGAGTGGCTGGTGCCAGTCCTTTGTCCAAGCCCTCTTGTAGGAAGTCCAATAACTGAGGGATGGACGCTTCCACACTGTCAATGTCCCGTTTGCTGCACCAGGAAGAAAAGGCAGCCCAAGTCGCGTCATAAATGTGAGTAGTGGCCGGACGTCTGGAAGCTTGGATGGTTTTAATGACGTTGTCTGAGAGGCTCTGGTCCTTCAGGAGCTGCCCCTCAAGTGCCAGACGGCTAACTGCAACCATTGGGGCTCTGGATGGTTGATGGCCCCTTGACGCAAGGATACCTGGTCTGGAGGAATTTTCCACGGTTGCTCCACAGACAGATCGACCAGGTCCGCGAACCAGGATCTCCTGGGCCAATGTGGAGCCACCAGAATGAGCTCTGCCCCCTCCTTCAGCAGCTTGTAGATCACCTGCGGGATCAGAGGGAGGGGCGGAAACGCGTATAGAAGCCCTGGAGGCCAGCAGGACCTCAGGGCATCTGTCCCCTCTGCTTGTGCTGACTTGTAGCGGGAGAAGAACCGCTGGAGCTGTGTGTTTGCCGCCGAGGCAAACAGGTCGACCTGTGGGAGACCAAACCTCCTTACCACCTGTGCGAACAGGTCCGGATGAAGTTGCCACTCCGAGTTGTCGATGGTCTGACGGCTCAACCAATCCGCACTTACATTGCTGGTTCCGGAGATGTGATCCGCCCTCAGCGACGCTAAGTGGATCTCTGCCCATCGTCCTATGGCCTCCGCCTCTGACATGAGTCTTTTGGAGTGGGTCCCTCCTTGTCGGTTCACGTGAGCCTTTGTGGCCACATTGTCGGTCAGTAGCAGAACGTGGTGCCCCTTCAGCTGTTCTGCAAATCTCCTCAGCGCAAGCCAGGCTGCCCTGAGTTCTAGCCAATTGATGCTCCGGGCTGCCTCCGCGCTGGACCACCTGCCTTGCGCCAGCTGACCTTGGCAATGCGCCCCCCAACCGTAGAGACTGGCGTCGGTCGTTACCACGATCCTGTCGGGTTCTCTGAATAGGCAGCCCTTCTCTACTGCTCGAGACTGCCACCAACTCAGAGACCGAGTCACTCTTGGTGGGATGCGAACTTTCCTGGTGGAGTTGCTGATCTTTGCTCTTTGCATTGGAAGCAAGAACCATTGCAGTTCCCTTGCATGAAGACGTGCCCAGGGAACTATGTTGAGGCAAGAAATCATGATCCCTAACAGTTGGGATAGCTGCACTACCTGCCAGGACCTGTTCCTGCGACACGACTGGATCCTGCTCCTGAGGTTGCGGATTCTTTCCGGAGACAGGGACATCTGGCAAGATACTGAGTCTATTATGGCGCCCAGGTGTTGTATGCGTGTGGCAGGGGTCAGGTTGCTTTTTTCCATGTTTACGGAAAAACCGAGGTCCTGTAAGGTGTGAACTGTGACGTTTACATCTCTCACCGCTTGCTGCTGAGTCCTTGAGTGGATGATGATGTCGTCCAGATAGCACTCCAGGCGGACTGGAAGCTTGCGCAGGTGGGCCGCCACAGCTGCAAGAAGCTTCGTGAACGTTCTGGGTGCAGAAGAAAGTCCGAACGGAAGCGCCCTGTATTGGAAGTGCTTTCCGTTGTAACACAAGCGCAGGAACTTCCTGTGTGCAGGATGGATGGGCACATGCAGGTACGCCTCCTTGAGATCGATGGAGGTGAGCAGATCCCCTTGTCGCATGCAGCTTAGGATCGACTGAAGAGACTGCATTTTGAAGCGCTTGTAGGCCAGATGTCTGTTCAGGCGCTTCAGATCTAAAATGGCCCTCCACCCCCCTGAATTCTTGGGGACCAGGAAGAGAATGGAATAGAACCCCCTCCCTTCCTGTTCTGGAGGAACTGTCTCTATTGCGTTGATCTGCAGAAGATGATCTATCTCTGCCTGCATGAGAGCCCTCTTTACAGGGTTCTTGGATAGTGGGCAGCGAACAAAGGTCCGCGGAGGAGAGGATAGAAACTCCAAGGTTAGACCCCTCCTGATGGTATTTAAGACCCACTTGTCCGAGGTTGTTTCCTCCCAACGGTCTGCATAGAATTGCAGGCGGCCCCCGATGGGAGGAGACCCCAGACGGTCACTTCCCACGTCTAAACTGACGGTTGTGGGATCCCCCACGAAAGGGCTTCCGAAAGGACCCCTGATTGGATTGTCTGCCCCTGGAAGAAAAGTTGTTTCGTTCCTGGGACCTGTCAGAGGACTGGTTAAACTGTCTTTGGGAGGAATATGAAGAGGAGGAGGCCTGGGCACCTTCCTGTGCCCGAAAGGCCTGTTTCCTGAACGAGCCCTGACCCTTCCTGTCATGCTTCCTGAAGGTGGAAGGAAGGACCTTCCTCTTATCCTTTGTCTCAATTAGGAATTTCTCTAGGGAATCCCCAAAGAGGTTCTCTCCCTTGAATGGAGCTGAAGCCAGCTTCCACTTAGCCTTCATGTCCGCCTGCCAGTGCCGAAGCCAAAGCAGGCGGCGAGAAGTGATGTTGGACGCTAGTGCCCTGGAGGCGAATTTCGCTGCATGCAGGGATGCATCAGAGGCATATTCCACAGCCGTAATGATCTTGTTAAGATCATGTCGCCAACGAGATGCTTCAGATGGGGGCTGAGATCTGAGTTGGCGCAGCCATAATAGGGATGCCCTCGTAAAGAACGAGGCAGAAGTGGAGGTTTTGATCGCCCAGGCAGCCGCCTGGTGCGTTTTGAGACAAGCCTTTTCTGCCCTCTTATCCTCTGCCTTTAACCCTTCTAATAACTCGGCCGGGAGATTAGAATTAGAGGTCAGACAGACCACAGGGGCATCCACTTCTGGAGGCTTCAATACATCCTCCAGCCTAGGTTCTAAGGGATACAGTGATTTGTCTGCGCCACTGGGGTTGGCCAGGGTACCTGGCTGTGCCCATTGGCGCTGGATAACCTCCATGAACATGTCAGGGACTGGTATCAGTTCTGGGTCAGGGGTTGTTTCGCTGAACAGCCCTGCCATGAGGTCCTGGGAAGTAGAGGGGACTTCCTTGTCCTTAGGTTTGGCACCAAGCTCAGTAGAGGCTCTGGCCTTGTGTAAGATGGACTTGAATAAGGATGGCTTAAAGAGACCAGTGAAGGAGGGCTTGTCTGGAGGCATATCCTCATCCTCCGAGAGAGCAAAGTCCTCAGCAGTCTCCTCCTCCCACGTAGACACCTCTGTGGTGATAGAAGTGCCCGGGGAATCGAGTACTCTGGTCCTCTTTTCCCCCAGGGGGCGAGCAGGCCTAGAGGCCTTGCCACCCCTGCCTTCCTGTAGCCTCATGGCTTCTACCACACCCTGGGAAATAGCCTGCGTGATGAGATCCCTCATTTCTGCTGACATAGCTGGGCCCTTGTCCTCTACAGGCCTGGATTGGTCATAGGCCTGTCCCCTGGCACCCCTAGGAGGATCTCTCTGATCCTCTGCATGAAAACAACATTGAAAGGAGGGGATATCCTCCCTGACTGAAGAGCTAGGAGAACCTGGGTAACCCAGAGAGGCTGCAGGGGAGCCTGACATGGAATCCCTATCACAGAAGGATGGGGATCTATCCCCCATTTCCTCCCCCTGCTCTATCTCCCTCTGAATGGGTGGGGAAGGAACTGGCCCAGCCTCACTTGGTAAGGGTGCAGAGGGAACCTGGGGCCTAGCAGACTTGTCCTTTAGGGAGTCCTGCCCCTTGTCCCCTTGAATTTTGGGGGCCTTGCTCCCAGCTGAAGAGTGGGAAGCTTTCCCCCCAGCGCCCTTGTTTCCCTTTCTCCCCTGGCCTGAGGGATCTGGCCTACTGCGCTTTGCAGATGGCCCTGCCAGCTCCTCCCTTCGCTCCAAACCTTCATCAGCCATCCTTGGTTGATCTTGAGTCGAAGAGGTCGCTGCTGTGGGAAGGGCAGTGGACGCTGGCCCGACGGCTCCAGAAGCGTCTGCAGATTCAGTTGGGAGGCTGGATCAGGCACCAGGACACTCCTTGCCGCTTCCCCTTAGTTGGCTGGGGAACTTCAGGCTTGCTGGAGACCCAGGCAAGCCCTCGCAATCCTCTGCGGCTGTCTGCTTGAGGCGGAGAGCTCTGCTGCTTGCTGCTGCTTCCGGACGGTAAAAAAGTCTCAAAAAAATGGCCGCCGGTTCTTCTGCGCGCCAAAAGCCTCACTTAAGGGCCAGGCGCTTCCCATTGGCTGCAGCCGAAAAGCACGCCAAAGCAGCGCTTTCCAAAATGGCCGCCGCTCTCCCGATCGGCAAAAGACGCCGTTTGGAGAAGCAAGGGCTTTTTTAAAAGCCTCTCCTCCAAAACGACCAGGGAAACACGGGGATTGCCGTCCTTCCCTGCGCTCGCCAGCAGACGCCGGACAAGCGGCCTCGCTTGTTCCCCCAGCTGCGACTAAGCAGCTGTGGAACCGATCGCTGCCTCAGCCTTACTTTAGTAAATCCTCTTCTTGGTAAAAAATAGAAAAAAGGAAAATAAAAAGTCAAAATAATAAAACCTGGGGAAAAATCCTAATAACAACTAAATATCAACACATAAAATACTCTAAAATTACTATTGGAGAACCCAGCCTATTTGCTCAAAGCTGAGTGTTCCCCAAAACTCGTCCTATCGGGCGGACTGAGTTTTTAAAACTGAGCCAGAAGAGGCAAAGGAGGCGTGGCCAGAGGGGAAAAATCTACTCAGTCCATGGGCAAACAGGCTGTGTTAACCCATCCTTGGACTCTCCAAGCAGCGCTATGGAGAATGTAGCGAAACTGAAGCAAATTAAAGGGGAATGTTCTAGGATGATAGAAGGTCTGGATACCAATCTGTATGGAGATGTTTAAATTGCCAAAGAAAAGACTAATAACATGATAAAGTCTACAAATATCTATAACCAGAGACATCTATTCTCTGTTAAAACTAATAATCAGATTGTGGAAATTTAAAGATACTCAGGAGAAATATCACAAGGGATGTCCTAATGTTAAGTTGTTGTTGTTAAGTTTTTAAGCAATGGAACAACTTGCCTAGAACAATAATAAATCTTTTTTGCTGGAGGTATTCACATAGTAGTTAGATAGCCATCTGTTGGAATGATTTAATGTATTCCTATTGTGAGCATCCAATAGAACTAAGTGACATAAGAGTATATTTTCCATGGTTCTATAAAAAACATAATTATTTTTAAGCCAAAACTAAGCAAATCTCATTATGAATTAGCACAACCTATAAACTTTGCCCTAGTAGACAGGGATCATTACATATTGATTTGAAATAGTGATTCGCCAAACTCCAAATTGGCAAAATCTCTCTTTGGATGTACAGTTAGGAGTTAATCTAAATGTGAGAAAATAAAACAACTGGAAGTATAAATCATCCACTTCTCTGTAGTAACAGCCTTCATAGTTTGCAAATTTGATGAGTTCCCCATCTATAACCTCGTCAAAAACATTGATGAAGATGTTGAAGAGTACTGGGCCTAAAACAGAGCCTTGGGGTACTCCACTGTATACTTCCATGTGGTTGGTCAGCCAGTTACGAATCCATCTGGTGGTGATGCTGTCTAACCCACATTTTTCTATTTTAATTAGTAATAGGTTATGGTCTGCTTTATCAAATGCCTTACTGAAATCCAAGTAAATGAATGGATACACACAAACACACACACACACACGAAAGTTTGGACACTCTTGAGAACTCTAGAGAAGTGAAAGCTGTTTCAACACTGTCAATAACTTCAGGGGAATTTGTTTTGCAACTTACCCGAGAGAGAAATTCCTTCTGCAAGTCCATAAGGAAGATATGCAAAGATAATCATCATTCCAAACTCCAGGGAAGGAGTTTTTCGTAAATCAATATGTTTCAGTACGTTAATTACGAACGGTTAAGTAAAATAAGAAGAAAGATGAAACAGGAAAATCAGATAATTAGGAAGTTCTCATTTGTCATTAGAGCTCCATTAGAAAGCTTAGCATTTCATGTTGAATCATACAGTGCAATTATTTTTCTTCATACTGTTGATGGACTTTTTCAAGTGGAATAACGGAAACTACCAGGTGATGGTGCTCTATGCCACACGGAATTATTTTTAGAGGATTTTTAAAGCTTCTAACAAAGTGCATAGAAAAAAGATTTTATTATAAGAGGGCCTTTAACTTGATAATATTCTAAGCTTTACACCTAATAATTATATTTAAGAACTCACTTGCAAATAATGTTGTAGTTGTTAAGCTTCTTAAATTTTGCAGACTTCAACAAGGTTTAAATATCCTTACATACAACTGTGACTCTCAGTACATGAGATGCTGAAAATATAATTATCAGTGATCATCTTCTAACAGATTACAGTTCTAAGGGCAGATGGGTAAATGTGTCTCGATTACATATTTTTTAAGATAGAAATAATTCCACAGTGAGTTTCTTTGTAATCTATATATGTGGTTTTAACTTATTTGAAAGCATAGTCTAAATATTTCAATGGAATGAAAGTCAACTTACTTTCTCTGTAATGAACATAGATTTTTGTTTATAAAGAAGCCACTTAATAATTTTAGTGGTCAAATAGCTGCAAAAAGGATAAAGATAAAGAGAGTGGGCACATTTATGCTTGTTGGCTTGGACAGTCAATCTGACTTTTCAATTATGATCCGTTATTGTACTTCATATTCAAGGCTAAGAATGGATACAACAAACATACTGCCTCCAATAAACTGCTATCAAAATTCTTTTGAAGACTCCCCTTTTGACTGAAAAAGTACCTCTGAAATTCACTTTCAACAGGGACTTTGCCTAATGTGATATTTCAGTCTGTCCAAAAATCTGCTTTCAAGAATATATGAATAATTACAGCTTCATAAATTTGGAGAATCACCATCTAGGAATCACTTTGTCCAATCCTGCTTTTAAAAAGGTTAACCCTGCTTCGATGCTGTTCTAAATCTACTTTGAAACTCTGAGCATTGGATGCTCTAATTTTCCAAGATGCTCTATAAGATAATTAATATTCAGTTTTAATAGTGACTAACCCAATGTTGTTGAGCTCCCACTCCCTATAGCTCCAGGCAGTAGGACTCATCATTAGGGATGATGGGAAGCTAAATCTAACAATATTTCAAAATCCACAGGCCCTCCATCCTAGACTTGAAACATCAAAAAGAATTGTTTCAATCAATACATATAAAGAAAAAAATTTAAACATTTTATATGCCTTTTACAAGCATATTTGAAGTATTCTAGACTGCGATAGTATGCCTGACTAAATCAAGAATGTGATACTTTCAATTTTTCTTTTTAATAATGTGATTCAAACATTCCAATTAGCATGTGCAATGATCTGGCCTTGTGTAACTCTGTGGTCTAAAATATTAATTTAAACATCTAAATACAATAGGTTGTCTGATCCTGATCTAAAATCTTGATAATGCACAGTATAATTTCTCACACAAATTTCTAGTTACCAATTTGAGATAACACACAAAACCTTTTGTGTTTTAACAAAAAGTTAAAGTTCTAATCTGAGATAAAACACAAAACATGAATAGCTAGAACAAGCTATGATCTCAGCACACAAGAAATGCTGACAACCACCATCAAGATTACATCCTTAACAGAAGCTAGAAAAAGGAAAACAAAACTGCAAACCAAAATGCTCAAGCTGAATCAAAGAGGTACCTGAACAGGTTATCAAAATGCCCAGTTACTCACTATCCGTGGTTGCTGGTTACACCCGGTCGCTTGTACCAACCCCCGCGTTCTAGGTGGTCAAGAGTCACAGACCCAAGGCCTAAGGCTGTTGTTATGCAATGCGAGGTCCGTTGTTAACAAGGCCCCCCTCATCCACGATCTAATTTTAGAGGGGGAGCCGGACCTCGCGGGAATAACGGAGACCTGGTTGGGCCACGAGGGAGGTCTTCCCCTCGTGGAAATGTGCCCACCAGGATACCGAGCATTTCACCAGCCCCGGGCCCAGGGAAGGGGCGGCGGGGTGGCAGCAATTATTCGGGAGGACTTAGAGCCGAGGGAGTCTACTGTGCCACAGACGTCCGGATGTGAAGCCCTTGTTGTGAAATGGGGGCCTGGGAGACAGTTGGGCCTGCTGATAGTATACCTGGCTCCTCGCTATACATCAGCGGCCCTGCCTGAACTACTCGAGCTGATCGCATCGGTGGCGGTTGAGACCCCCAAACTTTTAGTGATGGGGGATTTTAACCTGCCGTCGGTGGGAGAAGCATCGGAGGGGGTTCGGGAGTTCATGGCTTCCATGACAGCCATGGACCTGACTCAAATGATTCAGGGCCCAACACACGAGGGAGGACACACTCTGGACCTTGTTTTTGTCTCTGGCCAGTGGCTGAGTGATCTGGGAGGAGGGGACTTAACCATCACTCCCCTGTCATGGTCAGATCACTCACTCCTTCGTCTTGACTTCCCTGGTGCTACCTCCCGCCGCGGGGAGGCGGAACCGGAAAGTTCCAGATGGTTCCGCCCCAGGCGCCTGATGGAACCTGATAGGTTCCAGACGGAGCTTGGGCCACCTCCTGTAACCTTGACCCGCCCCCGGGTAGGGGACCTGGTGGTTGCGTGGAACAATGCAACTACCGGGGCCTTGAACCGGATGGCGCCTTTGCGGCCTCTCCGGCGGCAACGATCCACCCTAGCCCCTTGGTTTACCGAGGAGCTGAGGGTGATGAAATGCCGCAAGAGACGTCTAGAGAGTCGTTGGAGATCCTCTCGCTCCGAATTTGATCGAACACAGGTACGAGCCCATTTAAGGACGTACCTTGTGGCATTGAGAGTGGCCAAACGTCAATATTGTGCCACTCTCATTGCGTCCGCGGAGAACCGCCCTGCCGCCCTGTTTCAGGTGTCCCGCTCCCTCTTGTTTCAGAGGCCGCGGGAGGCCCCTTTACAGGGCAGGGCAGAGGAATTTGGTAAATATCTGCAGGATAAAATCGCTCAAATCCGGAGAGACTGGGTTCCAGTCAGTGGTCCAGTGGAGACGCCCATGGCGAGTCTTGAGGTTTCGATCTGGGAGGAGTTTGACTTGGTTGCCATCGAGGATTTGGACAGATTGCGTGGACGACTGCGACCCACCACATGTTTATTGGACCCGTGTCCCTCCTGGCTTATACTGGCATCCTGGGAGGTTACACGAGACTGGCTCCTGGGCCTAGTGAATGCTTCGTTGGGCGAGGGGTCTCTCCCGGCCGCCTTGAAAGAGGCGGTGGTGAGACCCTTGCTCAAGAAGCCTTCCCTGGACCCTTTGGAGCTGGCCAATTATCGTCCTGTCTCCAACCTTCCCTTTTTGGCGAAGGTTGTAGAGAGTGTGGTGGCCTACCAGTTCCCACGACATCTGGAGGAAAATGATTATCTAGACCCGCGCCAGTCCGGCTTCCGCCCCAGTCACAGTACGGAGACGGCCTTGGTCGCGTTGGTGGATGATCTCTGGAGGGCCAGAGATAGAGGTTGTTCCTCTATCCTGGTCCTATTAGACCTCTCGGCGGCTTTTGATACCATCGACCATGGTATCCTGCTGCGCCGGCTCGAGGGGTTGGGGGTCCGGGGCACCGTCTTGCGGTGGTTCGGCTCCTTCCTTTCTGACCGGACGCAGCGTGTGTTGACAGGAGAAGAGAGGTCAACCCTACGCCCCCTTACTTGTGGGGTGCCACAGGGGTCGGTCCTCTCGCCACTCCTGTTCAACACATATATGAAGCCGCTGGGTGAGATCATCCGTGGTTTCGGGGTGGGATACCATCTGTACGCTGATGATACTCAGCTGTACTTTTCCACCCCGAACCACCCCAACGAGGGCATCGAAGTGATGTCCCGGTGTGTGGAAGCCGTACGGATCTGGATGGATGACAACCGACTCAAGCTCAACCCTTCCAAGACGGAGTGGCTGTGGGTACCAGCCCCCCGGTTCAGCCAATTAATTCCATCATTGGCCATTGGGGGCATTCATCTTGCCCCCGTGGAGCGGGCGCGCAATTTGGGCGTCCTCCTGGATGCCCGGCTGTCCATGGATGACCATGTGACAGCCGTGGCAAGGGGGGCGTTCCACCAGGTTCGCCTGGTGCGCCAATTGCGCCCCCTATTGGACCGGGATGCCTTGCGCACAGTCACTCATGCGCTGGTGACGTCTCGCTTGGACTACTGTAACGCTCTCTACATGGGGCTTCCCTTGAAATGCACCCGAGGCTGCAGTTGGTCCAGAATGCAGCCGCGCGGGTAATTATGGGGAGTACTAGGTACTCCCATGTGACACCGCTCCTGCGCGAGCTGCACTGGCTTCCTGTGGTCTATCGGGTGCGTTTCAAGGTTTTGATAACTATCTTTAAAGCACTCCATGGCTTAGGACCTAGTTACTTGCGGGATCATATTCTGCCCCATACATCCCTGCGACCAATTCGCTCGCACAGAGAGGGGCTCCTCCAGGTGCCGTCCGCTAGACAATGTCGTGGGGCGGCGCCTAGGAGTAGAGCCTTCTCTGTGGCGGGCCCAGCCCTGTGGAATGACCTCCCTCCGGATATTAGGAATACCTCTGACCTCCGCTCCTTCCGTATTAAGCTTAAGACCCACCTATTCCAAGCAGCTGGCCTGGCTCAACTTTGATCTAACCATATCGCTCCTGATGGGTTTTTTAACTGGGTATTTTAATTATATTTAATTTCTAGGGGTTTTATATTCTGTATTTTAATTGTTCTTATCAATCGACCTCCTCCTTGTGTATGTTTCAGTGTATGTCTTTGCTATATGTTTGTTTTGTTTACATATTTATTTCGTATGTTTTGTTGTACGCCGCCCCGAGTCCTTCGGGAGAGGGTGCGGCTAAGAAATAAATATATTATTATTATTATTATTATCTACCACAACACACAAGATCAAAATACCCAGACTCATGGCATTCATCAACCTCTGTCTCACTACCTATTTTCAATTAATGGAGAAATATATCAACAAATCAGAGGAACACTTTACATGCACAAAAGTGGAAGGTCTTACAAACACCCACAATGGAAGAATGGATGATTAAGCTGTTGGGATTGGCAGAAATTGTGAAATTGGCAGTTTTGATTACAGACAAAGACTTTGACCAATTTTATTTTTCACCAGGAAACCACTTTCTGACTTTTTGAGAAAAAATGAAAGAAATGAAATTGTGATTTTGGAAATAGAAGGTTAGAATTATATGCCATTACAGAAATAATGTGGACTGCTTGTTATTTTTAGAGTAGGGATTTGAAATATTCTTCATCTACATCTGTATCAAAAATAGTTAGAAGCCATTCTTTTTCTATTGTCTTTACTTCTTCCTTCCTTTTTGTTTCTGCAGTTTTATCTTCTTTTTTCTTTTAAAACTTTCCTTTTAATTATTGTTTTTGCTTATCTATTTTTTACTGGTTTTAAAAATCTCAATCTATATTATGTATATGCATATGTATATATAGCATATATACACAAAAAGAAGAGCTAGGTAAGAACATTATTTAGATGAGCACAAACCCACTGCAGCAACTCAGAACACCAGAAAAAGGAAACAGACTGCCTATGCAATTCCCAACAAAATGGATACCCTCACAACTTTATAGGAAATTAGTTGATGACTCAACTGACAACCAAGTCAAGCTATGAAATGGTTAATATTATCATACATCAAAAACATCTCAGAAACAACAGACTATCACAACCACATGGCATCACATAGCGATAACGATAGCATTTGCACTTATATAATGCCCCTTAGTGCTTTACAACACTCTCTGGGTGGTTTACAATGTCAGTTTCATTTGATTATTGCCCTCAACCATCTGGGTCCTCATTTTACCAATCTTGGCAAGATGGAAGGCTGAGTCAAACTTGAGCCCTATCCAGATCAAGCTCCAAGCTATGGACAGAGTTTGCCTCAAAGATTGCAATTTATCACTTCATCACCAGGGCTCTTTATCACATAGCTAACTATGTGACACCAATTAAAACCCTCGAAAACATTTGAAGTAACCCAAGACCCTGTGACCCAAGAAGTAAAAACAGGAGCAATCTACAACTACAGTGTAAGGACTGTAACGACCTATGTATGTAACAAACAGAAAACTAGCAAAGTACATCCATGAATACAATACAATACAATAGCAGAGTTGGAAGGGACCTTAGAGGTCTTCTAGTCCAACTCCCTGCCTAGACAGGAAACCCTATACCGTTTCAGACAAATGGCTATCCAACATCTTCTGAAAGACTTCCAGTGTTGGGGCATTCACAACTTCTGGAGGCAAGCTGTTCCACTGATTAATTGTTCTAACTGTCAGGAAATTTCTCCTCAGTTCCAAGTTGCTTCTCTCCTTGATTAATTTCCACCCATTGCTTCTTATTCTACCCTCAGGTGCCTTGGAAAATAGTTTGACTCCCTCTTCTTTGTGGCAACAGCTGAGATATTGGAACACTGTTTACATCCCATTCAAAAGAAACAATAAAAAAGCTAAACAAGAAACAAAAGAACAGAACATCCCCTCACCAGTAATCACCACCCAAATAAGACAGAATTAACACTAGACAAACAATGGATCAATAACTACAACTCAGACAAACAATCAAGCAGTAAACAAATCAAGTTACTACCAACGGAAAAAAAAACATGCCCACCAATTTTTACAGGGCAAGCTATTGTATATAGTAATAGCACTTAGACATATATATTGCTTCACAGTGCTTTACAGCCCTCACTAAGCGGTTTACAGAGTCAGCATATTGCTCCCAACAATCTTAGTCCTCATTTTACGGACCTCGGAAGGATGGAAGGCTGAGTCAACCTTGAGCCTGTTGAGATTCAAACTGCCAAATTGCAGTCAGTCAGCAGAAATAGCCTGCAGTACTGCATTCTAACCGCTGCGCCACCAGAGCTCATATAAACAGAGCAAATCCCATTTCTTTCTAGCACTGAAGATGTTATCTAGTTCGGTAATGAAATATCTGCAAGAACACAACCAAATTCAAAGAGCACCAAGGTTTACACAATTCAACTTTGAGCTACATATAAACATTCCTTAGATAACAAGGCAATGTTATCTATTGAATCCACAGAAATAAAAATGTTCTTTTACAGGCTTAACATGAGAAAAAAATAAAACTCACTAAATTGTCCATTTGCTCTCAACCAGCCTCCCAATGTGAGATACTCTGCTCCAAATGTTCCAGATGTCAACTATTACAATCTTTGGCTAAGGCTAATGGTGGTTAAAAAGGGAGCTGGACTGTAGTCTAAACTATTTGGAACTGTCCAATTAATGTTTTCCTTCATTAGACATAATGCATTTTGTCTAACAGATGGAATGCATAAAGCTCTAAAAATGACAAAAAATAAACATGAATTTCTCATAGGCACAGTCTAGCCATAGCAAATAACTTTACTTCTATCAATATTTAATACTCCTGCTGGTCAGATGTGTGGAATTTGGTCTTATATAACATTAATGGAGGCTTTCTTCAATAAATGTAAAAACAACAAAGATAATTGAGAGTGTAATTAAATGGGAGGTGATGAAGCTGAAGTCTGTTTCAATCTTTGGAACCTACAAGGGAAATCCTGAGAAGTGGCATAAAAGTCTGCATGGCCTCAAGCATATCATAGCCTAATAGTTTTCTGTCAATTTTCAGCTGCCAGTCAGAAAAAACAGAAAAGAATTCATTGCTTAAAAGGCTAAGCAATAATAGGTTGAATCTTCATGAGATGTCCAATATCCTTAATATACTAAGTAACCAGATTATGGTTCAAAAGAAAAGTATTAACATTAATCATTCAATAATAAAAGGACTGATAGGAAGGCATGTTCAGTGATGAAAAACAATCTGAACAATGAGAACAGTTCATGATAGAACCAATTAAAGCAGTGGTTCTCAACCTTTTCTTTGCCAGGGACCCTCCTTAAATACTTTTCGTGGCCACAGATCATGGCCACAAACAGCCCCCCCCCAAGAAGTTTTAAATCAGAACATTTCTTCAAACCTCTAGGGACCCCCTGTGAGGACATCCCTACCCGCCCTCCCAAGGACCAGCAGATCACAGGTTGAGAAACACTGACCTAGAGAGATTGTGGGCTTCCTTTGACCTCATGTGAAGCTGAGGGATATTTTAGTTTCAATTAATAACCCAGCCCAACTCTGTGATTCTATTATTTTCTATGTTTTCATGCTGTTTAGCAATTGTTGTAATAAAGATTACTGTTGTGTTGCTTGTGTTGTTATTATTATTCCTGTGTTCCTACAATTCCCCTTCCAATCTACACTGTAAGAATATTGTAAGTTTTGTTACTTATCACTAGCATCTTAACAATTATCATCTCTTTGCACACAAAATAACTAAATTAAACATATATTTCAACAACAAAAGAATTAGGGAATTCTATTGTTTATAGGAAAAGAGAAACTCAGACCATAATGGAACAATGTTTTAGTTGACAAGATACTACTGGAAGAGGAGAAAAGATGAAACATACAGTACATGTTGTAATAGAAAAGCAGTTCAAGCTATTATGAAAAATCAGACCCTTTGTCTGACATAAATTCCATACTAAAGGAGCCAGGCCAATTAGCGTGACAGGCTTTTGATATAGGATAATTTCAGGATTCAATTCTAAAGCTGCCAGGAAAATAAAAGCAGATATCTAATGCATTTGAAAACTGAAAGATGCACTAATATGTTATTGAAAATATAATGAATGTACTAAAACTACAGCTGGAAAATCATATATTAGTCTCGTCTATTAGCATGGTGTTTCTCAATCTTGGCAACTAGAAGATGTGTGGACTTCAACTCCCAGAATTCCCCAGTCAGCAACACTGCATCAGCATATACAATGAATTATTATAGATCAACTTGGGCTTTAATGAAAGACTTGTACAAATATAAGTTTCATGCAAATCTGAAATTGTTACTATCTAATACTTGTTGTGAAAAATGTTACGTTTTTAAAGAATAATCATCTTCAGAAATGGGTTATTATTAAAGAGAAAATATTTATCTAAAAGCAAAGGATATTAATGCAGAAATAAGACCGGTCAGTGTCCCCAGTGCTGCAGAACCAAAGAACATCTTCAGAAAGTAAGCCAGTGCTTGTAAAAAGGTTTGCCATCCATTTACATCAGATGTATGTTCTCTCGTCAAACCTTCTGCTGTACTGAGAATAATAATAATAATAAAAACAAGGACAACCAAGGGGGATTACACATTAGAATCTGGGATACGGAATGCAGAATCCGTAAATACTTTATTTTTGTTGTTATTGTTGAAATTGCTCTTAAAATGCTTTCATTGCAATATATCTAGGGGAATGACAAAAGACATTCATTCAAGTCAAGAGGCACAGCTGTTCTAAAGATCTGGAAGACTACACTTGCTTTTTCTATTGTTATTAAAGTGGTACAAAATAAGCTAGGAGGGTACCTACTTACAGCAAAAGAAATGAAATCCTTCTAACAGATCTTTCACAGACAAAGAAAAAAGGCAGAAGGTACAATATTACAGAATCAAAAATAAGACGCTTGCTCTTCTGATCCTCAAGCAAATGAGAAAATGGGAGGGGAATAAGCTTATATTTTGCGGGAGGGAAGGAAAGAAATGAATAAATATACTTCATGCAAAAACTTCCAGATCCTAATATGGCTAAAGTGGGAAGAATTAGATCCTTGACAAATCACACAATATTAATATGTATGCATGGAAGCCATCTATGGAAAGCTTTAAAAATAAATAAAATATAATTATATCCTTAGGCACAGCATCCAATTCATCAAGAAAATTTACTTTCACCTACATGACTTTCCAACTAAGCAATCAGAAAGTACCTATTTTGCCCAACATATCCTACTGATTTATTAAAAACTGAGCTTTGTAAACATCTACAAAATAACTTCATTTCTGGTCTCAAACCCAGAAACCAATACTGCAACAATTATAAGCCATGAAAGCAGAATGAATTTAAACACCAGCTTCTCACAGATTTTTAAAAAGGAATTCATAAAGACTATAGTGCTGAAGAATGTTCCCAACACAAATTCCTGCCCTTCTGTGTAATTAAATATAGGTTGTACTTCTGTAGCTCCTAAGAGAAAGAATAATTGGGGCTGTTTTATATGAGAGTGGGTGGCAAGCATCAATGTGACAATTAAGGAGGAGTGATGGTTAAAAAGCGTGCTAACCAAAAGAGCATAAGTGCATATTATGCATATTTATTGCATTAAAATAAGTAGTGTTTAAAGAAGCACATTACTCTTTGTCTAAATGAGCATTAATTTCAAATGATTTTTTTTTCTTCCATGTAAATGAATGTACTTACTTTGTCAGGACAATTGAGACTGCATCATTGAGAATGCTTTCTCCAAAGACCAACATGTTAAGCACAGGGTCCACATTAAGAGCATTAAAGATAGCAATAGTAGCTACTGGATCAACAGCAGAGATCAAGGAACCAAAGGCAAAACTGTTAGGAAATACAATAAATACATTAACATAATGTCTGAATTATTAAATGCTATTGTTTGAGGCTTACTCAGCAAGCCTGAAATGCATCAATGGATTTAGATCATCATTATCCTGGAATGCATTAATGTTTTTCCCTCATTCTAACAGAAGATGAATCTGAGCCCATGCAGACTAACCATCATCAACTAGAAAAATAAAAGAGCATATTTTTTAAATATTTAAAAGCAACCTGCTCAATGGCAGATTTTCATTATATCATAATTAATCTAATTTTTTAATTTATTATTTATTATTAACAGGTTTCACTTAGATTTCTTTTCTGGTTTAACAGGACATCCTAGACACCCTTTGAGAACTTTCATCATCAAATGTATCCCTTCTATTTAAACATAACATTTTAACAAACAATATACATCATACTATATAATTACAATATCTTTCTAACCATTGCTGTTAATTTGTCAGATCCTTAAAATATAGATGTCTGATCTCTTCTAGTAATCTGTCAGCCATTTTCTAGGATTTTTCAAAACTAATAAAGATTTAGCTAAACCATGTGATGCAAGTCATCTGGTGCTGTATATTACAATTAAGAAGCAATGACTTCTTTATAGTGAAAAGGCTGAAGGAACATTGCTATGCCATGTTGAGTTGCCATATCCTCTTTGATTCACATTTCCACCTACTGTACCTATCTAAACCCTAATTAAGCATTGTAACATCACTGAACTTAACACTGGCCACAAGTGTAGCATCCTGTCTAACTATAGTGTTCAGGAATCAAGAACCTAATAGATAAATGTAGTCACTGTGTTCACTGCAGCAGCTTGAAGACTCGTACAAACACACAAAGATTATATAAATTTCTGTCAAAACTTACCTGTCAGTCATATTCAGTTTATAAATTAAATCAGCCTAGAAAAATTGAGAAAAACAGAAATCTTATAAAAGTTAACTCTCCTCTTTTCCATCTATCAAGGAACTAACATATTTCCTCAAGGATCACAAAGTGAGTTTGCTTGTTTGAGTTTACGGATGGATTCTGTGTTTTCAAAAAATGAGGAAACTTCCAAATTTAGTTCCCTAGAGAATGGAAGATTTCCTAGAACATAAATTTTCCAATCTCACCAAGGTATTGCCCTGGCGTGGATTTTTGTATGTTTTAAGAAAAGCTGCCTTTTGATCTCCATCAAGAGCCTGATGTTCAATAAAGCTGTGGTGAGCATTCCTATGACCTAACTAATAAACCGTGTTTCCCCGAAAATACGATAAGGTCTTATTTTCTTTTTACCTACAAAATATGGCTTGGCCTTTATTATGGGGGGAGGGTTTATTGTTTTGGGTTGCCGGGGCGGCTGCTCTCTTGCTCTCATGGATGAATGGCTGTGTTGCGCTGTCGCAGCAACGCAACACAACAGCTATGAAGCGGCCAGGCTCACGAGCAGCCACCCAGCAAACCCCCTTTGCAGCCGGACACAGCGCCATTCACTGACCTAGGGGTATCGCCAAGCCGCATGAGTGCCTGTTCGCCGCCGCCCAGCTCCCGCGGCTTGGCACCTTCCAAATGCCAGTGAATGGCGCTCTGTACGGCGTTTGGAGGGGGGTTGCGCGAGCAGCTGTTCCGCTCTCACTCACCCGCCTCCCAGCCTCACGATGCATGGCCCAGCTCTCATTACGGAGCCAGGACACCTCCTCTGCCGCCACCATCCCAGCCTAGCTTTTTCCGTGGCTTCCAACCCGAGTCTTTCAGCAGTGGCCGCTCTGGGCGCACACTCTATGGTTGTAGGCCAGCTGCCTGCAGAGCATACAACCATAGAGCGTGCGCCCAGAGCGGCCACTGCTGAAAGACTCGGGTTGGAAGCCGCGAAAAAGGCCAGGCTGGGATGGCGACGGAGGCGGCAGTGCCCTGGCTCTGTAATGAGAGCTGGGCCATGCATCGTGAGACTGGGAGGCGGGTGAATGAGAGCGGAACAGCCGCTCGTGCAACCCCCCTTTCCAGCCGTGCAGAGTGCCATTCACTGGCATTTGGAAGGCGCCAAGCTGCGGGAGCCAGGCAGCGGCGAAAAGGCGCTCCCGCGGCTTGGCGATACTCCTAGGTCAGTGAATGGTACTGTGCCCGGCTGCAAAGGGGGTTTGCCAGGTGGCTGCTCGTGAGCGTGGTGGCTTCATGGCTGTTGTGTTGCACTGCTGCGACAGCACAACACAGCCATTTGCCCATGAGGCTGTGCCCGGCTCTCTGGGAACCCACTCGCAAGAGAACAGCCGCCCGGCAACCCCCCTCTTCAGCTGGGCACAGCGCTGCTCACCAATCTAGCAGTATCCCGAAGGCGCCAAGCAACGCGATCACCTTTGCCTCCCGCCAGGTTCCCGTGGCTTGGCACATTCAGGATACTGCTAGGTTGGTGAGCGGCGCTCTGCCTGGCCGGAGGTGGGGGGTTGTCCAGGGGGCTTATATGCGGAGGGGGGGTTATATTTTTGCCCACCAGAAAAATGTGGCATGGCTGTATTATGAGGACATGTCGTATTTTCGGGGAAACACGGTATTAAAGGGGGAGATCATTAAATATAAAAGCCATTTCCAGGTGATTCTTTCCTTCATCAGATGTTCAAAGGCTTGAAACAGTAGTCCTGATTGCAGATCCTAACCTGAGTTGAACTGCAGCTCCCAATAGCCCTAGCCAACATGGCCAAAGTTGAGGAATGCTGGGACTTTGAAGTCAGCAATGTCTCATGGGTCACTGATTCCCCAGTATTGGACTATCCTCCAAGTGACATGTAGTTCCCAAAATTTTAAGTCCAGCCACAATATTACACTAGACACTATTTTTAATGAGACAAAAAGGAGAAAATCTTGTATGTGTGTGTGGGGGGGTCATATTATCTGCATTTAATTAATTTTATAAAAATTATCTTTATTAAATATGTAGTAAAAATCAAATTTAGCTTTTGTTCTAGTCTTGTGCCCTTTCTTGTCCTGGCTCTTCCCACTTTTTAAGAATGTAGCTCTTGCCTCTGAAAAGCTCTACATTTCTGGACTAGATTATTTTGCAGGTCCCTTCCAACTCTACTTAAAGAGTTATTACATGAACTCTCAAAACAAACACTCCTATCTTAAATATAAGTGTCTTCTGATTTATTCCAAATATTAAATGCTGGTGCCCTCACCTTGCTTTGCATTATGTTTGATAAAGATACAGTCTCTGCTATATCAGTGATTAATTACCTTGGAGTTCCCCAGTGGGGATACTCTGCCTTTCCTTTGCTGCTCTGGGATTTAATTAACACCATCTGAAAGTCAGACAACAGTACCTGCTATAGCTAGGGAAACAATTACTGTTGTTTCCTTATGTAAAATGCTAGCAACCTGAAAAGCAAAATGATGTCTATGACGTAGAAAAGGGTGTCAAACTCAAGGTATTTAGATCTGGCCCACGGGTCTGCCTTGGAAACAGTGAAGGACTGGCCCATGGGGTCTCTGCCAGCGAAAATGGAGCTCGGGATGGCTTCTGTTTTCGCTGGCAGAGGGTTGCAGGAGGCTGTGGCAGCCAAAAAAGGAGATCAGGAGTCCATTTTTGCTAGCAGAGCACTCTGGCCATGTCAAGCTGGCCATGCCTACCCTGGCCCCACGAGGTCAAACACAACCCTGATGCGGTGCTCAATGAAATTGAATTTGACACCCCTGATGTAGAAGATCCAAGGCACTGAATGGTAAATAACTCTAGGAAGTCAATTTCAGATTTTGAATAGTCAAAGAAGAGACTATGTCACTGATCAGATATATGCAAGATTCTGAAATGCAGTAATTCCAGAAAACTGTAAAAAAAAACCAAATATCATTGCGTCCTATGAAGCATTATGTCAACTCGCAAAGCATTCCTGGCCTGCTCTCGAGTTGCCATATACAGGAGGGGGGGAAACTGACGAGCAGCACGGCAGCCAGAACCAGAAGCACATTCCATGCATATCTTTCTCAAGGCTGTATCCCATGATACCTGCTACAGCTGGAGGGGTGTAATCTCTACAGCCTGCGAAAGTGTTCCATTGTAGAATGTGATTTATGACACACTCTGGGAGGAGGGGGTAAACAGGGTCATAATTGGTCTGTAAATTACATAGGAGCAGAGCTGGCTTCACTTGGGCAGTGCCAACATGTTGCTCCTAATAAATAACTGGATTTCTTTTGAAGCTTGGCTCAAGGCTCATGATTTAATTAGGGCATCCGTTGGAACCCTGCCACTACTTGATTGATTGATTGATTGATTGAGCTTTGGAGTCAGTCTTGACTCCTGGCAACTATCTAGATTCTGCAGTTTTCTTGGCAAGATTTTAGAAATGGTTTGCCATGGCCTTCTTAGGATGGAGAGAAAAAGGCTGGCCTCAAGGTCAACCAGCTGGTTTCATCCATAAAGCATGACTAGAACTCCCAATATCTCATTTCCTAGCCTGGTGTCTTAACTACCACACCAAACTGACTCTCAAAACATTGTTTTGATTTATCTAAAAATAATTGTATTTTATGACAAGCTTTTGCATATATTTAAGCCCTTATGAAGGGATTCTCAAATACAAATATCATTATAACAATGTATATTAGAACAAAGTATGCCATTTTCATAAGGGTAACATTAAAAATACATTAGGTAAAGTTGCTTGCAAAGAATGTGTGTGCTAGGAAATCTGTATGCAAAATCCATACGGGAAATTTTCAGTGTTTCTTTTCTTCTCCATTCCCTGATTCCATGTTGCCTAATCAGCTCTAGACAGAGGAGAAGAAAGGCAGGAAGCTAAGTAATGAGTTCATTCCTCTGTTAGGAGAAACGTTTAGGAACATGCATTCAATTATTTATTTATTTATTTTAAATGAATTCAGCAATGAAGAAATTGAAAGAAACTTGGAATGGGAAAAGTATTGGGAGAAATAAAAATAGATATATTCATTTATCTTCACCAATTATTTCAGCTATTCTCCTACTGCAAATATTCCTGTTAAACTCCATTCTACATCCTTAATTTCTGGAGAGCATTCCACACCACAATGAAGTTCATGCATGCAAAGTTCTCAATGCACATTCTCACCTGACCAAGAAAGTAAATTCCTCCACCAACTATGAAAGCTGAAATAGCTGTTCCAATCACAGAAAACAAGGTGATGGAGCCTATGTTCTGGAAGAAGTTCCCCTAAAATAAGAAAATGCAAGGGAGATATAACAAAAGAGTTTTGAAAATGCTATAAACCAAAAATCACCTGAAATATCAGGACCTGAATCCAAGCAAATGTAAAAATTAATGTTGTACAACACATAATTAGGGTAAAAAATAAATACATGGTTTGGAGAAGCACAGGATACACTTCCTAATCCATGTGTAAATATTGGTAAATCATAAATATCTGGCATGAATAAACTGGACTTTCAGATCCAGGGACATTACTAACTATGCAGACTGAGGCTCATCTTTGCTTTCTTCTTTCTTGTTTAATAAAGTTTTGCCCTAATCAATGAAAAAGCTGTGCAGAATAAACCAATAATAAAAAAAACATATAATGAAGCAAAAAAGAAGGGATTGATCCTCCCCAGAGAAGAGAAAACCATCCAGGAAAAAAAAACTGTAAGAGTTTTACCACCCACTCTAACCCAATACCTGGGGGTGGGGGAGGGGAAGGTGGGGATGACACCATATATATTGAATGGCCTTAAAACTAAGAAAAGAAACAATATGAACTTCTGGGGAAATGCTGCTCCAGAAGACAGGCTCATGATGCCAATTGGGCCTTTGCATAAACTGGCTAGCTCTGATCATTTCTTTCCATTACTGAATGGATACAACCATGGCATGCTAGGTGTGATCTTCAGCAGCTAGGAAAAGTGTGGATCTAATAAAAAGTTGCAAGGTTTATAATTTCAATATCCCTTTCCACTTCTTCAGGAATGACACATTCAAACTCATTCTGGCTAACCACAGAAACCAGATATAAAGGGCAAGCCTGGCATATATTGGTCCATCAATGATTTGGGCAACACCAATTATTTCCATTAATTCCTGAACTTTTAGATGTTTATAATTTTAATGAAATGTAGTATTGTTTCTGGCTGATGGATTTTGCAATATTGTTTTCTGCTTGTTCTACTATTGTAATTGACCTTGAGTAGGCTGTATACAAATCATATGTAATGAACAACCAAAAAAACACTCACTTTGTGCAATGAATACCCAGATTCAAATATAATCGGCGGAAGTAAAAGAAGAAAAAACATATTAGGGCGAAACATTTCTTCTTCCTGCAAAAAAAGATGAAGAAATTATGAGATATATGAGAAAGGGAATAATACCATATTGGAACAAAGGTAAATCCTGCACTCTAATAAAAATAGGAACATTTCATTACAGTATGTGCCACCAAATAATTGTTGATTTCTAGTCATCATACAGATAGTTTTGTTCAAGGATAATCTATTCTTAACCTAGTCATTTAAATTTTCCATTGCCATTTTAATTCAGCCCATCCAGCTTGTTGCTGGTCGTTTTCTTCTTCACTAGTCCCATTTTAGACATGATAGCTGGCTGGATGATCTTGTGACAGTTACTCTTGCTCAATCCAACCCACCTCACAGGATTGCACTTGGGGAGAAAATAGGAGGAGGAAGAATTGAGAAACCTCAAAGAAAGTACTACCCTAATATCTGAATTATCAAAATAGGCAACATAATAACAAAGATAATATAGTGAAGTAATGTATTATTATTATCACGCACTGGAATGAAAAATCTAAAATTCTATATTTAAAATTATGGATCCTGGAATAAAAATATATAGAGGGAAGTCTTTTGATTGTTCAGAATGCAGTTTTTAATTGAATGTGACTCGGGTAGATTTTGGTTCTTTCTCACCTTTTGGTGGGCTTTAAAGAACTAAATATACTTACTTTCCCTCTTAATCCTAACAAATCTTAATCCTTCTCTTCTTAATTCCTCAAATCCCTAAATTAGACTGAAAATGCTGTCATTGTTCATTCCATGAGATCACAAAAGGAGTACTGTTGACTGCAGGTTGCCTATCGATGGCTTAGGAAATCTCAATTTTATAAAAGTAAAAAAACATTTTAGGGTTAATTAAAAATGCAAAGAAGAGTTTCCCCCATTTCCCCCCAAAATGCTCAATAAAAACTGAGTGATTGGTGAGTCCTTGGGAAAGGAGTTTATGGAATACAAAATAGACATACTCCGTTTTGCAATGTTTATTAGACACCCTGTTTTCATGGCAGAATAACTCTCTCAATTGCTGTGTAATTATAATTACCGTATTTTTCGGACTATAAGACATACTGGAGTATAAAATACACCAAGATTTTGAAGAGGTAAATTTAAGACGCAGAGATGGTTTGGGAGGCCTGCAAATTGCTCCTGGGGGCTGGGGGGGGGGACAAAAACGAGCAAAAAAAACGGCCTGTTTTTGAGCATTTTTGCCCTCCCGAGCCCCCAGGAGCACTCTGCAGGCCTCCCAAACCCTCTGCCCGCCCCGTTGTTTGCAAAAAACAGGGCATGCATAGGCTTTTGGAGGCTTGTAGAGTGCTCCTGGGAGCTTGTTTTTTGCTTGTTTTTGCCCTCCCCAGCCCCCAGGAGCACTTTGCAGAACTCCCAAATCCTCTATGTGTCCATTTTTCCGGAAAACAGGATGCCCGGGAACACGGTTTCAGGATGACAAAAATGCTGTAGTGTATAAGACGCACCCAGATTTTCACCCTCTTTTGGGGGGGGGAGGTGCACCTTATATTCCAAAAAATACGGTATGCCAGCTATCTCTGATGTGATCTATGTGTTGGATTATAACTTCTAAAATTACCAGCTAGCTGTTTGTACAGCTTATTGAACTGAGATGACCAATAAAAAAAATTCTTTCTCCTTTAGCAATGAAAAAAAAATATTACAGTAATTGGGAGCTGAGCATTCAAGCTGAATTATTTAAAATCAGTATGGCATCAATTATATGATAAATGTATTGTAAAAATTGCTGATATACCTTCCAGTTGGCCAGCTTTTGAGATTCTATAATTTTTATAACTGCACCCATCAAGATACCTAAAAAGAAAAAACAAAGAACAATTCATCTGTTCATCTGATAATTGAAAGTTGTAAGTCACTGCATTTGAGTAATTTAAAAGGAAATATAGTGTCAAACAGTGGTTCTATATTCCTTCCTCCTCATCCTCATTATGCCTCCAAATTTTCTCATAAAGCTCTGACTTCTGGGTTTATCCTGTCTGTTGTTATTAATAATAGATCCAATCTGCTGAGAGACCAGAACAGGAAACTGAAAACAGCTCTACAGCTCTATTAGCTGCTCTGATATCGAAGAACAATTTCACAACCCCTCGAGTTGGGCAACTGGAGAGCTTAGCATTTATTTATTTATTGCATATGCAACAACAGTTGTCAAGTAACTTTAGGCAACTGCCAACAAAAACAACCCAGTAATATGGAAAATAAATAGGGAAATAAAGGTAGGTAGGTAGGTAGGTAGGTAGGTAGGTGGGTGGGTGGGTGGGAGGGAGGGAGGGAGGGAGGGAGGGAGGGAGGGAAGGAAGGAAGGAAGGAAGGAAGGAAGGAAGGAAGGAAGGAAGGAAGGAAGGAAGGAAGGAAGGAAGGAAGATATAAATATTTATAGTTGCTAGGGTCAAATTTCACATTGCCCATATTAACACATGATGGCTCATGACTTAGTGACTGAGGGAACAGTCATGTTTTCAGAGCGTTTCCTAAGGCCAGCAAGCTCTAATTATCTGGAAGTCTGTCCAGCAACAGAGAAGGCATTTTAGAATTTTGAGTTTTTTATGTTGATTACAAAATTAAATGAAACAGCTGCATGGGACAAGCAGGTGATTCATTGTGATCATGTATTTTGCTCTTCCCTGAAAACAAAACTGCTAATATTACCTTTTAACTCATTTGCATTCCCATCTTTTGACAATGCTCTACAGAATTTTCTTTCAAGGGCTCTGGAGTAGCACAAGAGTACCACTACAACATCTCAAGGAGGTGGTAAAGAATTCAGACTGTAGATTACAAAATGTAATGTGGATTACGTTTTGTGGATTACATTTAAACCAGCTTCATTCTATGGTTTTTTAATACTGGCCCATTTCTCTCTGTCAGAAGACAGCAATGGCAAATCACTTCCATACTGCTGCCAAGAAAAACAGAATATCCATGGAGTCCCCACGAGCCAAGATTGATTCATAGTCATCTTTAACTCCAGCAAGCAGTAAAATACCTAGCTATTCTGTCCATATTTATAAACTAAATAGGGTTGAGTTTAAATGTACATGGATGGGAGACTATTAAGAAGTCCCCGACTATAAACTAGCCTTGAAAGTCCCAAAAATATCTAGCCAGGCATGAGGAGTTGAACTCAATTTAAGAGAATTAATATATTTATCTAATCACAAATGAGGGAGAGAAAGGACCACAAGTTTATCTCATCATAAATTCTTTAGTTCACTCTGTGAGTTCTGTTCATAACAACTCTGTCTGCCTCCATCTAAGTGTAAAGCACACATACTGTTTATTAACCAAGTTACCAGATTTTATACTTTTTCCTGCTGATGCCCTAGAAATGTAGTGCAGCTGTTCATATATTTATGGGAACAATCTGCACAATGGCTGAAACAACCATAGTCCAGAAAGAGATGGCTCTCTGTTTGCTGCTAATATTAGGGTTCTCAAAGACCAGCTAAGACCAATCCAATTACCTTCATATCTGTTGGTCAATACCATCCATCATGCACAATAGTTTAGCTAATAGTCACATTGGTTGATGACAATGAGAATGATGGGCCAAGAGCCACAGTGGCGCATTGGTTAGAGTGCAGAACTTCAGGCTACTTCTGCTGATCACCGGCTGCCAGCAGTCTGACAGATCGAATCTCACCAGGCTCAAGGTTGACTCTGCCTTCCATCTTTGTGAGGTGGGTAAAATGAGGACCCAGATTGTTGGGGACAATAGGCTGACTCTGTAAACCTCTTGAGAGAGGGCCAGAAAGCACTGTGAAGTAGTATATAAGTCTAAGTGCTATTGCTATTGCTATCTGGATGTTTTTAAAAAATATAAGTCATACATGATGAGGAGAAAGAATACTCAGACTCAGCTGGGGGGTGCTCTTTAGAATAGAATAGAATAGAATAGAATAGAATAGAATAGAATAGAATAGAATAGAATAGAATAGAATAGAATTCTTTATTGGCCAAGTATGATGGGACACACAAGGAATTTGTCTTCGGTACATATGCTCTCAGTGTACATAAAAAGACAAGATACATTCATCAAGAACCATAAGGTACAATACTTAATGATAGTCATAGAGTACAAGTAAGCAATCAGGAAACAATCAATATCAATATAAATTGTAACGATACAAGCAACACGTTACAGTCATACAAGTGGGAGGAGATGGGTGATAGGAACGATGAGAAGACTAATAGTAATAGTAATGCAGCCTTAGTGAATAGTTTAGAATAATATTCTAAAATAGCAAAGCAAGATGCTCCTATGACAGCTCTCAGAGTATCAATCACTTATTAGGCAAGGTAAAAGCAAGTCCCAGAATGCTCAAGATTATATCGTTCACAGCTCTGATCTACCTCAAGCAGAGATGATGTTGAAACTGCCAGCAGCAGTGCCAGATCTACAGAGAGGGTTTTGGATATTGCCATTCCTCCTTGCACAATAATAATCTGCATCCATCACTCTCTTAAAACGAATATGTACAATCATCGTGATTAAAGAACCTTCAACCTGAGGGCTGTAGGTTAAAATCCTTATTCTGCCATGATAATCAGTGACTGCCCTTCTCACAGTCACCCACGTCCTGGCCATATAAATATGTCTCATAAATTGTCTAATAAATTGACTTGGAACCAATCATATTATTTCTCCCTTTCACACTAGTGAACTTCACACGATTTTTCTATGGAGCGGGAGGAAGGGGGGACCTACTTACACTGTGTTGAATCTTACAAAGGAAATGTATTATATAAGCAAATAACCAAAAAAAAAGCAAAACTTGGATTAAATTACAATCTACACTTTGAAAATACCAGTGACTGTCATTTATTCAAACAGAACAGTATAAATTTTCCTGCTACTATCAGCACTCACCTAGAGAAACAACGGCAACACTCTCTGGCAAGAAATGCAGTCTGTATCTTATCAATAAATGCACCAATATGATGCAAATACCTGAAGAGAAAACAGATAATATTTAGAGTTATTTAAGAACAAAATTCTTAATCAAACAAATTCTGCCATTATCCTTTGAATTTAAAATATGAAGCTTGAAAAAAGTTGAACATTCCTAAAAGAGAGCCAGTTAGTTACCGGTAAATACTATCTATAATATTTTTAAAATATTTTATATGGGCTTACAGGCACATTTTTCTGTGAGTTCTTATCAAAAACCATGTAACAGTCATTGTCACCTTTATGTCAGTTTTGGATAGAAGAAACATTGATGGCTTTGATCCAAACAATTCTTTCAAATAATGTAATATATTTGGAAAAAGTCACTTTTAGGATTATTCTAAAACTGTTCACAATGACATGTGCAGAAAAGAGCAAATATCTATTGGGACAGGGACAGTTAGCTGCTAGGAGGAAGAACCCTAACTTCTTCCATTTGTGCAAGAAATCTTAGGATCCAAAGCTATGAAATCAATTATAAAAACTGTGTAAGTTCTTGCAATTTGTTATATTTTTAATTAACAATCCAAGACAACAAATTTTCTTCCATGTAAACATGGAAGAAAGTAGCATCACTAAAAGTGAGATATATACAGGTAAAACTCAAAAAATTAGAATATTGTGCAAAAGTTCATTTATTTCAGTAATGCAACTTAAAAGGTGAAACTAATATATGAGATAGACACATTACATGCAAAGCAACATAGTGATTTGCCATAATTGTGATGATTATGGCTTACAGCTCATGAAAACCCCAAATCCACAATCTCAGAAAATTAGAATATTACATGCATTCAATAAAACAAGGATTGTACATAGAACAATAACAGACCTCTGAAAAAAAAAGCATGCATATGTACTCAGTATTTGGTTTGGACCCCTTTTGCAGCAATTATTGCCTCATTGTGGCGTGGCATGGAAGCTATCAGCCTGTGGCTCTGCTGAAGTGTTATGGAAGACCAGGATGCTTCAATACCAGCCTTCAGCTCTTCTGCATTGTTCGGTCTCATGTCTCTCATCTTTTTCTTGGCAATGCCCTATAGATTCTCTATGGAGTTCAGGTCAGGTCAGTTTGCTGGCCAATCAAGCACAGTAATCCCACAGTCATTGATCCAGGTTTTGGTGCTATTGGCAGTGTGGGCAGGTGCCAAGTCCTGCTGGAAAATGAAGTCAGCATCCCCATAAAGCTCGTCTGTGGAAGGAAGTATGAAGTGCTCCAAAATCTCCTGGTAGGCGGCTGCGTTGACCCTGGACTTAATGAAGCACAGTGGACCAACACCAGCAGATGACATGGCTCCCCAAATCAACACAGACTGTGGAAACTTCACACTGAACTTCTTATCTGCTTATCTTACAGTGTGTGCCTCTCCATTCTTCCTCCATACTCTGGGTCCTTGGTTTCCAAATGAGATGCAAAAGTTGCTCTCATCAGAAAAGAGGACTTTGGGCCACTGAGTAACAGACCAGGTCTGTTTTTCTTTAGCCCAGGTAAGACGCTTCTGACGTTCTTTGTTGTTTAGGAGCAGCTCGACAAGAGGAATACGACATTTGAAGCCCATGTCCAGGATCCGTCTGTGTGTGGTGGCTCTTGATGCACTGACTCCAGTGTCAGTCCATTCCTTGTGAAAGTCCCCAACACTTTTGAATGGCCTTTTCCTGACAATCCTCCAGGCTGCGGTCATCCCTGCTGCTTGTGCACCTTTTTCTTCCACACTTTTCCCTTCCACATACCTTTCTATTAATGTGCTTTGATACAGCACTTTGGGAACATCCAACTTCTTTTGCAATTACCTTTTGAGACTTTCCCTCCTTATGGAGGGTGTCAATGATGGTTTTCTGTACAACTGTCAGGTCAGCAGTCTTTCCCATGATTGTGATTCCTACTGAACCAGACTGAGAGACTATTTAAAGGCTCAGGAACCCTTTGCAGGTGTTATGGCTTAATTAGCTGATTAGAGTGGGACACTTTGAGCCTAGAATATAGCATCTTTTCACAATATTCTAATTTTCTGAAACTGTGGATTTGGGGTTTTCATGAGCTGTAAGCCATAATCATCACAATTATGACAAATCATGGCTTGAACTATCTTGCTTTGCATGTAATGAGTCTATCTCATATATTAGTTTCACCTTTTAAGTTGCATTACTGAAATAAATGAACTTTTGAACGATATTCTAATTTTTTGAGTTTCACCTGTAGGTCAGAGGCAGCCAATCTTTTTAGATCAGTGGGCATATTTGTTACTGTTTCCTTGAAAATAAGACAGGGTCTTATTTTCTTTTAACCCCCGAAATAAGCACTTGGCCTTATTTTTGGGGAAGTCTTCTTATTTTTTGGGTGCAGGAGGCGGGGAGCATGGTCACTTCATGGCTGCTGCTATGTTGTAATATTTTAGGGGAGGGCTTATTTTTGGAGTAGGGCTTAGTTTAGCGCATGCGTTCAAAAGCCCGATTGCGCTTATTATCCAGAGAGGTCTTATTTTCAAGGAAACAGGGTATTATAGAAATCTGTTGGAGCTTCTATAGCAAAATACTTGCCATAATGCACACGGCAAACTATAAAATCACCTGTTCCCAGATGATCTCCTCCAGTATGGTCTCTGTGGTGGGCTCCTTGATGCTCTCTAACTTGGATGCTTTCTTGCAGATGTTTCATTACCAAATTAGATAACAACATCAGTGCTAGAAGGGAGTAGGAGTTGCTCTGTACTTATATACATTTTTTAAAATTTGGCAATTTTTAACTGTTTAACCAACTGTCCCATCTTTCACATTAAGAAACATAAGTAAATTGTCAGATCAATTGTATGGTCATCCGCTACCTGGTCTATTTACTTTTCTATAAATAATTGGATTAATTTTTTTTCAACTCAATGCTTTAATGTTAAGGTTCACCTTATTGCTTCTGAGAATTTTCCCACTGAATTAACGTAACTGTGAAATGCCTCTAGTCAATATGTCTTAATATTTTGTGAGCACATAACAATATGAATGTTACTCACTCATTTTCCTATAGACATGTGGTAACAAATCTTAATGACTATACAATAAAATCAACCCAAGTAACATAGGCAATCCAGTTGTGAAATGTTGTCATTATTCTTATACGTGTACCATTGTGTGTTTTTTTATGTTACAAAAGATTCTCCAAAATTTAATATTGCAAGTATTTCACCACTCATGATAAAGGCTGTTACAATTACAATATGTTATTATACACCTAAATGACATCATTTGTTTTACATATTAAAAACTGGGAATCAATAAGGAACTCTCCACCTATTCCTGGTGTTATTTGTACCTCACATTGTGGACTATTATTGACTACTCTTTCCCCAATTATAACATTTTCTTGAAATAGAAACAATATGTACAATTCAAGGTGCTGGTTATCATCTTTAAAGCCCTACATACTTTGAGGCTAGGCTATTTGAAAGACTGTGGTCTCCCCCATTACATCCACCCAGCTTACAGGATGGGAAGTCTGGACAAGGTAACATCGAGTAGGGATATACAGGTAGTCCTCAACTTTCAACAGTTCATTTAGTGACTGCTCAAAGTTACAGCAACATTGAAAAAAAGTGACTTATGACCATTTTTCACACTTAAGACCATTGCAGCATCCCCATGGTCATGTGACCAAAATTCAGATGCTTGGCAACTGACTCATATTTATGATGGTTGCAGGGTCCCAAGGTCATGCAATCACCTTTTTCAATCTTCTGTCAAGCAAAAGTCAATGAGGAAGCCAGTTTCATAATAAGTTAGCAACCTGGTTATTGTTACTAACTTATCAACTGCAGCGATAAACTTAACAAGTTTGGCAAAAAAAAAAAAAAAAGTGTAAAATGGGGCACCATTCACTTAGCAAATGTTTCACTTAGCAACAGAAATTTTCTCAGGGGTAGCCCATTCTTTATGGAACATCATTCCTCCAAGGTACAATTGCCCTCCCACCTTGTTGCTTTCTCTGAAAGGCCCTAAAACCGTGGTTTTGTCAGCAGGCATGGTGACCACAAATGGAGATGGTAGCAACCAACTGGCTGATTTCACTGACTTATGATTTCACTGTCTTATGGGGATATTTTTTAATGAGTTTTCATTCTATGGCGGATTTTTTAAATGTTGCAAGCTGCCCAGAGTCACCTATTTGAGAGTTGGGTGGCTATAAAAATTTGTTAAATAGATGAAAAAAAAATTCAGAAAATAACTTTACTCAGTAAAATGCAGCAATCTTACTTGCAAATATTACCCTTTTAGTACTACAGGTAGTCCTCGACTTATAGCTATAGCACTTAGACTTATATACCGCTTCACAGCCCTCTCTAAGCAGTTTACAGAGGCGGCATATTGCCCCCAACAATCTGGATCAGATTTGGAAGCCGTCTTTTACCTTTTGGTCTTCAGATCTGCCACATTTTCTACTGTGAGAAAATGGGAGGGGGGATTATACAGAGTGTAGGTGATATGTAGCCATGACAATATTCTTTGTCAGAAAGTCAAGGTCAACTGGCCTGGAGCTGCAATGAGGTGACTGGGAAGTAACTCCTGGCTTGGATGATACCTGATTAGATCATGTGATAGACATGTGGGTGCTGGGCAGGAACTTGAACTGTCTTTTGGGTGTGGAGAACCTGGAAGCTTTCAGATTCGGGTTTTTCCAGATGTGCCAATATGACATCTCTAATGAAATGGAACTTTGAGGAAACTCAAGCCTTGGGATCTTCTTTCGTTGAGGGTGTTACTTGGAACCCTGACAGGAAGGCTGAGTCAACTTTGACTTGGGTGAGATTCAATCTACCAAACTGCTGGCAGCTGGTGATCAGCAGAAGTAGCCTGCAGTACTACACTCTAACCACTGCGCCACCTCAGCTCATGACCACAATTGAGTCCAAAATTTTTGTTGTTAAGCGAGACATTTGTTAAGTGAATTTTGCCCCATTTTATGACCTTCCTTGCCACAATTGTTAAGTGAATGATTGCTTCCCCATTGACTTTGCTTGTCAGTAGGTTGCAAAAGGTAATCACGTGACCTTGGGATGCAGCAACGGTCATAAGTATGAACCATTAGCCAAGTGTCTGAATTTTGATCATAGGGATGCTTCAAAGGTCATAAGTGTGAAAAATGGTCAGAAGTCACTTTTTTCAGTGCTGTTGTAACTTTGAACGGTCACTAAATGAACTGTTGTAAGTCGAGGACTACCTGTGTATCTCAGGCATTTATTTTCATGGGATTCTTGTGATATATTTCATTCTGATATACATGGATACAGTTGTCACTTTTATCCAATTGATTCAAATCAGCATGGGGTACATGAGTGAGAAAAATGAATCAAGAATCAAAAGGTTTTAAATCAACTTTCAGAAAAGCATAAAACAAAAAGCATGCAAATTTGGCTGTCAAAAACTTTTATATTTTAAACAGCATATCACGTAACCACAGCTATAATCCAATCAAAGAAGAAGCAACTTGATACTAGTTTATTTTGGAGGAAGTTAACTTCCAGCTCTCCTATTGAGATTTGAGAACAAATTCTCCTCTAGCTTTTAGCTTCTCTTATGTGGCAAACAAGCCCAACCTACAAAGAAATGTACACTTGATAAAAGGTAAACTTCTCAAACAAAAAAAACTAATCTTTATATTTATCTTTGGCAAATGGAAATAGTTTTCTTTTCTACTTCTGCTCTGTCAACATTTTTAGCTAACAAAGAGTTCCATCTTATAAACAGCACATTTAGACAATTGATCCCTTTCATAAGTAGCAGTAGAAACAGTAAATATTTGTTTTAATCCAAAACTGTTTTGGAATTCAAAACTTGCAGGGCATCCAAACCAACAGCAGCCTCATACTAGCAACAGTAAGCCAAGGAGAAGCAGTCAATATCCCCCCCCCCCAAAAAAAGGGGGGGATGTAAGAAAGTCTGCAAAAATCTGCAAATGTCCAAGAAAAAAAGAGAAAGCAGGCAGTATTCTAATGAGTAAGTTTAGTAAAGTTAGACAGATATACAAGTTATTAAAATATTGGATGAATTAATCAAACAAAAGAGACTAGGCCCATGATGGCGAACCTATGGCATGCGTGCCAGAGGTGGCACACTTGCCATCAACCAAGGTCAGATCTCCATGGCTTTTCTTTTGTGAGCTTCTGTTTCCCCGCAAACAACGAAACAGAAGTTCATGAAAGAAAAAGATCTTACCTCTTGCCATGCTGCCAGTGTTGGAATGCCCCACTTCCCGCCTGCCAGCTGGTCTTCAGGCGTCTGCTGCGCATGTCCGCTCATACGCACACGTGCACCTTTCAGTTTGGGCATGCACGGGCAGTTTGGGCACTCAGTGTCTAAAAGGATCACCATCAATGGACTAGGCCATTCCAGCCAGGCTTCTTCAAAAAGGCCTTATGCAGAATTGTTAACAGCATGAAAAGAAAAGAAAAAAAGAAACCAAATCCAGTGGAGATGTAACTTCTGTTGACATGTCTATAATGGCCAGAGCTGCTCTTGCGTAGCACAGGATGATTCATGGCATAAAATCACACACTGAGACCATTTGGGGAAACTTAACATGGCACAGAATCTGGGCAATTCTCAGCAAGAAAAATCTAATAACATTTATTCAGCAATCAAACCACAACATCCTGTCCCAAGAGAAGCGCAACTCAAGTCTCATGAGATAATAGGGGCTCTGTTAAGTACTGTAGAAGGTATTATTGGACATAGCATGTGACATTACTGTGACAAGTGACACAACAGTCAAGTGAGAAAGACTCATTCTACAAGAAAAAAAATAGCAAAGGAGAACAAGAGATTACCCAAGCAGCCATGTTTCTCTATAACATCAATTGTTTTAGAGGTTATTTTGATACTTATTTCTCCCCTTCAATATTTTTTTAGAAAAGTATCTAGGTCTAGTCTTCAGTAAGTCATTTGGCAAAGGACGAAGCCATACAATGATTTCAAATAAATAAATATAGGCCTTCTATGCCCTGAATGCTTTCCCACAAGCACTGGACCTCAGGTATAATAATGTGCCATCAAGAATAAGGTTTCCTCCTTTAGGTATAATTGTAGGTAGTGACTATTCTATATTATAAAGATTTCTGCTATACCAAATGGATCAATGATGATGTAATGAACAATGGATACACATATGAATTGAAATACTTAATGACTATATGGATTGATAATTAACAATGGAAAATTATATTTGGAGTTGTGGATGATTGATGACACTATGGTTAACTGAAAGTATAAATGTGCAATATGAATTAAGGGAATCTTTTGTTTTAATCTTTGTTTTTATTTTCTAGAGATAGGCGATATTATAATTCTATAAAGACTTATTGTTACCTAATAGATAATTATGGATTTAAGGAAATAAGGGCTGTCACAAATGAAAGAATACTAATGGTAATTTGAACACATAATGCTCAATGAAATATTTAGTTATGTTTAATGGATAATCAGTGACTTTATTTTTAACTGTAAAAACCATTGCACAAAAACTTGTAACCAAACGGCATGCTTGATGAAACCAAGGAAAGTTGTTTTTTCTCCTTGCTTTTGTTCTGTATGTGTTTTGTTTTTCTTTAAAAAATAAATAAATAACTTATTTAAAAAACAAAACAAAACAAAGAATAAGGTTTCCTAGCCCTTTTTTGCCAGTTTCAAAAGCAACCTGTTCAGCTTTATTTTGGACTAAATTTACCAAATGTATTAGCTGGTTAAAGTAAAAGTTTCCAGGAAATAGCCTCATCATGAATCAGATAGCTAATACAACTCACTCTTTATTGTCTGCATTGTTTGTTGTCAGTGGCTCCTAAGGTTTCATGTAAGACTTTTTCCTGCCTAACCTATGCAGTCACATATTGAATTGGAAAGGTATGTATTCTATTGATGCTTTCTTACTCACAGTTTGATTTACAGGTGTTTTTTTTTTTTTTACTATTTGCCCCTTCACCGCAAATAGTAATGAGTCATTGCTGAGATGCACTCTGCAGTCAACATCTATCAACCCATTTGCAAGTTGTCCATTACATTCAACCCTGGAGCTTGAATAACAACAAACCCTTTTGAGTAGTAGGATAACATTTTGCTGCATCTTAACTTTCTCTGCGTATTTCAATATAGCCACTCCTACAAACTCCTAGGGCTTCTGTAAAGAATATCCTTTGGAATTTTCTTTGCGCTGAAGTGACATATAAATTGTAGGAAGGGAGAGAAGCAGTTGGTGATAATCATAGATAATGTCAGTTTGTGGTAATGGTGATGGCATCATTAGAACCAGGGAGACCAGGAGTTCTAGTCTTGCCTTACGCACAAAGCCAGATATGGAGCCTTGCATCGCTCTCTTAGCCCTAGGAAGAAATCAATGGCAGACTACTTCCATAACTTTTGCGGAGGAAACTGCATAGACTCATCCAAGCAGTTGCCAAGAGTCAACACTGATCCAAAGACACTCTCCTCCAAAACCCTCCCCCCCATGAAAATAGATCCATATATCCCCAAGGAACTTATTTTGTTGTGCCATATTTTACAAACTTACTAGAGGTAGTCCTCGACTTACAACACTATGTTTAGTAACTGTTCAAAGTTACAAAAGCACTGAAAAAAGTGACATGACCATTTTTTACACTTATCGACCGTGCACAGCATTCCCATGGTCCTATGATCAAAATCCAGACGCTTGGCAATTGACTCATATTTATGATAAGTTGTAGTGTCCTGGGGTCACCTTTTAGAAATTTCTGATTAGGAAAGTCAGTGGGGAAGCCAGATTTACTTAACAACGGTATTACTAACAACTGCAGTGATTCATTTAACAACTGTGGCAAGAAAACTTGTAAAATGGGGCAAAATTCACTTAACAACTGTCTTTTGGGCTCAATTGTGGTCGGAAGTCAAGCACTACCTGTATAGAGGTAACACATGGATACAAAACCACTGTCAGGAGGATGTGGGGACGAAAAAACTGGCTGCTTTTAAAATAATTTTACCGTACTCAGAAATTTAGTTCATGATGCCAAATGTGAAAAGGAGGTTTGTGTGTGTGTCACTTTCTTTCACAAGATCATCTCTTTTTTTTCTTTAGCTTTAAATATTCCATGTAATGCTTTTCAAATATTAAGTTGGTCTTGGAGGCCAGACATTAATTCTCTCTAAAGACCAAGGATAAGGTACTGTTTAAAAAAGATATGGACTATATCTATTCAATCCTTGTTTTCTTATATGGTTTCACATGATACCGCATGACATATCACTACAGAATTTTTCTTAATATGTTTATAATGGGAAATCTATGCTTTCTGATATTGGCTGGTTTCAAACTAGGCACTAAATCATAATCTGGTTTAGAATTATATGAACCCAAACACAAAACACTTATTCCTTTTCAAATAAAATCACTAAAACTCACAAGAAGTTATTTTTTATATTTGGGGTGTTTTACTCTTAACTATAGAATCACTTTTTAGATAGGGCACTCTTCAGGGCCATTGACATTATTGCAATTGACATTATTACAAAAAAAAGTTCAGCAGTTATCAAAACTGGTTTCCTTCTGGCAAATATCTCCCTAATGCAGTTAAAAGTTTTGCAACTATTCAGGGCATGTCTAGCTCCTACCTTGTTTAAAATACAAAACAACCTTCGGAGTCTTCCCCATCTGGAGAAACAGTAATATAGGATATATTTGAATATTTAAGAATAATTAATATTTAAGATCTTATGGGTCTAAGAAACCTTTCAGATTATTATTTAAAAATAACAGCAATTAGTGCTCCAGTTCTTACCAGTACTTACTACTCACTGTGGGAAAGAAGATGGGTCCAACTGACTTTTCCAAAACAGCATAGGGGTATTTCAAAGGAAAACATACTTTTCCTTAGAATAATTCCCACACTTACAAAAGATCAACCATTATTAAAATAGAAACTGTAATTCAATTCAACCAGAATGCACTAGGCTATGATGGTATAAACAATCATTCAAACTGACAACCAGATTTTCAGGATAAACAAAACTTACAAATTAACTATGTTTCTGAAAATACAACCAGAAACAGTAATGGAAAGCAAAAGCTAAATAATATATACAGACTGTTCAATATATATATATGAATCCGCTGGGCGAGATCATCCGTGGTTTTGGGGTACGGTATCATCAATATGCTGATGATACCCAACTTTTCATGTCTACCCCAAACCACCCAAATGATGCCCTCGACGTGATGTCCCGATGCCTGGAGGCTGTGCAGATCTGGATGGGGATAAACAGGCTCAAGCTCAATCCCTCCAAGACTGAGTGGCTGTGGTTTCCGTCATCCCGATTTGTGCATATTGTTCCATCTTTGATGATAGGGGGAGAAGTTTCAGCCTCCTCAGAAAGGGCCCGCAATCTGGGAGTCCTCCTGGATACGCGGCTTAGTTTAGAACAAAACCTGACGGCCATGACCATGGGGGCCTTTTACCAGGTTCGCCTGGTACGTCAGTTGCTCCCCTTCCTGGATTGGGATGCTCTGTGCACAGTCACTCATGACCTCGTCCTTTCTCGCCTGGACTACTGCAATGCCCTCTACATGGGGCTGCCCTTGAAGAGCACCTGGAGGTTTCAGCTGGTCCAGAATGCGGCCGCGCGGGTTATCATGGGGGTACCTAGGTGCTCCCATGTTACACCCCTTTTAGGCGGCCTGCACTAGTTGCCGGTTGTTTTCCAGGTGCGATTCAAGGTACTAATTATGACGCTTTAAAACGCTCCATGGCTTAGGCCCAGGGTACCTATGAGACCACCTACTGCCACCAGTAGCCTCCCACCGTCCAGTGCGATCCCACAGAGTTGGCCTCCTCAGGGTGCCGTCGGCCAGATATTGTTGGCTAGCAACCCCCAGGAGGAGAGCCTTCTCTGTGGGAGCGCCCCCTCTGGAATGAGCCTCCCCCGAAACTTCGCATAATCCCCGAACTCCGGTCCTTCCGACGCACCCTAAAAAGTTGGCTTTTCAAGCAAGCCGGCCTGGCCTGAACAGAATAAAATAAATGATTAATTTAATTCTTAATTTTAATCTAATTTTTAAAATTTTATTGTTAATATTAATTGGGTTTGTTTTTAGATACTTTATTTAATTTCCTTTTTAACTTTTGTAATATATGTTGTTGTTTTTATGTTGTACGCTGCCCTGAGTCCTTTGGGAGAAGGGCGGCATATAAATCCAAAAACAAAACAAAACAAAACAGACTGTATAAATGTATCTTTCATACAGAACCAAAGTTTAATGGATTTGCTTTAATGGATCCAATTCCTGGGAACAATTTTTTCTATGTCAGCTATGTCAGATTACACAATTGCATATTATGAAGAGGCTCACTCTATAATTCTAGACATATTTCCTCAAAAAGAAGTCACCTTCAGTTCAGAGGAAGTAGGAATAGAAGTAAAATCAGATTCCTTCTGCAACAGAAAGTTCAAGGAAAAACAAAAGAAACATGCCTTTACATTCCAAGTGCAGTGAATGCACAACACCCTTTAATTTTAAGTCTGGAATTGAGGAAGCAATGGGAGGATTTAATTAAGTAAAAATATAGCTATGCACTCAGGTTATATATACACTGTCATGGATGAATAAAAGATGAAGCAATTTTCTTTCAAAAATAATTCAATAAGCTGCATGGGTTTGGAGCATTGATCTGCTGCATTCGGGCTATACACATTTTTCTCTGTTTTTATAATGGAATTTTTCTAAATGATTAATTTATACAGGGAATTCCTGTGTATTTTGTTTTTAGAATCTACCCTAAACATACAGAGCATCAATGTAAACAGACCTTCTTGGAAAGATCATTAATTTTAGGACACTCACATAGCTCAAATTGGCAGTGATCCTGTTCTAATCTTGGTCAACTAATTTGCTTTACAATAACATTTCCAAAAAAAAACGATATAATTTTTTTTATCCACATTGAGAGATGCACAAAAAAGCAATTACATTAAAACTCAAAAGAGCTTTGTAATGCATTTATATTCTTATAAGGATCTTTCTTGTTAGAATGCTTAAGCTGTGGTTAGTCAAACCTAGGAAAAAGGGTTAAAGATACTTATTGAAACTCATATTCTTTATACCAAGAACCTGAAATAGAAGCCCTAACAGGCTGTCTAAAAATTTTAGTAACCTAAATCTACCTTACAAAAATTATTAGACTATATTCAGAATATTTTTAAAATGTAAGAACTGATCCGACTAATCACCATTCCTCAATTTTTTGCATATTTTTTTATATCACTAGTGCTTCTTGTCGTGATAATTCCTCCCCTAACAATTTTTGTTATTGTATTTTTAACTCTTTTTTTTGTTTAAAAATTTGTAAGGTACAGTTAGGAAGAAAATAACTCTAATAGTAATATAATATTTTTTATTGTAATTGAAAGTTCAGGACTATGAATTTTGTATCTTCATTAGGAATTTAAGCAGGCAAATAGTGAAACTCCAAGATAAATTACCACTCTACTCATGCAAACTACAATGTAACCTGTAAATTGCCAAAGTAAAGCTTTGGGCATTCCAGAATTCTGAAAACAGGCCCATTTCCTGCTTCTGGAGGGTCTCTGTAGCCTGGGAGAGACCATTTTAATAATAATAATAATAATAATAATAATAATAATAATAATAATAATAATAATAATAATAATAATAATAATAATAATAATAATAATAATAATAATAATAATAATAATAATAAAATAAAAATAAAAATAAAAATAAAAATAAAATTTTATTTGTTAGCCGCACCCTCTCCCAAAGGACTAGGGGCGGCGTACAATAAAAAACACATAAAATACAAATATGGACAATACATACACAAGAATATAGACGTATACGTGTACGTGGAGGAGGTAGACAGATGAATGGAAACAGTTAAAATCGCAATTTAAAATCCCCTAAATAAAATTACAAAATTAAAAACCCGTCAGGAGCGATATGATCAAATTATGGTTGAGCCAGGCCAGCTACTTGGAATAGGTGGGTCTTGAGCTTTACACGGAAGGAGCGGAGGTCAGAGGTAGTCCTAATATCCGGAGGGAGGTCATTCCACAGGGCTGGGCCCGCCACAGAGAAGGCTCTGCTCCTAGGCGCCGCCCCTCGACACTGTCTGGTGGACGGCACCTGGAGAAGTCCCTCTCTGTGCGAGCGAATGGGTCGCAGGGATGTATGGGGCAGAATACGATCCCGCAAGTAGCTAGGTCCTGAGCCATGCAGCCTTTAACAGCACTTACACATTATACCTCATCTTAAAATATTTACATTTTCATGATTTGTATGCAGCCATCAGCCAATTTCATGTGCAGCCATGGTAGTTTACTAAATAGTTAGAGAAGCCAATGTGGCACAGGTTACATTTAGTTAAGTATGCTATGATGCTATTTCCAGAAGGTTTAATCTTCACATAATGCACTAAGACCAATGGGCACACAGAGTGGTTTGTGACAGACAAGATCTTCAAGAATCTGTAAACATTTAGCAAACCATAGATAACATTTGCCAAAATTTGCTGGATGGGGAATTTGACCCAATACACAAGGCATAACTTGTGAGCCACATGTGATTTCTGAATTGCTTATTTCATATTCCATTTGGTTACTCATATCCCATTCTGACAACACAAGTGAACAACGGCAGTACAGTTTTCCATCATTTTTAAGAGGGAAATCAAAATTCTTAGAAAAAGTTGCAATTCTCAAATCCCCCCACCCTGCCAAAAAAGCTTTCTGGAAACTTATGAGTATACTTATTCATATGGCATAATCCTCTCAAATTCACACTTTCATCTTAATGAGTAAAATGAAGAGAGAAAAATACTCCCAAGGTGTGGCTTGAACCTGGGCTGCCAGCTACCAGCCAACAAGCCCAGTGTCTTAACAACTGAGCCACTGCATCACCCTGCATGAGTAAAAAGGTATACAAATTTCATTTCAGAAAGAGGAAAGCGAATGTTCACATCTGCTTCCTTTTATCTTGGAAATTTAAAAAGCTCTTCTACTTTTTCTTCATACTAGCAATACAGATCAGAAAGCATAACTGGAATTGTGTTTCACATCCTTCATTTTTCCATGATTGCTATTAAAAGTAATTAATAAGAGATTACCTAGTACAAGGAGACTAAAGAATATAGTCATGCCACTCGATTGTTCTTCCTGTTGAGCCTGGACGCCAGTTTGCACTGGAAGGATTGGTTTGGCAGGTGTAGGAAGCACTAGTTTTGTAGTGAGGGCCAGGGTGGTATGAAGGGTGAAATTGAATACATCATGGGTCACATTTGGGAAGCTGTAAGAGAATGCAAATCCATCATACTGCGTAGAAACAGGACTATAAATAAAAGCAATGTCTAAAACACAGAAAACTTGTAAAACTGTTATTTAAGAAACAACTGCCTAACATTAACCTGTCTGAAAAGATCTGTGCTTTATTATAGGTCTTGGATAATGGCAGCAAAATACTGCTGGTGATGGGGTTTTTTTGTAATCCTAGAGTAAGAAATTACTTTGTAATTATATTTTATTTGCTGCTAAGGAAATTAGAAACTTCTTCTATTTCTTTTTTATCTCTCCTTTCTGCACTTCTATCTTTGTTTTAGAATAGAATAGAGTTGGAAGGGACCTTGGAGATCATCTAGCCCAAACCCCTGCCCAGGCAGGAAACCTTACACCAATTCAGACGTATGGTTATCCAACAATGTTCTCTACATGGGGCTGCCCTTGAAGAGCACCTGGAGGCTTCAGCTGGTCCAGAATGCAGCCGCGCAGGTTATCATGGGGGTACCTAGGTGCTCCCATGTTACATCCCTTTTAGGCGACCTGCACTAGTTGCCGGTTGTTTTCCAGATGCAATTCAAGGTACTAATTATGACCTTCAAAGCGCTCCATGGCTTAGGCCCATGGTACCTACGAGACCACCTACTGCCACCAATAGCCTCCCACCGTCCAGTGCAATCCCACCTTCCCTCTGGAATGAGCTGCCCCCAGAGCTTCGCATAATCCCCTCCAGTCCTTCCGACGCACCCTAAAAAGTTGACTTTCCCAGAAAGCCGGCCTGGCCTGAACAGAATAAAATTAATGATTGATTTAATTGTTAATTTTAATCTAATTTTTAAAATGTTATTGTTAATATTAATTGGGTTTGTTTTTGAATACTCTATCTAATTTCCTTTTTAACTTTTGTAATATGTGTTTCTTTTAATGTTGTACGCCGCCCTGAGTCCTTTGGGAGAAGGGTGGCATATAAATCCAATAAACAAACAAACAACAAACATCTTCTTAAAAACTTCCGGTGTTGGAACACCCACAACCTCTGGAGGCTCTCATATATGTGTTTAAACAGTATCAACAGCTTAACCCAAAGGTGTTTTTCAAGAGGCAACTGGACTTTAGAGCCGAAGAAACTTCTTGGATGAGAAGTGAAACATCTTCAAAGGAAAAAAACCCAGAAAGTCCAGTTGCCTCTTGAAAAAAAAGCACCTGTTAGACAACGATAACCTGGATGACTGAGAATCTCTACAGACTTTCAACTTCTTGTTCAACGTCTGCAGAGGATGGGAGAGCATCATTCCCACCTACCCCCGCCTTCCCCAATCAGGAGTTCTTAAGATGGGCTGGACTCCGTCCCCCACCAGCCAGCCCAGCAATGACAGCCAAAGTGTCAGGAGAGCCGTATGTATGTCAGCATATACCAAAGAAGACACCTGCTTGGAAAGGCCAGGATGGCAGGTGGGATTCGTAACCTGCCATATCTGAAAAAGGGGTCAATGCCTGGAATGCACTACCTGACACTGTGGTTTCTTCCCCAAACCCCCAAAACTTTAACCTTACACTGTCTACTGTCGACTTCACCCCATTCCTAAGAGATCTTTAAGGGGTATGCATAAGCGCACCAGTGTGCCTACCACCCCTTTCCTAATGTTCCCTTGTATTTGTATCCATTTCATGTATTCGCAATCATGCCCATACTTGTATCTGTTATCTAATTCATGCTTGACGACATAAATAAATAAAATAAAAGGCCCAGGTGGGAATGATATGAAATGAAAGTGAAAACTCTGAGGGGAGATTTGGGGGGGGGGGGTGTTCCATTAAAGGCGGCCGCACCTCAGAGGCCCGGCGAAGGTTTTCCCCTCATGCCATTCTAAGGTAATGATGGAGGTGAAAGCCTCGCGTTTCTTCCCCACGGCCTTTCACTCACCTGGCACCGTTGAACCCCCTCTCCCCACCTCCTCACTCCCGACAGGAATTCCCACCTCCACGCTCTTCCCCCACGCCCGGAGAAATCCCTTAAAGAGAAACCACTCACTCCGTTTGCGCCATTCTTCAACTCTTAACGGTGGTGGTGGTGGTGGTGGGAGAAAAGAATTATATTGTTTCTTTCTGCCTTTCCCCTCCCCCCCCGCACCATAGAGCGTTAGAACTCCAGTATCCGAGGCCGACTTCCGGGTTCTTGTCTGCGACGCTCTGGAACCGGCGTGACTCATCTCTATGGCAAAGTGAGAGTCAGGGAAGGACCGGAGCTGGCATTTGTGGCTCGGTGCCAGCTCTTTCTCGGTAATGACGTTGTCGGCGCGTGGCTGGGGCGTTACGTCATGGCCTAGATTTGCATATCCGGCCTTGTGCGGTGGCGCGTCATTTCTCCAGCCGCTCAGGAGGCTTCCGAGCAGAGGAACCGCACCTGCTGCTCAGGTGTGGCCCTTAAGTGGGAAAGAAGGACTCTGTGTGTGGAAAGAGCGAAACTTTTGAGGAATCAATCAAACATGATTACTTAGGAGTAACCTAACCATGATGTACTCAACCAATTTTCAGGATTAATCTGGAACGCCAAACCATATTATGTTGGAATTACCATATAGGTGTCAACCAAGTATCATCTTAAAATATATGGTGTTCCGAGTTGCGCAGTTTTTGCAGCTTCGCTGTTGTTATTGCAGGAAGCTGCAATTTCTTGATGTGCCAAGAATTTTACAAAACACATCAAGAAATTGCCGCTTGCTGCACCAGCAGAACTGCAAAAAACTGTGCTATCTGGAACATCATATACTTTAAGAAGATACTTGGTTGATACCTAGGATGATGGCAGCAACCCGTATCAACCATTAGCATCAGTCAATGGTATCTGTGACAATCAGTTGACTTGAGTTTCATGTTTAATAAATAAAAGAAAATAATAATGCATTTTTGAATGTTCAGTTGACTGAGTTTCATGTTTAATGAATAAAGTATATAATAACAACCTTTATTGTCATTGTACATATGTACAATGAAATTGATTTAGCCTCTACTGGTGTAATCCATAACAAAATACAAAACAAGAAGTATAAGATAGAAAATGGTCCTTATACAAGTAATTAGGGATAAACCAGTCATATATTTCCATGTATGTATGTTTCAATGGGGTGATTGTAGTTGTATTTAGGAGTCTGACAGCCTATGGATAAAAGATGTTTTTAAACCTGCTTATCCGGCTGGCTATACTTCTGTGTCTTTTGCCCCTATACGAAAAAGTTCCCGGAATTTTCTCAGTAAGGTTTTCTGAAAGTGGTTTGCCATTAGTTTAACATTTATAGGATAATGTTTTAAAACCCAGTACAGGGAGTCCTCAATTTTCAACAGTTTGTTTAGTGACCATTCAAAGTTACAACGGTACTGAAAAAAATGACTTTGTGACCATTTTTTACATTTATGTCCATTGCAGCATCCCCATAATCATGTGATCAAAATTCAGATCCTTGATAACTGGTTCATATTTATAACGATTGCAGTATCCCAGGGTCATGTGATCATCTTTTGCGACCTTCTGACAAGCAAAGTCAATGGGAAAGCCAGATTCATTTAACAATGGTGCTACTAATTTCAAAATCAGAATAGAGCTGGAAGGGACCTTGGAGGTCTTCTAGTCCAGCCCCCTGCTCAGGTAGAAGACCTTATATACTATTTCAGACAAGTGACAGTCAAGTCTCTTCTTAAGAACCTGATGACCACAACGTCTGAATTTAACAACTGCAATGATTCACTTAACAAACGTGACAAGAAATGTCATAAAATGTGGCAAAACCCAACAAATTTCTCACTTAGGAACATAAATTTGGGCTCAATAGTGGTCATAAGTCAACGACTATCTGTACTATCTGTAATATGTGGCAATTTGCATCACTGCGTTTTCCAGGGGAATAGTAAAAGAAACTTTGTTTGCACAACATTTTCACACAACATGCAAGTCATAAATGAAGAAATCACAATATGACTTAATATAATATGTGAACTTTTTAATTATTTTTAGTTTGAATTATAATAACAAAAAACCCTGAAGATTAACCATCCCTGGTCCAAATATATTGTTGGAGATATTTCACTCTGAGAAAGGTAAATTAATAGATCATTAAACTATTTTTAACTTGAATGGAAAGCAAACTAAGATTGAAAATGATGAATAGGAAATTTAGAGCAGTCAAAGGTAGTTTCTTTTCATAGGTAATTACAGAGGGATTTGAGAGCTATGTGTAAGTTTTTAAAAGATTATTTTAGGCAAACAGATAAGTGAGCCACAGAATAGAAGTGTTCCTCTTTATCACCTGAACTGCTTGGATGGTAGACTTATAGGCAAGAGATTTAAGCAAGGGAAGGGCGCTATTTATTCAAGTTTTATCCCTCCTTTATTACTTTATAAGTAACTCAAAGCAGTGACCGTACCTAATTACTCCTTTCTCCTATTTTCACCACAACAATAACCATCTTTCTCTTTCCTTTGAACCTAAAGTGAAGTTCTGTTCTACTTCAACGTCTGGGTATATGGAACAATTCCTTCTGCTTTCACTCATTTCCCCTTGGCCAAGCTTTTGAAGGTGAAGGAAACACAAACCCTTAGAAAGTACCACTTTATAATGCCTTGGTAAGACCACACTTGGAATACTGCATTCAGTTTTGGTAACCATGATATAAAAAAGATGTTGAGATTCTAGAAAGAGTGCAGAGAAGAGCAACAAAGATTATTAGGGAACTGGAGGCTAAAACACATGAAGAACGATTGCTGGAATTGGGTATGTCTAGCACGGTTGCTGGAATTGGGAGACATGATAGCAGTTTTCCAATATCTAGGGCTGCTACAAAGAAAAGGGAGTCAAACTCTTTTTCAAAGCACCTGAGGGTAGAACAAGAAGCAATGGGTGGAAACTGATCAAGGAGAGAAGCAACCTAGAACTAAAGAGAAATTTCCTGATACAACAATTAATCAATGGAACAACTTGCCTCCAGAAGTTGTGAATGCTCCAACACTGGAAGTTTTTAAGATGATGTTGAATAACCATTTGTTTGAAGTGGTGTAGGGTTTCCTGCCTAAGCAGGGGGTTGGACAAGAAGACCTCCAAGGTCCCTTCCAACTCTGTTATTCTGTTCTATTCTAAAGTAACAGAATTACAAAATTAAAATAAAAGCCTACAGTATAATAAAAAGTCAGATTAAATTGAGAGATAAGAACTTGATGTTTCTGATTCAACAATATTGCATGCATTGGTCTTAACTGGTACAGTAGCAGTAACAGGAGGAACTTTTCAAAGATACTGGATTCATGCTTAGTGTTAATTCATAGGTTGTTTTAACTATTATTAATTAATTTACAATTGACTAAATCTGCACTGTATGCTAAATTATAAATCATGGTTTAATACCATAATGACAGGGTACGCATAATTTGTCAAGTCAAAATCAAGTCACATTATGGCTTAGCACAATGTTTGAATTCTGTTGTTTTAATTCATGCTGCATTATTGAAAGAGAAATGCATTTTTTTGTTTATTTACCTAAGAATAGAAAAATGAATAAAACAAGAGACAAACAACAAGTTTACCTAGCTCTGGGATTTTCTCCAAATATATCACGGCAATGCATAAAAGTAATAATTTTTGCAGAATTTGATTTGATTTTGATTTTATTAGATTTATAAACCGCTCCCTCTCCCCAAAGGGACTCGGGGCGGTGTACAATCAAAGGTCAAAACGTCATGGACATGTACATTTACATAGACATATTACATGTTACATGGAAGGAGGGATAAAAAACTTACAAATCAATTTCATAAAATCTACACAATAATGATAAAGTTAAAATAACATTAAGAACTACCCTAAAATTTAAAATAACTGCCAGGAGGATTAGAAGATAAAATTATAATTGAGCCAGGCCAGCTACTTGGAACAGGTGGGTCTTGAGTTTCTTGTGGAAGGAGCGGAGACCAGTGGTGGTCCTAATATCGGGGGGGGGGAGGTCATTCCAGAGGGCTGGGCCCATCACAGAGAAGGCCCTACTCCTGGGCGCCGCCCGCTGGCATTGCTTAGTGGACGGCACCCGGAGGAGTCCCTCTATGTGAGAGCGAATTGGTCGCAGGGATGTATGGGGTAGGATGCGATCCCACAAGAGATTCTATATAGAGCTTTCATTTGTGGTTGTCTGCTATGCAGTTAATAAGCATTTATTAACCATGCTAGCTGAATTCTTTTTTTAAATACAATCAAGAATTTCCTCCTCCGTGGTGGGATTCAGCCAGTTCACACCAATTTGGGCAAACCAGTAGTTGAAAGGACCCGCTGGCCCCTCCTGCCCCTCCCCGCCCCTCCCAGGAGTCCCCACACAGCCCATTTTGGATGCCAGGTAAGTGCAGGGGTTGCGTGGAGGGTTTGGGAGGGCAAAAATTGGGCATTCCAGAATTCTGAAAACAGGCCCATTTCCTGCTTCTGGAGGGTCTCTGTAGCCTGGGAGAGACCATTTTAATAATAATAATAATAATAATAATAATAATAATAATAATAATAATAATAATAATAATAATAATAATAATAATAATAATAATTATTTGATTAGCCGCAACCCTCTCCCGAAGGACTCGGGGCGGCGTACAATCAAAACGGATAAAAATACACATAAGACAAACATATATACAAAAAGAACAGAGACATATACATATGTGCATGGAGGAGAGTTGACTTATAAGTGAAAGACAATTAAAAACACAATTTAAAATCCCCTTAAATAAAATTACTAAATTAAAAAACCCATCAGGAGCGTTACGAAGTTATGGTTGAGCCAGGCCAGCTATTTGGAAAAGGTGGGTCTTGAGCTTGACACGGAAGGAGCGGAGGTCAGTAGTGGTCCTAATATCCGGGGGGAGGTCATTCCACAGGGCTGGGCCCGCCACAGAGAAGGCTCTGCTCCTAGGCGCCGCCCCATGGCACTGTCTGGTGGACGGCACCTGGAGAAGTCCCTCTCTGTGCGAGCGGATGGGTCGTAGGGATGTATGGGGCAGAATACGATCCCGCAGGTAACTAGGTCCTGAGCCATGGAGCGCTTTAAAGATCGTAATCAAGACCTTGAAACGCACTCGATAGACCACAGGAAGCCAGTGCAGCTCGCGCAGGAGAGGTGTCACATGGGAGTACTTAGTACTCCCCATAATCACCCGCGCGGCCGCATTCTGGACCAACTGCAGTCTCCGAGTGCATTTCAAGGGAAGCCCCATGTAGAGAGCGTTACAGTAGTCCAGGCGAGACGTCACCAGCGCATGGGTGACTGTGCGTAAGGCGTCCCGGTCCAATAGGGGGCGCAATTGGCGCACCAGGCGAACCTGGTGGAACGCCCCCCTGGCCACGGCTGTCACATGTTCATCCATGGACAGCCTGGCATCCAGGAGGACGTCCAAATTGCGCGCCCGCTCCACGGGGGCGAGTTGAATGCCCCCAATGGCCAGAGATGGAATTATCTGGTTGAACCGGGGAGCCGAAACCCACAGCCACTCCGTCTTGGAAGGGTTGAGCCTGAGTCGGTTGTCATCCATCCAGACCCGTACGGCTTCCACACACCGGGACATCACTTCGACGGCCTCGTTGGGGTGGTTCGGGGTGGAAATGTACAGCTGAGTATCATCAGCGTACAGATGATATCCCACCCCGAAACCACGGATGATCTCACCCAGCGGCTTCATGTATGTGTTGAACAGGAGTAGCGAGAGGACCGACCCCTGTGGCACCCCACAAGTAAGGGGGCTTAGGGTCGACCTCTGCTCCCCTGCCAACACACGTTGCGTCCGGCCGGAGAGGTAGGAGCCGAACCACTGCAAAACGGTGCCCCGGGCCCCCAACCCCTCCAGTCGGTGCAGCAGGATACCATGGTCGATGGTATCAAAAGCCGCCGAGAGGTCTAATAGGACCAGGATAGAGGAACAACCCCTATCTCTGGCCCTCCAAAGATCATCTACCAACGCGACCAAGGCCGTTTTCACCCTCCTGGAGGCTTGAGGAAAGCCTCCAGAGCCTGGGGAGGGTGAAAATGCCCCCCCCCCGCCATGGTGCAAGAGGTCGAGTAGGCCACGCCCACCATGGCCACGCCCACCCAGCAACCGGGCAGAGAATCGGTTGCTAACATTTTAGAATCCCCCCACTGCCCTTTCCTAATATACTTTATCTAAAATTTGGGAGACAGGAAATGTTCTGATTTTCTGTACTTCCTGATAGTTACATTTCAAAAATATAAAGTACCCAAAACTTGGACTTCACTTGGTTTTCACAAACAAAATGCTTTGGCTTGCAAAGCAAATGGAAGACTGTTTCATTTAATGTTCTACTGTGCCTGGAGGAAAGGAAATGAAACTGAGATTCACATTTAAATCAATTGCTTTTGTTTCAGTCATTTCGCAACAACCTTCAGGCTGTCCACAGAGAATAAATAAACAGGAAAATCATACTGAGCAATGCAGGAAGTGCCCTACTTGAATTTAAAATCAGAAAATATCCAAACACTTTATTAAAAAGTAGGCATATAGTGGGAATTCAGAAATCCATTCCCTGACCATTTGTTTTTCTTCATATAAGTCATGTTAATGTGGCTTATCAATGAGGGCATACTATGTTCTACTTGTGCATTTTTAAAAACATTTTCTTTGTGTTATACAGTATCACTACTGTATAAAGATAGTCCTTGACTTACAACCACAATTGGGATGGGATCTTCTGTTGCTAAGTAAGGTGGTTGTTAAGTAAGTTGGGTACAATTTTACAATCTTTTTCACCATATATTCAATTCAGTGAATTACATGGTAAAGCTGCTGCATGGATGTATGAGGTGAGATGCGGGATCGCATCTCACCTCATACATCCCTGCGACCAATCCGCTCCCACAGGGAGGGACTGCGACCAATCCGCTCCCACAGGGAGGGACTCCTCCGGGTGCCGTCCACTAAGCAGTGTCAACGGGCGGCGCTCAGGAGTAGAGCCTTCTCTGTGATGGGCCCAACGCTCTGGAATGACCTCCCCCCCGATATTAGAATTACTACCGACCTCCGCTCCTTCCGACAGAAACTTAACACCCACCTGTTCCAATTAGCTGGCCTGGCTGATTTATAGTCCCACTTTCAACCTCCTGGCAAACACCTTATTTTGGGGTAATTTTTAAGGGTAATTTTAATTTATCTTTGAATTTTAATCTATTGTACAATGTATAACCTACCTCCTCTGTCTATTTATGTATATCTACCTATATTTTTGTATTTACATTGTTTTAATATGTCTGTACACCGCCCCGAGTCCTGTTTAGGAAAGGGTGTGGTCTATAAATTAAAGTTGTTTATTATTATTATTATTATTATTATTATTATTATTATTATTATTATTATTATTATTATTATTATTAACCATCATAAATATAAGCCTGTTGCAAAGTGTGCAAATTTGGATCACCATAGGGATACTAACATGGTTGTAAGTGTGAGGATCAGTTGCAAGTCACTTTTTTCAGTGCTATTGAATATTGAAGAGAAAAAGCACTAGACTTACTGCATATACGGCCCCATAGTAATTTACAGCCCTTTCTGGGTGATTTACAGTGTCAGAATATTGCCACCAACAATCTGGGTCCTCGTTTTACTGACTTTGGAAGGATGCAAGGCTGAGTCCACCTTGAGCCCCTTCCAGATCAAACTCCAGGCTGCAGGCAGAGTTTGCCTGCAATACCTCATTCTAACCATTGTGCACCAGGGCTTCTTGGAGCCTTGAATGGTTGTAAATAAAGGACTATCTATGTTTATCACACTATAATAGCCTGTGATATACTGTGTAGTATAACATAAAGGTAAGCAGATCCACTGTATAACCTCCATCCCTTCAAGTGGATCTATACAAGTATCTAATAATACTAGGAGAAGAAACTGATACAAAAGGCATAGTTGCATTCCTTACAAACTTTGAGGTGAGAAAAATCATTGGTTGCCTTCTTTGTCTCTAGTAAGAACCCATAATAACTTGACTTTTTTTTTCTGTATCCTTCCTTCCTTTCCAGTGGTAGCAGATGGGGATTTATATTGATGGCAGGACAGGGACATTAGTCTTGGAAGCAGGTTGAAAGGACTATGCAGATGTTATTGAGGTACCAGAGAAAGTATAGAGCACAGGTGTCAAACCTGATTGCGTCACGGGCCAGATTGTGACGTATCATGATGTTTTTTGCCTTTGCAGAGCCAGGCTGGGCATGTTGTCGCATGCCAGCAGCCAGCGGAGCTGGTGGCAGATTCGGATGAGGAGGAGGTTGTGGAGGAACTTGGGACAGTTCTGGAGTCTGTGGAAGGCTCGCATGGATGCTCTGTGTCGGACAGAGATAGAGCCAAGGCCACCCAACATTTCCCAGCCACCAGAGGGGTAGCTGCCTATGGAGGCTGAGCTGAGTAAGGAGGAAGAACAGCTGGGCCTGTTCCAGATGCAGAGCACCTAGGAGAGGTGAACAAGGGAGAACAAGGAGTCAACTTGGGAAGCAAAGCAAATGTGGATGCTGAATGGCCCCTCTCTGGCTGGGGAATAAATAGAAGGAAAGGGGAGCGGTTGTCGTAGGAGACAACAGTTTGTATTTCTGAAGATTTTGCTCATTGTGTTTCGTGCCACAAAGACTACTTGCCAGAACAGGCTTTTGGCTGGGAGCTCAAGGCCTTGTAATTATCGCAAGGAACTACTAAAGTCTGTTGCTGCAGTGAACTCCTTGCCTGGACTTTTCAGTGGGTGAATGCAATTAATTCACAAGAGGTAAATAAAGAGGGCTTTTTCATGACAAGGAGTCTGTTTCTTGCTTCTGCTAAGGCTGGGTCAGAACAGGGCATAGCCTGCATGTGATGTATCCGGCCCGTGGGCCAGTTGGATAGGCCTGTTACAGGATCTCTGGGTGCGTCAGGAACACTTAGTGGGAAGGTGGTTCAAGCTGAATTGGTAAATAAGGAGGAGCCAGGGAAGATGATGCTGTGGGAAACTAGGTTGGGCAAAGAGCCAAAGGTAGAGTAGCAGAGGTATCCAAACCATCTAACCTCATTCTGTTCCATTTGCATAGCCTTCCTCAAATCATCCCTTTGAAGCAAATCCCAGACGCCAGTCATTTAGTGACGAGTTGAAGTTACAATGGATCTCCCCAGAGCTACTTCCAATCTATTTTTGAAGTTCTGACAGCTGCAACTCCCCGCTTCCTTCAGTCATGTGGTTGCATTTTAGGAACTTGGCAATCAACTTGAATCTGACCACATTTTCAGTTTTTTTTGTCTGTTTCCAGGGTTTACTACTGGTTTCTGGAAAACAACAACCCCCCTTTTGGGGAAAATGGATTCACTTAACAACTGCTGCAAAAATGGTGTCATAAAATTGGGCATGGGCACATGGTGACCTGCTTAATAGCCACCATAACCTATGACTATAATTCCAGACTCGGTTGTGCTTGTAAGTCAAGGACTGTGTACTCATCCACTAAAAGAATTTAAGAATGTCCTCACATTAGATATATTGTTATGGTTAGTCAAAAGTACAGCTTTTTGTACTAGGGCAGTTCTTCAGATTCAAAGGCAAAAAAAACCCAGAAGAGGTGCAAATTAGTGACATGGATATAGGCCTAGTCTGCAGATCCTTAGTATCTTTATTTTTTCTTGGAATTTACATCTGCTCCCCAAAGCTGCAGCACAATCTCCGGAAAACCTGCATACTGTAAGACAGGGGTGTCCAAACTTGGGAATGTTAAGACTTGTGGACTGGCTGAGGATTCTGGGAGTTGAAGTCCACAAGTCAGTTTGCACACCCCTGCTGTAAGAGTTGCCAAGAGGTGCTGCACGTATGCTGATGCACATGATCTGAAGCAAATTTTCTCTTCAGATCTCTTCACATCCTTACTTTAATTGGGATAAGGAGAGAATGTACGTGAAGCAAAAGACACGTGCAGGTATTTTGTACTCTCTCTGCCCTTACAAACAAGAGTCTGGAGCAACTCCAGGGACGTGATTAAAAATGTAATCTAACTAGAACAAATTGTGAGGTTGGAGAAATGATAGAATGGCTCTGCTGTTGGGGGCAGGGGGTGGGGAGCTTTATGTTGCAGAATGGTAGCTGAATAAACATTTAAAAGAGTGATAAATCCCACACTGAAACTTTCTGTATTGGCAACATAATGATGGGTAAATAATTTTGTTTCAGCAACTGTTGGTTCTGAAGAAGAATTTGAATTGTCTTTTTATTTCCTTAGTGGTTATAACAGAATGCACATTGGTAAATGCAAAGGAAGACATGTGTGGGAAAGTACAAGGCCGTTTCACCACAGAAACTCAGCCCTTCCTTGTTGTAATTGTTCTCCGTGTGTAGTGTTTCCCACAGTGGCTTGACTTTCTGAAGTTCTGTTGCCTCAGGTCACCCTTCAGTCTACACCAGGGCTGTCAAACTCTCGGCCTGCGGTCCGGATGCATCATGTGCTGGCCAAGCCCATGCCCAGTTTAGCAAAGGGGGGAAACAATCCCAATTCGTCAGGTGACGATGTTATGATGGTGTGAATTTGATACTCCTGGTCTACATCAATGATTTTGCTGACAGAAGTTGCATTCATTCAACGCACACAACACACCCACAGACATATACTTCATGCTGACACAATTCCTCAAACTTCTTTCTCAAATGTTTTGGTTTTTCTAATCCTGCAAGAAAAAAAGCAGTGGTTCCCAACACGGGGCCCACACCCCACGGGGGTGTGTGTTGATTTTTAATGGGGGTAATTTGAACCTTGTTTAAACCAAGTTAATGGCCTTTTAGGTTTCCTCCGTCAGAGTTCACTTTTTGAGTAAAGTAAAAATTATATGTCGCAGAGGGGCGGACAGGTATCCGGATTTTGAAGATGCTTAGGTGGGGCATGGCCAAAAAAGTTGGGAACCACTGCTTTAGAGTCAAGAGAGAAAGGGACAATACTAGATTTAAAGGGTGTTCAGAGAAATCGTAATTAGTAGTGTTGCCTTTCTATCAGCAAGAGTCATTTCAGGAAGTTAATAACAAGTTCATCAACATAAGCTATATGTATTTCTTTTTTCAGTTAAGAGTGTTGAATAAGTTCAATAGGGAGATGTGGTTAACAACTGTAAACCGTGCCTCTGGTTCTCTTCTAAATTGGATAGCAGATACCTAGCCAGTAGGAATTCTGGGAATGGTCATCTCAACATATCTGGACAGTACAAACCTGTAAAGATTAATCCAAGTACAGTATAGCTCAAGCCAGTCATGAGTCAATCGCAGTAAATCTGGATTTTTACACATACTTCGGGTGTTGCATTACAGTGCCCATCTAACCCTCTCCCGGTAAGTCTCCAAACTCCTGTGAACTTGTCCATCACTATTCTCCTTGACTTTCTTCCGTTCCACCTAACACTGTAGTAGAGCTGCTACTGGGATGAAAAGAAGGCTGGATGATATTTCTCCTCCCAAAATAAAGGTAAAAGGTAAGTATCTCTGCTAAATGTGCTAAAAGCTACTTTCCCTAAAATCCCAACATAGCAAGAGAAGGAAAAGAGTGATGGCTTCTCTACCCTCCATTGCAGTATCAGGTACACTGACTTCTGTGGGTAGATGGTGAGTAGAAAGGATCTGGCAGGTTAGGGATTTGACTCAATTGGCAGATACTGCCTGTCCATTGCCGTATCAGGTACACTGACTTCTGTGGGTAGATGGTGAGTAGGCAGATATGGCAGGTTAAGAATTTGGCTCAATTGGCAGATACTGTCTGTACCTGTCATTCGCCTTCTTTTCCATATGAGATTGCTTATCTCAAGTCACTTTTTCCCTTGTTTAAGGCATATGTGCCCACTGCCCACATAGCTGCTTTTTAACTCTCCTGCTCCTGGTATCCGATTTTCCAGATGTTAAGTTTCCTTATTGTAGCTTAAGATACCCCTATCATTTACTTAAGGATTAAGCACATTTCCTTTTTCTTCTACTAATAAAACCTGCTCTTCAGACCCAAAGAACTTCACATAAATAAAGTAAACATTGCTTGAGTTAAGATTTCTTCTTTCCAGAATACTGATAGAGCCATGTGCAAATGCTTTTCCTCCAGCAGACAGAAAACTTGGCAACATTTTAGGGCATTGCCTTCTGATCTGAATTGCAAATGATGGGCAAACTATGACCCCTAAATGTGTGTGTGTGTGTGTGTGTGTGTGTGTGTGTGTGTGTGTGTGGACCCAGGATGGAGTCATGATTAGCAAAAGTTGGCAGCATCATTCCCAGCTATTTTTAGGCAGGAAACATTTAAGCTGGATTCATACATAAAAATAGTTTGTATTTGGATCGAGTATTAGGTTAACACAGACCCCACATTTTGGAAATCATAGTTAATTTCTTACTGCAGTGATAAGTTGGCTAAGGCACTGCAGATATTTCCTGTATTAAAATTAGTAGAATTCCCAGAAAGCAATGTTTGTAGTTCAACAATATGTGAAGCCGGAGTGCCAAAGCTTGGCTTAATCTAGTCTTAGCATGCTGGTTGACCCCAGTTTGTCATGGATTATTTAATCCCCGCCCCAAATGCCCCCGTCTGTGAGACATGGGCATCTTTAGTTTATATCAACACTTCAGCCACTGTGTCCTTCACTCCCCCTAAAATGGTTGTGAACTTTCTAATTGCTGAACCTCTGGAAATAGCACTCTTTAGTGCCTTGTTTCTTTCAAACTAAAAAGCAAATTCAATTAGATTTTGAAAATGCAAATGTGGGATGCCCATGAGCAAACTGCTGGTGCAAATCTGAACAGTATTTTATGTTAGCTTTAGCACTTAAATTCTGTGTTGAGCTTAAATTTAGTTTAAAACTTGATCATCCACTTTTAAAATCTTGAGATCAGTAGAAATCAGGACAATATGTTTTTAAAGGAATACTAGATACACTTTTATAGGTCACATCCTGTTTCTCTATGTATAAAAGTGTAAGGGCTTGCAGCAAGAGGGAAAAAATGGTTTTCTTTTTTTAATGTTAATTCTGAAGCAGGTCTTTAGCTGTGTTTCTTGAGTTCCCGGTAAGGTTTGCATAATAAATAGTATCACAAACTAGATAACCACATCTTAGTTTAGTACATTGTGAAACTTGGCCACTGTTTAATATCTGCGCTTTATTTTGAGCTACAGTTTACACATTAGGCTAAAACATAGTGTATTTCGATCTAGGATTTTGTAGAACTCTAACCAATGTATTTAGTTGTGGGTTCATTGCATCATGTGAATGCAGGCAATAGGGTTAACTGAGTAAACTATAGTTTAATTCATCATAAGTGAACATGTGAGAAAACAAATAAGCACATTGGCTATCTGAATCAAAATAATGGGATCCAACTGAAGGCCTCAGACACCAAAGAAATTATTCTGGTGCACTCCACAATCAAACCAAACATTATAAATAAAAGGAAGACTTTATTAAATGCACAACTGAAAAGTAAGCAAATTAATTCTATATTTAATTTTATTTAAATGCGAGTACAAAATTATTTTGATATACATCCAATGGGACATAAATTAAAACATTACAAATAAAAGGGCATTATTAATTGCACAAATAAGATAGTAAACAATTATATGTTTAATTTTAATTAAATGTAAATATATAATTAAGTTAAATTTAGATTGTTGGAATGCCACTGTGGATCATGAATTAAAGACCAAATATAGCCATTCTGGAAAAGATTACATACCTTTTAATTAGCACATAGTCCAGTGGTTTTATTCTTGATTGCATGAAAATGGCTATGCTATTTAAAGACATTCGAAGACATTTTTAATTGTCAGTGTCTTTCTTACTTCTTGAATTTTTGTGTAATATTATCCAACCAAGAGATAAATTTCCTAGGTGATGTACTTGGCCCAAGGTCTGCTTTGATTGCTTCTGTTGAACAACTAAAACTATTGCTTCGATTTAGCTTGTCCACAAATCTCATCTACAATCACAATCTTCTCTTTCTATACTCTAATTACATACTTGAATTTAAAAAATCTCATTTCCACTCTTTATAGTATTACAAAGAAAGCAGACTCAAACCTATATGGTACTATACGTAGAATACATCAGCGTGTTCAATGAGAGGCACCTCTAAATATGCATCCATAAAACTGTTCTGCCTTTTAAAATTAATGCATTATATGGGTTGCAGTTAACATTTTTATAGATGTCCATTAGAATGAAAATGCATATATCCTGGACATTCTCAATATTGTTGTTGTTTTGCATTCATGAGAAAAGCAGAAGTAGAAACATTTAATTTAGAGCTTCAAGTACAATTCTATTTTGTTACTCTTTTGCAAGCCAAAGTACAGCTGGTTGTAATATCCTGGAGAAATTGACAGTGTGGAATAATTACTATATGAACAGTAGGTCATCTGAAGTTCATTCCCATGATTATTACATAAAAGGCAAAACTCTTTGAAGGCAATATAGTTGATGATCTCCAATCCTGAAAAACATTTATAGCTAAATGCAGATGGTTATGAAAGAATAAAGTCCTACACAGTATTACAAACTACAATTCAGTGGGTGGAGGCTTTTACGTGCCTTAAGTCAAGAACAACTGCCTTTGATGTGCAAATAAGAATGAGTCGGTTCTGAGATTTTTATGCTTATAATCAGAGGTGGGCTGCACTTACCTTAAGAACCGATTCACTAATTATGAGCATGTGCCAGAGGTGGTTGCTGCTGGTTCGGCCCGGCTCAGCCAAACCGGTAGTAGCAGCGGCAAGAGGCTCTGCCCACCCTCCTGGACACTTCTGCGCATGCGCAGAAGCATTGCACCCAAACGTGCAGGGAAGTGCACCCAAACCAGTAGTAATTAAATTGGCAACCCACCTATGGCGCGCGCGCATGCGTGCATATGCTTCGCACGTGCCTCTTCAGGGCTGAAACAGACCTTCAAACACGTCCTATGTGTTGGTCATTTATGGACTGGTCAAATCCTTGGACCTAAATCTGAATTATATGGGCAGCACATGAGATACCCTCAGGGTATTTATTGTGGTGCTAACCAATTACTGTGTGATATTATTCTGATGTTTGTTTGATATTTATCATGTGGGGCTTCCTGGACTAATCATAAATGCAATATTCTTAATAGTTCTGAACTTTTTCAAAATATTAGAATTTCACTTAAAATGGTATATATGTAACTAGAAACATGTCTTTCTCTCATGCAAGTGTAAACCAGTGGGCCTAGTAGCATTCTTTCATTTAAGAGTACATACTTTGAGACATTATTTATAATACAATATATAAAATATGGTACGGAAATAGTTTTTTCACATAGACTACTACTACTACTACTACTACTACTACTACTACTACTACTACTACTACCACCGTACTACTACTATCAATTTAAGGAAAAATGTAGCCTTTCCTGTTGTTTTAATACTGTATGAAAAAAGCTTGGTTTTTAAAGTATGATTTATTAATTAAGCCAGATGGTTAGGTTAAAATTTCATGCCTAAACTGATATGTGTTCCTAAATAAATCACAATATTCCTTTGATGGGAATTCAACTAATTGTGACTTATTCACAAGTCCTGTCATAGAAAACTAAAGCTGAATCAAGGGAAAGAAGAAATTATCTCTGCTATTTGGGGTGGGGGAGAAACCTGTAACTTCTTTTCTCAGAATCTGCAAAGGGATCTGAGTAGGGTTAGGTATAGAGATAGTGCTTCAATTTGTGGATTTTCATAATAAAAATACCAAGTTTCATACAGGCAATATTTCACATATGCGGTACAGGTACTGAAATTTATTTCAAAATGTTGGTAATACAGGGTCAGTGCATTTTTTAAAGGTACAGTGTCTTTTGAATTAGTGGGGGATAGGCTTTCTGGAGCAGTGCAAATTAATACAAACAAACGGCAACCACATGGCAGCTGTCTGTAGTGGTTGAGATCAAGTAGCATCCACATGGAGAATCAGAGGTGATACAAGCTTAGGTTGAAATGGGCTAGGCCCGTGATGGAGAACCTATGGCACGTGTGCCACAGGTGGCACCCAGAGCCCTCTCTGCAGGCACACCAGCCGTCGCCCCAGCCCAGCTCCACCGCACATGCGTGTGCACCTCCTACTGGCTAGCTGGCCTTTGGGTCTCTGCCATGCATGTTTGGGGTGCATGCGGAGGATGCACGTGTGCATCTGCGGGCCCCTGCATGCGGGTGGCACTTGCATTGCATTTTGGGGGTTTGCGCATGTGCACACGCCCCCCCCCCCCGGTATCCTGTTTTGGGCCTGGAAGCCTCCTGCGTCAGCCTGGAAGCCAAAACAGAGCATGGCGGTACTATGCAATCCTCCCGTGCCCCATTTTGAGCCTGGAAAGCCTCCTGCATCAACCTGGAAACCAAAAATGGGCGAGGGGGGGGACGCACATGCATGCGGGTAGTGGTGATGGTGGGCATGTGCGGTGGGGAATGCGCGGGGCGCTTGCATTGCATTTTGTGGTTTGGTGCGTGCGCAATTTGGGTACTCGGCACCAAAAAGGTTAGCCATAACTGGGCTGGGCTGTTCCCAACTACGCCTCTCATACACGATTTTTTAAAAAAAAAAATCACTACACAACGTTGTATGCACAGAAGTATGAGCTGTGTCTTAACACTAGAAAATCAAGTTCAGCCAACTATTTATGAATCAAAATACATGTAGCTTTAAGGTGTGCTAATTTTCCACCGGTTTCTTGAAGAGTTGATAAAGCTAAACTTAGCATTTTCGGAGAATGTAGCTTTTCTAACTTCATCCATCCATCAATGGTTTTAAAGAGAGGGGATTAGTCTGGGCCTGAGAAGGTAAATTAAATGATGATGAGCTTCAGTACTTCTGAAGGAACTGTTCTCATTTCCCCTGGGTCGGAACGCAGATCCCTGAGATGAACTGAGTGATCCCTGAGGGAAAGCATATTATCTCTGTTACAGAAAACCCCAGGTGGCAGAGGCTATGCTCTCCTGAAATTTGTCAGGGAAGAAAGCTTCAAGAAACTCCTAAGAAAATGGTAAAAGACAAAAGGCACATCACTATTGATTAGCCATTGATTAAGTCTTTCCCAAAGTCTTTTAAGGAAGAACATTTTCTTTTTTTCTCTTGCCTTTGCCTTTAAGGAGCTAATTAAGAAAATGAAATAGAAATAATAGGAATAAGCTTAGCAGCACCTTCATAGATTGAGTACTGCATTGGGGTTATGCTTAAGGGGTGGGGGGGGGCTGGAAGGCATACCCGACTATGACATGGTACCAGTGGTGGGTTCCTGCCGGATCGCACCGGATCGCGCGCTCCCTTTCGGCGTTGAACCTGGAAGTACATTCTTGCCCCGCCCCTGGCGACGGGACGACGCTTGCCTGCGCTCCACCAGCTCGGCTGGGACCGAAGACGTTTCCTCAGCGGAGCGGAGCGCCTGAAAGGGACGCAGGCTCAGCCTGCCAGGCTGCCACCGCTCCACTGAAGACATTGCTGAGCAGAGAAACGTCTCCGGTCCCAGCCGAGCTGGTGGAGCGCAGGCAAGCGTCGTCCCGTCGCCAGGGGCGGGGCAAGAACGTACTTCTGGGTTCAGCGCCGAAAGGGAGCGTGCGATCCGGTGCGATCCGGCAGGAACCCACCACTGCATGGTACGCTTAAAATTTTAAATAGGTTACCTTTGGTTGGATCCATGAGTAGAGGTAGAGCACTCTGAACTCCAACATAGTTGGGGCACCCATATCAGAGGTGGGTTGCTGCCAGTTCGGCCCAGTACGGCTGAACCGGTAATGGAATTGAGGCCTGCCTGGATCGCAGTGACCCAGGCCTGACACCCCCCCAAACCTGTTCTCCGGTGTCTTCTGCCATTGTTGGCATGGTTCTGCGCACGCGCAGAACAATTTTTAGTCAAATGCACATGTGCAAGCAACCTGTGCCCAGGTGCGCAAGCATGCACGCAGCGAACCGGTACTAACCGGTTCAGGAACCCCCCCGATCCATATCTATAATAGTCATTGGTAAAATACTTAGTAGCCACAAGGGCTTACTGAGGGGTCTCTAATGGTAATAGGTATGATCTTGAGAAGTAAGGAGAAGAAATACTGCCTAAAGAACCATGGTGGCATAGGGGTAGAATACAGTACTGCAGTCGAACTCACTGCTCACTTCAGGAGTTCGATTCTGAGTGGCTCAAGGTTGGCTCAGCCTTCCATCTTTCCGAGGTCAGTAAAATGAGGACCCAGATTGTTGGGGGCAATAGGCTGCTTAACTGCTTACAGAGGGCTGTAAAGCAATGTGAAGCAGTATGTAAGTCTATGTGCTATTGCTATTGCTAGGGAACAATCAGTCAAGAGAGGGAGGAGCTCATGGAAAGAAACTTAGGAAAGACCCATCCTAATTGATCAGGGTATCAAAAGAGACACTGGGACATTTTTCCTTGCAGACTTGAAAGATTCTGTTCAGGTAATCGTACAATAAAACAGAATTAGTGTATCTGGTCATGTTTCCTGTTTGGTTTACCTGGGAAGGCTGACAGGATTTAACTTTGTGCCTGGCAGGACATGATGGCTCAGTGGCTAAGACACTGAGCTTGTTGATAAGAAAAGTCGGCAGTTCGAATCCCTAGTTCCATGTAATGGAGTGAGCTCCCATTATTTGTCCCAGCTTCTGCCAATCTAGCAGTTCAAAAGCATGTAAAAATGCAAGTAGAAAAATAGGGACCACCTTGATGGGAAGGTAACAGCGTTCCATATGCTTTCGGACAGCACTGGCTCTTCAGCTTTGAAACGGAGATGAGCACCGCCCCCTGGAGTCGGGAACAACTAGCACATATGTGCAAGGGAAACCTTTATCTTTACCTAGTTTCACTACACTAGAGTATCATCCTTGCCCAAGGCCCCATGCTGAGAAAGCTGATTTGAGTTTTGCCAATCTGATGTTCCTGTAAGTCAGCGGTTCTCAAATAGTGGGGCGCGCCCCCCTGGGGGGGCACGAGGCTCCGTAAAGGGGTGCGCGATGGCTCCCTTTCCATCTGGGTGCAACGGCGGCGAAGGTGTGGGCGAGGCATAATATATCCCGCCTGGAAGTGGCAGCACTTCGGACTGTGGATTTTCATTGGAGCCGCGGGCTGGAGCTATGCAAGAAGCCTGCTCGGGCGGGGGTGGGAGGGAGGGAAGCATGGGACCGCCCGTCTTCGCCACCGCCTCTCCTTCGCCCCTCGTACCGGGATGCCGCCAAGGGCCTGGCAGAATATATCCCGGCTGGAAGAAGCAGGACAACAGCCGCCGCTACCAGGGGCGAAGGGGTGGCGATGGCGAGGACGGGCTGTCCCAGGCTTCCCTCCCTTCCCCCCCCCAGCCCAAGCAGACTTTTTGCACAGCTCCAGCCTGCGGCTCTGATGAGTCTCTGAGCAGTCCCCAGCGCTGCCACTTCAAGCCGGGAAGCGCAACAGCCGCTGTTGGGAAAGGGACAAAGGGGCGGCGGTCGCCCGATCTTGCCACCGCCACCCCTTCGCCCCTGGTAACGGCGACTGTTGTGCTGCTGCTTCCAGCTGGAGGAGCTGCTGGCAGGGAGGGAGGGAAGAAGGGGCGGAGGGCAGAAGGGAGGTGGAAGGAAGGAAAGAAAAGCAGACACGCCGGAGGGAAAGAGGAAAGAAGGCAAGCAGGCAGGAAGGAGGCAGAAGGAAGGAGGGAAGAATGGAACTGGAAGGGAGGCAGGAAAGGAGGGAGGGAGAAAGGAAGGATAGGAGGATAGGGAAAGAGGAAAGAAGGCAGGCAGGCAGAAGGGAGGGAGGTGCAAGGAAGGAAGGAAGCATAGATAAGCAGGAGGGAAAGAAGGCAGGCAGGCAGGGGGAAAGAGGAAGGAGGGAACTGGAAGGGAGGCAGGAAGGAAGGGAAGGAGGAAGGGAGGGTGGAAGGAAGGATAGACAAGTAAGAGGGAAAGAGGAAAGAAAGCATGTGACTAAGGTGGGAGACGAGGAAAGACCGGTGTGCTATGTTATGCAGAGGTGTACTTATAACAATTTTATAGACAAATGATACTATTTACAGTTGCGCGGGGAGGGGGGCGCGAAATGTTTTCTTCTTCCTAGGGGGGGCATGACAGAAAATAATTGAGAATCACTGCTGTAAGTTAAATGCAAGTATGATTCTGACTAAATCTTTATGTAATACATGAATACAGTTGTTTTAAGTAATAATTGTTACAGTATGATAACATTACTTCTAAAAGATTAGACATTTAATCAAGCATATTAGTTATAACACAGTCTTGACTGCCAATATTCATTATACCTTGTTCCCATTTGTTCTTGGCAATTGGCAAAGAAAAGAACCAACTAAGCCAGTTGTAATATAACTAGGCACTCATGGAAAATTTGTTTCCTTAAGAGCAAGCAAATGCTGCCAGCACTAACATAACCAAAGTCTGTAGAGTTGCTTTAAGATACTCCAGTTCTCCTTTTTTTCTCATTAATTTATTTTTTCAATATATAAAATAAACAAAAATAGAAATAGGAAATTAAGGGAAGGAAAAGGAAAGGGGAAAAGAAGGTGTGAGCTACAAGGGGAAAAAAGAAAAAAAAAGGCATTATCTTCAGATTTTAGCACAGCACAAGATAAAGACACTCCAGCTTCAACTTTTTGCTTTTGCTTTTACACATTAATATATAACTAGGCATTTTTATAATGACAAATCTATCTGAGCAACAAAACCAAAGTCAATTTTTCATTTTTTTATCACAAGCACAAAATCCAGAAGTGACATCCAAGTGAAAAGTGTACATATATATATATATATATATATATATATATATATATATATATATATATATATATATATATATATTCAAAGAGGAATATATATATATATATATATATATTCCTCTTTGAATAAAATAATCAATTTAACAATTTATCCTTTATCTTCCTTGTTATGGAAATTGTATGTACTTCTATTTGTACCAAATAATCGTTGTGAACTATTGCCATCTATTCTCCTGACCTTTCAGCCCAAAAGTTACATCCTAGTATCTGTACAAATCATTCTGAAGCTCTTCCTAACCGTTTTAGCTCCTAATAAGCTGCAGTACCTACTCTCATTGTTTTGCATACAGGTAGTCCTCAACTTACAACCACAACTGTCAGTAGAATTTCTGTTGTTAAATAAATCATTCCTGATTTTACGAGCTTTTTTTGCCTCCCTCATTGATTTCGTTTGTTGGGAAGTCGCAAATGAAGATCACATGACTCCAGGACGCTGCCACTGTGATGAATACATGCTGGTTGCCAAGTACTTGAATTTTGATCATGTGACTCTGGGGATGTTGCAACAGTTGTAAGTGTGGATCGGCCATAAGTCACTTCTTTAGTGCCATTGTAATGTTGAATGGTCAATGGTCACTAAACGAATGGTGGTAAGTCAAAGACTTCCTGTATTGCTACTTCTGTCCTTTGTACACACATTTAGCGGTTTTCATTTCTTTTTAATTTTTCAGTCTAGAAAGTCATGTATTAATCTGGGAAATGAAAACCAAAAGTCATAGACTGTACGATTGGTTGCTGTGGGTGCAAAAGGGGAGTTTCCCCTTTTCTCACCTTTTTCTTCTGTGTGCTCTGTATGCTGTCTGAAGTATTTACCTCATGATGTTCCTGTGTACCAGAACTATCCTGTCTACTGTAAATATAAATGTCAAATACATGTATTTATATAAAACTACAAGTTCGTGTCAGTGTCTCTGACTTCATTTGGACAATTCCCTGACATATATAGATCTGCTAAACAGCTCCAATGTATATGACCCTAGGCAGAGTGCACGAGTACACCAGTACAAAATTAATATCTCTTAAAGGTAAAGGTTCCCCTCGCACATATGTGTTAGCCGTTCCTGACTCTAGGGGGCGGTGCTCATCTCTGTTTCAAAGCCGAAGAACCAGCGCTGTCCAAAGACATCTCTGTGGTCATGTGGCCGGCATGATTAAACGCCGAAGGCTCATGGAATGCTGTTACCTTCCCATCAAAGGTGGTCCCTATTTTTCTACTTGCATTTTTAAATGCTTTCGAACTGCTAGGTTGGGCAGAAGCTGGGACAAATAATGGGAACTCACTCCATTACACGGTACTAGGGATTCGAATCACCGCACTGCCAACCTTTCTGATTGACAAGCACAGCGTCTTAGCCACTGAGCCATCATGTCCCTTCTAATATCTCTTAAGATCCCTTAAAACTTGGCAGCTCAAAATCACAGTGAAATCAATCACCAAAACAATAAGGATATACCTATCCACCTATACATGAAAGACACGTTGAAATAAAAACATTTTGAGGGCATTCTTGAATACAAAACAGGTGGGTGCAAAATGGAATGAGGGAGCATATTTTTATAAGACAATGCCCACCAACAAGGAGGCCTGACTCCCAGTCTAAACCCCCTTACCCTCCCATGGGTGAAAAAATCCAAAAAGTGCCTTCCTTGATGTTCAAACTGGATGGGCAGAATTGTATTTGGCAGGATAGTCCCTGATCTCTCCTGGTAGTAAGGCACACTCTATGAAGTTACTATTTGCTTAGCCAATATTTTGATACAAAGGCATATCCATAGTATTCCATAATAAAGAAACAAACCACACACACACAAAACCATTGCAATACAAACATTTCGCAGTCTGCAAACCATGAAACCATGCCGAGGACACAGATGTGATGTTGAGGAAGTGTTGCCAGGACTTTGCAACAGGTTTGCAAGGTAACACCCATTTTGTGTTATATTAACTGCCAGAAAGCTTGCAGATTCAGCTCAAAGTATAATATTAAACATTCCAGGTTACATGGCTGAGATAGGATCATTCTCCAATTGGATTCTGCTTCACCCATCCTGTGACAGAATCTAGAGAAAGCTTGCTAAATATACCATTTTGTGTAACGGGGGAGGTGTGTGGACTAGAAGGGAGTCCTTTTTTGTGGTTGTTCCATGCTGTGGCCTACACTTTTCCCATAGTTTTAGATCCCAAAAGCATGATTATTATTTCTTAACACAATATTTTGATTATCTAGAAATACTGATAGATTTGGCATTCCTGGCCAAATACATGTGTGCCCAGGTTTGTGTGACTGTGTGTTTGTGTGTGTGTTGGCCAAGATGGGAGTTGAAGGCCACCCGCAGCTTTGAAACAGTCACACTCTCTTACCTCAGTCCCCTTACAAGACTGTTTTTGTGAGGGCAAAATACTATGGTTTGTCATACAGTCAACCAGATGTGTAGACTACATTAGCTACCCAACTCCCACAATGCTGAGAAGATGGAATGCTGTATTATATGTGCCTGTCTGAGTTCTGGAGCAAATGCAAGTTGTATATCTAATAATTAAAATAACTGCACAGTAATTTAAGGTAGACAACTGACTTGCATCTATTCCTTCTTCAGTGAGGTTATTTTCTTGTTGCTCAGTTACATTAAGCCAGTTTATGACTTCTCTTTGGATCTGCTAGATTAATTTGATTAAACCTGGTTAATGAGGCAGTATCAATCAGTAATTATTTGTGAAGAGTCATGAGTAACAAGCCACTGCTATATTAATTTGCTTCCATTAAAAGACAAGCAATAAAATATGGCTGTTAAAGAAGAATGCAACTGGGTTTGAAACAGGATAGTTCATTGTTTCTCAGTCTTGTAAACTTTAAGACATATGGGCATCAAGTCCCAGAATTCTCCAGCTAGAATACTGACAGGAGATATTGGAGAGTTGAAGTCCACATATCTTAAAGTTGACAAGGTTGAGAAATACTGGAATGATGTTTTACTGTCATGGATTCACAGAGCGAGGCATCAAACTCTATTACACTGTGGGTTTTTTTGTCAACTTTGTAACATGTGGACTTCAACTCCCAGAATTCTGCTTGGGAATTCTGGGAGTTGAAGTTCACATGTCTTAAAGTGGCTAAGGTTGAAAAACACGGCTCTAAAAGAGAAGCTTCTCTAGAGAGAAACACTTCTCCTTAGAGAAGTTTCTCTCTCCACCCCCACCCCCCACACAAAAGAATGCTGTCTTTTCCTCTGCACCACTTGCTTTAAAATTTTTGGGAACTTTGTTCTTAACTTATAACAGCATAATTATCAGTTACCATATAAATATGACACACAGAAAGCCACAGTGAAGTTCCCTGAGGATGGACTTCAGCATGAGTCCAAAAGCTTGGGAGACGAAACCTCTGGTCTCTGTCAATGATCCAACTTGGATCTGGAAAGTATATAGCCTGTTGTGAGGAATGAATGTCAAAAGGAAGCAAAAATAGTTATGTATAACATCTACTGTTATCCAGAACTGAGTGTTGAATATGTCAAGAAACTCTCAATAATTCGAACATGATGGAAATTGATACTTAAGAAACACAAAAATATAAAGTCAGGAATGTACAGGAACTGACTGAATATTGATTTAGGACTAGCTCATAAGAATAGAAAGGAATAAACTAGATTTAGCTGTAAAAATCTTTTCCTTATTTAATGCCTTCACTCCTTTAGCTTACTATTCCTTTTTTTGCATGATGTTGCTAACTCCAAAATGAAATAGTATGAAGTAGACGGGTGTCCATGTGTGAGGTAAACTAAAAAATATTTGTGTGTGAACCCATATTTTGTTCTACATAACAAGAAAAATAAAGGACTGATAATTTCACCACTATAATTAGTATTATTTTTATTCATGTTATTTTAGGTTAATAATAAGAATAATAATTGTTTTTGAAAGGAAATAATAAATTTCCTTTCCAAGTTTTCTGCAGACTTTGGTATAACTATTATGAAGCCCAAAATGTGAAGTAGATAACCACTTTGTATGATACCCTTCTGCATGGATTTTTTGAGGATTACAGTTGTTTATAATTTTATTAAGGTAATATAAAGGTAAAGGCTTGCTAAGCAAAGTGCTGTCTTGAATAAGTAATGAGATTATTGATTTAAAATATTTATGTGCAAATATTTATATTCTGCTTTTTATTAGTAGAGTTTACATAGCCAAAATAATGAAAAAACAGAATAGAAACAGTTTAATGCCTGATGAAAGTTAATCATATCAACAGTTCCTTAATAGAAAAGACAAGCTGTTTTTTGCTCTTTTGTGCTAATCATACTGGTATGAGATAGTTCCTCAGATAGCTTGGATTCATGGCATGAGTGACTTTAAAGGAGATAATCTTTTTGAATTGAACCTGGAAGCAAACTGGCAACCATTTAGTTCATGCAACAATGGTGTTACACTGGCCACCCTACAGGCCTCTACAACTGTCCACAATGCTGCATTCTATGCCAGCTGTAGCTTCTGAATACTCAAGGGCAGTCTAATATAGAGCATAATTATTGAAGTAGCCCAAACATGATATGACCAAGGCATGAGTGATTGAGTACTGGGCCTCATGTTACAGGAAAACTTGTGCAACTGGCACAGAACCTGAAGTTGTGCAAAGGCTCTCCTAGCCACAACTGCCACTCGCTAGAAGAACCCACAGATTGCGAGGCTTCAGTGGAAATGTGCATTTCATCATCATTATTTTTTCCATTTTTGTCTGTTTCAGTTGATGCGTTACTTTCCACACAGGTTAATATGGTAGTTGATTTCTCTGAGTTCTTCCACGAAATGGTTTTGGCCCATAACTGTACCGTGAACTACATTTGTACTTATAGGAGAGAATATAGAATTTGATCTGGGGCAGGCCATAAAATTTGTATTTTTCTTCTCTTTTATATATATATGCTTGCTCTATATATTTCTCTAAATATTTTGTTCTATAAGTGCTTCTATAAATTGATGCTGTCCTGTGGCTCCTTTAATTTAACCTTCAAATATGTTGTTTTTCTTCTAATATAGGCAAGTGGTTTCCTCGCTAGTCCTAAAGGAGCTGCAACTCTGAATTTTTCAGCCTTCCACATTTTCCCTTTTAATCTTTTGTTGTCCTTTGCTTAGCCGTTTGTGGTGGTTTGTCTAGACCTTGTCATGGGGTGTTTTCCATGACCACCAGTTGGAGGAATTGATAAAATGCATATTCTGCTTTTTGCTCTGAGAAGTTAAATTATTTCAAATAATTGGATCTATAGAATCAATGCCATGAACTAGTGATAACATCTGAAATGTCTTCAGTCATTCCACAAAGGGCCAGGGTCATAAGTGTGCCAATAAAAGTCCCATTTTTCTCATTTGTTTTTTACCGCTCCAGCCTGGTGCTCTAGTGCGTTAGACTCTACAATCATATCATTGTAGCAAGCATAACTGCAGTATTTATTTAATTAGACGTGTATGCGGCTGCCCAATTCTTTGGTCATTATAGACCATGCTTATTAAGAAAATGAGAGAAATGCGTAAGAAGGGTACAGAATCAATAAGGAGTATCATAATAGGACTTTTGATACAACAAACTAGTTTGCCTACAATTGATTGTATAAAACCAAATTGGTATGTAGTGTCTACCTTCACAAGATAAATGAGGCACAAATACTGTGGCTCGGCACAGTAACTATTTTAAAATGGTGACCTAACTAAATGTGTGGACACAATCTATATTTAAAGATTATTTCGACAGGGCTGCTCTTCTTATGCATGATTGAGATAATTAAGTGAAGTCATTATAGGAGATGTGTTAAACCATGGCAGCCAAAAGGCACCCAATTTACATGTGATGAAATGAGCTGTTATCTCGCAGAATCTTATGCCGTTTAATACAATTTATCAGTCAGGAAAGCCGCTACCCGATGGAATTAAGTGAGTAAATCACAAGCCATTGAAGGCACACGCTTTGAAGCAGAAGGTCTAACGAAAAAACGGCCTCCGAAATTCGCCAAGGCAGAGCGCGTCCGGTGACCTCACTGGCCAAGGCCACCCCCTCCAAGGCTGCCCACGAGACCAGGAAGAACGAAAAGGGGAATTTGGGGACGATCCCTGGGAGGTGTCCGGCGAGACGGAGGGAGCGCGTCAAGAGCAGGTCCTCTTTTGACGATAAACGGATTTTGCAGAGAGCCCCTGAAGGCCCCTCTTTCCACGCCCTCGCCGGCTCCTCCTCTCCGTTTGCCGGTGCTTCGAGCCTCGGGAGCGGCCAGGAGGAGGCTATAAGAGAGACCGGAGGGGCTCGTCGGGCGGCGCTGCTGGCCGACTCTTCACTCATGCAGCGCCGTCGCCGGAGGGGGGGAGCCGCGCGGAAGCACCGAGGGAACAAGTGAGGCGAGGAGGAAGGACCCCCCGCTGCTACACCACCTCCGCCCTCCCCCCCCCCACGAGTCAGCCGTCCCCTCAGTGAACGCCGCCGCCTCTTTCTCCTTTCTCGCCTCAGTCGGCTCGCCTGGAAGCGAGGCGAGGAGGGGGCGGACCATGCGCTGGAAGCGGAGCCCTTGGAGGCCCTGGCGGCTTCCCCGGCGGTCGTTGCTGGCCGCTCTCTTCTTTTTCTCGCTCTCCTCCTCGTTTCTCTACTTCGTCTATGTGGCGCCCGGCATTGGTAAGGGTCGTGCGGCGCGGTTGGGGAAAAAGCGGCTCAGTCGTCTCCGGGTTGCCCAGGGAGGGGCGGCGCGCCCGGGACGGAGACGGCGCTTCCCCGCCCGGCCTTGGCTAGTGAGAAGGAACGGCGGGAGAGGTAGAGAGAGAGGAGAACGTCGGGCAGCCGAGGGCGGGGGGGTCTTTTGAGGGGAGATGGGGGGGAGGGCGCGCGATTTTGGCGCGCGTGCGCCCTCCGCGGGCGAGGGTTGTGGGGCTGAGGGGAGTCTAACGGTAGCGCAGGAAAGGGGAGGGTACTGAACACCGCCTGAGGTGGTGTGGGGCGCCAGATTCAGGCCGCCGCTGCCGCTATTGCAGCGCACGGTGGAAAAGCGGCCGTGTTGCCCACCCGTTCCCTGCCTCCCGCCCGCTCCAGTTGCCGCAGCCAGGGGTGGGGGCTCGGTGCCTGAGGTCTCTTGCCCCTCTCTTCCAAAATTTCGCCAACGGGCATCGATGAAGCGCGCTCTTCCTCTTCCTCACAAAACACATTTCCTCTCCCCCCACGAGTAAGTTATTGGCGACATGGACTCTTGGAGGCTGCAGCCCACAAGAATTCCTGGTTCTGAGCCTCAAAAAACGAGAGTTCTCATAAGGCTGCAAAAAAGGAATATACTTTGGTCCCTGAAGCGCTTTTCCTGTTATTTGGACATTATGTATGTATGTGTATATATATATATATATATATATATATATATATATATATATATATATATATATATATATATATATATATATATATATATATATATATATATATATATATATATATATATATATATATATATATATATATATATATATATATATATATATATATATGTATATATGTCTGTAGTCCATAATATAGTCGTGTCGATTTAAAAAAAAATCGTTTGAGCACATTGAGTTTTTTTTCTTTTAGTATATTTTGTGGGGTGGGGGCCACTTTGTCCTTTAAGATAGTATCTCCTCCTTTTATATATGGTGGTGAATATACCTAATACTCTTAACCCCTATTTCCCCCACGACAACCCTGTGAGGTGGGTTGGGCTGAGATAGAGTGACTGGGCTAAAGTTACCCAGCCAGATCAGTATCAAACATTTCCCTGACATCAGCAGAAACGGGTTTTTTCTTCTCCCTTCTCTCCTTACTACTGTATTCTTTTTACATTGTTATTCTCTGGCTTATTTCATTTTGCCCCTGCTCTTTTTATCTTTGACCTTGATTAATTCAGCTGTTTATTCCCCTAAATTCTACATACAAAATGGAAGGTGGGATAAGATTCAGGGTTGAATTGGGAAGGTGAATTTAAAAAGGATGTTTGTATTCCCCCCCTTTTTTTTCTTTTACAAAAAAGCATCATGGAAATATTTGCTTGATATATTTTTTAGCTCATATTACGGTAGTAGGTAGACAGTATAAAAAACACAGGAGGTATACAAGCCTTTACATTGACTACAGATTGTGATCAGAGTTTGGTCAAGTGATGATTGTTAAAGTGATTTAAAAACAGTAATGTTGACTGCTATTTTCTCCCTTCTTTCTCCTTTTGCTCATATTATCAAGTGTCAGTATTCTGCCAATAGTCAATTGTTAGCTTTTGGTTAATAGAGGTGTTCTGCTAATCTTCAGATATTTCTTGCAAATATCTTTAGTTCATGCTAAAATGATTTACAGTTTCTTTAACAGATCATGCTTTTGGGGCTGCTTATTTCTTTGTGAGATAGATTTTGAGAAGTTTCTCATTGCTCTCTGGTGTTCATGCATATTTTTATGTGGCTTAAAATTACAGAATTCAATCTTAAATTGGTCACATTTTACTCTAAATGACAATGCCAAAATAACAATTTCCTAGAGATGAATAGTAGGCAACAAGAATGGCTTGGAAGTATAGTGTTCCTTTGCAAACACTTGCAGATTAAATTTGGTCTTGATCCAGTTAAATGCTAGTAGCTGTCTATCTACATGTGTCAGTACTATAAAGTTGCTTTCCTAGTGTGTGTGCCCTGTAGATGTCCTATGCATCCCTTTAAGTCATATTGAGTGAGGAATGAGTAACTGATAAATTGCTTTTACATCAGGAAAAAGTTTCTAAATAACAATTTTCCTGGTAGTATGAATATTATTTATATGATGCAACATTTAAATTTAATTTAATTTTTATTGGTATTTTAGAATAGAGCATCAGATCTAACCATTTAAAGTCAAGTCTCTGGTGTGGATTTTTTCATTGTCACAAAAGACAGTCTGGATATTGATAATATTTGCTTAATTGATTACTTTTGGTGAACAGTAGTGTTACACAAAAACAACTGTTGCTCAAGACAATGGTGTATAACCCGTCTATCTTGTATTCTGTGGGACACAATATCCAACAAAACTTTGCAGAAAGTTTAATAAGCTTGAATGCTATTTTTTATTTTTTTATTTTCAACCTGCATTGACTACATAATAAATATGATACTTGATATCTGTGTTAACTATGTAGAATTACTTATTTTGTTAAGACTTAGAGCTTTCCTTTGTGATGAAAAATAAGTCCTAAAATAGTTAAAAACAGAATGAATTAATAATAAAGAATTCATAAGCAAATGCATAACTGCCATAGAACAAACATATTTCACAGAGAGGCACCTCCCATATCTATGTTGATTCTCAGTTTGCTTATACATTTCATCCTGGAGGAAAGGCATATTCATTGAATTACAGTGGCCTCTGAATGCAATTTTTTATGACTTTGTTATATAAGAGCTGCTCTAGAGATAAAAGTGTCCTTGGACTTGCAAAGCAAAGCTTATTTGTACTATAACAATTTTTTCTCAACAGAACCTTTACATAATTATTTCTTAAACTTCCTTTTGTCCTATGTAGGAGACTTTTAGATGTTTTGCTGCCTCTGTAAACTTAATACTGGAAATACCTACTGAATAATTTATTGCTGTCTGGAGAGCTTGTGATACATTTAGTTAATACTTTAGTTTATTTATTTATTTTTGTTAGTCTCCCTTCTTTTACTTAACTATTACATTCATTTTTGATCTTTGGGCATCATTTAATTCTCTCTCTCTCACACACACACACCACACACACACACACACACACACACACACACCTCATCCCTAAAAGCTTTAACAACACTGCTAAAGTGATTTAGAAGACCAGTGAAAAGGAATATATTCCAAAGGCAATTAACCATGAAAAGGCAGGACTATCAACAAGATCTGTTGCTGGTTGAAATTCTTGTCCTTTTTATGTTATTACTTTAACACAGGGGAACATTAGGGAATAAGGTTATAATCCTAGAAATATTTTTATGATTCCTTATATCTGAGCCATGGTAATCTGATGGTTGTCTGGAATATGGGTTATTGATATGAAACTGAACCTATTCTGATTACCCAGATGGATGATATAGGATTGTTGGTTCTCTATTCTAAGAAGTTTTTGCAGGTGATTAGAGGACAGTATATCCTAGTTCTATCTTGTGTCCAAAAGGTAGCATTGGAAGACTATGCTATGCTTCAGTGCTTGTTTATAACAAATTCCCTCAATTTGAAAAACTCAAGATGTGTTGCACCACGGGAAGCTCCATTTGTGTGTGTGGGGGGGGGGGGGTACCTGCCACTTATGTAAATGAAGTGCACATGAGTGCAGGCAGCCACTGCATGTGTGGAGCCATCCCATCTCCCTCCTCCACTCTGCTGGATCATAAAGCCGGGAAGGTTGAAGACCCCTGGTTTAACACATTTGGAGGACTTCATGTTTGAGAAATCTAATCCATGATATAATGTACCATATGTACTAAATAACAATATTCTCATCCAAAACTTTGAAGTGATGTACCATCACTATCTTAAGGCATTCTTTATTTAATCTCAAATGAACAGCCTGACAATGTTTCCTGGTTTCAATTTACTTAGATATTATGATTAAGTCTGTGTAGGAAGGATATATATATATTTTGCTTAAATAATCAGGTGTGCATCTTGCGACCATTGCTTGTTATTAAATTACTTCTGGATGTATACATAGTGGTATTGCAAAGAGTATATTTGTATAGCTAGACTTAGTATATTGATTGTGTCTATACTTGACTTGGTTGTTCTCCATAGTGAGGGGGAGGAGTATCCAGATTGGGTTAACCTTGTCCTCTCACTGATTGGACTGAGTCAGACAAGCTCTTTGGGAACGCCCACTGGTCACTGGGTGCTACCCAGTTATCGACTCAGTCGACTCACTGGACGCTTGACCATTCTGATTCTCCAGGAAAAAAAAATTCAAAGCAAAGCAAGGAAAAGGTTTGGATCCGCGAATTTTGCCTCCCAGTGCCGCGTTATAGCCTCTGATCCCATCAAGGACTGCCACAAGCCCCTCAGGGGCAGCACGCTGCCCTGGCCACTGAGTGAGACCGGAGTCACTTAGTGAGGACTGTTGCCGGGCAAGCAGGGAAAGAGGGCACAAGCCTCCTGGAGGCAAGCCCTGCCGTGGAGGTTCGCAAACGCAGCAGCGCTTCCCCGTTCCCCTCGGGTTGAGCAGCGAACCGCGGCTTTCCCAAGCGCCGCGGAGCACCCACGCTCCCTCGACGTGGCCAGAAGAGCGCAGAGGAGCCGAAGAGGAGATCCCTGGCCACAGCGGCACCGGGCAGAGGCAGGAGGCTCGGAATCAAGCGGCAAGGGCGCGCAGCAGCTCTGGAGAGCCACAGCGGCTAGGTGAGCATTTTAAAAATTGTGCCCTTTCCTTTAAGCTGCGCGGCGTCATTTTGAAGCTGGGAGAACCCACAAGGTCCAAGATGGCGCCCGGCAGCTCCGAGGAAGTCCAGCAGCTGCAAATCCAGCCAGCAGCCCCACCGGAGGGGCAGAAGACCAGGCAACCAGGTCAGTAACCTTCCCAGAGACTGCCCATAGGAGGGAGGGAGGAAAGGCTAAATCCAAACAGAAGCACCTCTCCCCCAGGGCAGATCCAAGGGAAGGGGGGGGCAGAAACCTCCCAAGCCTGCCTCCAAGTACGAGAGGCGAAGGCATCAGACCTTGGAAAGGCTCTGCAAGAAGGCAAGTGGCCACAAGAGCACCCCAGGCATGGGCACAGAAGGGCAAGCTCCAGGATTCCTTCCCCCAACAAAGCTACAGAGGTTCCACCTCCGCGCCAGGGCTTCTCAGCGGAGAACATCTTTGATGAGCAGACCATCGAGGCAGACATGATACCTACGCCCAAGGCCTTCCTTGACCTGGACAACACCAGAGCCGACTGGCTCAGCCGGGCCGAAGCGGACAACGCAGTGTGGAGGCTGCAGCCGGCGAGGTTCGAAGAGGTGGAGCGCTTCGGATGCCCGGAGGTCGACCTCTTCGCCACTCCCCTCAACGCCCAGCTCCCGAGGTTCTTCTCCAGGTACTGGACACGGGGGGCGGACGCTCTCCGGTGCCCCTGGCCCAGGGGTCTACTGTATGCCTTCTCGCCTTTACCCCTGATCCCCAAGGTCATACGGAAGATCCTGCAGGAGGGGGCGGAAGTGGTTATGCTGGCCCTTCACTGGCCCCGCAGGCTGTGGTTTGCAGATCTCCAGTATCTGTCAGTGGAAGGCCCTGGAGAATTCCCCAGGAGAAGATAGCCAAGGGTCTCTGGAGCACCCGGACCCTCAATGGTCAAGCAATTCCTTAAGGGGGCTTCCAATCTCAAACCGCGAAGGGTCTGGACAGAAGTTGGGCAAGATCAGTTCCTGTGCTCGATGAAAGCAGGTGCACACCTTGGGGATGAAGGACGGATCCTACCGCAACACCACTCTGTCCTGGTGGAAGACGCAGAGATCCTCCCTGGTGGACAGCGCTTGCAGTTCGGATATCCTTCTGACGGAGGTGATAGCCACCAGGAAGGCCACCTTAAGGGTCAGGAACTTAAGGGAAACAGGGCTTAAAGGCTCAAACGGAGCGCCTGTCAGAGCATCCAGTACCCTGTGTAAATCCCAGGATGGGTACCTGTGTACCGTGGGCGGTTTGAGATTGGAAGCCCCCTTAAGGAATTGCTTGACCATGGGGTGGTGAGTCAAGCTCTGGTTCCTGCCACACAGGAGAATTGATGAAATGGCTGAAACCTGCCTCCTGATCGTGTTGGGAGCCAACCCCATGTCCAGGCCCGCCTGGAGAAATTCCAAGACCTGTGGCACTTTTTAGTATTATTATTAACACTTGTAGATCTGCTTTGCTATGTTAATTCTCTTTTGCACTTATTGACTCTTAGTCTTTAGTATAGCATGAATACTTTATAGAGGACATTAATAAGTGTGATATGCTCACTAATCACTTTATAGAAATAGAAATATATTTGTTTTCAAATTTTTAAACAATTTCACTATTTCTCTTGAATTTTTATTTTATTTTTTATTGTTTTAGAAGTTAATCTTTGGATATTTTAAAAACATTTTATATAATCTGCAGAACCTTTTGTTTATATTTAGTTCATACCAGTGATTCTTTTTATTCCTAATGTTTCGTTACATGAAATCAAACTTGGATATATTGCCATAGAAAAATACTTTGAGAATCAACAAGATGTCTATTTTTAAGCACTGACCTATTGTTTAAATCTAGCTTTATATAGAATGCTTCCGTCTATGAATGGGATACAAAACCCATCATCTTTGCTTCTTGTAATTACTTTAGATATATACATGTCAAAAAACAATCTAAATAAAATCTCCAGGCAAGCCAGTTACATACATACTTTTCCTGACTCAGTGGAGACAGCAATTTACAAAGTTATGTAAACATAACTTCAGATGATTGTAAAATGACAGTCGTTAAGCAAGGATTACCAATATTATGATTTATAATTTAAGGATAATCTATTTCCCATGCTTTAGGCAATTTTAATAATCTAAATTTATAAGTCAAGGGCGTTTTTCAAAAGTTTACTTTCCAATATTTTGTTTAGGCTATAAACAGTTGGAATGATGAAAAGGCTGTGCTAGAGCAAATTCTCAGAATATATTATATACGGTTAGTGGCTTTTTGCCTTGGATCGTGTTGACTCTAGTGGATGGTATTTGGAATCTTTCAGGTAAAGACAGTTAAGGAATTTAAATTGCAAATTGAAAGGCTGTAAATCAGTGGTGTCAAACTTGTATTGTCATAGCGGCATCACATGACATATCAGGACTTTCCTCTCCCTTTATTAAACCGGTGGGGAGTGGGGCCAGCACATGACACATCCAGCCCACAGGCCATGAGTTTGACACCCCTGATCTAAACTATTTGGGTTTTTGGGGATTTGAGTGTGTTTTATATTTTAATTGAAATAAGAATTCATATCTGCATGAACAAAGTTTATTTCTTATAGGTTCACATTAATGTTACATTTATGACTCCTTAAATCAGAAATTTAAAATATTACTGGAAGCCATTTCCATTCTATGAAGTTTAAAAGTTTACTGCTAAGAGTAAGAGAATAGAAATGTATGAGCTTGAGAAGCACACTCCAGTTTTTAACTGAGCAAAAAAGGGGAAAGATGTTTGGATCAAGTTGTATGAAAAAGTAAATATATTTTATTTGAAAGCTGCATTTAAATAAAAATGTATGCATACATCATAAAAATTAGTATATATTTCTCTATATGTACTAAAAGCAATAGTGTTTATTTAAATTGATCAAAATTTGTTAGTGATTGGTAAATTTAAAAGCTGAATTAATTGCTATAAAAATAAAGGAGAACATTTTTTCTAATGGAGATCTAACAAAGGATTTTAAAATATCTATGTGTGAAGATTTCACTTTTCCTTCTTTTTTCAGCCACTTTGATTTTGAACTTTAAAAGTCGGTCAAAGAAACCTACTTATAAGATTGAGCAAGAATAAACATTTGGGAATGTGGTGCAGATTCAGGCAACCAAGTCTGATGTATATGTATAAATAATTGCTTGAATACAATCATGACATCATATTAACTGACAAATAAAATTGCCCGAGTTACAGTTTTGCCACAGCACCTGACAAATATCATTTCATGCAAAGCTACTTTTTGCAAACAAAATAGAACAGTGCAAAATAGAGCTGAATGAAACTTCTGGGAATTCAGTGTGTAATTTATCAGAGATACAAAAGCTGAGTTTTACGTAATTTGCCATAGCATATTTAAAATTGAACTAGTGATTTTTTTAACCATATGGTTCTTGGGAATTTTTTTACTAACGAGGTGATGAAAGTCAGTTTGTATGAATGTTCTTGTCTTTCTCAGTTATTTACTGTTAAAAGTGATGATAAATTTATCAAAATGTACCTTCTTTTTCACCTATGACCACAAATAAATAACTGGAAATAAAGAGTTTTTTGCCATGTTTTCACTGTGGTAGACACTAACAAACATACCAGGGTAATAACTCTCATTTTTTCCAATACGATTTGGATATTAGGGGTTGGGTTTTTTTTACCAAATATATTGCGTACTCGGAGCAAATGCTGATTTAATTTGCAGCTATTGTCTCTTGGTTAGAGACACCAGCCTGTTTTTCTAAATAAGAAAACTAGAGTTATCTAATTTAGAAAAATGATTATGTAATCTAGTTTCAGATTAAACCAAGAATCAAACCAGAAAGAATCAGACTGCATAGGTCATCTTCAAACTCATGCAAACATATTAGCTGTTAATTTGTGACTACTTGTTTGCAAGAGAGAGATATTAACTAGTTTATGGGCAGAAAGCTTTGCAAGATGAAGTTCTGCTTGGGAATGCAAACAACACATTTAGTATTGGATAACAGTTTCACCATCTTATCAATAATTCATCAAAGATTTTATTGTTGCTGTTTGATAAAAGCTACTCCGTAGTTCTCTATTCATACATACTTTCTCAGTCAATGTATCTCTGGAGAAATGTAGATGTGAACATTTTTATTAGCATACTCCCCATAGCAATTAAAGGCCTTTTTTTAGGCAAAATTCCCAATGGGACACCTCTAGAAAAAAGAAGCCATAATTCATCAGCTTTAAGAATAACATACTTACTTAGCAATAGACAAAAATAATAATACTGGCAATCTGTATTGTAACTTGAAGTTCATCTAGACAAAGTTGCAAAATAATGTTTCTGAATTTGTTCTGAATGAAAATTAACATGAGTAAAAGTATAGAAAAATGATCCCGTGTCACTTGACTATTTTGACAGGAATGTTCATACGTTTTGGAAAGATTAAATTTTCAGAATTTGCCCTGGCTATCATGCACATTTTTCCAAGTACCTTTGAAAAATATATATTTTATGGAAAAAAATGGCTGTTGAAATACATAAACAACATTATTGTTCTTTGATTTCATCTGCTCCTTTCATTCTCCATAGTTGGTGGAGATAGCATCCAGGAATGGATTAACTCCATCCAACATTCAATCGGACTGAGTCTATAATCTGTGATGTCATGCCTCTTCTGGTAGCTCCTCCCAGCTTTTAGACTCAGTCTTTCCTAGGACGCCACGTGTTAATTGCCTATCCTCTAGGTTAATTGTAGAAAAATAATTTAAACCTTTTCAGCATTAGCAGGCTGCTCTATATTTTGATATCTCAAAGAGCAGCCTTTTATTCCAGCGAAAGGAGGCATCTCCTCTTTTGCTGGGAGGCAAAAAACCCATGCCTGCTTCGCATTGCGACACCATTTTCTAGGCAGCAAGGCTATCGTGCCATTTTAAAGAGGCGCGAAAAGTGGTGGCCGCCATTTTGAATCAGTGTTTTTGTGCCACGCTATAAAGGAAGACAGGTGAGCACCAATGAAGACCTTATCTCGCCCACCTTCTGCTGAGCCACCAATTAGGTCACCGGGCTCCAGGGGGGGGGCCTTCTGCCACCCATGGCAACTCGCAGTGGCACCCTCCGCACCAGGGGACTCAGCCTTGGTGACTGAAACCCTTGCAGTTCTTCCCCGCAGAGTAGGCCATCTGCAGGGTCCTCGGGATCGAGGTATGTGCTCAAGCATACCCGATACAGAGGACTTTGAACCCGATCTTAAGGGGTGTGCTCCAAAGACCTCCAAAGCCACCCAACAGGTGGAAACCCGACTTCACAAGGCCCTGGACAGGGAGTTTGAAAGGCCCCAGAGGGAGGTAGCCAGTCAGGCCTTGGAGCCAGCGTCATTGGAGCAGGGCAGCCCTCATCCGTTTGTGGAGGCTCAAGAATGCTACCTAAGCCCACAGTGTGTTGATCTATCTCCCGACAGTGAGGAGGAAATTCCCTCCCCGGCCCCATGTGATTCCCCCAGAGGAGCCCGGGGTCTTCTCTGACATTCCCCCAAATAGGGATGTTTCCATGGGGTACAGAAGCCCTTCCCCAGGAGCCTTGTGCTTATATGCAGTCTCAGGTTCCAGACAGCTGCAACCATCCACAGTCAATCCACCTCCAGGTATGGCAGCCATCATTTCCCAGGCTATCAGGAAGGGAATAGAGGCTGGGCTTCAGCATAAGGCAAACCCTGGGTCATCTGAGAGACATAAGTCCAGGGATCAGAGAGGGCCATGACGCTCTCGGGAGACCAGGCCACCTCAGGATCAACTTCCTTCCATTTCCCCCAGTCAGGCCTCCTATTTGGGGAGGAAGAGGAACCCCACAGGGATTCTGACTTGTCTGAGGACGAGGGTTTGGCCCCTGACCAGCTTGCCTTTGTGGGCCTCTTCAAACCAGCCTTGTTCCGTTCCCTTCTCTTTAAGGCCAGGAAAGTGGCCAATATGGGAACTTCCAAGCTTAGACAGGAATCCTCATCTGGGCCGGGAGAACAAACTGACCCTCTATTTTCTGAACTGGCTGTGGAAAAAGAGGTGGTGCCATCCCCATCGGGGGCTGATTGGCGTTCTTTGCTGACCGATAGGAGGAGATAACCATGGATGCCTGGGTAAGGGATATGGTGAAATTTGGGTGAGCAGCACCGGCAGGCAAAGGGGTACGCATGTGTGGCCGGTACGAACATGGCAATCACAGTCATGGGACTTGTTCTGTGACCATTGGCGCCATCCTGTTCTTTGCAGTGGCCGCACATGTGCACCCCATTGTCTGCCGGTGCTGCCCGCGGCTGTCTGCCAGACCCACTAGGAGAAAAGCCTGTTGCGCCAGAGGGATGGCGTCACAGCAGAACTGCTCTGAAGGCAGCCGCCAGCCTTAGTCTTTAAGGTAATTCGATGTGGGTGGGTGTGGGGACCATAAAGGGGCAGGCAGCTGCAGAGGCTGCCTTCAACCAGTTCCTCTGTGAAGGGAGGTAGAAAAATTTGTCTTCTTTCTGCCAAAGCATTCAACCTGGCTGCTGCTTTGCTTCTCTGACTCATGTCATGAGAAGGACCCGGGAGGCAGCCAGGTTGAAAGCTAGAAGTTTTGGCTGAACTTTTCTGTGGGCATGATTTGGGTGGGTGTGCCTTGGTGGGGTTGTGCCACCCCACCTTGCTGTGAGTGACGTTGAGTTGGCCATGCCCAATCGGTCATAACCCCCCCAAGCCACGCCCCTGAAGCCATGCCCACCGAACCAGTAGGGAGAAATTTTGAAACCCACCACTGGTTGAAACTCTTGTTTCTTCATTTAGCCTATTCCTGATGATTTAGTTAAGCTTATGCTAGAGATCATTGTGTACTAGGAAAGGGTACAACTAGTGCACCAGATGGAACCAGTTCTAATTATGATTTGTAAAAATGAACTATCTGTTTATTGATGTATCATTTCAATGAGTCTTTGAACTTTCCTAACTTTCCAAGGTTATTTTTCTGCATTGTGTCAAAGGTTTTTTTGTGGGGTGGTGATATTTGCAATTTAATGTTGTTAGCAGGGAACCCAAAAACAATATAAAATGCCAAATACCCACCTAAAGCCACATTCTGTTCATAATGGGAATATGAATAAACCTGTTCATGCTGTGAATATGGTATCTTGCCTGCATTTCATGAACAAGAAAATGTGACTTGGATAAAAGTGAAGTGGAAGTCGTTTTAATTGTCAAGGTAATAAAATTATCCTATTTCAAGTCATAGTTGAAGATTAAATCATTAAAAAGGATATAAGGATAAATACCTGTAAGAAGAAAAGTCCAAAGCCAGTCACATACAGAATGTTAGGAGAAATAATCATTTTTAGAAATTTAATGTATACAGTTGTTTCTTCCGTATCTCACACTTTTAATGCATCAAACAAAAAAGTAAAGTGCTACCTAAATCTGAAATTGCAATTATATAAAAAAGGATGAAAACCTACCTAAGCAAAGGCCTGCCTGCCTTCTCTGTCCAAAGCTCTATTTTTCAGTGTTTTCCAAGCTCATTGGCTGGCTGCCAAAGTTTACATTACTAGTGTATGGTCCTACCTTCCCAGCCTCTCTGGTTGCTGAATCAGAGAATATAATTCTAATGGCAACCTCTAAAATTACAGAAAGCAGTGAAACCCTCAAGCAGAGCAGTAGGAAAATTCCTGTTTAGATCCCATATAAGTTTAGATCCCCTCAAAATTCTTATTTCCCCTTACCACCATAGTATCTATCTTTAATTCTATCTGTAGAGTGTGTCTTTAGAAATCTTTTGATTATATTTGTGCAATATATCATAATAAAGTTTAATATTTCAAGTTTTTAAAGAAAGACTTGGGATGAGGGAATGGCTTTGCTTGGTTATAAAATATTGTTCCCACATAGGAAGAGCATTATAGCAAAAAACCCACCACAAAGTCCTTTACCCAAACACTAGCAACTGTTTACACTCAATCTGTGGGGGATATCATTTTGAAATCTTACAGAGGTGAGACTATGAATAGGTACTGGAATGCAGAAGTAGGGGGGTTTAGATGCTGTTAATTGGCAAAGAAGAGATTATTTAATGATAACAGAAAATGACTAGATATTATTATTGCTTACAAATAAAATTACTGTCTTTGTAATTTTCATTTAAAATCTAAAATGTAAGGGGGAATATCAAACTTCTATATTAAATAATTTAAATATTGCTGTTTCCATGTCCAAACTACACATAACTGTGTGTGTGTAAAATGACCATTGTCTTACCTGAACCACTGAACTGCCAACCTTCTGATCAACAAGCTCAGCGTCTTAGCCACTGAACCACCACGTCCCTAATACAGTGCTAGTACATGGGTAAATAACTTTATATTTATTAACGTATTTTTATATTTGTAAATTCTAAAAAAATTATTAAGGGAAAATATACTCAAGTTAGCTGGAAGACTAAATCACTTAGAGTTGATCTGATTGGCCAGGTCCAAGCGGGCTGCCTGATGCGTAGTCTTGATACCAGGATTGCCTTCAAATGTTCTTGAAGTCTTAGCTTTGTTCTCAGATCTGGGGTAAGGATTTTAAGGAACCCCTGGCAGTTATTGGTGCGGGGGGTTATTAATGTAGTTTTGTACAGAAAGTCATGTTCCTTTTATGTATTCCTTTAACTATTGTAAGCCACCAAGAGTTTTTATTTTACAGTTGGGCTGCCTCAAAACCTAATAAATGAATAAATGTAAAGCCAAAACCACATTTCACTCCAATTCAAAATCGATGTTAGGTTTTGCCTTTTATCTGCATTATTAAATGCCCGTGGTATTGCTAAGCGAATAATAAAAACATTTTAGCATCTTTCTGCTTTTTGTGCTGATTTCCATTATTGGTTAGCAAACCGCTTTTATAATTAAACATTTTTGGAGAAGCAGAGAACCTGTGTTTTGTCAGTTCAAAAAACATTCCATGTACCCTCTGTTTCAGGGTATTCAAAATATTACCTGGATAGCATTACCAGCTTATCTTTTTAGCAGTTTTTTATTACATCAAATAGCTAGCTGAATAATTCAGCCAACATAGAAGTCAAGCATCTGATAATAGGGTGGAAACTAGTGCCGTAATTCCATTAATGCAAAAACTTTTCATCCACCAAATGATTGGTAGAATGAAATAGTGAAGGTGATTTTTTCCCCTCTTCTCTGACATCATTAACGCAAGAGTCTGCTGCTCTGTACTTTTTTTCTCAAATATCTATTCAACCATTACTGAAATAGGTAAGAATGTTGCAGATTTTTTCTGGTAGTTGACATCTTTTGTTCACGTTTTAGCATTGTTCTAGCCATTTATAGCAACCATTAGTTTGAAAATCTGAAATAAGTAATGGTTCACATGTATGGTTTTAAACAGAAATACTAATTATATGATTTTTTAAACATACAGATGGATTTAATGGATTTAATTTCACCAACTAGAGATCAGTGGACTTAGTATAAGTGGATTGTGCTGCACATATAATCCAGAAATGAGTTTACTGTCTAGCTTGAAAAAAAATCTACAGATCTCATTATTCAAAAAACAAAAAAATAGCTTACAAGTATTTACTATATGATGGGATGACTTCTAACAAAGAATACCATGGGAAAGAAATAATGTTGGTGATAGACAAAACATCATTAAAAATGACATGAAATTAGTGGCCCATCTAATTCAGTGTTCAACATTTCTGTTTATTGTGAGACAGGTTTGATATGAAGGCATGTTTTGTGTGATTGTAAACATTCACATATACTAATTGCCTGCTTTAAAAAGAAAACATTGCAAGCTGTTACATCTATCAGAGTAGACAATTTTTAAATGGGGGGTGATCATTCAGCAGTTTCTGTATCATGCTAGAAATATACATAACCATCTGAAAGCTCCTCTGAAATGTAGGCATTCTGAAGGCAAGTGGACATAATAGTTTTTGAAATTTATTTAATCAATTTTTATAGGCATTCATCTCAGCTGGTGAATGATGCTAAAAGTAAAACTGAGAACAATGACAGAAATTAAATACATAGCAGCTAAGAAAGGTAACAATGCAGCCAGGAGATAGGTCCACTCACACACCCCAAGCCCAGGCAGTCGCAGCAGATCCATAGAGTCCAATTTAACAAACAAGGTCTGTGTTTTAGCGCAAATATCCCCACAGCTTTAGAGATTTGTCTCTCCCATGCCCAATTTGACCCATGCCCATTCACCCATCTTGCACAATCTCCCCACAAGTCTAGAGGCACTTATACAAAGGACTCAGTGCCTCTGGTTAACCAAAGACCCCATTTAACATACACCCTGTCACAGCCCTTCAGCCAACCAGCCCTCATTGGACTAGTTAGGAACCTCCACAGTCCCAGTGACTGAAAGTCTCCCTCCAGCTCTCACCCTCCAGAGTCCACACCCCTCCTGGTATTGATAGTAAGTGAGATTTTTTTCAGCCAAAGTCTTCTCAGGTCATTATGGCTTCCTTTTAAAGAGGTATTGATAGTAAGTGAGATTTTTTTCAGCCAAAGTCTTCTCAGGTCATTATGGCTTCCTCTTTAAAAGCAAACTCCAAGATGACTGCATTCAAAGTATGTAAGATGTAAAAGAAAATATAAGTGATTGTATACGGTATATCTGGAGTCACTCCTTTTTTTAAAAAAAATCTTGAATTAGTGCTGCTCAGTTGTTCCATCATCCTGAAAATTCTTTTTATACTTTTGCTAAGCTCTGTATGAGTAATTACTTTCCTTCTCGTATGGAGCTACAACTTGAAGTTTTGCTTCATTATTTGTGAATAGGGTTTCTGAATTTGGAACTTCCACAGTTGTTACGAATTTAATAATCAAATACATACAATAAATATTTAAACAGCAGCAGCCTGACTTTCCTTAATACATTCTGGAAAATAATTAGATATTCAAAACCAAGGAAGCTTTCCTTGTGTATGTTCATTCTTTACGGAAGTGTGGTAGAAGTTAGTGTTTACCTTTTCCCCATAAGCTCTTCCTCCAATTTGCCATGCTAGCCTTCAAAGCAGTAACTTTTAGTTTTTCTCTCCAACTATAAACATAATTGTATAAACAAGAACTTCACTCTATTTTGTGTGCAAGAAATTTCCATTTCTTAAATGGCTTCTAGGTAAAATGCTTTTGAAGCTGAGAAGAACTGTGTAAGCTGTTTATGACAGTGGATGTTTGCCTTTTAAGAATAAATAATCCATTAACTGCATATGGATTTGAGATGCCCCAAATACCTCTCTGAATAGTAGTAATCCAAAATAAGTGGCCATTGTGTTTTGCCTGTTATCAGAAGAGCATCCAGGCAGATTAGGATTATTTGGTCAAAAAATTTCCTTATTGTTGGGTATTTGTTGTCTCTATATTTAGGGTTTTAGAACAGATGGACTTACAGTAAGTATTTGTATATGGCTGAAGGTTTATATCTGTATTTATAAAGGAACTGTTACAGGTTGCTGTTACAGGTTCCTTAATGTTAGAAAGACTTCCAACTTGACCTAGAATCATTTCAAAATATTGAAAATTATATATTATTAGATATGACAGATTATTACACAGAAAGCTGTGTTAGTACCTATTCAGAGATTTTTGTTTACTGAAAACAGACAGGCTGCCGAAAGACCAGGTGCAGATTTGCCACATTTGCTGAAATCTTGCAGATTTCATTTGGTGATATTATGGAGTCAGTAGGTCACAAAAATGTTTCTGAGAATTGATTGCATTCTGCTGTTCTTAAAAAATGAGTAACAAAATCAAATGATTTTTTTAAAAAAATTAGGAGCATCACAAAGAGAAACTAGTGGAAACGAGTTCCGGCAGCCGAAGGAGACGGACGTTCGCGTCTGCCTTCTCGCTGCTCCGGTGGGCTCCCCTGAAGTCTAGGGGGAGCACAGGGTGCCTTGGAGGAGCGCCCTGCCATAGGGGCAGCTTGCTGGGACCCCCCGGAACGGCGGCGGCCGTGGGGGGGTCTCCAGCTTTGCCCCAGGAGCTGGGGAGTGTAGGGAGCGTGCGGAATGCCACTGCGCGCTTCTCCGGACGCAGCCTGGAAGGAAATAATCAATTGGAACGAAGCAGCTGAAGAGCGGTGAGCTGAGGGGTCTCCCCAGGTCTTTTAGTATTTTTACACTCCTGACTGTTTCGCAGTTTTCCTGCCTTGCTTGTTTCAACTTCTGGAGGAGTTTAGATTGGAGGGGGGGGGAAATTCCACCCCCCCGCCTCGGAAAAGCGGCGCTTGAAAAATCTCTCCCTTTCAAGGGGGAGAGAGAAAGTTTGAAAACCACTTTCACTTCCCTTAAATAATGGGGGGGAAATCTTTTTTTTGGGGGGGGTACAATTGCGAGAGAAAGGATGGTTGAACTGATTCTTTTTTAAACTACTTACGGGAACGTTGACTTTGTTGTTTCCTGATCACCTATACTGGCTGAGCCAAGATGGCCAACTTCCTCTTTCTTCTTTGCCTTTATGAATGAGGCTCCTCCCTTGGAAAACTTTTTGGCTTTCAACTAACTTCCACCCCAGAGACTTCCAGGAGCCTCTTCAAACACGTTACTCCCCTGGATTTGGAATATTTTGACCCACCTATCTGTTTTAATTTTTCTGCTAGAGGACTTTTCTCCTTTGGACCTGCTTGTTTGGTGATCCCTGCCGGCTGTGCTCTCCCACAGACGCCATCTCTTTGTACAGAATAACAATTATCTCTGAGACTCATGATGGGTCCAAAGAAATTGCCACCTGGTAAGGCCTCGTCGGCCCCAACATCTTCCACGTCCAGCCCTGCACACCAGTCACAAATGGGATCTTTTCTATAACCTAAAGCCTCTGAAGAGAGTGCAAAAGACCTGTCTATTCAACAGATGCTTCAAAACATCTTAAAGGGACAGGATGAAATCAAAAAACAACTGCAGGACTTAAATGAGCAGCTCAGAGAGACGAACCAGCAAACCACACGGAATGAACAGAGGATTGGTGTGCTGGAGGAGGGGGCGGTTGGGATTAGAGACAATCCAGAGAGGGAAATATTCCTTCTTAGCAAAAAAAATTATATAATAACGGGGTCTGGTTTAGATGGCTATTTCCAGAAGGCATGCTGATTTTTTGGGAGGGCAACAGAATTAGAATTCACACACCAGTGGAAGCAGAGGCTTTCACTAAAAAACACAGTGCTCTTTTAGGTGAAATGGGGGATGTTACACAAGAAACAAAGGAGGGAGGGGCTGAGGCTCAGCCAGTGGATGGGGGAGAGGATGCAACAGCTAGAAGACTCAGATCACAAAAGTGATTTGGAACACTATTGCAATTGTTGCTACAATCATGGAAGTGATACAAAACAAATGATTGAAACATATTGATGATTTTGTGTTAAACTGCTAATACTTAGGTAAATGTTGATATTTTTCTATCATTGTTTGTAAAAGTTGCAAGACCTGGGGGGGCTTCTCCCCCCGCACGATGTAGCTGTCAAAATGTTTTATAACCCTATAACCCTTTTTCCTTGAAATTTTTTTTTAAACCAATAAAAATGTGAACAACAAAGAGAAACTAGTCTTGCAAAGGGGGGGGGGTTGTTTTTGATAATGCTCAGATACTTAGTGTTCTTGATAGTTTTTAGACCAATGTGTTGAATTTCTTGTTATTTGAAGAACAGCCTTTCAGCAGGTATCTGAAGCAGAAGAAACCATCATAAATTGTTCAGACATAGTACCTGAAATTTGTGTTTTCTGATACAGGTTTCATCTAGGTTGCACTGAGTTAAATAGAAATGGCATATCTCTAATTACTGCCATATGAATATCATGTTTCAGTGTGATAAACTTATTTTATTGAATTGTAACTTTTTTAATAGTTCGCAATTTAGAAGTGAATGGGTGTTAGATCATAAAGATGCTGTTTTGCTAGTGGCTTCAGGCTTCTTAATACCTGGATTTGAAATCTTTTTGAAATTCCCTTTTTGCGAAGGAAGAAAAGAACATAATCATAAGCATTTAGTCAGGGCATCCTTTTAATTTTGATACTTCTATAGCTTTTTCAAGTGGTCACATATACATTAGAGCTGCAGAAAGTGTTTAAACTTAGTTTTAATGTATAAAAATGTCCAACAATCAGTAATTGAAGACTGAAAGCAGACATAAATACATTACAAAGTTAGGTGGTGGTGATAATGATGATGATAATAATACCTATTCAATTGTTTCTTGGCAATTCTATGGACCACATCTCTCCACATCTTCTGACCTTGCATTACTTCTTTGAGTTTTTCTATGCTCTGGCTGGTGTCAGCTTTGATGGTGTCCAGCCACTGTGTTCTTTGAAGGTGGCCTGGTTTCCTTTTTTTACCGCTAACTCTCTAAACGTACAGGTAGACCTCAACTTAACGACCACAATTGAGCCCAAAATTTATCTTGCTAAGTAAGAATTTTGTTAAGTGAGTCTTTCTCCATTTTACAACTTTTCTTGCATTATTTGTTAAATGAATCACTGCAGATGTTAAATTAGTAACATGGTTGTTAAGTGGATCTGGTTTCCCCCTTGCTTTGCTTGTCCGAAGGTTGCAAAAGGTGATTGCAAGAGCCCAGGAGAGTGCAACCGTCATAGATGTGAGTCCCTTGTTAAGCATTGAATGTAAATCACATGACCATGGGGGGGATGCTGCAATGGTCATAAGTGTGAAAAATGGTCATGTTATTTTTTTCAGTGATGATGTGACTATGAATGGTCATTAAATGAAAGGTTTTAAGTCAAGGACTACCTGTAATTGTTGTAATCTCCAGTGAATTCCCCTGTATGACTTGGCCAAAGTAAGCCAGTCTCAGTGTCATGATTTTGCCTCCTATTGACATACTCGGTATTATGCGCTCAAGTACTTTTGCTTGTTAGTCCCCTTTGCTGTCCAAGGAACAAAATTATATAATGAATGTTACTGTATAAATTGTTTTGTGAGACAATTCTTTTCATAAGAGAAACATGCTTGTTTCTCTTGTGAAGAGAAATGAAACAGCTCAGCTAAATTGCCACAGAGCCTGTATTGAAGTGCTGCCCTAGGAAAGGGGTAGGGCAGGGGTGTCCAAACTTGGCAACTTTAAGACTTGTGGACTTCAACTCCCAGAATTCCCCAGCCAGCTCTGCTGGCTGGGGAATTCTGGGAGTTGAAGTCCACAAGTCTTAAAGTTGCCAAGTTTGGACACCCCTGGGGTTGGGGATCCATCTGACATTGATTTAAGGTAAGAAAGATAGTCTTTTATGAAGGATGGCTTGCTCATAGTCTTGGGATTTTTTTAAAGTCAAGAATACTGGAAGACTTTTTTTTTAAAGGTACAAAGAATGTCCATGTTTGTAATGTGAGGTAGATTATAGTTTTACGTTTCTAATTATAATATTTAAAGTTACCTTTTTTTGACCTGTCAAAGCTCAAAATACAACAGGGTTCTGTAGCCATAGATCTCTTGAATAGAATTGTCCTTTTATTTTGCTTAATGTAATTACTGTTTACATAATGTCAATGTAAGAATTGGGATATTTGGTTTATTTTTTTCTGAGTTGGGTTTTCTGTACTTTAGAAAATGTAATTGAATATAAGGGCAGTAGCTCAAATAGCCCAACTTTATTTCTATCTGTACAAATAAGCTGATAAATATTGAGATTTAGAGCTTCCTGATACCAGCATATGTCAGCCTTTATTACCAAGCGTAACAAGCTCTTGACATGCAGAATGTTACTGAACCAAATAACTGAGTTCAGGTTCCTATATTTTTCCTTCTCTATGCTCTGACCTCTTTTCAGTATTTTGATCTTGTTTAAGTTCTTATTTCTCTATTTCCCTCTTTTAACATTTTTACCATCTTAGACTCTCTTATGTTCAACAATCATTTTCTAGAACTTCAATAATAATTAGAGTTCTAACTTCAAAATGGGCATTTTTCAAGATCACAATGCCTCTTTATAATTTATAATAAGTGAAAGTTCTAGAAAGTTCAAAAGAGTTCAAACTTAGCATACTTACTACATGTTACCAAGTTAATACTAATGTGTTCATGCTATTAGCCCACCCTCCTCAGATCTGATTGCTTTTACATTTGCTTGTACTTTTTATATATATCCAAACTAGAAGCTGGTAAAAAGATTGTTTTTGTAAAACAACTTCAACTATGGAAAGTCACTTAGTAAATTTAGACTAATCAGTATATCGCAGCTGAAACTGTCCCACAGGTGCAGGTTATAAGATTAAATGAACAGAGGAGAAACGATGGGAACTGAATATAACAAATAATGTCTATGTTTCTTAGTATTGTTTTGTTCTGGAATGATTTGGAATGTAAATTTCTAGAATTGTATTACTAGAATATAAGTAAATATATTTATTTTAAAATATTTAAATTGCATGATAAGAACTTTCTAAAATATTGATAAAAAGGAAGAGCGGTTTCTGAAATACTTCAGCATTCTCTTTTTCAGAAGGCTATAACTAGTCTTATCTTTGTTGTCTTACAGTGAACACCTACCTCTTCATGATGCAAGCCCAAGGTATCTTGATTCGTGAAAACATGAGAACGATAGGAGCGCAAGTTTATGAACAGGTGGTCCGCAGTGCCTATGCCAAGAGGAACAGCACTGGAAATGACTCTGGTATGTTTTGTGAGAAATTGGGTAAATAAGGATTGCTGTCATATGTCATTAGGGCTTTTCGGAATATAGAAGGGAAGTGGGTAATCTAATTTCGGAGGAAAGGATGTTGCATAAACTAGCTAGGCAGAGATGTAGATGATAAGAAGGAAAGGACAAAGCACCGAATCCTGTGCCACTGCACAGTGGGGGGAGCACTCCTCCCCAATCATCACTAAGTGCAATTGATCCTAAAGGAAGAAGATGAATCAAGGCAGCACCATGCTGCCCATTTCCAGTCCTCTCAGCCGATCCAGAATATCATCATCAATGGTATTGAAAGCCACTGAGAGGTCCTGTAGGGCAAGGACGGATGCACTACCCCCATCCTGTCCATGCCAGAGGTCACCCAAAAGCACAATCCATGCAGTTTCTGTCCTTTAGGTTCTGAATCCTGACTGAAATGGCACATAACCAGATGTCTTTGGTAATTGCTTTAGAAGTAGAAGTGCAGCTGATAAACTAAAGTGAAAGACACCATTTTTTTGAAAATTAACATTGGTTTCATTACTCCTTAGCTATTTAATAAGAACAGCAAAAGTCCTGGCTTGTTTAGTGTTTCTCGCTTTTCAACTGGCTTAGATGGTGTGACTATGAAATCCCTGATACAAAATGTAGGAAATTGTAGTAATGTAGTAATCAACTTTGGAAATGTAGATGTTTATATTTAGCACAACCAACTTCTACATATGCATAGTACCTTGTTCCAGCCTTTAGTTATATGGGTGGATCAGAATCAGATCATAATCCAAATTTATGGGAAGCCATGAAAATAATATACTTAAATAGTTGTGGCTTTTAAAGAGAGTGCTTTGTTTTAACTTTTGAATTTTATTTTCAACACCACTTGAACACTTACGTTTTTACTTCAAACCCACCCAATAGCCAAATTCTCTGGGTAAAATTACAAAAATACTAAAGTAAAAAAAAGAGAAACTGGAAAACAGTGGTATACAGGAAAGATATAAAACACATAAACATTACTATTTTAGCATGAAGCATGGACTTTAAAATCAAACTGAATATTAAAATATAAAAAAAATCTGATTATACCTGTAATGCTACTATAAATAATATAATGGCTTGACTAGAGGGAATGATGCATCAGAAAAAGTTTTAAAAAGCACCTTTGAGACAACCATGACCTGGATATCTGAGAATCACCATAGATATTAAATACGTTACAGGTTCATTTGTACTGCAGGAACACTTTTCTGCTCTTGTTTCCTTCTCTAGCTTCATTTTTAAATATAAAATGTTATATGTCAAAATAATTTATGCATGGTTCTGGAAATACGTATTAGCTGGGATGTTGTATTGCGCTGATGGCTTTCCATGGTATTTCCCCCTAAAATGAGTAAGCATGTTTTCACAGAAACTGTCCCTTGTGTTGACATGTGTTGCTTGAATTATTATTCACAGTAAAATGCACTGTTCATTTTCTTGATATCGTCTCGCAATAACGTCTTTCAATTTCCTTATAAAAGAAACTACACCCAGGGAAAAAGGAAATCATTTCTAATTTCTTTTTTGCAAGGTTTCTGGCTTTTGTAGACATATATAACACTGCCTTTGAAATTGCATAGCTTTTTTTCTCCAATTTCCCAGTCAACCTTTGAAAATTTCAATTGTCTCCATTTCTTAAAGTATTTTCCTGAGTTAGTTAGGAAAAAAACCTCTTTGCAAGTTGATATGCAGCAAAAGAACTGCCAAATGGAATAAAAAGTAACTAGGATACACCATTCAAATTGTGTCTTTCACGTTTGAATCATTTCCCCTTCAGTAGTTTCCTTGTTCCATTGGAAATTAAAAAAATGAAAAAACTTAAAACTTAAATTAGGGCGCGGTCACAGTTTCTATATGAAAAAGTTTAAGGTATCTATGCAAAGAGCATCTTAATTTATGTATTTTGGCTGCTTTTACTACTGATTATATAATAGTACCAGCAAAATAGTTTTATTCTCCATTCTTTCCTCCCTAATAATTTTACAATGCATAAAGAATTTTGCAGTTCTTAATTATTTTACTTTTACCTTAGACAACTTTGAAATTAATTTAAGGCCCTATAGCAGTTAATTCACAAAAAGGGGAAAAAAAAGATTTGGAGATTTGCATTTATGGACATCTCATTGTATTTAGAGAGGCTATGCAGCCTCTGAACTCATTCACAACCTTCTTTATTTTTGCATGTAATTTTTTTCATGAAAATCAGCATATTGTCACATGAACATTAACAGGCTCATTTATAAGAAAGCCACAATAGTTTCATTAGAAGTGAAGTGGTAAAATTAAAAAATGAGCATTCTGTGTAATATGTTTTATATCAAGGAAATTCACGAGTTGAAATTCTGATTGTCTAAATATGCATTGTTCAGATCTATACAAAGTGTAGCTATCATAATAATTAAGATGAGCAAAAAAAAAGGAATTAATGGTTATTGATAAGAATATATGATAGTAACATGTAAGCACAATAACCTTGCTAATTTTAGATACTAATAGAGTACTTTGTCCAATTTCAGTCTCATGTTGGACTCTTTCATGGTGAAATGTGAGCATGCTGCTGCAATTATTACACATTCTGATAGCTGAACTCTTTAACACTGTGACCTTGTTGGAAATTTTTTTTGGAAAAAACAATTAGAATCTTTTTATTGTACTTTAGTCTGCATGTCTTCATAGATTTGATATGTTAGGTTAGAACAAAAAAATATTCATCTTCAGTGCTAGGAAACATCAGGAATTTTACGTCACATAAGGCATTTTAAAAAGAGTTAGGTAAATAACTGCAGCTAGCTGGAAAATTTGTTCCCATTTGTCATAAGCAACAGCATAGATCCTGGATCATTGGGATTCTCTTCCTTCTGAAGTTAAGAAAGTTTTATGTTTTGGAAGCAAGTGAAGACCATTCTGCTTTGTTTGGTCTGCAGCAGATAGGTTGAAGTTATTGAAAAGATAAACATCCCTGTTAGTTTTAATTTGATACCTGTTACTTACTTTGGTTATGTTATTATTTTTATGTTTTACTTGCACAGGGTCTTACAAATTGGTATGTGCTATTGTAAAATGAAATAAACTAATCATAAATAAAAATAGGTTGTAACATATAAATCGAAATGGGCCCAGATTAAATATCCCATTAATGGATATTAGAAATGGGAAAATATGTCATTGATCCTGAGGTTCAACTTGTTCCTCTTAAATCAGTGTTAAGGTCTTAACAGTATACTGTAGTTAATGGAAGAGCTAGATTATTTGTTGATGCATTGCAGACTCTTTTAAACATGCAGTCAGAAACATCAAGAAACGGTTTTATTATGTTTGATCGTTTTGTCTAGGTCAGAATACTATACAGTGCCTGTCCAAGACTTTAGAGTATTTTTCCAGATCTGTCTTGGAAACACCAGGGATTAAACTTTAAATACATTGTGCAGGTACTATATTAATGAACTAAAATCTTTTTTTCTTAATAAAAATCTGGTTTGAAAGGAGAATAGCTTCTTTATCAAAAGAAATAAGTCAGCTAATATTTTTATAGCCACTATAAGATACTTCAGATGAATTAAGTTTCCAAAATTCTGTCTGTTTCTGCTTTCCATTTTACATAATAAAATCCAAAAGTTGCTGTCATGGTGCTGTTGACATATAAAATATGAGCACAACATGGCAAATCCTAAAATAAACATTAGGAATTCCTCAAATGAATAAAATAAACAAAATGATGTATTGATGCAACTATCCGTGTCTTACTGGCTTTATAGGTATTTAATGCATTAATTCTGGAATTTTTCTTTCTTTTCTTTTCTTTTCTTTTCTTTTCTTTTCTTTTCTTTTCTTTTCTTTTCTTTGAGAGGAAATTTCATTTCCTAATGATGAAATCATGAAAGTTATTGTTTATGTTGCATAATACTAAGGATATTAAGAAATAAACAGAATGACTTGGTTAGCAATAGTAAATAATGAAATACTTTTGAATAACAGTCTTGCTTTCTCACTCTTCCATCAGATTATCCTCTTGATTTGAATCACAGTGAAAACTTTCTGCAAACAACAACTTTCCTTCCTGAAGATTTTACCTATTTTCCAAATCATACTTGCCCTGAGAGGCTTCCTTCTATGAGTAAGTTTTATTACGATTTACATAATAACTCTTCTCCTTTTCCAGTTACATGCTCACATATATAAATTCATATTTCAGCCAGAAATAAATTCTCTGAAATCTTATTTATTTCAGTGTTGCCTCATATATTTTACATTTTTAATTGAATCAGAATTCAGTTCGTTCAACCTAGAATTAATTATCCATGTATAAGTAGATTGCTGAACTAAGTTTACATCAGGGAGGAAACCACTGCTTACTTCCTTGAATTGCTTTATACTGCATCAAGGCTTCAGCTAACATCTCCAGACTGTACAGAAGCCACTTCTTGAAATGCCAAATAAACCATTGAATTGGCACCAAGTGAAGAAAGATAACTATTTTGTTCATAGAAAGGGAGCAGGTTCTATTGCTTAGCAAAATAGATTCAAAAAGGATGTTCCATTGAATATTCCTTAAGCAAAGCATCCCTTCATGGCTTGACATGGTCCAGACATTATTTTGTTTATTAATGAACAATCTATTAATAAAATCTGCTTAGTTCATTCATGTCCAGATTTTCTCAACTCTGGGATGGGGGTGAAATAGAGAAGCTTTACCACATTATTTGACATACATAGATTGGAATTACTCTCATATTTAAAAGAAGTTTATTGTCATCAAAAATATTTTATTATCCTCCATTGGCGCATGGAGACTCTTCTTAGATATTCATAAAGGTGATACAGGAACACGTAAAAGAATATAGGTCGTTCAAGCTTAACGTTTGTTAATGCCCATTCATACTTATGTCAAGGTTCAGGCCATACATTTCAGGCATTACAGGTAGACCACACATAGGACTGACTCCCATTATTTATGATGATTAATGTCCCTGCAGTTATGTGATCACCATTTGTAACCTCCTTTGTTGGCTTTCTACAAGTAAAGTCAATGGGGAGACCTGCAGGTGTCACAGTTGGCAACCATGTGACTTTGCACTTAAAATGGCAATGGATTTGCTTAACAATGACAATCAAAAGTGCTAGACTTTCCACTGTTTAGCAATGCGGTTATGTGTTGTGGCTCCATGTGCCACATTGTTTAGTGACAAAAATTCCAGTCCCAGTTACCATCATTAAGTGAGTACTGCCTGTAATGCCTGAAGCATATGGTCTGAACCTTATAAACAGGATTATCCTAAACTGTTGAGTTCTGTCTACTGTTTCTAAAGGCTGGTATAACCAATGAAGCATTATAAGTGCACATACTTGAAAGATTCATGTGTTTTCTGAATCTTTCACTCTTGAAAGATTCAATAGTGCTTGCTGAGTTTCGGTGCTCTAAATTTAGGAATAAGCTGTCTTGGTTGGTGAGCATGCTTATATTGGTGAAGGATAATGAGGCCTAGTCATAAGTAGCAATTGCTCTCCAGCAAGTTTGGTAAATCCAACAAGTTTGGCAAATCCAAGCACACAAATTTGTTTTATGTGGAGTTTATGTGTTTCTTTTCTTCATACTCAACACTACCGTCAGAGTGTGATGCTGTTACATGTTAAGCATCTGGAAGTAAAAACTTGTACTTGGTTATTATTCCAAATGAAGTATTCAGTACATACAGCAACCTGAACAAAAAAATTACAATAGTGCCAAATAATGCATGAGCTGAGAGCTTATGTACCCGAGGCAAATTTGTGTCCAATCACACTTGACCAATAAATTATTCTATTCTATTCTATTCTAAACTAAGAGACTTTTGACAGATACTCAAAAGTTATGGCTGTTGCATCTCCTCCATGGTCATATGATTATGATCTGGGGTCTTGTGACCATCGTTTGCAATCTTCTGTGCTGGATTCCTCAGAAAGCCAACAGGGAAACCATCCTGAAAGGTTGAAAGCCTTGGGCAGCAGTGCACTGCATGGAGAAATGAAGCTTGGAGTGTTTTCCTTCTCCATGCAGCACACCGCCTCCTCTCCCTGCCCTGAGACTTTTTAACTTTCTAGCACATGGTAGGGAGGAGAGCCAGCATGCTGGTCCAGAGGAAAGAAGCTCTGAACATTGGGATCTGAGCTTTTTTCCTTTGGCCCAGTTCTGCACATATTGCCTGTTTCTTTGAAGATCCATGTAATCACCTAGTCACTGCTCCTGAAAAGGCCAGGCCAGCAAAACATTGCTCATTGAGCAAAACAATCACATGTGCCTTGCTTAACTATGGCATTGACTTATTACTGTAATAGGCAAGCTTTATCACAATTGTAACATGTAGACTATCTGTAATACCAAAGTACTCCTTGAATGTAAGAGGCTTCTAATTATATCATCTCATTCTTGTACCATCAATAACCTACGGTAGTAACCCTTCAAATTTTATTTGCAAGGGTATGGTATCTCCTGATAATCTGTAGGTTTAGGTAAATTTAGTGGCTTAGAATTTTGATTAAAATAGTAAAGAGGGGAGTTAATTCTGAAAATTGCAATTGATTGCAAGATAGCAATAACAGTAGTATAACAACAAAATGTATAACATGATAAGGAGATATTGCAAAATGTATTTTTTGAGCTGTGCTTGCTGCTTCTCATTTTCTGCTATTTACATACACAGAGGGGTCAATTGATGTAAATATGAGTGAAATCAGTATGGATGAGATCCACCAGTTTTTCTCTCAAGACCCTACTATCAAATTAGGAGGCCACTGGAAGCCTAGTGACTGCTTGCCTCGCTGGAAAGTAAGCTACAGAAAGAGAATGTTGAAAATAATAATGCTATACCACCTCAAATCCTGAGTTCGTTATGTGCAATGTAAAAGGCTTATGTTTTTCTTTTGAAATGTTTTTATATAAGCTGCTGGCCTTATAACTCAGGGTTTTCTATTTTGGTAGCTGTTATAATATAAAAGAAGAGAATATTACAGTAGAGTTCTTAGTGCTTTCTGAGCTTAGTTGTTTGCTTGCAAACATTTTATTACTCAGGTAGCTAATAATGTTAGTGTGTCTCGCACACAAGTTGCAAGCAGAGTTTCTAGCAGTACCCATTTCTCCATTTTGGAAATCTCACTTCAAGAACTGATCCTAGGAATATTAAAAATAAAATTAGGAATCTGTCTTGAAGAACTGGAGTTTCAATATGATATTTTAATGAAATGCAAGTTGAACCACCAAGCCTGAAGCCACAGCTTTAAATGTTATTAATTATAATCTAATATTTAGGATTAGCAGGGGATGAGGTTTGTTTACAAGGACTCAGATGATGAGCCCATTTAACCCCTAAATCAAAAGTGTTGACACATGTGCTTGGTCTCTGAAATCTTATTAGGCTAAAATAAATTAATTTGGATTTTATTGTAACATATTCAAACAGAATGTTGCAGTAAAAGAACATTTAGACAAGCCAGTTTCCACTCTTTAAGGATTTAAGAATTTTACTTACAAAAATAATGGCCATGTGAGGTTTACATCTTTGTTTATAAAGTATTGATAGCTTAGGTTGCTTGCAAGATCTTAGAAGAGCTCATGATCTCTCTCCTTGTAGGTGGCTATTCTTATCCCATTCCGCAATCGTTTTGAACATTTGCCGGTTCTCTTTAAACATCTTATTCCAATGCTACAACGCCAACGTTTGCAATTTGCATTTTATGTCATTGAGCAAGTAAGTTTGCATTTACTGTTTTTGTTTTCAAGGATAATTTCTAGATTTGTGAAGACAATTTTGTTTTGATAACATTTTCCCATCAAATCAAATACTGAAGTAATTCTTTTAATGAGGCAACTCATGTCATCCTGAAGCCTTGGCTGACTGTTCCCCTAGCCAGAGACCTCTACTCATACAGAGTGCAAATATAAAATATTCTTCCAGTTACTACAACTGCTGGAGGAAGCTTCAGGAGAGAAATGAAATCATGTATGCATTTCATTTTTAGAAGCAAGGAAGCCATATTGCTTTACAAAACATCTTCAAGGAATTGTTTCATTTAAACTTATAAAATAAAACTTTTAAGGATTTACACAGTTATGCTAATTCCTTTCTAGTGATGGAGAAATGCTGATCTGTTGTATAATAGCAATACCATTTAAACATCTACTGCCCCAAAGTGCTTTACAGCACTCTCTGAGTGATTTACAAATGTCAGCATATTGCCCCCCAACAATTTGGGTTCTCACTTTTTCAAACCTTGGAAGATGGAAGGTCAACCTTGAGCCCGACAGGATTGAATTCCAGGCTGTGAGCAGAGTTTGCCTGCAATATTGCATTCTAATCACTCCATCACCAGGGCTCCAAAAACCCTGCAAGAAAGATATACTTGTAGAGTTTTTGCTCAATGATATTGTATCTCAAATGTTCAGAGTGTTGTTTCAAATTTGAAGTAATGGAAGACTTCCAAGAGGATGTGTATGTGTTTTGATTTGTAGATAAATCAAAATTTTGGTACTTCCTAAAACATATAGCTTTAATTGACTCAATGTACATCAACTACAGTGGGGCAAAAAAGTATTTAGTCAGCCACTAATTGTGCACATTCTCCCACTTAAAAAGATGAGAGAGGCCTGTAATTGACATCATAGGTAGACCTCAACTATGAGAGACAAAATGTAAAAAAAAAAACCAAACAATCACATTGGCTGATTTGGAAAGAATTTATTTGCAAATTATGGTGGAAAATAAGTATTTGGTCACCTACAAACAAGCAAGATTTTTGGCTCTCACAGACCTGTACCTTCTTCTTTAAGAGGCTCCTCTGTCCTGCACTCATTACCTGTATCAATGGCACCTATTTGAATTTGTTATCAGTATAAAAGACACCTGTCCCCAACCTCAAACAGGCACACTCCAAACTGCACTATGGTGAAGACCAAAGAGCTGTCAAAGGACACCAGAAACAAAATTGTAGACCTGCACCAGGCTGGGAAGACTGAATCTGCAATAGGCAAGCAGCTTGGTGTGAACAAATCAACTGTGGGAGCAATAATTAGAAAATGGAAGACATACAAGACCACTGATAATCTCCCTTGATCTGGGGCTCTCACCCCGTGGGGTCAAAATGATCACAAGAACGGTGAGCAAAAATCCCAGGACCACACGGGGGGACCTAGTGAATGACCTGTAGAGAGCTGGGACCAACATAACAAAGGCTACCATCAGTAACACACTACGTCGCCAGGGACTCAGATCCTGCAGTGCCAGACGTGTTTAAGCCAGTACATATCCAGGCCCATCTGAAGTTTGCTAGAGAGCATTTGGATGATCCAGAAGAGGATTGGGAGAATGTCATATGGTCAGATGAAACCAAAATAGAACCGTTTGGTAGAAACACAACTCGTCGTGTTTGGAGGAGAGAGAATGCTGAGTTGCATCCAAAGAACACCATACCTACTGTGAAGCATGGGGGTCGCAACATCATGCTTTGGGGCTGTTTCTCTGCAAAGGGACCAGGACGACTGATCCATGTACAAGACAGAATGAATGGGGCTATGTATCGTGAGATTTTGAGTGCAAACTTCCTTCCATCAGCAAGGGCATTGAAGATGAAAAGTGGCTGGATCTGTCAACATGATAATGATCCCAAAAATACCACCTGGGCAACGAAGGAGTGGTTTCGTAAGAAGCATTTCAAGGTCCTGGAGTGGCCTAGCCAGTCTCCAGATCTCAACCCCATAGAAAACCTTTGGAGGGAGTTGAAAGTCCGTGTTGCCCAGAGACAGCCCCAAAACATCCCTGCTCTAGAGGAGATCTACATGGAGGAATGGGCCAACATATCAGCAACAGTGTGTGCCAACCTTGTGAAGACTTACAGGAAATGTTTGACCTCTGTCATTGCCAACAAAGGATATATAACGTATTGAGATGAACTTTTGATATTGACCAAATACTTATTTTCCACCATAATTTGCAAATAAATTATTTCCAAATCAGCCAATGTGATTGTTTGGTGGTTTTTTTTACATTTTGTCTCTCATAGTTGAGGTCTACCTATGATGCCAATTACAGGCCTCTCTCATCTTTTTAAGTGGGATAACTTGCACAATTGGTGGCTGACTAAATACTTTTTTGCCTCACTGTATATACAAAGTTCCCCAAACAGATTTGAATTGCCACACTTCTCCTCGAAGAAAAATGTGTGTGTGTGTACAATTGCCTATAATACATCTGAGTAAGATCCATTTAAGAAGTGGGATTCTTATACTTGTATCAAAAGATATTGTAGCTCTTTCTACAGACTAAGTTGGGTTATCACGGGACAAAAGTGATATATAAATTTTGCGTTGCATTTATATTTAAGTGTTAATCAAATTCAGCTTATATATCTAGATAGGCATGGCATCACTGTGTTTCTAGGCATGGGTTTAACTCCTATTTAACTCCTATCTTTCAAGAATGATCCTGATACCAATGTGTGTCTTTTTTGGTATTTGTAATTAGGCATGGGGTGATCGATCTGCAGGTCTTAATCTGCTGATATGTCACACATATCAATCTAATGAAACAAAATTTTCTTAGGCAAAATTTGAAAGAAAAATCTTTTGAAAAAGAAAACTTACCATATTGTAAGATATGAAGCAACTAAATTTACCTATTCATCCACTTCAGGTATTGGAACTCAAGCTGTCTTTTGTATGAAAGTAAATGCTATTTTATATATATGAATATATTGGGCTTTTCTTCTAGGCAGGTAATCAGCCCTTTAATCGTGCTATGCTCTTTAATGTTGGCTTTCGGGAAGCTATGAAAGACTTGGACTGGGACTGTTTGATCTTTCACGATGTGGACCATATACCTGAGAATGATCGTAACTATTATGGATGTGGACAGATGCCAAGACATTTTGCTACAAAGTTGGATAAGTACATGTATATGTAAGTAAGTATAATTCCCTAGTAAGGTTGATGCTAAAAGTAGAAAATTAATTAGAAGCAGATACTATGGTAACTAAAACAAATTGAGACAGCTAAAACCGCATATTTGCTGTGATCATTTAAACTTGACTGACATTTTTATTTTCATTTATCTGTAGCCTTCCATATGCTGAATTTTTTGGTGGAGTGAGTGGCTTGACAGTGAAACAGTTCAAGAAAATCAATGGCTTTGCAAATGCGTTCTGGGGCTGGGGTGGAGAGGATGACGACCTTTGGAACAGGTATGTTGCATGCAGGAAATGGAGAGAGTGGTTTGCGTGTAAATTCCAATTGACGGGGCTCTGTGATTTAGTTTCAAATTTCACAAGACACGTGAACAAAAAGAATTGCAATATAAAATTAAAAAGTTTTGTCAGTTTTTTTCAGAAAATTTGTATCCTTGGTTACATCTTGCATTATATATTCATCTTAGCAATACCAACTGCCTGGAAGTCTTCCCTATTTTCTCTTTATGCTATTCAGCCCTATTTTGACAGCTGCCACTCTTACAAGATAACATATAGACAGTGCCCATCTCCCCAGCCATGTCATTATCACTGATACAAAGATAGCCTTCCCTCCCATCGTTGTTAATCTTAAATCAATTTAGTGTTACCATTTATTGTTTTAACGTTTCATATTGTTACTTTTATTGATTGTAAGCTGCCTAGGCAAGGTGGGCGGCATATGCTTAACAAACAAACAAACAAACAAACAAAGTCTACTTCATTTCCCACCTTTATAATTTAAGTTAACCCATGAAGTTCTCACTATTTCCTAGGTATAGTTAATTTTCTCTATTAGATAAGCTATTTTTAAAAGTATATAACAATACTCATTCTAGCTATGCCATAGCTTCGTAGTTATCAATAAATAAACAGCTTATTTCATTTTTTAACTGGAATATAACAACAGGCTGCCACACAGCTAATTCAAATGAAAAAGTGTATAAATAAGCTAATTTAGGAGATATTTTGGGATGCTTGCTTGTGAATAATGGCGTATGATGTTTGCTCAAATGATTAGTGTTGGTAAATACTAAATTGAAAGCAAAGTTCAATTCAAAGTTTAATAACTCCCTTTCTCCCCCAGGGTTCACTATGCAGGCTACTTGGTTACTCGGCCAGAAGGAGATACAGGGAGATACAAGTCAATTCCCCATCATCATAGAGGGGAAGTTCAGTTCTTAGGAAGGTAAGTTGTTATAAATATTGTATATATGCAGATTTTACGCTTCATCAGATTTGAGTGGATGTCATTCTAAATGCTAAAACTCTGCACCTTACAATATAAGTTTTAACAGTCTAAAACCTCCAGTGTATTTGTTAAACAATATAGACAAGCTATTGTCTGCATTCACCAATTAGATGGTGAGTTAATGGGTTAGCCCATTAAGTCCTTCATCTTAAAAATTCCTATGGATCTTTACTTTGTAATCCCAAGTCATTGCGTTGCTTTTCTTTATGATTTTTAATCATCCGACTGTATTTCAATGACTTTAAGATTATTCTAAGATGGAACTAACTTGCTATCTCTGCATAAAAGTATGTGTTTGTGGGATAGGTAATTATGGTAGTTCAGATTATTTTATGTTACAAACTAATTCAGCACTCCTTGTTTTTCCAGTCAAGATATATTTGTCCCCAGCAATTTCCTAATTATTGAAAGCTTTGCCAAATGTTCAGATGTTTCTACTGGAAAAGTACAAACATGGATTATTCTCAGACAGATTTCAGCAAAATTTTAACATCCCCTTTCTCTTTAGTTGGCAAACCTAATGTTTTTGTGACCTCTACTTTCAAGGATATACATGTAGTCCTTGACTTACGATCAAAATTGGGACTTGCACCTGATTTCCCAACTTTTTTGCAATGGCCATTAAGCAAATCACATGAGTAAAACAGCTTCCTCCTTTGCGTATCAAAAGGCTCCTGGGAAGGTTGCAAATACAATTTTGATTGAGTGACTATGTGGACACTGAGACGGTTATAAATGTGAGGACCAGTCATATGTCCCTTCTTTTTAATGCTCTTATAACTTCAAATGATCATTAAATGAAAGGTCATAAGACACAGAGTAACTGTAGTCCAGGTATTTTCCCAGATCTGGCTTGAGTTGTAGTTTTGACCATTGGGAGGATACTATTTACTGCCCACTGAAATAGGCTGAAAAATGATGCCATAACTTTACCTTCTTTATCTTTATATTCATTTACATGCGGTTGTATGAAAAGTTTGTGCACATAGTAAATTTATGTCAAGATTTCTCATGCAGATCAGTACTGAATTGTAATAACCTTGAAAATTGAATTGCAATGAGATCCTTGGTACTGAATGCTGTATCTTTTAAAATGGTCTTTTTATGTATCAAGCAAACAGAGATTTCTATAGGTCTGTTTTAATGTAAACTACTGATTTCATATTGAATTATATACTTCCAATTAATTGTATTCTGAAGCATAAAAAGAGTTTATAGTATACAGTGTTTTGCTTTCTGATCTTCTTTCCAGTCAACCATTCCATTTTTTGAAATGTTTCTTCCTGTTTTTCTTTTCTTTTAGCATTTACTATGCTGTTGAAGTTACTGTATAGTGATTGTGTTTAACTAGGAATTAGAGCAGCTATAATTCGCAGGTTTTCTCTCTGGCCTCAAGTGTTTGTGGGACAATGATGCTTGTGTGGAAAGGAAAGGAAAGCTTCAATACCCTGAGCTGATTTAGTTAAAAAAATTATTGCTTTGGGCCAAAGCCTGTTTAGGGTCCATTAAGTCATGAATCACTACTTCATTTCAACCTTAAACATTTACCATATATACTTGAGTATAAGCCGACTCGAGTATAAGCCGAGACCCCTAATTTTACCCCAAAAAACTGGAAAAAGTTATTGACTCGAGTATAAGCCGAGGCTGGGAAATGCAGCAGCTCACGGTAAATTTCAAAAATAAAAATACAGGTAGATAACAATAAAATTGCTAAAAGTGTGTGTGTGTGTGAGTGAGACAGACAGACAGAGGAACAGAGAGAGGGAGAGAGAGAGGGAATCAGAGAGAAACTGACAGAGATGAATCAGAGACGTACTTTTAACTACCTGGCAGCTGCGTTTTGCCTTGGGGGGCTCCTCAGAACATCCCAAGACTTCGGAGGGAAGTTTACAGCCCTCCCTCGGAACACTTCGGAGGGAAGCTTCTGCAAAGGCGAGTGACAACAAGTCTCCCAGGCTTTAATTTGCCGAGCTGTGCGCACGCGCCTGTTTTCCACGGCGTGGAGCAGCGGCGAGATTCTGTGCGGCGAGCGATGATTCCAGGGGCCATCCGGGAAGATGAGGAATGCGAGGGGGGACCCTGCCCCCCCCCCCACTGATGGCCCCCGGAATCATCGCTCGCCGCCCAGAATCTCGCCGCTGCTCCACGCCGTGGAAAACAGGCGTGCGCGTACAGCTCGGCAAATTACAGCCTGGGAGACTTGTCACTCGCCGGGGTTATGCAGAAGCTTCCCTCCGAAGCCCGAGAGGAGGGAGGGAAGCGGGCGCCCGGCACACAGAAGAGCCGCATTAAAATGTTTAAAGAGCCACATTTTTTTTTTTTTTTGGTTCACTGGAGTATAAGCCGAAGTGGATTTTTCAGCCCAAAAAGTGGGCTGAAAAATTCGGCTTACACTCAAGTATATACGGTAAACAGTTTTTAAGGAAAGTTTCTAGAACACCATCTTTAGGGAAAACTTGTTGTGGCCCGCCAGCAGCCAGCAGAGTCTGACAGTGAGGAGCTTGGGGAGGAACATGGGCCAGTCCTGAGGGTTGAGGAAAGCTCAAACGAGGGCTCTGCGTCAGAGGCAGAGAGGGAGCTAGACAGTAGCGAGGCAGAGGAACAGCTGGAGCCTGTTCCCAGTGTGCACATGCACAGAACTGCCAGAAGACAAGAACAGCTAAGAAAGCAGGGTCGACTTAAGTATAAAGCCACACCTTGGAGGTGATTGGCCCCTCCCATAGGAAACAAAAGAGAAATGAACAGGGAATGGGCTTTTGCAGGAAACAATTTGTTCATTTGGTCGGTTCAAGATTGGCAAGTTCTGTGTGTGACTTTAAGAGACTCTGTGCCAAGTTCACCCTGCATTTAGAAACTACTGTATTTTTCGGAGTATAAGATGCACCAAGGTTTTGAAGAGGCAAATTTAAAAAAAAAAGGTTTTGCACTCTGCAAACCTCCCCAAAATGGCCCATTTTTCACGAAAACGGGCCCGTTGGTTTTTTTTTTTTTTTTCAAAAAAAGGGCATGAATAGCCCTTAGAAGGCTTGTAGAGTGCTGGGGGGGGGCAGCAAAAAACGGTCAATTTCTTGCAAAAATGGGCTCGTTTTTTGTCAAAAAAAGTGCATGGATAGCTTTTAGGAAACGTATAGAGTGCTCCTGGGGCCGGGGGGGGGCAAAATTGAGCAAAAAACACCCTGTTTTTTGCTTGTTTCTACCCTCCACAGCCCCCAGGAGCTCTTTGAAAGTCTTCTACAAGCTATACATGACCATTTTGGTGAAAGGGGAGGGGTTTTGGGAGGCAGAAAATGCAGTATTCAGTGTATAAGACGCACCCAGATTTTCCGCTTCTTGTACTCTGAAAAATAGGGTAGTTATCTGGCAGCGCTCCAAACGAGATAATGTGCGTGTGGATAAACATTCCTCTGAAAGACTGTTTAATAAGCCTTGCTGACTATGAATGAAAGGAATTCACAGTCATATAAATAAAAGAGGTTTTGTAGGAACCAAGACTTTGCTTCTTGCTTTCTAAGGCAGCCTGGGTCAGAACATAACTTGCTTTCAAAAGCAACTCTTTAAAATGCTTTATCCAGTGGATTACAATTGTTGCCTTCTTGTTTTCGAAATAATCCAAAAACAGCATGCCTGAATTCTCTCTCTGCCTCTTCTCTTTTTCTCCATCCTCCTTGTTCTGTTATGAAACTGTTACCTGTTTCAGTTCCAGCTGCTAACAAGTGAAAGCAAGCCAGTCCAAGGGAGAAATTTAGACTATAATTTGCAAGTGATAGAGCATTAAATGATTTAGTTAATTGATAAGGAACTCACTAAAGGGACTTCTATCCCAGGAACATATTTCCCATTGCTCTTACTGAAAGGAGGAGAAAATTGCACCTTCAGGAATTATTGGATTATGAACATTTATGCCACACACACGTTTTTGTTCTTCTGGTTAAGTTTTGCTAGTAGAGAATAAATAGAGACGCAGTGGCTCAGCAGCTAAGACGCTGAGCTTCCTGATCAGAAAGGTCGGCAGTTCGAATCCCTAGCGCCACGTAACGGAGTGAGCTCCCGTTACTTGTCCCAGCTTCTGCCAATCTAGAAGTTCGAAAGCTTGTAAAAATGCAAGTAGAAAAAAATAGGGACCAGCTTTGGTGGGAAGGTAACAGTGTTCTGTGCGCCTTCAGCACTTAGTCATGCTGGCCATATGACCACGGAGACGTCTTCGGACAGCGCTGGCTCTTCGGCTTTGAAATGGAGATGACCCCCGCCCCTACATATTCCCACATATTCACGGGAACAACTAGCACATATGTGCGATGGGAACCTTTACCTTTATGCTGAAGGGGTAACAAGTTATATCCCAATGGAGTGCAGCTAGGGATCTTTGGTATGAAATTATGCCATATATTGTAGCTTCAGGTTATGGAACAAGAACTAAGGGAAGCTGTGTGTGTCTGTGTGTGTGTGTGCATGCAATATGTATTATGTACACATGAACACACACCTAATTATTTTTGAGAAGAGAGCGTTCTCAGCTTTAGTATCTTGAACTTCAACAAGCAGAAAATGTATAAAAATGTCACTGTCTGCATACCAGTATAAAAATGTCAGGTGTTATGAAACAAAGAGGACTATATCATGAATTCTGTTGTAACAGCCTACCTGTACATCTGGAAGACCATTCAATGTCTTCCACTGTATTTTAGTGTAAGATTTCTTATACGTAAAATTGGGGTCATTTTTCAAAATGATTTTAAAATTTCTTTAAACTGGCAGCATATTTTTATCTTGCTTTGTTCATTGCTATTGAATTGGACCCACTGATCTGGTACATCCTTCCTTCTGCTTATATTGCTTTTGCTTAATAATGTTTTGAACTGTAACTCATTTTTGTGGACATGCTCATGATAGAAAATGTAAATGACAGAAAAGATGAATACAGAAAACAGAAGGCTTAATGTTGGGTGTAGGGTTGAGGGTTGGACTAGATGACCTACAAGTTCACTTCCAACTCTGTTATTCTGAAATTAAGTATTTGTGCTTCAGACTTTCTCATGAACGTAAGAATATAACGGTGTCAGAAAAAGAGTTTTCATTCTTATATATATTTATAAAAATGTCTGAAATCTATATAAAGGATGAATTTTAGCAAACAAAACAATTCTTTGAATCCATGTTCAGAAGCAATTTCCATTTATTGAGCATTATATAAAATAAAAATAGAATTTTTAAAAAGGGAAGTTTATGATTCAGGATGAGATTTATGGAGAAGGAAGTTTGAAGCAATAGTTTTTGTTTCTCATCAGAATTGGTCAAAGCAGATCTTGGGCAACATGTTGAAAATTTATGCTTTGGTTGAACAATATTAGAAAATTCAAAAAAGTGGAAGAAAATAATGGCACTTTAAAATAAGAACGTTTTTTTATAGTTTGTAATGTGTAATACTTTCGTTTTTGTCTGTTAGGTTTGTATTTTGGTGTTGCTCACATATATTTTCTTTGCAATATTTACTGATCCAGGATCTGAGCATTTCAGTAGAAATCCATTATTCTAGTTTAGATATCCAGCTCTGAGCAATGATTGTGTCCCTACCCATGGTTACTTTATAACTCAGTTAATCCAATTACTTGTGTTCATACTTTATATACATATGTATGTCCTATGTATATAAACTAATATAAATACAAAATGAAGCTATGAGTAGGATGTAAAGTTTTGGAATCCTAGTGAAACTGTATTCTGCCTAGAACTCCTCAGACCTTTTAAAGTAGACATGAATGGACTTTTGATGTCTGTAGGCTGCACTTTGATATTTTTTAATAAATTGAAAAACTATTGATGTTCAAAATGTAGTCATTAATACTCTTTTATGTTCTGTGTTGGAACAATGTTGGTTTTAATGTTTTCTCTCTTTTTCTTTTTCAATAGATATGCACTGTTGAGGAAGTCCAAAGAGAGGCAAGAATTGGATGGCCTCAACAATTTGAACTATTTTCCAAATATTACATATGATTCTTTGTATAAAAACATAACTGTCAATCTATCACCAGAGCTGGCTCTGGTGAGTGAATACTAAGAGAATATGAGAAGAGAATGTCAAGAGATGGTTTTATAGATGTCTCCTGGACAAGAATAATCTTGTGTCTAATGAAGGATCACAGTATTTTGAAGAATAATTTTCAAAAATACGCACAGAGATCATCAGACTGTAAGACATATTCATACTGTCAGCGAGTTCAGACTTAACTTGCTTTTTCATTTCTTTTGGAAAAGAACAATGGTGTGACCTGCTGCTTTTGTCCCAGCATTCCATTTCCTTAAGCAATCTCCAGTAACAAATAGAAATTGAATGTGCTTTCCTGCTCATAAGACCAGTTTGGCTTAAAAAGAAAAGAAAAGAAAGAAAAGTCTTGATTTCCTGACTTAAGGTGCTGGAAGCTGTCCTGTAAGTAACGGGTGTCAAACTCACGGCATCACATTGCCATCACGTGACATATTGTGATGTTTTTTCTCTTCGTGGAGCTGGGGTGGGTATGGCCTCTCTGTGAGGCATCCAGCCCATAGGCCGCCAGTTTGACACCCCTGCAGTAAGCTATGACCATTATTGGAGATGAACTGCTACCTAACAGTGACACCATTCTTTTGCATTTGTGTTTTCTAACTGACTTGCTTGAAGGAAAAAAGATATATATCTATATATATATCTATATATACACACAATCACTTCTTAAAGAAGTATAGATGTAGATAAGCTGTATAAATTGCTTTCCTTTATTTTTAAAAATATGCAGTTCAAAACTGAAGCTGAAGATTTACAACTTAGCATAACTCAAGTAAGCCCTCAACTGTGCAAGCACTTCAGTACATCAGGATGACATGCAAGTAATTCTCTTCAGGGCTATTTAAGCAGTTGTTATTGGGATTGAGACTGTCAGTTGATTGGTTATTTTGGAAACAATACCAGTCTTTATTGGAAAAGGAGGAATCCGGCATTGGGAGATTGAGTTTTATTCATGAAAATGCAAAGGCCAATTGCATTTGGGGGATTGCTTAGTCTTTCTGGGTTTTTTTGTTTTTGTGTGTGTGTGACCCTGTGCATTTTGTCCGCGTATTCCAAACAGAGAGCAAAACATCAGAGAAAATATCTCCCTGTTTCATCTTGGTAAGGAAGGGACAAAAAGTCTCCAGAAAGTTAACCAAGTTTCCACTTTGGTTTGGGTAGAGTTTGCAAATCAGTCGGTCTTGTTGTTGGAAGTCTATAGTGATTTCTGTAACATTAATTTCAAGCGGGGGGGGGGGGAGTATGAATAATATTTTGATATATTTATTGTGTAAATGAAACTGAACTAATATAGACTAAAACTGTAGGTTGAAGTTCTTGGGTATGATTATTAACCAGAAAAACATTGCACAAGTACAAGTACTGGGATAAATGTATCCAGACTCCAACTCTTAATTAAAAGAATGAAGGGCATTGAGATTAGTTTTTAAAAAATGTGAATATCAGGCAGAATTGGTTGGTCCATAATCTCTATCTAGTTTTTGTTTTAACCTACCATAATAAGTTTGTGCCTTTGTTTTGTTTTGTTTTTCTGGTTTAAAACCAGTCCATCTCTTTATATAGTATGTACAGACTTTTTTAAACTGGGGTATTTACTCTGGTAAAACAAATTGTTCTTTAATATATATTTATAGACAGAGTTTAATGTGAAAAGTACTTTAATCTCTTTGATTGCATTGTTGCCTTCAGTTGCTTTAACTTGTATAGGGTTGTGGGGTTTTTTTGTTTTAATTTTGGGTTTGGTAGATATATGACCCGCCATATACAACTGCTGTGGAGGTGATTAACCAAACCTATTTTCTTGAATCTCAAGAGTTATGAAGGGACGAGTGTGTGCTTGTACGTGAAAGAGAAAGTGTGCATGTGTGCATCTTATTGGCTGGTATGAAAGGGCAGAAAATCTGTTCTGGAATTTGCTGATAAGTAGACTTTAAAATGTTTCATAATAGTACCTTTATGGTTGCTGCAGAGGGAATAACTTACCTTTTATTCTTTTAATGGCACATGAAGCAATAAAGACTTCTACATTTTGATAATTTTCAGTTGTGAATAATTCATATGTATTTTTTTTAACTTAGAAGGCTAGTAGAAATTAACATTTTATTTAATGGTGCTTCAGTTGAGAATGTGTTTCAATCTGTCTTAATTCACCTTGACATTTCCAAATAGCTATTTGGCAGTGCTGCCCTCTCTCTCTCTCTCTCTCTCTCTCTTTCTTTCTTTAAAAATAGATTGTGTACCCTTGTACTATGCCCTCTGAATTACCTCTGCTAAGAAATGCACTTGTTGAAGATTGGTGTGAAAGAGTCAGTTTCACTTCTTAATTAGTTCTGGATTGATCCCCCCGCCCCCCAAATATTTTCTTGCCCTTCCTTTAAAAGCGTGGAATATCTTTTAAATGTGCACTGTTGCTCTTATCAGATAAGTCAGTTATTGTATGGTAAATATAATTGTTGGAAACATAACTGTCAAGCGCATGTGTTGATATGGTGTTTTTAAAAATCATTTAAAATGTGTACATTAATAGCTGAAATTTCAACAAAGTGCTCCCCATTTCCATCAGCACTGTCAGCTAATATTGCTAAGGGATAGAACACTATCATTACAAAAATGTATGTTTTATATGAGCCATGTGGGTCTTTATTTGCTAAACCTCTTTATTATTTTTGTAAAAAATGTTTTGTATTCAGTTTAACATCTGAGCAACCACTGTGCATTGCCAAACATCTACTGTCAAAGATAGAATTGAATCATATGTAATTTCTTTCTTTCTGTTGTTTTGAGCTTCTCTGTGTTTTCTGTGAGGCTCCAAGGGTATATTTTTGCACTGAAATCTAGTGTTAAAACACACAATTTTCAGCAATCCATTGTATCATTGCATTTATGCACCTGTGTGTTTGTACATTTTTGTATTTGTTAACTTATGAGTGATTTTTTTCAGTAAAAAGAATACATATTCAAGAACCAAGAAATAGTAATAATGTTGCTTTATTTGTGAGTGAATTACTAACCTGCGGTTCAGTGTAATGAAGAGCCAGATTTATAGGCATGCTTTAATGGACAATTGGATTAATTTTACAATTTAAAAAAGATAATGCTTTCAGATTGTTAATTATTTGATTCAATTTCCCTTCCATTACAGAAATTAACACAGAACTTTATTAAATTTATTTATATTTATATAAAATTTAACTTTCACATTTCTGCTTTATAAATAAAAATTGCTTCATTTAAAAATAACATATAAACAAATCAAATTACTCATTGTTTGTACAAGCGCATAAATAAGTTCAGTAGGATGTATGAAATAGAAAAGGCTTTCTATTCCCTGAAGTTTAATTTATCAATGATTATTGTCTTTGTCAACCTATGTTACTGTCATTTTAAAATGGACCAACCAGATATTTAAGAGGTATCTAATTTATTGCCAACTTTTTTTTTGAGAAAAGTTTATTTATTTATTTATTAAACATTACTTTTGGCAATATAGTGTACATATTTCCCAACATTTTCATAAGCACCTTTTTTGGAAAGTTTCTCGGATCTAAAGGTAATTCCAGTTCTTAGCACTTAGACTTATATACCACTTCATGGTGCTTTATACCGTGTTTCCCCGAAAATACGCCAGGGGCTTATTTTCTTTTGCCCCACGAAATATGCCCTTGGGTTTATTATCAGGGAGGGCTTATTGTTTTGGGGCTGCCGGGCGGCTGCTCCCTTGTGAACTGGCTCCCGAAGTGCCGGGCACAGCCTCAGGGGCAAAGCAGCCATGAGGTAACCATGCTCACGAGCTGCCGCCCGGCAAATCCCCTCTCCAGCCAGGAAGAGCGCCATTCACTGACCTAGGAGGTAATCCCTAAGGTGCCAAGTCATGTGGCGCTCTGCCCGCTCCCCAGCTCCTGCGGCTTTGCACATTCGGGATACCCCCTAGGTCAGTGCATGGAGCTCTGCCCGGCTGGAGAAGGGGGTTGCGCGAGCGCCTGTTCCGCTCGCAGCTTCACCAAGCTCTTGCCAGGCTCTCCCAGGCCACAGCCGCTGGCTGCTGCTGCCCGCCGCCGCCGCCGCCCCGCTCCGCGCAACTTCAAAACTCGGGCCGAGTCTTTCAGCATCGGCCGCTCCAGGAGTGCTCTCTATGGTGGGCTGGCTGCCGGACAGGGAGTCTTCCAGCAGCCGGCCCACCATAGAGAGCACTCCTAGAGCGGCCGATGCTGAAAGACTCGGCCCGAGTTTTGAAGTTGCGCGGAGCGGAGCGGGGCGGCGGTGGCAGCGGGCAGCAGCAGCCAGCGGCGATGGCCTGGGAGAGCCTGGCAAGGGCTTGGTGAAGCTGCGAGCGGAACAGGCGCTCGCGCAACCCCCTTCTCCAGCCGGGCAGAGCTCCATGCACTGACCTAGGGGGTATCCCGAATGTGCCAAGCCGCAGGAGCTGGGGGATGGGCAGAGCGCCACATGGCTTGGCACCTTAGGGATTACCCCCTAGGTCAGTGAATGGCGCTCTTCCCGGCTGGAGAGGGGATTTGCCAGGCGGCTGTTCGTGGGCATGATTACCTCATGGCTGCTTCGCCCCTGAGGCTGTGCCCGGCTCTTCGGGAGCCAGTTCACAAGGGAGCAGCCGACCGGCAACTCTCCCCTTCGGCCAGGCAGAACGCCACTCCCCAACCTAGCGGTATCCCGAAGGCAGCAAGCAACGTGAGCGCTCCCCCCCCGCTCCTGCGACTTGGCGCTTTCGGAATAACGCTAGGTCAGTGAGCGGTGCTCTGCCTGGCCGGAGGGGGGTTTATTTTCGGGGGTGGGCTTATATTTTTCCCACGCGAAAAATGTGGCATGGGTTTAGTTTCGGGACAGGTTGTATTTTCGGGGAAACACGGTAGCCTTCTCTAAGCGGTTTTACAGAGTGCATATTGTCCCCAATAATCTGGGTCCTCATTTTACCAACCTCGGAAGGATGGAAGGCTGAGTCAACCTTGGGCCGGTGAGGATCGAATCTCTGGCAGAATTAGCCTGCAATATTGATTCTAACCACTGTGCCACCACAGTTCTTACTTATTTTCCTGCATTAAGCTTTTTATTCATAATGATCATACCTCACATTCTGAGAATTTATATAAAGACGCTTGAAATCCTTGTGACTTGGTGTGGTCCTTATTTACATCCTTGTTATTGGTTGCCGACACATCCGTTCAGTTCCATTCCAATTTAATTTCAATTTAAAGTCCTCTGGATCAGGTTAGCAAAGTACTTTTTAAATAACTTCTGCCCAACTCTTGTGAGGTGCAGCCTATCCCCTGCCAGGAATCTCCTGTCTTGGAATCATGTTTTCTTATTAAAATCTAAACCATTCCTGTTGGCCTTGTCTGTGTAGCCAGATGGCTACATTTCTTGCTCTTATTGGGCCACGTCCATGGATGGATGGAAGGAAAAAAGGAAGGAAAGAGAAAGAAACAGGGAAACATCATCTGTGTCCCAGCTCTGTCACCTTTCTGCTATTATCCCTTGTTGTCATAGCCATCTGTAAGGCTTTGACTGGCTGTATCATATAGAGCAGGATATTTATCAATGGGCTTTTTATCTCATGCATGCCACACCTTTCTCTTGCTTGACTGATCACCAGAGAGAATCTAGCACCTGTTTCTTTCAATAGAAGGCTTCTGATTATCACTACCATTAAAGTCAAGGCAGGAATAATTCAATTTTATTTTTAAAATTGGGTTTAATTTGTTCTCGACTTCGCATATTCCAGAATTACTGTCGCTTACTTTATTACTAAATTACTTACTTGCTATTAATTTTAAAATAAAAAATAGAGGAAAAATCTGAAGTATCTAGACAATCATATCCCATAATGGGTTTTTAAAAACCCCACCTAACAGGGCTCCATGGCCATCTACCTCAAGACCTGGGTGAAGAAACATGTTTTTAAGGACTACTAACATTATTAGGGGAACTTAGGGGAATATCATTCTAGAGTGCAGATACCAAAATGGTAAAATTCCTGGGTCCGGTAGAAGGTGTTAAATTGAAGGGACTTGGACCACACTAACTGCCCAATCTTACTGGACAGGCAGAAACTAGGAGATAGTCCTTCAAATAACCTGGCTTTTACTCATCCATTTGGTCATCTTAGTGTTTAGATTTGTGGCTGTTTTTTACCTAGGAATTCAAAAAATTAGTTGAGTGGTGAGACTCAAATCCATTCTGAAAGCTCTGGGATACTAAAAGATTTTACGGATTTGGATGGTCCCATGGGCTTTCTTTTTATCTTCTGGGACACTTCTTGCTGCCGCTGTCCTCCTGCAAGCACTTTCTGTATCTAATTTAAGAATTTCCCACCTTCCCTCCTAAGCATAAGTCCCTTCACTTTCTCTTCCAGGACGTACATCCTGAACTTGTGCAATACATCCTGGACTATGTATAATTCTTGTCATCTTCAGAGTAGAAAACATGACACTTCTGCAGTCACCAGAACTAACAAAAAAGTACTTTCTCCTTGGTTTTCCCTTCCAAAGAGCTATTTGTACTCCCCCCATTTGCTCACTCATAATAATTTTGGTTGTTGCTAAGCAATACAATCAGTTTGTTGCTTGATTTCTGGTGATTCCAAGGGTAAGTCCATGCAATTGATTGACAAGTATGGAAAAAGTTTTCTATATTTTCAGTTTAGCTCAAGCCCTAGTCTAACGCTCCCTACATGGGGCTCCCCTTGAGATGCACCTGAAGGCTGCAGTTGGTTCAGAATGCGGCCGCGCGGGTAGTTTCGGGAGTCTTTAGATACTCCCACGTAACACCTCTCCTGCGCGAGCTACACTGGCTGCCTGTGGCTTTTCGGGTGCGGTTCAAGGTGTTGATTATCATCTTCAAAGCGCTCCATGGCACGGGACCTAGCTATTTGCAGGATCGTATCCTGCCCCATACATCCCTTCGTCCGATTCGCTCACACAGAGAGGGACTCCTCCGGGTGCCGTCCACTAGGCTGTGCCAGCGGGCGACGCCCAGGGGAAGGGCCTTCTATGTCATGGGCCCGACCCTCTGGAATGACCTTCCCCCTGACATTAGAACGACTACGGACCTCCGCTCCTTCCGCCGGAAACTCAAAACCCACCTGTTTCACCTAGCCGGCCTGGCCTAATTCCAGCTTTCCCACCTCAGTTTGTATTTTTAAATTTTACGGTTTGGTTTTAAGGTTTAAGTTTTTAATTTTTATAAATTTGTACAGGGGATGTTTAATTCAATTTTAGTTATGTGTATTGTCGAGTGTATGGTTTTTTAAATTTGTACCTGTACACCGCCCCGAGTCCCTTCGGGGAGAGGGGGCGGTCTAGAAGTTTAATAAATAAATAAATAAATAAATAAATAAATAAATAAATAAATAAATTAGTGTAGCCAGGTAGATGCCCCTTCAAATAATCAAATCTTACTTGGTTAATTTTTGGGAGTGTTGGGACAAGATTTAAAATGTATATAGACTCAAATAATCTAAGCTGATAAATGTGGTTGTTTTTTTGTCAAGAATTAGTCCATCTGTTCAAGAAATCTCAGAGACATTTTTATTTTTAGTATCCTCATGTATGTGATTATTTTTAATATTTGAGAAGTAATGGTGTTAGTAATGACAAATTTTCTTGATTCTCATTGTTCACAATACTTTTCTATCTCCTTGAAAAGTGATTTGGGAGCAAATATGCATTGATTTGAATGTGGAACTATATTTACCTTTAACGAAGAGGATTTTTATTAAAATCACTAAACCCATTTTTAGAATATGGCAAAAATATTGTCAGATTGAAGAACTTACAACATGTATTGGAAAAGAGATTGAACTTTCACACTTGCCTAACATTCCATCTAACAGAAAACGGGGTTTCGGCTATTTGACATTTGACAAGGATGGAGGAGGAGGAATAATACATTCAGAGCAGCATAAAGCAAGCCACAACCTCAAATACAGATAGTCCTCAACTTGTTTAGTGGTTACAATGGCATTGAAAGCAGTGACCTAAGACCGTTTTTAGCATTTAACGACCATTGCAGCATCCCCCATGGTCACATGATCAGAATTCAGATGCTTGTCATCTGATTCCTTATTTATGGTTGCAGTGTGTCCCAGGATCTTGCAATTCTCTTTCACAACCTCTGGACAAGCAAAGTCAATGGAGAGCCAGATTCACTTTTAACAGCCACACTACTTAACTGCAGCGATTCGCTTAAGAACTGTGGCAAGAAAAGGTCATCAATGGTGCAGAACTCACTTTAACAACTGCCTTCCTTAGCAACAGAAAATTTGGGCTCAGTTGTAGTCATAAGTTGAGGACTTCATTAAGTTGGAGAGGAGTGGGGCTATTTGCATACACAATGTCTTGATGCTAAGCTCTTTTCTGACTCCAGAGACTGGTATAAAAAGGGATTAGCCAGTCTCTGTTTAATACTTGGGGAGTTTAACTAATCAGATTATCCAGCAATATGGATGTAATTAGAAAGGATCTATTAGCTTATGGAGCCTTGTGCATTTTTACCATTTCTTTTTTGTCAGCTGATGAGCTTGTGATGTTTTGCATGAGTTATTTTAATTGGGGGTGGGGGAAGCTTGTGGTTTTCAAATTGGGCTTTTTTTGTTTCACTCATGTCTATTTTTTGCTTTCTGAACCTCCCATTCACACACTGAAATGCTTTATGTTGCTTTTAAATTGTAATATATATATATATATATATATATAATGATCAGCTAATACCTGTGACTTCAGGAAATTGAATAAGTCAAAGAGATACCCAAATGCTATGTACTATAGTTGTGATTCAGAGCCAGCCAGAGATTTACAGCCTAGATAACAATGTCAAGGTATCTATTAGAGGAAAGAAAGCTGACTTCAAACAGCAAGCAAAACTTGCACAAAGAAGGAAATAAAACATTTTGATAAGTTTCACAATGGAGATTAACGGCAGTTACAAAGAGATCAGCATATCCCAAACAGGTGCTATCACGGCAATGGGATTCCTGGGAGGTGGGTGATTTTGTGTGTGTACAACTTTGCTGCAAAAGAAGTAAGACAGCTATCAGCGCCTGACCTAGTTAATTCAGCATGCAATTAAAATGAGAAAGTTTTAGATCAGACAGGGGGCAACATGGCCAACATTAGATAAATAATAGGCAACGTAGAGCACTTTGGAATACACTGTTCTCAACACTGCACACAATGACAGTATTTAGGAGGAAATTACTTCAGAACTCATGCAAGTAGAGCACCTCTCTATTACCTATCCAAACTATGTATTCTGTGTATCAATTCACAGTGCATCTCTTAAGGAGCAGCATTTTTTTTAATCATAAAAAATAGATTGTTTAATAAATGGCAAATAAGCATAGTATTCAAAGATTGTTAACACCTTGTAATATGTTTACTACACCAATAAATTTTATCTTTCAGGATGTGGCTTGAATGGCTGCCAGAGTTTCTCTGTTCACCTGTTGCTCATTTCCTTTCTGCTCTCTGCATTCCAGGGTCTGCAGGAATGCAAAAGATTTTACTACAAGCTTCAGCATAGTTTGGAGGGATTGGGAAGTGTGTAAAAGTGATTTATGTGTGTTATCTCTTATCCTAGCAGTCTTAAGAAAATGACTTTAAAATGGGCTTGACTGTAAGGAGACTCAGACTAAATCCCCTCAGAAGCTACCGATTACCTAAGGGAAACATACTATGTACTGACGTAGTGAATTCTATAATATGACTAATACAAAGTTCCAATATAGCTAGGTTTCATTTAGCATGAAATCTAGCATAAAGTCACCCGTTATTATTTAGTAAGTATAAAACAAGATGTGATAGCTTGCAAACTGATCAACCTATCCATAAATTAGTTTGCCATTGTATGTGTACATCGGTAGTTCCTATTTTGAGCTAAGCCATCATAGAGTTTGCTGTGTAAACAGCAAATCATTAGGCTTTATGAATTATAATGTATGGTTTAGTATGGTTTGATTAATAAACTATAGCTAAACCATGGATATGTGAAATGAGTGAAGTAATACGTATGTATGAAGATATACTTCCTTACATCTGTCATTGATTTTCCACTATTTGTTTTTTCCATACAGCAGAGGAACAATAAGTCTACCTACCTACCATAGGTATTCTTATGCTGTTTGAAGATCTCACAGTCTAATCTCAATGGAGGACTATCTAACTCAAGGGTGTCAAACTCATGTTGTCAGAGCGACATCACATGATGTATCAGGACTTTCCCCCCCCTTCGATAAACCGGGCGTGGGCATGGCCAGCGTGTGACGCAGCCAGCCCCTAGGTCTAACTAACTGCTGCATTTCATTTCCTGGTGACTCTAGGACTAGTTCAGGATGGAAAAGGCCCACATCTATGTCTAGCCAACATATATCCCTGGCTATTGATAGGTTCAACAGTGGATAGTTAGGAAGAGGCAAGGTTGAAATTTATTATGGTTGGTCAGAGTCAGCCTGATGTTTACACCGGATCTCTCTTATAGTGAGATAGTGCTTATGTTCGATACGACAATATTGGCATCTTTTAATACTTGTGCTAGGTGTTTCTTTGTAATGCAGGCAACCTTATTGTATTGTTTTTGTGCTGCTCTAGATGTTCTGTTTTCCCCCCTATTTAGTCCTGCTAATGCTTCCTTCCTTCTAATATTTCGCTTTTTTAACCATATATTGCAGTTCCAGTGCAGTACCATACTAGGAACAATGACCCTGTTCCCTACACACAATCCTCAGTTAACTTTTTAGATGGACTGTTGTACGATAAGTTCTTATAATACCATGGTATTTGGAGCAAAATGCCCAGATAGCCTAAACTAAAAATGCAAGAAGAAATATATTGGCAACAAAATCTAAGTGCTTACTATTTTCATTTTCATTGAACTGTTGTTCTCCTTTAAACTGCTAAATGTGCTTTTTTTTTGTCTGTGCAAAACTATTGTAGCCATTTCCTCCCTTTAGGCTACACCAGAGATCAGCAACCTGCGGCTCTAGAAGGTTAGGGCTTTTGGTTAGGACAGGTAGAGGAAAAAGGACGCCATGCCAGAAGGAGACTGTGGTGGGGGAACCCGACTTCCGGTCAGCTCCAGAATTGAACGGGGGGCTTTCGGTTAGGGCCTTTGTGGCTCTTTAAGTATTTAAGGTTACCTACCCCTGGGCTACACAAAGAAAGTAGCTCAACAAAAAATTCACCATGACGCTCATTCAAGTTCTAGAACTACTATATTAATACTCTTTAGCCAGCTAGCTAGCTATTAGTAGACCTGACCTCTTAATCCCAAATGACTAAATTTATGCAAGGGAAGCCTACATTTCCTTTTTCACAGATTTTATAATATTTTACCACAACTGCATTTTTATTTTGTTTTTAAGTTGAAATGTATATTTATTTTTTAACACCAAGTACAATGGTACTATGCCTAGTTTCATATTGATACTGATATCGATATATTTTTCTCTCTTCTCTGTTTTTCTAATATTTTCTTTGCTCTGGTTCATTGTCTTTGCATTTCTTGTAGCTAGTAGTTTTTGGTTTTGGTTTTTTTGTCTTTTTTTTAACGTTAAAAAAAGTAATGCATTTCAAAATGTAGCTTACCCAAATGTCAAATGGATGACCTTGCCCAAAGCATTTTGTAAGGCCAGATACTCCTCGGTCTCTCCTTCACTTTTCTGGGCTTGCCAAGAAGCCTAAGGGAAGGGAAGTGTGGAAGATCTGCGCAGCTGTACTTGGGGCTCCCAAGGGAAGAATCCTGGCATGGGGCCCAGGGTGGAGGCCACACCCTTCCCAGTCCTTCCCTGCAGCTCCCAACCAGAGGTGGTGAGGTGTGTGGGCTGTGAGAACGGCTGAACATGAGCTGGCAGTGACCAGATTGCTTACAGAAACTCCTCTTATTTCCAATTCGGCACTTTGTTATTTCCAGCATTGGAAGGAGGGTGAGGCAAAAGAAAGGGAAAGTATGATGCTTATTTTTAAAAAACTAAATATACTTGATCCTTGACTTACAATATGGGTCCTCAAACTACGGGCCGCATGTGGTCCGCCAAGGCCATTAATCCGGCCTGCGCAGGACCACGAGGCTGCCATGCCCACATCGCCCCTCCTATTCTTTGGATGCAATTAACTTCGCGAGCCACGCGGGCTAGAACTGAAAGGTAAGGCAAACAATTTTGGCCTGCAGAGACATTCTGGAAATGGGAGGGGTGAAAAACGGGGCGTGCAGATGCCCCAGGAGCCAAAAAAATAGATGAAAGAAGATAGAGATAAATAGACAGAACGAGAGAGAGAGAGAAAGAAAGAGAGAGAAAGACAGATTTCTCAAGCTCCTTGGGACTGAGAATAATTGCTGCAAAACTGAGTTTTCTGAAGTGGACCACTAAACTCCTAAACAACTGAAAAAATGATCTAGTAAAAAGAGAAGGCAACCAAAAAGAAAGAGCAACATGCAAATAAAACCCCCAGGAGCAAAACAAAGTTTAATCTGTGTGCATTGTTCAATGTACTGTTAAATTGGCCACCCCCACCTAGTCACATGACCACCTAGCCACACCCACCAAGCCGGTCTGACCCTCCCCCCCAACAGTGAGGGACCTTGAATTGGCCCCCTGTTTAAAAAAAATGATGATCCCTGACTTACAACCATACTTTTAGTGACTGTTCAGTTATAACATCACCTCAAAACAGCACTTATGACCTTGCAACATCCCCATAGTCACATGATTCAATTCAACGGCTTGGCAACTAATTCATATTTATGACAGTTGCAATGCCCCGGGGTCATGGGATCTCCTTTTGCGACCTTTTGACAAGCCAAGTCAATGGGGAAGGCAGATTCACTTAGCAACCACTTTACTAACTTAACTGCAGTGGTTCACTTAACAACCGTGACGAGAAAAATCATAAAATAGGGCAAACTCACTAAACAGCTCTTTCACTTAGCAAGAGAGATTTTGTGCTCAGTTGTCATATGTTGAGGACTACCTGTATATAGGCACTCCTTGTTTGTTTAACAATCACAACTGGGACCAGCAACTCGATCTCTAAGCAAAGCGGTCACCAATGAAACATCACAGTTTTATGATTTTACTTCAACTTACCTTTAAGATTCCAAAGGTCATAAATGCAAGGATTGACCACAAAGTTATTTATTGCAAATGGTCACTTAATGAGACAGTTGCTAAACAAGAACTACCTGTATTTCCAAATCAAAATTACCCTAACAAAAAAAGTAGAAGAGCAAGTCTTCCCTAACCATGAATATCCACTTTGCAGGGAGGCAGGGAGCAGGATGTCACAATGGCCATCTTTTCCTATTCTTCCTTATAAAGATGTGTGATCTTGGATGTTCTCAACTAAATAAACCCTTTTATTTTGATTGTTTGTGCTATTAGATTGGGACTGGGAGATCCAAGGTCGACTCCCTCTTCAGCTACCTTTGCAAATGGAAGCTCACTGTGTGACTCACTTGAGTCGCTCTCGGCACAACCTACCTCATTGGACAAAGTATATTTCTCCCCCTTGCCTTCAAAATCTAAGTAAGCATCACACTTTTTTCTGATGCTCACAACTTTCTCCATCCTTTTCTCACATGCACACCCACATAAACTTTTTACCAAACTTCTTTTTCTGACCTTCCTCTGTCACACTCACATCCACACATATTTTCTCCCCACTGATCATATACATCAGGGGTGTCCAAACTTGGCAACTTTAAGACTTGTGGACTTCAACTCCCAGAATTCCCCAGCCAGCTCTGTTGAAGTCCACAAGTCTTAAAGTTGCCAAGTTTGGATACCCCTGATATACATGATATCTATCTCCCTCCCCGCCCCCCTCTCTCTCACACACACACACAGGATTTTTGACTTCTTTTTTATTGCCCCCCCCCCCCTGAACTGAAAAACCCAGACAGGTTTTGAGATATTTTGGTCTTTTTTCTTCTGTCTAGCAGCTACCCAGAACGCAACCCAGACATAGTTAAGTAAGTAAGTAAACTTTTATTTATAAACCGCGCCCTTTCCTAAACAGGACTCGGGGCGGTGTAAAGACATATTAAAAACCATATAGATACAAAATATAAATGTGCATAAATATATAAACATATAAACGGAGGAGGTAGAATGTGCTGTACCAAATTTAAATTAAAATACAAATATAATTAAAATTTCCCTTAAAAATTACACAGTAAGATGTTTGCCAGGAGGTTAAAGATGGGACTATACATCAGTCAAGCCAGCTAATTGGAACAGGTGGGTCTTAAGCTTCTGTCGGAAGGAGCGGAGGTCGTTAGTAGTTCTAATATTGGGGGGGGGGTCATTCCAGAGGGTTGGGCCCATCACAGAGAAGGCTCTACTCCTAGGCGCCGCCCGCTGGCACTGCTTGGCGGATGGCACCTGGAGGAGCCCCTCCCTGTGAGAGCGGATTGGTCGTGAGGATGTGTGAAGTAAGATGCGATCCCGCAGGTAACTAGGTCCCATTGACTCCAAGTCGTATCCCATATACAATGTTGGGAGGCCCATCTTCTATCTGCTTCCCAAAGTACGCAAACGAGGTAAGCCAGCTGTCCCATTGTCTCAAGTATCAGAACTATCACAGCTGAGACATCAGATCTTATGGATTCTGTATTGAGACCAATTGTTCCCAGCATCCTAGCTTCCTAAGAAAATCCACAGACTGCCTAAGACTGAAATTGTCCCCCCAACATGGCTTTCCGCCTATAGCGTGTGTGTCAAACTCGCAGCCGTCATGATGTTTCGAGATGTTTTTCCCTTCTCAGAGCTGGGGTGGGCGTGGCCTGCTCGTGATGCATCCGGCCCAAGGCCTCCAGTTTGACACCCCTGCAAATTGTGTGCACAATGTTATGCATCAGTGAGTGGACCTGGCTAATTTCTTTCACCACAATCTTTGGAAAAATCAGTTGCCAGAGCTTAATCTCATATCTTGCTAACTACCCCACTAACTTTTCAGGAACATGGCCAAGTCATGTCCCTAGCCTTTTCTACAGACAGCTCAAATTTGTCCTTGCTGCTCTTGTTTTAAAGTAGTATTTTTAATCTTTTCTCAAGTCATGTCTTGAGAAAAGCATAGGAAGGTTTTCAGGATGGCACAATCAGGACTGGATCTTGCTGAACTCCTGTTGACCAATGGAAGCTGCTAGGGGTCCCTCACTTCCCCCTGGTCACTTATCTGTGTCTTTCATGTGCATTTTAGCTTAATTCTAATTTTATTAGTTTCCTTAATACTTCTGATAAACAAAATAGAAAAACAAGGTATGAAAACCAAAACCATCCATTAAGGGGGAAACTCCTCAATGATAAAGATTAAGCATCTATATAGATACTAAAAACATCCATTTTAACACTATAAGGATCAGTATAAGATATTAAATCTTTCCCTGCTTTACCAAAATAAGAAATCAGAACTCTGATAATAGATGGCCTGATATGAAGTTAAGATATCCCCAGATCCTTAGAACCTAATCAACCCATCTAAGTTATGTAACCCAACCCAACCCAATCAACCCATCTGCTAGTCTGTATCATAGGAAGCTTGTTCCCTATTTTTTTTAACTTTTACCCTTAAAGCCTTTTTTTGAAGCTACCAGAAAGCAAGCCATTGTTTCAACCTACTAGGCCAGGGGTCCCCAAACTTGGCAACTTTAAGACTTGTGGACATCAACTCCCAGAATTCTCCAGCCAGCTATGTTGAAGTCCACAAGTCTTAAAGATGCCAAGTTTGAAGACCTCTGTACTAGGCAGTGGGTAAGGAATGGGTGTGATGTTCTACCACAGATTCACTTCTCCTTCCGTGGTAGGAGCTTTAAAGATAGATTAGTTATTTCATCAGATACGAATAGTTCCTGAAATCTCTGTTCACAAATCATAACATGATTGCATGAACTGGAATGTAAGAATGAAACCACTACTTCATTCTGAAACTGCTTTCAAGAAAGGACTTATGACTAAATGCAAGCAAGAATCTCGCCTCTAAGCAAGATTATGTTTCATCCCAAGTCTTGCATGACAAACCCAGTACTTTCTCCTGATAATGCAAATATTTGTTTTAAATTCCAGGCTGGATGATCTTATGATTGAGAGGAAGGTCGTTCATATGACTGGCCAAGTACAGCACTTTTTTTGTTACTGGCCTACTACTCCCAACATCCCTCAGGGCTGAGGCCAATGGGGATATCTTAACATTGTATTCCCATGATGGGAATGACCGAAGATGGTGCTGCATCTTATTTCTCTTTAAAAACTAAATAAAAACAACAGCCTGTTGCAGTCGTAGGGCTCTCTGGAACCTACTCTTGGAATTTGGATTTTTGCCCCATCATTTCTCTCCACTAGTACAGTAAAGGTGGATCCCAATACGGGACTATCAGTTCAAAGTACCCATCCAGGGTAAAAGAAAGGCAACTTTGGTAACTGGGCGGCACAGGGATCTACTTGGATGCAAGCTTTGACCTAAACATACAATACAATAATACAATACAATAGTAGAGTTGGAAGGGACCTTGGAGGTCTTCTAGTCCAACCCCCTGCCTAGGCAGGAAACCCTATACAGTTTCAGACAGATGGCTATCCAACATCTTCTTAAAGACTTCCAAGCTAAAGACTTTCAGCTGTTCCACTGATGAATTGTTCTAACTGTCAGGAAGTTTCTCCTCAGTTCTAAGTTGCTTCTCTCCTTGATTAGTTTCCACCCATTGCTTCTTGTTCTACCCTCAGGTGCCTTGTTGATACAGTATCAACAGACAGTTAGCTCTGACAAATCAGCCATCAATAGATACATAGACATTAACATCTATAAAGGTAAACGTTCCCCTCGCATATATGTGCTAGTCGTTCTCGACTCTAGAGGGCAGTGCTCATCTCCCTTTCAAAGCCGAAGAGCCAGCGCTGTCCAAAGATGTCTCCATGGTCACGTGGCCGGCATGACTAAGTGCCAAAGGCACACAGAATGCTGTTACCTTCCCACCAAAGTGGTCCCTATTTTTCTACTTGCATTTTTCCATGCTTTCGAACTGCTAGGTTGGCAGAAGCTGGGACAAGTAATGGGAGCTCACTCCGTTATGTGGCGCTAGGGATTCGAATCGCCAAACTGCTGACCTTTCTGATCGACGAGTTCAGCGTCTTAGCACTGAGCCACCGCATCCCATTAACATCTACAGACTATGCAAAACAGACAACCAGTCCAAAAGAGAAAAAGATTCCAGCGCTTTCCCACCAGTAATCAGCACTCAAATCAGCATAGATTAACTCCAAGGTTAACTTCAGACCAAAATTAAATAAGTAATACCTCAATCAAGAAACTGCCCAACAGCCGTCAGTAAGCAGCCCAACCAAAGAATCTCTAAAACCGCCTCCACCCACCCAGGCAGGCAAGACACCAGAATATAAACTGACAACAAACAACACTCCTTACTAGCATTGATGATGTAACCAAGTAAGAGGGTAATGAAACGTCTACAAGAAAACAAGCAAACTCAGAGAGTTCCAAGGATTCCTCACTTCAACCCTGAGCTACAAATATTCACCTTTATTGAGATAGCTAGCTGTTGGTGCATTGTTCCTAATGATCATTTTATTATTTGACATCATCCTTTTCTACTTCAAAATTACATTTAATTCAGCAACGTGGTGCCAGAAATAAGTTCCATTTCATTGTCATGATCGTGTACTAATGTAAAGAAATTCAAAGTCTGAAATTGCACAGATACAATTATTGTGCTGGGCCTCCAGTGTTTGAAGATTGTTGTGTAGTTTTTGCTCAGATCAGGCAGGAATATAGAAAGAAAAGTAATTATATAGGCGTCCATCTAAAGCCCTGTCTCACCCTACCTTTCCTTAATGTTCCAGCTAGCCGGCTTGGCCTAATTCCATCTTTCCCACCTCAGTTTTATTTCTAAATTTTATGATTGGTTTTATGGTCTGTTTTTAACTTTTATAAATTCGTACAGGGGTTGTTTAATCTGATTTTTAGCTATCTATACAATTGTTTATATGGTTTTTTAAATTTATTCCTGTACACCATCCCGAGTCCCTCCGGGGAGAGGGGGCGGTCTAGAAATCTAATAAATTATTATTATTAATACCAGTAAGCTTAGAGATAAAATGTCTTTTTTGATGGCACCTCTACTTCCTTGCAAGAAAAAAGAAAGGAGAGTCTTAGTGTGTCCGATGCCAAAAGAACTCTCCTACGAAATCTTCGTTCTTTTCAGAAGATATTTGGATATCCTGCCCTGATCCACGTGTCAAGGACAGTTGACCTTGAACTAGCAATCAAGCAAATGTCTGTCTACTCAAGGAAAGATAAAACGGTTTCTATGGACACCACTAGATACTAGGTCTCACTTTGCATTTTTCATGCTCTAGAAGCAGCAGAGAGGAATTTTACCAGTTTGTGTTCTTACTGTGACAGTACAGCTGCCATTCTTTTAATATTGCAAATCTGACTTTTTCCCAATGCTATCAATTTCTCCTAGAGACAACAGGAAGAACATTATTTATAGGTGTCCCAGATAATTCCAAATCAGTTTTACTATTCTGCCTCTGAATCTGGTTAATTACTTACCAACAGGCTGTAATTGTGATTACAGGCTGGATCTTAATTATTTTATATTCATAGTTAAGGATAAAGGGAAAAGTTCTATATATCCTAGGAACTGTTCATTTACAATGTCTTTTGTAGGGGAGACTTGTCATCAAGATTTCTTTAGGGCGATGTTTTTCAAGCTGAGAATTGGCTGGGAATTCTGGGAAATAAAATGCACACATTTTAAAGTTGACAAGTTTGAAAAATACTGATTTAAGAGTGTCTTGCTTCCGTGTTCTTTTGTTAAAGATTCTTAAACTCAAGAAGAGGAAGTGAGTGATTAATGTTCTGATCGTCTGGAAATTTCCCTTAATCCTCCCCCTTGATTCAATCATGCAGTCATTGTAACAACATTTATTCTATCAAAAATTAGTCCCATACAAAGGGGGAAATCCAGAGAAATACTTCCTTGAAATACTTGAGATCTAAATTCCTTGTGAATGATGAACTGTGATGGTGTTATGCACTACATGAGAAGATTTGGTATTCATAGGACATCAAAGTCTAAATGTTTCTAATATGGGAACAGAAGCAACTCCACTTCACTCAACATACACCAGCCCGTGAGTTAGTGTAAAACTATACCCTAGTTATAACACTATAGACTACATTTATAGTTCCCATAAATGATCTTATTGGCCAATGGTAGTTTCCTTACTTAAAGGAGACATGACACATTAAGGATCCGAATTAGTGGGTCCTGCTTGTTTTGTCATCCTCCCTTCCCATTACATGTCACAGCCAGTAGGAAAATGCCCACAAACACTTTTAATGTGGACCTAATTTATAGGGTAGATTTCACCATCTACTGCTGAATATGATTGAGTGAATACGATTGAGCAGGTTCAGAGGTATTTCATAGGAAAAGTATTACACTCCTCTACTCACAATAGAATTCCCTGTGCCACCAGGCTTGAAATTTTGGGTTTGGACAATTTGGAACCGATCTAAGCACAGTACACAAAATTGTCTGCTACAACATCTTACCTGTCAACGACTTCTTCAGTTTCAATCTCAATAATACACGGGCAAACAATACAAACTCAAGGTAAACCTCTCCAAACTCGATTGCAGAAAATACGACTTCAGCAACAGAGTGGTCAACGCCTGGAATGCTCTACCTGACTCCGTTGTTACGTCCTCAAACTCTCACAGCTTCAACCTTAAACTGTCTACCGTGGACCTCACCCCATTCCTAAGCGGTCCGTAAAGGGGGCATGCATAAGCGCACCAGCATGCCTACCCTTTCTGTCCTACTGTCCCCATTTATTTCTATTCATTTTTTTTCATTTATATCCATATTTATATTTATTCCTGCTATCTTGTAAATGTTTGACAAACTAATAAATACAAATACGAATAAATACAAGTACTGCTTCCTCTGAAAGTCAGCTTCCTTTTAAACATGGCTTTAGCTCAGTTCCAGAAGACTGCTCAATTGGTCATTAAAAGCAGCCCAACAACAGGAGAGTTCAGTGTGAAGCAGTTGCTTTGTTGGCAGCTTTTCCATTGCTGCTTTTGGTCACAGGTTTTTCAGGCTAATCTGGGCCTTTGAGATGGAGTTCACGGACCTTGGATAACGTTGCACAATAGCCTGTCTGAAAGAAGTGGGCTATCTGGCTGCAAAGCAAGAAGACCCAGGAGAGGGTGCCCAAGGACCAGAGGGAATGGGATATCCTTGAAGTGGCAAAGGGATACTGTGTTGATCCCAACTTGTGAAGTCAGCTGTATGAGCATCAAATGAATAGTTGGTGAAGCATGTCGGATTGCACCGATGGTGCAATTTCCATAGCTGGTTGCCAGCTTAAAAAAAAACCAAAACCTTTATACCTGGATAATAAATAGTTTAAATCTGCCTCATACCGGGGAATGAAATGAAGGCATAGTGAAGATGTAACAAGAACAGGTTTCCAGGGCATGTTTATACCACAGTTAGATGCAAGAAAGATGCTATATTTGTTATGCAAGAAATCTTCTTGACACACCCAAGCGTAGATTTTGCTAGATAACATTGATCGCTATTTCCATGGTGTTCTTTTTCTGAGACTTTGAACTCTTTAATCTTTTATGTGTTGTGCAATCAAATGGGATTGCTAACCACACCTCAATATTTTGGCAAAATCCCTTTGATATACATATAAAAAAAAGATAAGAATTTTCCTTAGTGTAAGATACTTGAGTGTCACACCCTGGTTTGAAAGATACCATTTACCATATTTTGCTTTCCAATAGATACACCTCACTTCTCAAAAAGCCTTGTATTTAAAACCAGGAACCCCAAGGTTGCAATTCGGCTGGCATTGATTTAAAATTATATTTATTTCGTAACGTAGGACTTCCTCTTGGCAGACAACTGACTTCTCAAATGGCTTTTCCTGGATGCAGCCCTTAACATCCTCAACTGGCAAATTGAAGTTGATTCTTAATTATTTATTCATTTCAGAGCTAAATTTAAAAACCAAGAGTGGTTTTAAAGAGTTCTTTACTTAATAAAACAAGAAATGGTTTTAAATACAACTGCAGGGTTTGTGTGGGGGTTTCTGTACGATGGGGCTTCATACATTTAAAAAAATCCCTTCTCACCCTCATGGGTGGTCTGTTCTTATCAGCTAGGCCAGGGAAATAGGTATGTATTTGTGTTACAACCCCTGGTATGCCCAAATAATGAGCCGAAGGACAGAAAGGGGGAGTAGTGAGCTCCCTCCCATATTTGGGCATACCAGGGGTTGTAACATACATACATACATACATACATACATACATACATACACACACACACACACACACACACACACACACACACACACACCACGGAAAACATTAAACTGGAGAAATCTAATCTAGAATTCAGGACTTTGATATTTCTAAGCAGTCTGTCTGCTCAGGAATCTCATTCTCTGAATTTTTGCCATTGACTAGGAGGCTAGACCAGAAGTGATGATCTGTACACTTCTGTTTCTTACATTCCCGACTTTTGGAGGCAAGTTGTTCCACTGATTAATTGTTCTGTCATAAAACTACTTAGTTCTAGGTTGCTTCTCTCCTTGATTAGTTTCCATCCATTGCTTTTGTCCTGTGTTCAGGTGTTTTGGAGGATAGGTTGACCCCCTGTTCTGTGTGGCAACCCCTAAGATATTGGAACACTGCTGTCATGTCAACCCTAGTCCTTCTTTTTATTAAACTAGACATACCCAATTCCAGAAACAGTTCTTTATATGTTTTAGATCCCAGTCCTCTAATCATCTTTGTTGCTCTTCTCTGCACTGTTTCTAGAGTTTCAACATCTTTTTTTTTACATTGTGGTGACCAAAACTGGATGCAGTATTCCAAGTGTGGCCTTACTAAAGCATTATAAATACATAGGGGGCTTAGGCTAGTGTAAGTTTCTGTGCCCCAAATTAGTATTGTGTGGAATATATATTTCTATATTGTGTGCTCCAATTGTCTTGATCTTATCAATTAGCTGTGATGGCACCGTGATTAGAATGCAGTTTTGCAGGCTAATTCAGTTCATGGCCAGGAGTTCACGGGCTCAAGGTTGATTCAGCCTTCCATCCTTTCGAGGTCAGTAAAATGAGGACCCAGATTATTGAGAGCAATAGGCTGACATTGTAAACACTTAGAGAGGGCTGTAAAGCACTATGAAGTGGAATATAAGTCTAAGTGCTATTGCCATCATTTAGATTTAATTCAATTTAATTTATTTAGGTTTAATTTTAAAAAAATCAAAGATTCTAAGAAGGCCAAAATGGATCCAAAATGGATCAACTATCACTTCATTGTTTGATGTCAATCGGAGCATATCATGAGCAGATAAGGACTTGACCAAGTTATCCATTTGGTTATTGCATAAGCGCCATTGTTTTGCATCTTCACTGGTCCAACAGCAGTCACACAACTTTGCTTTATAGTGTGGAAGAAAACACCCATTAATTGTGTACGGTTGATTATGCATGCATGCAAAAGTATCTCTGACAAACAAGCACACCCAACATGCCTCTCTACAAGGCCGAACTAGAATGAAGTGCTGTGAGGAAATACATGAAACCATCTCTCTCTTCTTTCTATGGGTTCAGTGGGAAAAGACTCACCCAACTGGTCTTGCATTTGGATGCCCTTAAATGGCTATCTAGGAAGTAGGTTGGGAGAGGCATTTTAGGCTTTCACAACAAAAAGGGTTCATTTGGATTCAGGATATTTGCTGTTCACAATCAATATCATTCTGGGCAAAGAGGCTGCACTACTGCCTTTTGCTCCATACAGCCCAGCCTCTGAGACACAGGACTCTTAACTTGCTCGTTTCAACTGCTTCCTCGAAGCCAATGACTTTGCTGAGATCACTGACAATAGGAAAAGGGCACTTTTCCTAAACTTCTGCAGCCCAGAGATCTTTGAGACCTCCATTCTTCATCTAGAACCTAACACAGCAAGTGAGGATAATTATTAAACTAGCCTGCCTCAGATGCTTTGGCTTATACTTCCAGTCATTCTAACCAGTACGTCCAAGGGTTAAACATAATGGGTATTGTAAACAAAGGCTGAGCAAAATAATGTTGAACTACAAGAGCTTGGGACTACTCAGTACAAATAGGCTGCAATTACCAGAGTTCTCTATTTTATGGTGGGGTGGGAATATATGCAAGGGGAATTAAATATGACTCTTGCTCATGCTGGGTGGGGATTATAGTTCTGATACACTTAGAGGATGCTAGAATGAAAAAGTGTGAATTGGAGTTTAATGGCATGGGAAAATACTTCTTTTCCTGTAGATATGGTGGGAGGGGCTACAGCTGGGCTTAGTCACATCCTGATTGGTCCAGAGACTGAGGGAATTTTCTTAAAGTATCTTCCTTCCCTATTGGCTCCCAGTTTCCTCAGTCTTTTGGTCCAAGTACTAGTTTGGCTCCTTGAGGTATTGAATTGTTTAATTATTGGAATTGTAGTATTGGATTCGGTTAATTGGATATTCTAAATTCTTCAAAATTCGGACTGCTGGCCACAGAGTCTGCCTTGTCAAATCTCATAAGGAAGTAGGAGAGATCTGGTCTCCTACCTCTGGGCCTGGGGGGAGCTCTGCCCAATCCCTGGGGGCACAGGGGTGACAGGCTCCTGTTCGCAGCCGAAAGAGAGAGAGAGAATTGGAGGCTTCAGGTAGGCGTTCGTTTTGCCCAGTAACTGCCTGCAGAGTGCCGCGGCTTTAACAGTGTTGCGGCAGCTTCAAAACCTCGCCACGACTCCAAAAAACGCCGTGCCTTCTAACAAGCTTGCCACGGCTTCAAAGTCCTGGCGTGGCCTCAAGAGTCTCGCCGTGGCCTCGAAATCCTCGCAGCGGCTTCAGAACTTTGCTGTGGCGAAGAGAGCCACGTAATTAATTGAGACAGCTGCTGCGGCTCGGACATAGCACGCCACAGCTTGAGAGGATAGCTGCGGCTTTAAAAGAACATAAAAACAAACAGCAGAGGACTCGGCTTGCCAGGAGGCCATTGTCTCAGAGCCAACTTTCCAGGCAGCCTCTTCTTTTTCTTGCCACGAGGTGCGGTGGCCATTTTGCAGCGATCATGTCGAAGCAGCAATTTTCTACAGCAGAGGCCTGCATTACGGCCATTAATCGAGGCTGGCAGGCAGCTATCCAGTGCCCTAAGTCTGCAACGCAGCCATTAATCGAGGCCGGCGGTCCCCTGAACAGTCTATCCCCAGGCTTAAGACACATGAGTGGGGTATGGCTTCCACAATTCCCAAGTCAGGGCAGGCCCCAGTGGGGACCCACAATGAAGTGGCAGAGGAAGGCCAGGGTAGAATGAGAACCAGGGCAGCGGCTATCAGACCATCTGCTGACTAGCGCCCCTCTAGAGCTGGGGTGAGGGATGAGCTAAGAAGACAGAGAGCCTTGGAGAAACAAGTGGCCCTGGCCGAAAGGCAACCTCAGGCTACCACGCCCAATTCTCCTGGCAGATCCAGATCCCCAGTAAGGCCCAGTTCTCTCAACTCTGCTTCACCTCCCAGAGGCTTCAGCCCTTCCTCTCCTTCTGTCTAGCAGACAGGTGGCCTCACCTTCCCCCCATCTCTCTGAGAGCGTAAAGGGAAGGGGACAGGGATCCATTGGAAGGGGGGTCTAGAGATTATCTCCCGACCTCACACCTGGTACCCCAAGGTCCTGCTGCCCTTGGACCCTCGGAGGAGGAGCTGGAATATCTAGAGCTCCTACCTGAAAGTATCAGAGACTCATTTCCTCAGCAATCTCCAAAGGCATTGCCTCAGGCTTTCACAGAGAGAGCGTTCTTCACAAGGAGTGGCAAGACCTCATTCCGATTCCAGGCATCGTAGATCTCCTTCCTCTGCCCATGTCAGGGTCCACGTAGGGCCCCTTCTCTATCAGTGGTCAGCGAGGGCTCAGTATTAGGGGAGGGGACACACCCAGACTTGGGGTTTTCTGAGGACGAGGACACCATCCCTCCTGATCCCCCAGCCTTTCCTGGTCTCTTTGCGCCCCCAGCATTTAAGCCTCTTCTGCATAAGGCAAAGAAGACTACTCAGATTGGTACTGGGGCTCCACCTGTTTCTCAACATAGGGACCCCAACTTGGCTATGTTTATCAATCCCGGTTCAGTGCCACCTAATGAGTCTAGCCATCCAACATTTGCTAGACATCCGGGCTGTGGAACCGGTCCCAGAGGAAAAGTATGGGCTGGGCCTATTCTCCAACTTCTTCGTGGTCCCAAAGAGCTCGGGGGGAATGGAGGGCAATCCTGGACCTGAAGCGCCTAAAATCTTACCTAATCTACCGGTGCTTCAAAATGTCCTCCCTCAGGTCCATCCTCCTGGGGATCCGACGGGGTGACTTTATGGCCTCAATAGACTTGACGGAAGCATATCCCAATACTGCCAGCCCATTGCAGATTCCTTCGCTTTTCCCACAAGGGACGTCACTTCCAATATTGGGCCCTCCCATTCGGTCTAGCCTCTGCCCCTCGCACATACACAAAGGTCCTGGCGGCCTTGGTGGCTCACCTGCGATCTCAACTGGTGAGACTCCATTGCTACCTAGACAACATGCTAGTTCTGGCCCGGTCCCGCACTTACGCAATTCACAACTTGAACCTAACCATTCAGACGTTACAGTCACTAGGGTTTTCTATCAACTTCCCCAAGAGCCATCTCTCGCCCTCGACGAGAATCCTGCATCTGGGCACGGTGATAGACTCCGTGGTGGGATTTTTTTGACTTTCTCCAGAACGTCTAGCAAACCTTTGAGCCTTAACACGACACGTCCACGCAAGTCGGTCAGCTTCCATCCTGACCTTGGCCCACTTGCTGGGCAAGATCATCTCGTGCATAGGAATAGTACCCTGGGCCCGTCTACACTCTCGGACACTTCAATGGACACCCATTCCATACCAGCGCCAACGCATGAGCAACTCCCTACGCCCGGTCCTCCTGTCCCCGGGCCTTCGTTGTCCCTGAGGTGGTGACTGTCTCCGGCCCTGAGTCGAGGATCCGAACTTTGGGAGCCGGATCGCATCACGATCACCACGGATGCGAGCCTCTACGGCTGGGGGGCCTTGATGGACTCCAGACTGGCACAGGGTCGATGGACAGAGTCAGAACTGCGTCACAATATAAATTGGCTGGAGCTGAAGGCAGCTCACCTGGCCCTTCTTCAATTTCGGGACTCGATAACCAATCACCACGTGCTCCTTCTGACGGACAATGTGGCCATGAAGGCACACATAAATCATCAAGGGGGGACTCATTCCAAGTGTCTCTGGCTGGAAGCGCAGAAACTCGGTCTCTGGGCAGAGAAGAACTTGGCCTCTATAACATCAGAACACATTAAGGGCATAGCCAACCATCAGGCTGACTGGTTGAATCGGGCGACAGTTGACTACGGCGCTCTGCGCATCTATCTCAGACGAACACTGCCCTTCTGCAGGTCAGAGGCTCTCTTTCTATCCTTTCAGCCTAGTACCCTGGGGGCTAGGGTTTCTTCTGCTACCATAGGCAGGTGGCTAAGATAGCCACCATCACGGAAGCTTACGTAGCCTCAGATAAAGACCCTCCTCAAGGGATCACGGCCCATTCCACTCAAAGTGCCACTACGACGGCTGCGTGGGCCACAAGGGCTCCTCTAGAGGACATGTGTAGGGCGGCCACCTGAGCCTGCCCAACACCCTTTATCCAACACTGTCGACTGGATTGCTTCGCTTCAGCAGACGCGTCCTTCGGTTGTCGGGTTCTCCAACAGGTGGCGACTTCCCCTCCTCCAGGGGTCTATTTCCTGCCCTGAGACTTAACTTGGGTATGTCCCAGCTGTAGCCCCTCCCACCATATCTACAGGAAAAAGAACGGTCCTTACCTGAACGTTTCTTTTCTGTAGATGAGGCGAGAGGGGCTACATCCCACCCTAGTCATTATAGTTAGGCAAGGTGAGGGGCGGTCAGGGTGTTTGTTCGTTGTGGCCTGTATTATATTTTCACAGCTTTTCCATTCGACCTTGAGGAAACTGGGAGCCAACAGGAAAGGAAGGTACTTTAAGAAAATTCCCTCAGTCTCTGGACCAATCAGGCTGTGACTAAACCCAGCTGTAGCCCCTCCCGCCTCATCTACAGAAAAGAAACGTTCAGGTAAGGACCATCTCTCCAGTTAGCCCCAGATCTGATTGTTTGTCAATCAGAAAGGTCAGCAGTTCAGCAGTTCGAATCCTTAGTGCCGCGTAATGGAGTGAGCTCCTGTTACTTGTTCCAGCTTCTGCCAACCTAGCAGTTCGAAAGCATGTAAAAATGCAAGTAGAAAAATAGGTGGGAAGGTAACAGCGTTCCATGCGCCTTCAGCATTTAGTCATGCTGGCCACATGACCACTGAGACATCTTTGGACAGCGCTGGCTCTTCAGCTTATAAACGGAGATGAGCACTGCCCTCTAGAGTCAGGAACAACTAGCACATATGTGCGAGGGGAACCTTTACTTTTACTTTTACCTTAAATCATCCCCAACTGATCTTATGCTATTATATGGTTTTGTTACATGAACACGCTGTAGTCTACAAGCCATAATGTATAGGTTAGCATATTATGTGAATTCCAGGTTTTGTAATTTATTAAATATATTATGGCTAAATAAATCAAATCTTGGCTATATGAAACCAATATTTCAGGTTTGTTATAAAGAAATGAAATGGGAGGAAATTACATATACCCGTCCAGTCTCTAGGAGATTGGCAACATAAACCATTGTGATCCCAAACTTTCAATCTTTCCCCTATATCCAATTATCCTATATCTAATTAGAGTCACATAATCACATAATTATGGATCTGGGGGAACTGGCATGAGAGGCCAATCGAGACGGAGTCTGCCCTGTAATTGTTTTGGGGTGAGCTTGATCACCATTTTAATTTGTATATTTTGTATGTATATATTGTCTGTAGTTTGGGGTTTCTTCTTTTTAATTTATTGTGTGCTTATGTTATATGCCACCCAGAGTTACATGTCTGAATTGGTCACCCTTATAAATCTTAAATTCAAAAAAGTAGTGTAAGATCTGAAGATGTGGAGAGACCTGGCTCATAGCGTCCCCTATTGGACCGGAGCGCCCTTCGCACAGTGACTCATGCGCTTGTGACGTCCCGGCTAGACTACTGTAACGCTCTCTACATGGGGCTCCCCTTGAGATGCACCCGAAGGCTACAGCTGGTTCAGAATGCAGCCGCGCGGGCAGTCTCGGGAGTCTCTAGCTACTCCCACGTAACACCTCTCCTGCGCGGGCTACACTGGCTACCTGTGGCTTTTCGGGTGCACTTCAAGGTGTTGACCATCATTTTTAAGGCGCTCCATGGCACAGGACCTAGTTATTTGCGGGATCGTATCCTGCCCCATACATCCCTCCGGCCAATTCGCTCACACAGAGAGGGACTCCTCCGGGTGCCGTCCACTAGGCTGTGCCAGCGGACGACGCCTAGGGGAAGGGCCTTCTCTGTGATGGGCCCGACCCTCTGGAATGACCTCCCCCCTGACATTAGAATGACTACGGATCTCCATTTCTTCCGTCAGAAACTTAAAACCCACCTATTCCAGCTAGCCGGCTTGGCCTAATTCCACCTATCCCACCTCAGCCCTATTTCTAAATTTTTAAAGATTGGTTTTAAGGTCTGTTTTTTAATTTTTATAATTTGTACAGGGGTTGTTTAATCTGATTTTTATTTATGTGTATGATTGTTTGTATGTTTTAAATTTATTCCTGTACACCGCCCCGAGTCCCTCCGGGGAGAGGGGGCGGTCTAGAAATTTAATATATTATTATTATTATTATTATTATTATTATTATTATTATTATTATTATTATTATTATTATTATTAAATCTCCAAGAGTTGGACATGACAAAATGGATAGCATCATTTTCAGCATAAATCTTGAAATTAAGAAACACCTGAATCATCTACTTTACCACTCTGTTTATCTTGCTTGAATTGAATCAACCTTCTTCAAACATTCCAGATGTATTGAACGCCAGTGGCTAATCTTCCAACTAGTTGGATCAAAGACTCAATGCTGAATAAGCCAGTACCTTTCTCCTATAGCTTGTCTTAGAGCTTCAACCTTCCCTTTTGGACTGAATTAAGCATTTACTCATGCTATTCTTGTGCTTGCCAAAAGAAGGCCAACATGATGGAAATATAGGAGATGTATAATAATGAGCAAATGTAATGAAAACACAATTATCCTTTGTCCAGTGTAACAAAATGCCAAAACTGAAATAAGCTCTCCCCAAGGTAAAAGACTCCCGAGTTGACCTCTTCGGAACCTCATAAACATGTCCATGTAATTTTGCAGATTTATCTTTGCCTTCTTTTAGAATTAAGATTTGTCACTGCAATTCTTCCAATTGCTTTAGCTTTTCAAGTTTCTTCCAGATAAGCTGTGGGCTTCGGAATTCCCTTGCAATCCCATCCAGGCACTCATCAGACCTGACATTGCTTAGATTTTTTTATGGTCAGACAAGGCCAACAGCCATCTGAGGATAAAAACAAGACATTCATTTCCCTAAATGATTTCTATGAGAACTAGAAATATGACTGTGGGTATACAGCTTTGAGAGATTTCGTATTGTTTTGAGTCCTTCCTTCCTTCCTCCTTCCCTCCCTCCCTCTTCCTTCCTTCCACAATATTATCTGTTTCAGGGTAATTGATACAATAGCTCTAGCAAGTAAATACATGTGTAGCCATGGCAGGAAAAACAAAAATTAGAGACGTCTCTCCCATCACTACTAGTAAGAACATTTTGTAGAAGTTGGTGTGCATTTAGGAAAGCTGATTAAAAAGAACGTAGGTGGAAATATTTGAATTTAAATAGACCTATGATATGTTGTATCATAGCAAATGCATAGAAACACATCCAATTTTCCGTATTAGAAGGATCTGTAGGTTAAAAAGAAAAAGAAAAGAACAGAGCAGAACCTGTAACTAAATGTTCAACATAAGCTATTTCATTCAGAAATTAAACTTTTAACTATAAATTCTAGTTGCAAGGTTAATACAGGCTGGATACACCCGTTACAATGAGTGAGATAGCTATTAAGGACAAGGGCATATTATTGTGAGCAATTGAATAACTACATACACTAATAACTTGTAAGAAGAATAAAGAATCCGAAATGGTTTCAATTGGTTGAAATCGAAAGGGGGAAAGGGCCTTAAACACATAGTTCTTGTTCTGCATTAATCGCAGCGACTAGCCCAGGCAGCCTCCAGGAATCCACCCTGACGTTGGAGACACCAAACAGCCTGCTGCCTCCTCCTGTCTTCATTTGTGCATATTTATTCATGGCAATGGGAGTCCTGCAAAAATGTCAGCCTTGATGAAAACACAAACACTGTGCTAGAGATTATGAGGAAAGGAAGAGTTTGGTCTGAAGGGTTAAAATAGTGATAAACCAAGAGTTTCTGTGGGTGATTTGAGCAGTAGGAGGTGACTGCATGTTTCTCTTGCTTGTGGGCTTCTCAGAGCCCTTTGGATGGTCACTTTGTGGAACTGTTAGCGATTCTGATGCAACAGAGAGGCCTTTGTCTGACTGAGCAGTGCTCTTAGAGTCCTAATCTGTTAGTTAAGGATTGAAGGTATTGATCTTTGCCTGAAGGACAACGTGCCAACTCAAATGATGTCATTTTATTGATTTGCAGCATGTCACTTTCATAGTCTAAAGTTCTAGGCAAACTGATAACTTAAACAATAAAGGGAAGCCTCTTAGAACAGAACAAAGGGAGATTCAGACACAAAGAGTTTGGAATTGTGGGTACTTCACCTTTAATAGGAGTTCAAATCAGGCAGTACAACATGTGGTTTCCATGCCTCGTCCTCAAGGGCCCTAATACTCAAAGCATCAAGGTTATTTTGGCATGCAGAAACATTACAAGGCTGTCTCTCCATTCCTGATGGTACAAATAAAACAATAAGAACAAACAATTAATCATTTGCTCACTTTTCAGAAACACACAGCTTGGCCTGCTGATTTGAATAGCCAGCTCTCTCTCTCTCTCGGCTCTTGTCCATCATGCTGGGTGGTGTTATTAAGCCAAAAACTGTAGTGAAACTTGTAAGGATGATTGAACAATGCAGACACATGGAATCGCACACTGCATTCCAATACAGATTTCCAAATATGCCCATGGATTTTTCATGCTCTGGTTTGCGCAACATCATCTTTAAAAGTCAGATTTGGAAAAGCAGAGCAGCAACTGATTTCCACGTAAGTACAGGCACACCACCTGCTGGTAAGTATGAAGTATGAAAGGGCAGACAACCACAAGAGAGCCGGACTTCTCCTAGACAGTGTAGAGCAATAGAGAGTAAGCCATCTGCAACCTTGTTGAACAGGCAGAGATGACCAAAAACAGGGGAACCTGCTTGCAATCCAGCCTGCCTCTTTTCCTACCCTGTCATAATCTGAGTTATGGGTTGCCTTTTCTTAGCCCAGGACAACTTCTACTGCACATCTATATTAAGTGCTCTGTCATAGAGATGTATATAATCGGGGGACAATCCAGTGACGTGCGGTGAGGTTTATGACTGGTGAGGCACTGACACAGTGCTGAGTTTCAAATATTTTTAGACTTGTGGACTTCAACTCCCAGAATTCCACAGCCAGGCATGCTCAGTTCCAATTTAAAGTGGCAGCATTTGTTTTTCTCCTTTGCTCCTTCTTTCTTTTTCTTCTCCTTCCCCTCCTTCCCCTCCTTCCTCCCTCTCTCCCTTCCTCCCCCTCTCTCAAACACACACACAGAGAGAAGTTGGATTGGACTATCTCTCCTACCCCTTCCCTCTCTCACTCACTCTCAAACAAACCCCCCCATACTCAAAAGTTGGATTGGATATCTTTTCCAGTGGCTTGAAAGCAGCTCCTCTGCCATTCCCCCCCCCCCCCCATTCCCCTGCTGCCTTTCCCAAACACCTCCACCATTGCAAATGCAGCCTGCTGTCTGGGTGGGAAATGCCTGGAACACAATAAAGCCCACCACCACCTCCTGCTGGCAGGCTGGGCTGAGAGGAGAGGCAGAGGGGAGCCGAGCCTTCCAAAAGAAAGAGGCTGGGGGGAAGTGTGTGTACTACAGCATGGCTCTTTGCCTGGCTTCCTGCCTCCTCCTGTGGTCTCCTCAGTGCTTGCTTGTGCTCTCCCTCCCCAAGTGTAGTTTGATTGCAGGTGGAGCCACGTTGCCTTTTCAAACTTGTAATCAGTGAAGCTGGGCTAGATTTTTATATAGTTTTATCCAGCTGTGTGTGTGTGAGAGAGAAATGAATGGGGGCCTGGGGAGGAAGTCACTACACTTGAGGAGGGAGAGCACCAGTGAGGTTAAGCAGAGTCATCCACGGTGAGGCAGCAACTAGCTCAGCTTTTTCCTTTTACTTTTTTTTCCTCATGATGAGAGTGGTGAGGCTGTGCCTCACTTGCCTCACCTGACTGCAGGTCACTGGGACAATCCATCAGAATCGCTAACAGTTCCACAAACTCCAAATTCCTTAAAAACAGGACCAGAGACCACACAATTTGCTAGATGATTGCCATGCTTCTTTTCTGTTTTGCAAAGTATACAAATACAAATTTCCACGGAAGGACTATGCTCAATTGCTTTCTTTTCTTCGTATATGAAATAGAAATAGAATGACCTGTATTAACCTCCTCAATTGCCTTAGAATGAATAGATCTGCACACATACCCCCGTCTTCATTGACCGCTGTGTGTCCATGTCCAAGACAAACTGTGAGGTTGTGTAACCTGCTTCCCGGGAGGGACATAATGAAAAGGCCTTTACATGAGCCACAGAAGGAGCGGTTGCAGAGAATTTACTTTTCTCCTCCCCACCAGATGGAACCCTCTTGCTAACGACAGTTATTCCAGAGCTGCCAATTGCTGGTTAAAGCAAAAGCAAAGGATGATGGTCTCGGCCTGAACCAGATGCGTAAACAGCTGTATAAATGCTGCCTTGAAAAACTGATATCCCTTCTATCTTTGTCCCTTTGGCAGCTTGACTTTTTTGGCACGAGCTAGAAGGAAGGGACTATCATTTGTAATCGAAGTTGGACTCTTGTCCAACATGCAGGATAAAATTATGGGAAGTAAATAGTAGTGGAATGAGGCAGACACCACCAGGGGTGGGTCGCTGCTGGCGTTATTGCTGGTTCGCTTCGTGCGCTTGCGCAGTTGCCTGTAAATTGTTCTGTGCGCGCGCAGAACATTTAAAAAGGACTAAAAAACATGCCGGCAATGGCAGCAGTGTCCGGGGAACCAGTTCAGGGGTGTGGCCAGCCTGGGTCACTGCCGGTTCTGCGACCCAGGCCAACATACCACTACCGGTTCACCCAAACTGGTAGCAACCCACCTCTGGACACCACGTGATGGATGGTAGGCAGGGTAGTCTTATTGTAGGGCAGAGCAATTAGTGCTACATGGTTTAAATGGAGGAAAATGCTTTATACCCAGTATGCAAATAAGATAGAACCTCCATTCTAGTGTGTTTCTAAGGAGCATCTTTAGTTGTTATAATAATCAAGAGCTGTGCTGGGAGTCAGGACGCAGTAGTGCAGGTTAATTCTCCCGAATGTTAGCAGTTCGATCCTGACTGGCTCAAGGTTGATTCAGCCTTCCATCCTTCCAAGGTCAGTAAAATGAGGATCCAGATTTTTGGGGGCAATATGCTGATACTGTGAACCACTTAGAGAGGGCTGTAAAGCACTATGAAGCAGTAGATAAGTCTAAGTGCTATTGCTATTGTTAGATATATATCAGGTTTGAACAAGTATTTTGAGGGGTATTAACAATGACCATTTTATCATTTCATAAGCACTCTACTTCATTAGCACACTTGGATCACAACACCTGGTGTGATAATAAACTTCTCTGTCAATGATAGAGCATCTGCCATTAGGGGGAGCCAGAGACTGAGAAGCATTCAGTGACTTGTCGAAGTTCAGAAATAACAGCAGCATCTATCTAAAAACGGGCAAAGAAGCCTTCTGCGGTATGATAATTAATTTCACACAACAAATCATATCCTGAAGTATACTTTATGTCAAATCATAAGTTATGTGGAAATCTTGTTTATTTTGTCATCAAGGAGAATGGAATGGAGAGAGGAGAGGAGAGGAGAGGAGAGGAGAGGAGAGGAGAGGAGAGGAGAGAGGACCCTATCCAAATCTTTTTACCCCAAACAAGAAAACACGAAAAAAAACCTTGAGTTTATCCCCCTGGCATTATCATCCCATTCACTTTAGCCTTTTCCATTTTCAAAAAGTCAAGCGTAAAATACAATGCAGCTGTTGCTTGCTCACAAGATTTACACAGACACAGCTACTATTGCAAACAGCTGCTTTGAATCGTCCTTTCCATAAAAAATTATTATGTGATGCCTGTCTCATCTTTCTGTCCATGCTTTATTGGCAACACCATGAAGAGGGTAGTAAAATTAAATATTCCCATGGAAGATAATCTCGAGCTCAGGCTCAATCTATAGAGTCCTTGGTGTTCTCTAAAATTGGTTGTTTGCTTGTAGATATTTCATTACCCAACTAGATATCCTCAAAAATAAATCCGGGTCTTATTTTCTGTTGGGTCCCAAAAGAAATACTAGGGGTTATTTGGGAGGGTGTCTTATTTTTTTCCCCATGCATGGGATGCCCACTTCTTCTGTTTGCTCATGGCAGGACAGGAGGCTGCATGGCGTGCCAGTGGCAGTGCTGCGAGGCAGGGGGGTGGACCTGCCCATGCACCCTGCAGTGGCTTACCTCAGGGTCCCACAGTCAGGATACCCACACCCTGTCACCTGTCTCGCATCATGGCAGCGGCTCCAACAACCCCATCCAGTAGGACCTCTCATGGCCACTAGCCCACTTCTTCTGCTTGCTCGTGGCAGAGCAGGAAGCCGAGCAGGAAGGTGAATGACATGCCAATGCCATGGCCGTGAAGCAAGGCAGGAGTGGGTGAAGTGCTCCATGCACCCAGCATTGGCTTACCTCAGGGCACTGCAGCCAGGCCATCCACTCCTTGACACCTGCTTTGCCTCACGACCATGGCACCAACACACCACTTTATCCATTGAGCAAGCAGAAGTGGGTCAGCAGTCACATGGGTGGCACTACTGCTGCTGTGAGGCAGCTGTCGGGGGATGGATGGCCTGGCTGGGGGGGTCCTGAGGTAAGCCTGTCCAGGATACATGGTGTCCTGCCTCGTCTCGTGGCTGCAGCACTGCAAGCAACCAGATGGAATGGCCAGGCGGGCAGCTGCACAGGCTTTTAAGTAGGGCCTATTTTTTTTGGGGGGGGGTAGGGCTTATATTAGGTGTACATGTAAATCATGCTAGGTCTTATTTTCGGGGTAGATCTTATTTTCAAGGAAACAGGGTAGCATCATCAGTGCAAGTGATGATGCTTGTTTTCTGCCTGTTTATATATAGTAGATTACCATTTGGTAGGGATGTAGTGTCCTCCTTGGTAAAAATGACCATCAATAGACACAGAGACACATATCTATATTTAGCCATCAGCATCAAAGTCATGCAAGCCATGGTATTCCCTGTGACACACTATAGAAGTGAAAAATGGAAAGTTTAAAGAAACATAGGAAGAATAGGAAAAGTGAACGCTCTCGGCCCTACTCATGCGAGCAACCACTGTTTGCGCACACGCACCTTTCTACCCCTCTCACAAAACCGCCCCCCCCTTTTCCCCCTCTTCCCCTCCAGGCCACCAATCCAAAACTGTTGGGGAACTCTGCTGTAAACCATTTTTTCTTTCTCCTTTGTCACTGGAAGCCGTGAATGCCATTTTAAAACATCGAGTAAGAGCTGATCATACGAGCAGATAATTTGCCACGAAACTTTGCTTAACCACATGGAAAACATTCATGTTTGCTTTTCATGAAAATAATAGGGATTCACGTAATCTGCTGGATTTCAAATTGAACCCACGCAGCTAACTGTTCGCCTGTGCTAGATCCTAGTTTGGCTTCTTCCGTTGCCGAAAGTTTAAAAGAGCTATCCAGACCATAAACTTTAGTGATATAAAGCTGCCAACAGCCGAGCAGTCACGTAAATCTCCCTAGTAAAAAGTAGATAATGGAAAACTTTCCACTGTAAAATCTGAAGGCCAGTTTGTTTTTCTCCTGGCAAATCTCTTGTCCTGACATGTTTTGGTCTCTTTCTTGTAATTGTCCTCCAACTCTCTTTGATGGCAATCAGATCAGCTATCCGGAAGGAACTCTTTCCCAGCTTACCACAATCAAATTAGTTCAGCATTTTAATGAAGTAAATCCTTTGGTGCTCAGCCCACCCATGTGAAACAATGAGGTCCTGATCTTCTAGATTTGTACAGTATACAACATTTGTATAGTGGGGGAAAAAAGTGACTCTGTTTTTCTATTTTGGAAAGAGAAAAAGATTTTTAATGAAAGGTTCGTGGGGGGAGGGGGGTGTTTCACAGCTTTCAATGATAAAGTAAGCCCAAATCCAAAGAAAATTTCCAAGTAAGTTCTAAAGCAATTCGGAATGCACAGGTACAGTATAGGTGGCACCGTGCTCAATAGTAATAACTGTGAGAGGGATCTTGGAGTTCTAGTGGACAACCATTTAAATATGAGCCAGCAGTGTGCAGCAGCTGCCAAAAAAGCCAACACAGTTCTAGGCTGCATCAACAGAGGGATAGAATCAAGATCACGTGAAGTGTTAATACCACTTTATAATGCCTTGGTAAGGCCACACTTGGAATACTGCATTCAGTTCTGGTCGCCACGATGTAGAAAAGATGTGGAGACTCTAGAAAGAGTGCAGAGAAGAGCAACAAAGATGATTAGGGGACTGGAGACTAAAACATATGAAGAACGGTTGCAGGAACTGGGTATGTCTAGCTTAAGAGAAAGAAGGACTAGGGGAGACATGATAGCAGTGTTCCAATATCTCAGGGGCTGCCACAAAAAAGAGGGAGTCAAACTATTCTCCTAAGTACCTAAAGGCAGGACAAAAGCAATGGATGGAAACTAATCAAGGAGAGATCCAACCTAGAACTAAGGAGAAATTCCCTAATAGTGAGAACAATGAACCAGTGAAACCAGCTTGCTTTTAAAACTCTTTAACAATTTCCAACTAATTATTTCTTAAAGACCAACCATTTTGTTTCCTCACCCTGATGCAAAGATGTACCTCTTTATTGTATGCCATGGACAAGGTTGCCTTAATCTTACTCTCAGTTTAGGGCAGCTTAATGCATCCTGAAGATGGATTGGGTGCTTCTGTATGGAAATGGTATATTCTGTGTTACACCTGCTCAAAATTGCAGACAAGAGCGCATGGAGGAGGTAGTTAGCTCCAGTGAGCAAGGCAGGTCAGTTATGGGACTTCTCCCTTGTGTCTACAACAATCACCAGGTTCTGTGACCATTCTGACCAGAACTCCAGTTTCAGTAGCCATTTTCCCTGCACTTCCTGATTCATGGACACTCATTCACCCCATTCTTACTCTTGGTGCCAGTTCCACTTGTGCTGTCTATGGATTTGGCAGTCCATGGGACTTTATGTATGCATTAAAAGCATTAAAGCATTAAAGCTTCAATGCAGACATAAATAGCATTAAATGATAGCATTAAATAGGGCTATCCTATACATTTATAATTGCTCTTATCGTAAAATAGACTAGAATCACCAATTCCAAGGCCATCTGAAGTACAGATCAGCTCATCATTTGAACCTGCCTATGCAGAACAACTCCACATTTTCGGTGGCACTTATCCAGTGGCTGCATCTCCACTGCATGCATCTGGACTATCATTGGTTGATAGTCAAAAGTTTAAAAAAGAACCCACTTAACTCTTGACTGCCACTTAGTAATTCATAGGCTTTCTAGTTGACAAACGAATAACCTGAAAATTCACATGGATTCATCTGGAAGCATCCCACAGAAGAATATATAAATATACATGTACATGTATGTACATATACATATACATATACATCAGGGGTGGGTTCCTGCCAGTTCTAACCTCTTCTATAGAAGAGGTTCCACAAATCAACCGTGCCGTTTAGAATGGTTCCAGCTCTCTCCCCCCGCTCATTCCGCACCACACTTGCCCTGCCCGCCGCTCAGTGATTGGCTGGCTCACCAATCGCCCCTCCCGACTCTAAGAGTCTTATATAAACCTTAAAGTCTTAAAGCTGTCAAGTTTGAACACCCCTGGTTTTTTTTTTCTAAAGGGTTAGGGGTGCAAGGGTCTTGTAACTTGACAGCTTGCGTCAAAGACTTGCGTGCTTCAAATGCCAGTTTCTGAGCCAACATTTGGGCTGCTAAGCAAGAGCATTGTTAAGTGAGTTTCACCACATTTTACAAGTTGGCCATGCCCACCCAGTCACATGACTGCCAAGCCACTCCCACTCAGTCACATGGCTGGCAAACCACTCCCACCTGGCCACATGGCTGGCAAGCCACTTCTACCTGGTCACATGGCTGGCAAGCCACTCCCACAAAGCAGGCCACACCTACAGAAGAGGTTCTAAAATTTTTTGAAACCCATCACAGATATACATATACATATACAGTGTGTGTGTATGTGTGTGTGTGTGTGTGTGTGTATTGTGTCACAACTCCTGGTATGCCCAAATATGGGAGGGAACACACTGTTTCCCTTTGTATGTCTTTCGGCTCACTCCAGGAGACCATCCAGGCAGAAAACCATATTTTTAATGTTGCCTTTGTTATATTTGTATTGTATTTGTGCTGATAAATAAATAAAGGGAGACTAGTATAGATCTATTTCAAGCTATTTAGCTCTCGTCAGCTAGCCATACCCTTACTGGGATTTGAACCTGGGCTGTATTACATATTAGCTGATGAGAGCTAAATAGCTTGAAATAGATCTATACTAGTCTCCCTTTATTTATTTATCAGTACAAATACAACACACACACACACACACACACACACACACACACACACACACACACACACACACACACACACACACACACACACATATATATATATATATATATATATATATATATATATATATATATATATATATATATATATATTAGTGGCTTAGTGGCTAACACTCCTGCCTAAGATATATACAGCCCGGGTTCAAATCCCAGTAAGGGTATGGCTAGCTGATGAGAGCTAATTAGCTCGAAATAGATCTATACTAGTCTCCCTTTATTTATTTATCAGTACAAATATAACACACACACACACACACACACACACACACACACACACACACACACACACACACACACACACATATATATATATATATATATATATATATATATATATATATATATATATATATATTTGTTTTCGTAGATTTTCACGGGTGTAGGTATGCTGGTTTTGTTGTATTCGGGTCTTTTCCCGTGTAAGGTTGAGATTGTCTTTGCAATGTTTCGGCAGGATCTCACCTGCCATCTTCAAGCGTGGGCTTAAAATGGGAACGGAGTTGCCGTCTTTCTGTAAGTCTTGGTGGGAGGGGATGGGGTGCTGGCTTTGTTTCAGTAAGTGGAATGATTGGTTGTGTGGTTGTATCATGATTGGTAGATTGGTGCTGATTGGTGCAGGCTGTGTGTGCATTGTTGTTTTGTATTGTAACGGCTTGGGTGGTGGGTGGTGTTCGTTTGTTGGCGAGGGCTGGTTTCCAGATGTTTGGTAGGCGGGAGGTATCATCACGTTTGTTCAGCCATCGAAATAGAGAAACACCCCCACAGCATGAACAAACGTGATGATACCTCCCGCCTACCAAACATCTGGAAACCAGCCCTCGCTCACTACTCCCTCTTTCTGCTAGGACTGGAGGTTGCAGATGTTGGGGCTGAGGCAGCAAAGCCTGACTTTCCAGGAGGTGGTCTTTTAGATGCCATTGTTTATAAAGTAAAGAGTCCAGTCAGTATAAAGAAGGATCCCTCATTCTGTCATTCGGCTCATCACAGAAAACCATCCAGACAGAAACCCATATTTTTATTTTTAATGTTGCCTTTTTATATTTGTGTTGTATTTGTGCTGATAAATAAATAAAGGGAGATTAGTATGGATCCATTTCAAGCTATTTAGCTCTCATCAGCTAGCCATACCCTTACTGGGATTCGAACCAGGGCTGTATTGCATATTAGGCCGATGTAATTGCCCGTGTACAAAGATACAAACAGATAGAAGGAGCACTTATGGATCACCTCTTTCACCTGTCATCGCAAACCTATACATGGAACATTTTGAAACCAACACTTTAGATAAATCTGAACACAAACACAAACTCTGGCTTTGATATGTAGATGAAACTTTCGTAATTTGGCCACACAGGAAGAAAAAACTGGACAACTTCTTCACACATCTCAACAGCCTACACTCCAAAATACAATTTACTATGGAAATAGAAGCTAACAACCAACTTCCCTTTCTGGATGTCCTAATCTACAAAAAACCCAATGGCTCCCTAGGATACACCACTGGAAAAAAACACACACCAACCGCTACTTAAACGCACAAGCCCATCACCACCCTGCACAGATCAACTCCGTAGCCAAGACCCTCATCTCCAGAACCAAACACCTAGCCGACAAAGACCACCTGAAAACTGAATTACACACTCTCACCAACGTATTAATTTCCAACGGATTCCAAAGAAACACAATTACCAACCTAATCCAAAAGGAGACACCCCCCAAGAACAGACACAGAACAGGACAACGACATCGCCCTCCTCCCTTACATCAAAGGCACCACAGATAAAATCAGCAAAATTCTCCACAAACACAATATCAAGACAGCCTTTGGCACTGACCAAAAGATAGCCAACATCTTAAGAAACCCCAAAGACAAGATCCAGCTAGAAAACCAAGGGGTCTATGAAATACCATGCAAAATCTGCCCAGCCACATACATTGGACAAACTAATAGGAGAATAAATGCACGCATCGCAGAATACAAGAACGCAGTCAGAAAAAAAGAAAAAACGTCCTTCCTTTTCCAGCACCTTAAAGCAACAGGACATGAAATTGATTTTGAAGGAACCAAATTAATCTCCAAAACTGAATACTTCAACAAGAGAATAATTATGGAAGCCATCGAAATAGAAAAATACCCCCACAACATGAATAAATGTGATGATATCTCCCACCTACCAGACATCTGGAAACTAGCCCTAGTCAACAAACGAGTCCCAGCCACGAAAACTGACACCGAACCCAGAACAACACAGGACGTCACCACCAATCACCCTCACCAGACTCAAACCCAAACCCATACCATAGACCAAATGCAACCACCATCCAGAAGCCAAACCACGGCGGCATCACCAACTGCTGCACCCCCCCCTTCGACCCCCACAGGAAGCAAACTGACACATATCATGAACACATGGCCAGACCACAAACTCGGAAGCAAACTAAAGCCCAGGATGTTACTTCACAGCCATCTGCTCAAGTCATTACATCACAGAACTCAGGAGGTTACAACACAAAGGCTCAGGATGTTATAACGCAGCCAACCTCCCAGGATGTTGCAGCACAGGACTCAGGATATCACTATACTAGAGCTCAGGATGTCATCACACAGCCCATTACCCAGGTCGTTACAACACAAAAGATTAATGGGCACACAGCTAGTACCTCAGCCACACAAGATGTTATGAAACAGCTGACTAATCTGCATACATCAACTCCATCAACTAATCAGGATGTAACAACACAGCCAACCAACCCGCTCACAGCAACAAAGCCAGCACTCCACACCCACCCACCAATATTTATAGAAAGACGGCAGCTCCGATCATGCTTTGCTCGCACAAGCACGAAGCCAAAGGCACCAGCCTGAAGATGGCAAGTGGAACCTCGTCAAAACATCGCCAAGATACTCTCAACCTTACACGGGAAAAGACCCGAATATGCCAAGACCTGCATATATACACATATAGCACAAACCTGGACAATTATTAGTTGCAATTAAGAGCTGAACTTTTTATTGCCCTATAGTAGTAGATAAATCACGATGCTTTAAAAAAAAGTGGGGGAGGGAAGTGCAGGTCTCTGCAAGCATTATTCTGTTTAGTGATTGGTGATGGCTTTTTCCTTAGTTTATGATTTTTGAATTTCACCCAGGGAGAACCATCAATCCCTATGAACAACAGCAGAACACAGCCCTGTTATGTGCAGTAAGAGCACTCTGGTCAGCCAGATTCAGTTTCTAAAACTTGGCAACTTTAAGATGTATGGACTTCAACTCCCAGAAGGCTGAATGGGAAAATTCTGAAGAAGCCACTGTTCTAATTCAGCTAAAACAGGTTGGGCAGGGTTTATTATTATTTTTTAAACTCATAGTCTCTTGTAGAAAAGAGGGCAACGTGTTGCAAGACTAAAGCAAAGCAGAGTTGAATCAGATCTAACTGTATGCTGACTGGGGAATTCTAGGAATTGAAATCCACACACATCTTAAAGTTGCCAAGTTTGAAAAACACTGATTTAGGGTGACAGGAGCCATCCCCAATTCTGGGACACAAGGGAAGTATAGCAAACATGGTAGATGGAAATTGCAAAAGCAAAGATTCTTCTACATTATACCGTTTTCTGATTACTAACGAAATTCTTTGGTGTAATGGACTGTAAAAATGCCCCAAGCCTTCCTAAGTCATTCTGACATTTTCTTGGCAAGCCCAATGTTTTCTTTTGTTCCTGACATATTAGTATTATTTATTAATATCAACAGCATCTGTGTATTATAACAATGTCATATTTCACACTGTTTTTAACCAACCTTGTATTAAGATTTTAGTCCTAAAATCATCAGTGATTCATTGCTAAGTGAGACAGACATGTCTCCAGGTTAAACAAAGAAGTTGCAAATTTAGGCAGAACAACCTATAAAGCTCAAGCATTTTGGGAAGAGTTGGAGGATCACTCCTTATAGGGGTAAAAAGGGCTGTTAAGAGTTTGACCCTGCCAACAAAAGTGCGTATAGTCAAGGCTCTGGTTTTCTCAGTTGCAACCTATGGCTCTGAAAGTTGGACCATAAGGAAGGCTGAGCGCCAAAGAAGAAGGCACCAACAGCGCCTTTGAACTATGGTGATGGAGAAGACTCCTGCGAGTCCCTTGGACTGCAATGCGACCAAACCGGCCAGTCCTAGAGATCATCAACCCTGACTGCTCTTTAGGAGGCCAGATCCTGAAGATGAAACTCAAATACTTTGGCCACCTAATGAGAAGGAAGGAGTCACTGGAGAAGAGCCTAATGCTGGGAAAGATTGAGGGCAAAAGGAGAAGGGGAAGGCAGAGAATGAGGTGGCTGAATGGAGTCACTAAAGCAGCAGGCATGAGCTTAAATGGACTCCAGAGGATGGTAGAGGACAGGAAGGCCTGGAGGAACGTCGTCCATGGGGTTGCAATGGGTCAGACACAACTTTGCAACTAATGACAACAACAAAAAATTTGACATATTTAAAAAGCATAGTCACTAGCTGGAGCGCCATGCGGCTCTGCGCTCTAGGAAAGGCCAGGGATCGGCTGCAGGCTTCATTGCAGCCTATCCCCTGTCTTGCCTAGAATGCAGAACTGCATGGAGGGCGACTTCGCAGGGCAGCGGGAAGCTTGCTGGAGCACCCTGTGGCTCTGCGCTCTAGGCGAGGCCAGGGATCAGCTGCAATGAATGGATTTTCCAATGTATTTTGCCAGGAAATGTACATAAGTCTGGCTCAAAAGGCATGCTCCCTCCTAACCATACCGATGAGCTCCAAATCCAATGGCAATTTCTGTTTTGCTCTGCGAATTCATGGAGAGCTAACCGTAACCATAAATGGAATATTCCCCAATGGGATTTTCCCATGTATTTTGGCAGGAAATGTACATAAGGCCAGCTCAAAAGGCTTGCCTCCTCCTAACCATACCATTCAAATGACTAAGGCTGCAGCCTTTGTTGCAGCCGATCCCCGATCTTGCCTTGAGCGCAGGACCGCATGGCGGTCAGTGGGTTACTTCGCAGGGCAGTGGGAAGCTAGCTGCAGCGTCCTGAATTTGTGGGCTCTAGGTGAGGCCGGGGATCAGCTGCGGCCTTCATTGCAGCCGATCCACGGGCTCACCTAGAGTGCAGAAATTTCCACATAAATTTTATGTGCATCAAAGTGGCTGCTTTTATATGGCAGGCCAGGTTGGTGCGAGGCAACTTTGCGAGATTGTTTATTTCACTACAGAAACACACAAAATCTCATGCATCAATCTGCATCAACCTGCCCATATAAAAGCAGCCATTATGTGCCTCAAAATGGCTGTTTTTGTATGGGCAGGTTGTTGCAAGGCAGCTTTGTGAGATTTTGTGTGTTTCTGTGTAATACCTGGTTTTTGAGGTAATTGTTAGCGTTGTTGCCTCTTGCAGCAATTACCTTTTATGTGACTCCATGGCTGCTTTCATATGTTGAATTGTGTGCTGCTTTGTCAGCTTCTGCAGCTTGATGGGTTTTGATAGTTTCTAATTGCCCTGCTTTTGTTTTCCTGTTTTCCTGGGTTAATCTTGGTCCCACGTCTTTCGTCTTTCCTATCCTGGGGGTTAGTTCTGCCAGGAAACATGAAAAGGGGAGTTCTAGGCGAGCTATTTTTAGCCTTTGTCTTAATGGGTGTACTTAAAATTTACCTTTCAGCTAGTGTTTTTGTCTGGTGTTTTCTTAAATGGGGAAACCACTGTTTTCTGTGGTTTCTGGTTCTGTGAACTTTCTGGCACTGTCCTTTATTCTTCCCAAAATGCCTTGGTGGTTTTTATTCCAGTGGCTTTGTCTTTCCTGTCCTTCGGGTTAGGGTAAAACCTGGTTTCATCTGCCATCTTTTGGAGGGAAATTGTTATTCTTTTGGTATTTGCCTGGTGCTGTCATAGTTTGGGTCTTTGTGTGTGTGTAATGTTAGAGTCCTAAAAACTGAAGAGAAAAATGAACAAAGAGACAAGATAATTGTTGATACCAACAGTGAACTGAGCATGGTTGGAAATGGAAAGAGTGGAATATGGAAAGGAGAGATAGATGGACAGGAGCTCTACCCCAGATTTCAAGGTATAGAAGAAGAAAAAAGAGAAGAATTGATGGATCTAAGGAGAGAAATTTTGTCAAAAGCACTATTGATAACCAAAGATAAGCTGATTAAAGAAGCAGATGGAGGGTTTCGAGATTATATAAGGTATGCAACAAGCAACAAATTGCGAAGAGAAGACCATACAAATCTTATTAAGGAAACAACCAGAAGGCTAATCCCACAAATGGCAAAAGACATAAGACTGCACTATTAATGGAAAGACACAGTTTGATATATGAAAGCTTATAATAAAAAATTAGTCAAATTTAGTTAAATTTAGAGCATTATGTAAAAAATGAAGTGACAATGGATATAGTTAGATAAATATTTGATAATGATAACAATGTATACATATGTATTGGTTTGATAAGAGGAAATTTGATATAAATTGCAAATGGTGACTACGAAAGGAAGTTTACAAATTCTGTTATGTATGAAAGCTTATAATAAAAAATTTAGTCAAATTTAGTTAAAATAATGTATATATATATGTACTGGTTTGATAAAAGGAAATTGGATATAAATTGTAAACAGTGATTAAGAAAGGAGGTCCAGAAACTTTGTTATTAAATATAATCAATTTTTTATTTAGAACATGTTATAAAGATATAATGCTACCGGATGATAATGGAAACAGTTAACGGAATGCCATTTTGTGGTTTATCTTTAAATTTTGGAATATTTATATAAAAGGACGTAAAAACAATTATAGTCAAATGAAGGTTGAGGTATGAGGATAGTAATATATATAAATATATTTGATTTAAAATATATAACTTGATATGAATTGCAGGTGATGCATGGAAGGGAGGCACGGAAGTTTTTTGTAACCAATTGACACACTTTCTACAATTTGTAATGGAAGATGGTTTTGTAGTGTTTTTTGTGTTTTGTTTGTCTGTGTTTATTCAAAAATAAAAAATTCTTATTAAAAAAAATGTTGTGAGTATTGTGCAAAACGTGTGTTCTCATTAGAGAAAGGTATTCATGTTTTCAGAGAGTGGAAAAATTTCCTGGTTGAGGCTGCAGGGACAACTAAGGAGAATCAGCAATCATCTCTCAAAAAAATTGAAGGAAAATTAAACACACACTTTATTTGTAGAGAGAACAGTAAACAAAGGGAACAGGATGCTTTAACCAAAACCATAGATAAGTCAACTGACAAGCATTTTTCCAGTACTAGCAAAATGTTTTTTACTGTTTACTGGCACAAAGATGCAAACCATTCTCAGACAATGAAGGGCAGGTAAATTTGCTAACTGCGATTGGAGTAGATGTGGGAGTACGCTTGCATTCATGGAGATCCGCAGTGAAAATAGTTGAATTCATTGCAAACGAAATTAAAACCAGTGTGTTTGCCAGCATTATTGCAAAGAATCTAATGATGTGTTTAATAATCGATGAAGCCTCAACGCTATCAATGAAAGCAGTTCTGATAGTTTTTGTTAAAGTTGAGGATTCAGAATGCCCAGCAACCATTTTCGTTGAGCTGGTGGAATTGGAGAAACAAGATGCGGAGACCATATGTTCTGCAGTGATGGGAAGGTTACATAAAGTTGGGTTTACCACCGAATATCTGCAGAAGAATTTAATAGCATTCTGCTCCGATTGTGCCAGCGTTATGCTTGGGAGAAAATCTGGAGTCAGCACCAGAATAGCTCAAAACTTCCCAAACATTGTAATCTGACACTGCTTGAACCACAGCCTCTAACTTGTGCTGGATGATACGATAAAAGAAATCAAACAAGTCAACCACTTCAAGATATTCCTTGACAAGATACACACTACTATCCAGAAATCCTGCAAGAGACAGAATGAACTTTTCCAAATCTCTGAACAACTGGGCATTGAAATCATGAAGATTGGCAGAGTTTTGGGATCAAGATGGACTGCCTGTAGTTTAAGGTCAACCATAGCTGTGTGGCGTGCCTGTCCAGCACTACATCAGTTTTTTCTGGGCAATGAAAAATTCCCAGGCATGGCTTCCCATTTTGAAAATTTAAATGTTTTCAACAATTTGGCCTTCATGATTGATATTCTAATTGAGATTTCTCTTCTGTCAAATGCCCTGCAGGGGAGAAACACAGATATCATTAAGGCTGAAAAATTGGTATTATGATCAATCAAAGCATTTGAAATGCTTAGATGGGGAAAGGGCCCATATGAAAAAAAGGTTGATGGAAAACTAGCTTCAGAAACATAAAATTAGTTCCAAATCAATGATTTGTTGTCCTTCCTCATGAAAATTTTTTGGCAAGCATCATCACCAATTTGAAGAAAAGGCTGATGGGTTGTGAACATGTAAAAACAGGTAGCCAATTGCCAGATGCAATCAAATTAGAATTTCTCACATATTTGGAGCTGGATTACTGGAACATTGAAGATGTAGTGATTCCATGGCAGAAGCAGAGGCAGGATTGATTGAATTTGGTGAAATGTTTATGAAATTGATTTGAATGTCTACAGAGATTTTTTGGAAAATGCACTTTTGCCGCTGGATGGTCCAGTTGGACCTAAACTGTCCCGTAGAGACAGTGACCAGGAAGACAAAGCCTTGCTGGTTTCAGGGACACCGCAAAGACCCTGATTGACCCAAGGGAAGTTCTTCAAACCAGCGGTAAACAGGCAGCCCCAGGCTGATGAAGTCGGGATGGCTCCGGAAGGAAGGAAGTGGAAAGAGAAAGTGAGTCCATCTGGTGAGATAATTTTTTTCTATTTCGGGAAAGACTGCCCAAAGAAACCTTTTTTTAAAAAAAAAAAAAGCCAAATTAGACCCTCAAGCAAGAATTAAGCGGCAAAACTAATTTATACTGGATTGCATTGGAAAGCTTTTTTTCTTTGTAACCATATTTTGTGGATTGAAGTGCTCGTAATGTTTTTTGTTTCTTCTCTTAAAGTGAACGGATCAATTTTTCTTCTTCTGCTGTTTGTTACTTTATTTTTTGATTTCTGGACTAAAACCTTCCTTTTTATTTTTAACAATTCTTCCTATTACTTGTTATTAAATTTTATTATATAATTTAAATTTATTGTTCCTTATAAGCCTGAGATAGTGAAAGTGAAAAGTAGCAACACTGCCACTCGGAAGTTGGAGGCTGGAGTTTTTCAAACAATGTATCTCTTATTTTTTCCTCTTTGTTTTCACTAACTTTGTAGCTGAAGGGTTTGCAATTTGTTTATACAAACTGATAAAGAGCCAAAGGCACGAATTGTTTTTGCAGGTGCTTGTGAGAACTATTTTGGCAGCGGAGAGAAAGGGGAAAAAAAGAAAAGAAAACAGAACCCTTCTCTTTTGAAGAACAGAAAAAAAATTGTGCTCAAGTCAACCTAAAATTAAAAAATAAAAGAGGCCTGGAAGGCTAGAGTGGCAGTGGCTATTAGTTTTTTTTTCTTTTCTTTCTTTTTTGGAAACATGGATCAGTATTCAGATGAGGAAACCTTAAAATTTCAAAATATTTTGGCTGGAATTCAAAATTTAATGGAAGGATATGGGAGAATTGAGAAGAAGTTGGAAAAACTAGTATTCCTCACAGAAAAAGATGAAGGGGTTGGAACCCCAAAAATTAAAGGGGAGAATGAAGATATAGAAGATAAAGACAAGAGAACAGATGAATTTATTAATGGAGCAAATATGAGTGAAAGTGGAATGAAGGGAACATGGAAGAGGGATTTTGACGAATTGGAGCTCTACCCCAGATTTCAAGATACAGAAGAAGAAAAAAGGGTAATGATGATGGATTTAAGAAGAGAAACTCTTTCAGAAGGACAATTGACAACCAAAAACAAGCTAACTTTAAAAATAATTGGAGGGCAACGATATTACCTGAGAGATCCTTTAAGCAACAAAGTGCGGAGAGAAATCTATAAAAACCTTTTAAAGGAGATAAAAAGAAGACTGACAGCACAACTGGTAAGAGAGATGACTGTTTTGTTACTGGAAAGATACAGGTTGACAATGAAAGTTGATAATAAAAAAATAGTTATTATTATTATTATTATTATTATTATTATTATTATTATTATTATTATTATTATTATTATTATTATTATTATTTATTTGTGCTTCTAGACCGCCCCCTCTCCCGGAAGGGACTCGGGGCGGTGTACAGTCCATAGAGAATATCACAAAAATACAATAAAAAATTAAATATTAAATATGTACAGTTAATTTTGGTTGAGCAATAAGTAGGAATTTAGTAATTTTTAGATTGCTTTAGATTGTTATTAAATGTTTATTCGTCAACAATTAACTATAATTAACAATAATGGAATGATAATGGATACAACTAAATGATATATACTATGTACTGTTAAACTAGTAAAAGAAATCTGGATATAGATTGCAAATTGTGACCTGGGAAAAAGACCTATAAATTTTACTAACAAATTTCTATTTAGGTTTTGTCATAAAGGTGTAATGTTTTTTGGGTTTGACGAGAAGAGTTGGGATATAAATAGTAAATGACTTTTAGCTAATTATAATAACAAGGAAATGTTAATGGATATTGTTTAATAATATATATATGTTCTGGTATTAAAAGCAGCTTGGATATAAATTCTAAACAGCGAATTGGGGGGGGGAGGGAAAAAAGGCTTAGAAACTTCATTAATTGATTTTTACTCAGAATATGCCATAAAAGTGTAATCTTATTGGAGGATTTTTGAAATAGCTAACAAATGCCATTATGAATGGCATTTAAGTATGTTTTTAAGTATGAATAAGTTCAGGCAAAAACACGTTCAAATTGTAGTCAAATGAGAATTGTGGTATATTGATAGTAAGATATATAAAGATTTTTGATTTAAAGTGTATAATCTAATATGAACTACAAGTAATGACTATGGAAGAAATGCACAAAAGTTATTAGTAACCAATTGACACGCTTTGTACAAGATGTATTGAAGGATTGTTCTTTTTTGTGTTTTTGTTTAATTAAAATTAAAAAAATCTTTATTAAAAAAAAGCTAGAGATATTGTCAGGACAATTGCTGTTAGTTCAGCCGAGGCAGAAAGGTTCTCAAAAATGAACCTCATATATTTAGAACAAAGAACCCGCCTAACTGTTCCAAACATTAGCAATCTAATGACAATAAATGTTGTTGGCATGCTGTTAAGAGATGGGACCCAATTCCTACAGTCAAAAAGTGACCCAGAGAACACCATCACACGGCTGATGATCCACAAGTGAAGATCAGGAAAAGTGCAACTGAGGAGTATGGAAGCCTAAGAACAATCTGGAAACATCTTCAACCACAAAACCAATAATACAAGTAAGTACTTTAGTGTATCTCTTTCATTGTGTTATTCTTATGTAAGGTATAAGTGCATGCAATTAAAGACTTCCTTTCTCTGTCTCTTTTTTGTGCAGGTCATTGGAGCAAGGTGGTGATGTGGTGGTTTGGTTTGGTTTATTTGGATTTATATGGCGCCCTTCTCCAAAAGGACTCAGGGCGGCGTACAATATTAAAAAGCACATGGTATTGAAGACCGGCAAGAACAGTCATCTTTCCTCTGTAAGTAGCTGTTTTATTGTTTTGTGTGCTGGTTTCATCCTAATGCAATGCATGCAATTGAAGAGTTCATTTCAGTGTCTCTTCTTTGTGCAGGCCATTCATAGGAGCGAGGTGGTCAGTGATATTGAAGACAGGCAAGGACAGTCATTGTTCTTCTGTAAGTAGCTCTTTTATTGTTTTGTGTACTTATTTTATTCTAATTTAAGTTGTAAGTGCACAAAATGATAAATTTCCTTTTTTATATCTTCTTTTTATAGGTCATTCATTGGGGCAAAGAATTCAGTGACATTGACTTGGCCACTCCCACCCAGTCACATGACTGCCAAGCCACTCCTACCCAGTCACATGGCCGCCGAGTCACTCCCACATAACAGGCCACACCCACAGAATAGGTAGTAAAAAAGTTTGAAACCCACCATTGCCGTGATGGTAATAAATATGGACCAAGTTATCTTTTCATCATATAGTAACTGTGAACAATTGTTATATGAGGCAGTTGTCAATGGGAACTATCTGTATTAGAAATTCCTTGATACTTATAAACCACCTGATAATTGAGGTAGGAGCCTTGTTTTGAACACATTGCTCTTTCTCATATACATTGTGTTAAACCATCATTCATTGAATTGGCTGGTTTGTTCTAAAGTAGACATTATGGATTGCAAACCACATTGGCAGTGTATAATGCAACATATGAAGTTAAAGGCACACAAACCACATTGTGGTTTAGTGCTAGATGTGAACCAAGTTATTCCTTGCCAGCTATAAAAGAGCTTTTTCAGGTTGAGCAGCACTAAATTCAAATGATGCATTTAAACTGTTTCAAAGTACTTTTCTGCCTTCTCAAGATGATCTAAAGATTTCTGATACTCTTGCTGAACTCATAATAAATTCAGATTTTGTTCTTTGTAATTTATTTCGCCAAATTAAAATGAACTTGGCAGTGATGAGCCAATTCTTAGAAGGATTGTCAGTATAGCTAAAAAAAGGGGAGAGATAAGAATGAGAAATAGATTAATTAGACATGTAGGTTGGAAGTTCAATAATTCTGGGACTTTTTAGGCTCTGTCTTAATGAAAATTTTATTCTCAGTATAAACAGACACAGATGGTAAAAGTCACTGTTGCCAGGAAAAATGCAAACTATGGAAAATAAAATGCCAACGTGTAACTCTCTGACTTCGGTTGGGGCCTTATATAAATCAGGAATCTGGAAGTACTTTTTCAGCTAATATTATTTATTAAAAGGCATACTCTTTGAATGCACCTAATGAATGAACTACAGCTCATGAAAATGTTTCCCTTTTAATCAAATTTGTAAGTTAAAAACGCTGCTCCCATCCTCCTTCTGATTTCTCTTGGGGCAGTACGCCTCTCTTGGTGCAGAGGATATAGGAATAGTAGTGACTTTATTTATTGTGCACTCATTACAAAATATAACATAAACGTAGAGTAAAATAAGAACAGATAAAAGTAAGGTATTATAAGGAATTATTATGCCATTGTATAAAATAACACAAAATAATATTAACCTCTGCACAAAGTGACAGATCAAACATTTATACAAAGTGAAGTAATGAATAAACAATGAATAAAGGAAAAATTCCAACATTCCATCATCTGCTCCAGATGTTTCCTTCCAATTCTTGCAAGAGAACTATCTCTTTTCTTGCTTCTCTTTCTTACTTTTGCTCAGTGAAAAATCATGAGGTGGAATCAAGCTACCAAGAATACACCACTGCAGGCTTTATGCCATTTCCAATTTAACCATTCTTCCACTCTACATGCCAGTAGTAACCTGATTCCAGGAAACTGCCAGGTATCTATTTCTTTTATGATTTAGGGCAGTGTTGCCCAACCTCAGCAACTTTAAGATGTGTGGATTTCAACTCCTACCACTTCCCTCCAGCATGTTCATACCAAGATGAACCATAGACTTCAAGGATCCCTACTGTAGCTCTAACCCTACCATCATAACATACTGGGATGTTATGATTGGTGCCAATTATAAAACATCTATTAACTTTTTTTGAGACATAGGCTTGAAAAAAATGTTGAAGCTCTAGAAAGAGTATAGAAAAGAGCAACAAAAATGATTAGGAGGCTAAAACATATGAAGAATAGTTGCAGGAATTTGGTATGTTTAGTCTAGTGAAAAGAAGAACTAGGGGTGGCATGATAGCAGTGTTCCAATATCTCAGGGGTTGCCCCAAAGAAGAGGGGGTCAATCTATTCTCCAAGGCACCTGAAGGCTGGACAAGAAGCAATGGGTGGAAACTCATCAATGAGGGAACCAACCTAGAAATGAGGATAAATTTCCTGACAGTTAAAACAATTAATCAGTGGAATGGCTTGCCCTCAGAAGTTGTGAGTGCTCCATGACTGGAGGTTTTTAAGAAGAGATTGGACAGCCACTTTTCTGAAATGGCTTAGGGCAGTGATGGTGAACCTATGGCACAGGTGGCACGCAGAGCCATTTGTCAGGGCACGCGAGGCCCTGCTCTGTCAGCTGGCCAGTGCGCATGCTTTTTTAAAGCCATTTTTCACCCTCCCCAGGCTCTAGAGGCTTCATAGGAGCATGGGGAGGGCGAAAAGAGCCCCCCCGCCCCTGGAGGCCTTCCAGAGGCTTCATGAGCTTCCCTGAAGCCTCCGGAGTGCAAAAAACCGGCCCTACGGGCAAACTGGAAATTCGGGAATGGATTTCCTGTTTGCTCAGAGGGTCGTTTTGACTGCTCCGGAGGCTTCAGAGAAGCCTCCTGAAGGTCCCTGAAGCCTTCAGAGCGCTTAAAACTTCCGGTTTGCTCGGAGGGTCATTTTGAGTGCTCCAAAGGCTTCAGGGAAGCCTCCTGAAGGTCCCTGAAACCTCCGGAGGGCTTCCGGGAGACGGGGGAGGCTGTTTTCACCCTCCCCATGCTCCTATAAAGCCTCTGGAACCTGGATAGGGCGAAAAAAGCATGCAAAAATGGAAGGGTCGTGCCTGTGAAGAAGGGAGTTTCCCCCCTTTAATTAATGAGGTATAGACCGTCAGCCTTCCAAGAAGCATATCTCCGAATAAGCAGAAAAATAAAACCCGAGAACATATTCTAATGAACAACTTTAATATGAAATAAAATAAAATAATACAAATCTTACTATCTAAATCTTACATTTTGGCAAAGCTATGTTGCCCACCTCCTTCGGCAGGCAGACGGAAGATCAGAAGGGAAGTAAGGAATGTGTGACGTATTATGTCATGCGCAGTAAATCATTGTCAGGTAAGAAACATTTCTTTCTACTGTATAACTCAAAATATAAGCTCAAGTTGACAAACAAATTAACGCAGTGACAGTGCCTGTAGTGCGCGCATGCGCACTGGGGTCACACATTGCATTATGGGTGTGGCATGCCTGCAAATGACCCCCCCGCACTCCCCCCACTTATGGCACGCGAGCCAAAAAAGATTTGCCATTGCTGGCTTACGGTCTTCTGCTTGAGCAGGGGGGTTGGACTAGAAGACCTCTGAGGTCCCTTCCAACATTGTTATTTATGTAATGTTTAGTAATGTTAATCCTGACAGTATTTTATACTGATTATTGGGGGGGGGGGGAAGCAATCCTTGTTATAATATGAATATAAACAATCAATAACCATTAAAAATTCACTGCAGAGCTAATTCTCAAACAGAAATAAAAAATTAAACCTCAGCGATAAAATAAATTTTATCTAAGGTTACTATAGAAAGCTTCACAACTAGGACTGTTGCTGACCTCTAAAGTCCCTTTGTTGAAAAGGATTTTCGCTGCAAGAGTCATGTGATTTGGCAATTGTCGCTTCTCAAGGCTTTATTATCCCCTTTCTTCTGCAGCACTTGCACATACACATGGAGTACTAACTGGACAGAATTTTTCTCCAGGCTAATTACCTACACTGCAACACTGGGTTACTACCCTTCCCATCGTTTGGCATGCCCAATGTCATTGCCATCTTTGGGCAGGACACTACTTGCATACCTCCTCGTGTCAGCCCCATTCACCCCCATAACCGTCGGCCCTAAAGCTAACTGTTCTGACCTGGGCTTCCTGATAACAGTAAAAAGCACACACTTAGTACCCCAAACCCACTTTTTATTTCAAAGGCTGTGAATTACGTTCATTCACAGCCCGTAATGAGTCACACATAGTTTGTAAATAGTCCGATAGTAGTCTGCCACAATCCTTCAGGATAAGGCCGATAAGCACCCACCTTTATCTTCCTTGAAATGCTGCCAAAGACCTAACTGGCAATTAGCTTGCAACGCCACACGGAGCAAAGAGTCAACATACCAGAGCCAGCAAAGTTGCTTCCTGCAAAGGCTCACGTGCCTTTGAAACTCAGACTTTGGGTTTTAGCAATTAGACTGATAGATCTTTATAGAAATGGCTTGTTCATATATATATTATTATGAAAAAGCAAAAAGTTGTGATTTGATGTTAATGCCTTATTTTACTGTAACAGAAAGAGTCGGAAGTCAATGGTTTCTTTTTCTTTTTTCTATTTTTTTCTCTTTTCTCACTTCTCTTTCTCCTCCCTCCCCTCTGCTTTTCTATTTACTTTGTATTTTGTATTTTATAATACTTTATAATAAAAATGTTTAAACGGTGGTGCATAATATTTCATTTTTTCGATATAAGCATTTTTCAATCTTAGCAACTTTCAGATGTGCGGACTTCATGTTGTCTGAGGAATTCTGGGAGCTGAAGTTCACACTTTTTACAATTGCCAAGTCTGAAAACGCTGATTTAAAATATTTGCGTAACTGCTAAACTTAAAACCAAACACTGGGCGGCAGTAATAAACAAATGTAATAGTTTACCTTGCATATATGAAAACAAAACCCAGCATGTTGAGAAGTTAGCTGAAGTTCTTTTCGTGAATGCAGAACGGTTGAATTAAGATTCTACATCTTTCTCTCAATGTCTTGCTCGTATCTGATATTCATAGATCAATCTTAACACACACTTCTTTCTGCTTTAAAGGAAGGGAAGCAGGCAAAGGTCACCACCTTACTTACTCTTCATTAATTCAGCTGTAATTTAGTGACTTGTGAGGGGATTTCCTAAAAATGTTCTTTGAGGAATTGTGGGAAGAACTTCAGGAATTAATGTTAGGCCTTTCTTGTCAGAGTTAGAAGGCCAAGCCACTATACCTCAGAAATAGTGTATATATTTCCATTTCTCTTTTATTACAAAAACATACACTTCCTTCCTTCCTCCTTCCCTTCCTCCCTCCCTTACTTCCTGAGTGGAGAGAAAAGCAATAAAGATGATTAGGGGAGGCTAAAACATATAAAGAACGGTTGCAGGAACTGGGTATGTCTAGTCTCAGGAAAAGAAGGACTAGGGGTGACATGATAGCAGTCTTCCAATATCTCGGGGGTTGCCACAATGAAGAAGGAGTCAAACTATTCTCCAAAGCACCTGAGGGTAGAACAAGAAGCAATGGGTGGAAACTAATCAAGGAGAGAAGCAACTTAGAACTGAGAAGAAACTTCCTGACAGTTAGAACAATTAATCAGTGGAACAGCTTGCCTCCAAAAGTTGTGAATGCCCCAACACTGGAAGTCTTTAAGAAGATGTTGGATAGCTATTTGTCTGAAACGGTATAGGGTTTCCTGCCTAGGCAAGGGGTTGGACTAGAAGACCTCCAAGGTCCCTTCCAACTCTGTTGTTCTGTTCTGTTCTATTCTATTCTATTCTATTCTATTCTATTCTATTCTATTCTATTCTGTTCTATATTTCCTTCCTTTTATATAGCCAATGTTCTCACACACATTAATGGCAATATATATCACCAAGAAATGGTAATAAGTCAGTAAAAAGTATAATCTAAAGCATAAAATCATAACTCAAAAGATACAAGTGTTGGGAAAAACTTCGTCCATGGGTCTCACCATCCCATACACAATATTTTAGGATTAAAAACAGATTTTCTATGCTCTATACCTGCAATGCAAATAAAAATGGATAGAGCTTCAATCAGACCATTGTAGCCACCATCTTTTTTGACGTTATCACCGATATCCCTGATGCCTTTTAAAAGGCATTAAAAGGCAGGCAGGCAGGCAGCTCAGGGGCAACAAATTGTGTGACTACCAATTATTAATTTACACATTGTTAATTTAATTGTCATGTTAATTTAAAAAAAAAACACTACAAGAGACCTTCCCCTATGATGTGTTCCCTGGGATTTCATTGAAGTATGGGAAGTCAGGATGGGAATAAAGCACAAGAGAAATGGTGGTCAAATGACAGTCATTCACACCTATTAGTCAATTGATAAATCAATATTAAATCATGCCTGGAAAATAATTGTTGCAATTCCCTTTTAACTTGGAAATAATTTAAAATCAATACTCTTTCATCAAATTGACTGAGAACTGGTAGAAATAATGCAGATTCTTCTCTGCTTGGCTTTAATTAACCAACATACTGTGCTACAGGTAGTCCTTGACTTACAACAGTTCATTTAGTGACCGTTCAAAGTTACGATGTCACTGAAAAAAATGACTTATGACCGTTTTTCACACTTACAACTGTTGCAGCATCCCCATGATCACATGATCAAAATTCAGATGGTTGGCAACTGGTTCATATTTATGACTGTTGCAGTGTCCCGGGGGTTATGTGATTCGCCTTTTCCAACCTTCCGACAAGCAAAGCCAACGGGAAAACCAGATACACTTAACAACCATGTTACTAATTTAACAACTGCAGTCATTCATTTAACAACTGTGGCACGAAAGGTTGTAAAATGGGGCAAAATTCCCTTAACAAAGGTCTCACTTAGCAACAGAATTTTGGGGCTCAATTGTGGTCATAAGTCGAGGACTACCTGTACTGAATCATTTTCATGTTAGTAAATATGTCACGGTCAGTAGTAGTTTTCTAAGAGAGTAGGGTAGCTCAGGGTCTTTTTTCACACATGGAAATCCAGCATTTGAAGTTCTTTCAAATGGTGATTACTTTTTTTTTAGGTTTAATAAAATGGGATCTATTCAGTTTTATCAACGATATACAGTAGCTAGATAAAAGAGCATGTTTTAAAGATATATTTCAGATTCACTCTCTGATGCCTTGATAATTCCTTCCTGCATACTTGAAATGCCATCGCCCATTATTCTTGCTAATACTCTGCAAGATATGCCAAGAATATGATTCAATATAAAGTAACCTCCTATTGCCAATACTTTTAATATTTTAAATATCTTATTGTAGTGGCACAGTTTTATATCGAACCCCAGCCCTAAGTAAAACTATGTTTTGTGTACCATGGTTCACTGAACAAATTCCAGTTGGGTTGGGTTTACGCATTACATGACACCATACAATCTGGCTTACTAATCAAAATAGTTGACTTCTTATACTTGCTAAATCTAAGTCAAAACAAAATCACACTGTATGAATCAAACCTTGAAGGAAACTATGCAAATGCCACAGTATTTATAAAAGGAAATCCGTGAGAAACAATGCTATGTGATTTGTCACATCCCAAAAAATCAAGATAGGAAGACAAAATAACTACCCTCTTGAGTTCAGTGGCAACAAGTGAATTCTTCTTCATATAATGTTGTTGGGATCATAAGCAAACACTGTCATGGACTGAGACCATTTGAGGGCTCAAATTACAAAAGGAAATATTCCTTCACTCAAAAAACACGTACAAGAGGCTATGTGGGTTAACGATGTTTCCTAGGATCTTTTATTGTGGAGGAAGAGGGCAAGAAAATGAATTTAAGGGTGAAAGAAATTGCGCTGGGGCACAAATTCAGTTTGTAGGATGATTAATGTGAGGACAATTATTTTGAGGGTGATATTAAGAGGAACACATTTACATTTCAGGTACACATTCACACATGCATGTTTTATATGTGCTGGTGTGTGTGTGTGTGTGTGTGTGTGTATGTATGTATATATATATATATATATATATATATATATATATATATATATATATATATATATATCCATTTTTCAGCCATGCATTTCTTCTTTTTTGGCAATGAATAATCACCACGTTGATAAGAAAGTAGATTGATGAATGAAGGCTTATTTATATATTCTGGAAAACAGTCCCACTGCAAGTTGTCTTGTCACTCCACTTTACATTTTCTTTCCTATTTTTGCAGCTAAAACTGTCCTATATAGCAGTGGTTCTTAAATGGTTTGACCCAGTAGTTCCTTGTTTCCTGGTCATGAATAATGTCATTATGTCCATGAAAACACAGACTCTCTGGTTTTTACACAAGCTTCCTAGCAATGGCAGCCCCATCAACTCATGACTAACTAATTACAAATTGTTCCATCGCTCTCAGAATATGCCCAAAATATTCTAGGGACTAAAGAACCCCTGCTTAAAAACCACCACTCTATTATATCATTGGCTAAGAGACAGAGTTAGCCCAATGGTCTCCAGTTTTTAATTTGTATTGTAGTTAATTTCCAGAAGATCATAGGATTTTGATTGGTTTTCATTTAATTCTTACCTCTTACCAAAGCATTGCAATGGTGCACATATTCGGTTCTTTCTAAACACCTTAAAGATCTAGGACTTGAGAATCATAAACAAAAACAGGAACTGATCTCTAACATGTAAGCAATCATAAAATACTTCTGTGAGCTCTCCAATCAGATTTTATAATATCAAACAAATGTCTTGGTATTTTTGAATAAGATATGTCAATACATCCAAAAGATCACTTCTGGCAATTTACAACATAACTATGTATTTCCTATCCAGTAAATACTCTATGGTTTTATTGAAATTTTGGAAGAATTGTAGATACTTGTTATGGCAAATCCACAGCAATTTAAATGACTGAGCTAGAACAACTTAGTTGCAAGTCACTATAACTTAAGTCATTATTAACTTGTCATTCTGGTTTCTATGGACATAACTTTCAATTAAATTAATCCCAATCAAATCCACTGAGTATTGTGAAGGTTTTCAGCTAGTCTAACTAAAAATTACTTTTTACTCAATCCTGTAACATAGCCAACGGTAGGCACACAAAATGAACAAGAATGAACAGCAGAGATGTTTGGAAGATTTACCACTTTCATCAAAATTCTGGAGAACTATATAGTGATAAGGAACTGGAGCAAGGCAAATATTGCTCCTCTCTTCAAAAAATGAGGAAAATAGGATCCCGGCACCTATAAGTCAGCCTAAACAAATTCTAGAGTACAGTAGAAAGAAAGAGATTGAACTGTAATTACATTAAAACATGTAATTCCAACATATTAAAAACAAGAAAAAAGTTAAGGAAACAATTGGTCCATTGCTAGGAGAAAGTGGCAAGAAGGTGACAAGCAACAGGGAGAAAGCAGAACTATTTAACTCATGTTTTGCATCTGTCTTTACACAAAGGGATAAAACAGTCCAACCTATCAAAAGCAGCACCACAAAAATCAGATTAGGAACACAAATTGAAATAGGGAAAAAAATGGTAAGTGAGCACCTGTCTACCCTAGACGAGTTCAAATCACCAGGACCGGATGGATTACACCCGAGGGTTCTGAAGGAACTAGCAGACGAGATCTCAGAACCACTGAATTATATCTTTCAGAGATCCTTGAACACCGGGGAACTACCAGAGGACTGGAAAAGAGCTGATGTGGTTCCCATCTTCAAAAAAGGGAAAAAATTAGATCCAGGAAACTACAGACCTATCAGCCTGACCTCAATACCAGGAAAGATTCTGGAAAAAATAATCAAGCAACGAATTTGCGAACACCTAGAAGCAAACAAAGTAATAGCCAAAAGCCAACATGGATTTGTCAAAAACAGATCATGCCAGACTAATCTTATTGCATTCTTTGATAATGTGCCAAAATTAGTGGACCAGAGGAATGCCGTCGATATAGTTTACTTGGACTTCAGTAAGGCTTTTGATAAGATAGACCATAACCTACTACTAGATAAAGTAGAAGAATGTGGGTTAGACAGCATCACCACCAGATGGATTCGTAACTGGCTGACCAACCGCACTCAACGCGTAGTTCTCAATGGAACTGCATCTACATGGAGGGAAGTATGCAGTGGAGTACCCCAAGGCTCTGTTTTAGGCCCAGTACTCTTCAACATCTTCATCAATGATTTGGATGAGGGAATAAATGGGGAACTCATCAAATTTGCAGATGACACAAAGCTGGCAAGAATAGCCAACACTCCAGAAGATAGGCTTAAGATACAGAAGGATCTTGACAAACTTGAACATTGGGCACTATCTAATAAAATGAAATTCAATGGTGAAAAGAGTAAGGTTCTACATTTAGGCAACAAAAACGGAATGCACAGGTACAGTATAGGTGATACGTTGCTCAGTAGTAGTAACTGTGAAAAGGATCTTGGAGTCCTAGTGGACAACCATTTAAATATGAGCCAGCAGTGTGCAGCAGCTGCCAAAAAAGCCAACATAGTTCTAGGCTGCATCAACAGAGGGATAGAATCAAGATCACGTGAAGTGTTAATACCACTTTATAATGCCTTGGTAAGGCCACACTTGGAATACTGCATTCAGTTCTGGTCGCCACGATGTAAAAAAGATGTGGAGACTCTAGAAAGAGTGCAGAGAAGAGCAACAAAGATGATTAGGGGACTGGAGACTAAAACGTATGAAGAACGGTTGCAGGAATTGGGTATGTTTAGCTTAAGAGAAAGAAGGACTAGGGGAGACATGATAGCAGTGTTCCAATATCTCAGGGGTTGCTACAAAGAAGAGGGGGTCAAACTATTCTCCAAGGCACCTGAGGGTAGAACAAGAAGCAATGGGTGAAAACTAATCAAGGAGAGAAGCAACTTAGAACTGAGGAGAAATTTCCTGACAGTTAGAACAATTAATCAGTGGAACAGCTTGCCTCCAGAAGTTGTGAATGCCCCAACACTGGAAGTCTTTAAGAAGATGTTGGATAGCCATTTGTCTGAAACGGTATAGGGTTTCCTGCCTAGGCAGGGGGTTGGACTAGAAGACCTCAAGGTCCCTTCCAACTCTACTATTGTATTGTATTGTATTATAAACGATATAGGGTTTCCTGCCTAGGCAGGGGGTTGGACTAGAAGACCTCCAAGGTCCCTTCCAACTCTACTATTGTATTGTATTGTATTGCATTGTAAAAGTAATAATTACAGAGGCCAGCATGGATTTGTAAACAGCAAGTAGTGCAGAACTAATCTTAGCTGATTGATTCTTTGTAACTTCTTTGTAGATTATGGGAAAAACATTAGACACAGTAACCCGTAATATTGTCATTAGCAAGCAAACTAATTAAACATAGACTGGATATATAGCTGGCTCAGAAATCTTATTCAAAGAGACTGTCTTAATGATTCCTTATCAAAAATACTATGTGAATTTTGTGCCTTAATTCTTCAATGTTTGAATTAGTGACTATAACGAAGGGGAAAGAAAATGCTTATTGGATAGGATGGTAAATACCCTAGAAGAGAGAAATTAAATCCAAAATGATATTGATAGTAGAGAAATGGATTGAAAGTAATAGAAAAACAAATGTGCAAAGTGGATGGATTCAGTAACAAGAGTTCACAAAGAGTTGATGGTTCATGATCAATCAAAGAGACAAATGCAACATCCTCCCTTTAAGAAACATTAGAGATATAGGTACAGAATAGAATAGAATTCTTTATTGGCCAAATGTGATTAGACACACAAGGAATTTGTCTTTGGTGCATATGCTCTCACTGTATATAAAAAGACAAGATACATTTATCAAGAATCATAAGGTACAGCACTTAATGATAGTCATAGGGTACAAATAAGCAATCAGGAAAAAATGGTAATTGGTATGGAAGACTTGGTAATAATGCTTGTAAGAAAAAAATTGAATAGCTAGTTTAATCGGAATAGTTCAATCAGAATAGTTCAATCAGAATAGTGCTGGAAGGGACCTTGGAGGTCTTCTAGTCCAGTGGTCACCAACCAGTTGTCCGCGGACTACTGGTGGTCTGCGAGAAAATTTTGGTGGTCTGCAGAAAAATTATTTGCATTTTTTACATTGCACTAAATATTATTTATCTTTTTTAAAGTTCATATTAGTGGTCCGTGGGATTTAAAATTATGAATTTAGTGGTCCCTGAGGTCCAAAAGGTTGGTGACCTCTGCTCTAGTCCAACCCCCTGCTCAAGCAAGATACCCCATACAATTTGAGGCAAGTGGCTGTCCAGTCTCCTCTTAAGCACCAGCAGTGATGAAGCACCCAACACTTCTAAAGGCAAGATGTTCCAGTGACTAATTGTTCTCACTGATAGGAAGTTTCTCTTTAATTCCAGGTTGCTTCTCTCCTTGATTAGTTTCTATCTTGTCTCTTGTCTGGTGCTTTGGAGAATAGATTGATCCTCTCTTCTTTGTGGCAGTCCCACAAATACTTGAATGCTGCTATCATGTCATCCCTAGTCCTTCTTTCTCCAGACTAGCCATATCATACATAGCCACTGAATACAAAAAAACATCATTCAGTTAAGAAGCATGAGTACAAAAAATAGCCAAATAAAATGTTCTACATCTACCTTGAATATTGTATTGATAAGAAACGATTTCTTTTTTTTTTATTTTAAAAAAGGACAAAAAGATGATTTAAAGATTAAAAATTCTTACAAAGAAAGATTAGTGTCAATAGAAGAAGCCAGTTGCTCTAAATAATTTGAAAAGCAAAACAAGAAATAAAGGACTTACTAGAGGGCAAATGCTGGCTTAATGTAAAACAAAAAATCTAACAGTAAGAATGTTTAGTAATTCAAAAGTGAAAGCAATTAATTTATATCAAAATAATTACTGAAATATTACTGTAATGCACTCTACATGGGGCTGTGATAAGAACTCATATAAAGTAAATTAGAACTGAGAAAATGGAAGAGAGAAATAATAGAAAAAGCTAACAGTGCAATTGAAAAAAGAAATTAGAAAAAAGTAGAAAAAAGAGACAATAAGACAGACATAAAAGATCTAAAAATGATTTCTAATATTCTCCACAGGACTTATAAATACAATGATATTTTAATTTCTCTCAAATTACATCATAATTCTCATTTTTCTATAATCTATCTTGTCTAATCATCAAAAGAGGACTGATGATGTTATTTAGTTTGGTAATGAAATATCTGCAAGAAAACTCCACGGACTCCACAGTTCAACCCAGAACTACAAATATTCTCTTTTATTGGGGTTACGATTTCTTCTTTGATTTCCTTCTCATATTAAAGTAGGTATCTTTTTTAAAAAAATGCATTGCTTCCGTGTGCGGTGCTGTGAATACCAGTACAACCAGGGGGAGATAGAAATATTAACAAATTAGGATTAAATGAACACAACAGTAATATTCTGTCCAAAATATGGGTTGAAGATAAGAGTGAAAATCTTGTTCCAAACAGAGGTATGTCTTGGAAAAAGTAAGCAGCCCAGAAATAGATAATGAGGAAGCATGGAAGACATCAGAGCCACATAACCCACTTTCACCACAAAGATGTTAAAGGCAGACTGGAATGGAAACCAAAGAAATTCACAAGTATAGATGGGGGAAGCATGGTTTTCTAAGATGAAAAATTAATCTAACCACAGCATTCCATACTATTTGAGTCTTAGAAACTAAGGACTTAGTGAAAGTTATTACAGATTGAGTAAGAAGTCTGACTAACTTCAAGATAAATATCCTAAAAAGGTGAGTTTGGAGTTGTATTGTGTGGTAATGATGAACATGTTATTGCTAAGGTTTATAAAATGTTGAAATTGAACTTGGAAAATGAATATGTTGAACACTGTATGACTCAATGGGGGAAAAACATTAGTTTAATATAATGCTTGAGCAATGTGAAAATATGTGGACAAACGGACTGAAATTTATATTGAATGATAATTTCAAATAAAAAAATTATAAAATGTTACCTAATACCAAAGAATTTATGAAAGATGAATAAAGGTGTCTCAAATGTTTGTTGGAAATGTAATTATAAATAAGGTACCTGTTATCACCCTGGTGGACTTGTGATAAAGCAAATAAATGTTGAGGCCAATTTTTTATCTTAATTCAGAAGATTCTTAACACAAATATAAAGTTGAAAGCAGAAGTTTTCCTTTTGGGACTGTTGGATAAATGAACTTGAACTATATACATTGACAGCAATTAGATTTGTTTATGCTCTAAAGTGGAAAGGCACGTCAGTTCTGACAATGGTAGAATGGATGGAAAAAGTGACGGAGTTGGCTAAGATGATAAAGTTAACTGTTTTAATTATAGAGAATAACTTATCCAGATTTGTTTCCACTTGGAAACTATTTCTAGACTTCATGCTTCAAACAGAAAAAAGGAAACTGTGAGTTTAGGTTTTGATGACTAGATTAATTTTGTTCTTATAGAAATGGCTTGTACATACTAGAAATATAAAGAAAAGGTGGAAGTATTTCATATTCTATTGCATCGAAAAAATCAGATTACTTTTTTTTCTTAGCATTCCTTTTCCCTTCTTCCCTTTTCCTTTTTCCTTTCTGATTTGTATTTGTTTTCATTTTAAATTATAATAAACTTTTTTTTAAAAAAGATCAATATCCTAAAGAGAACCTTTGATAAATTGTTTTCTCTATTTCATTTCTAAATAAAAATAGCCTTATATTTTGTAAAGATAGGTCTATAATGCAATTTGTTACCTGGTATCAGCCAAGGGAGGAAGGTATGAGTGGGTGTGGGTGTGACAGAAAGAAAATATGTCTGGAAAAGCTGAAGTGAAAACTTATGTTTTGTTTGAATTTGGAACTTGCATAAATAGAATCACAAAACTGGCAACAACAGAAAAGAACTGGATCGTCATCTAGTCCAACCATCTGCTCTTAACACCAAAATAGGTGGCAATCTTGATAAGACAGACATCCGGGATCTGCTTTAGTCAAGAAGCCTTTTTTCTACAAGCTGCCATTAATTGTTTGTTTGTTTGTTTATCTATCAAATTTAGAAATCTCTCTCAGAAAAGAACTCTGGGCAGTGTACGAATAAAAAGTTTAAAATGTAAAACCAAGTATAAAATTTTTAAAAAGAGGGAAGAATGGTTAAAATTCAGAGTTAAAATTTGGTCAAAAGTGTCAGGCCTGCAGCCGGTTCCTTTTGGGATCGTTGGCCTGCCACACTAATATTCTATTCTACTGTGCTGTTTCATTAGTGGGGAATTGGGAGGGGGAATGTGATGTTGTCAAAATAAAACTCCTTTCTAGAATCCAAGGTCATCCTTTGTCTCTACACCTCTGCACCTGACCGGAACTAGATGGGTGGAACTGCCAGCATGGCAGTGCAAGATAGGACCATCTGATGAACTTGTGGGTGTGGGGGCAAGATCATCTCAACTGGATGGGGAAAACCAGGAAGCTCAGATTTGGGTTTTCACAGATGTGCCAACAAGGCTCTCTTAATAAATTGGAACTACTTTGGAGCAATACTTTGCCTTGGACTCTGATTTAATTTTGGATGTTATTTGGAACCCTGACAAAAAGGTGGAAAGAGGGCCTAACCAGCCCCCTGGCTGCAGGCTACTCTATAGGCCCAAAACCAGGCCAAAAAACCAGATGGCAGAATCTTTAAACTGTTCTGAAAGCCTGGGAAGCTTCTCACAATGGTGGAGAAGGCTCTCTTTCTGGCCTACCGTTCAGAATTCTTTAACCTGTGGGGTCTGCAATATGCCCTGCCTGACCAGTGGGGCAGACTGATGTAATGGGGCAAAAATAACTCTGTAGGTAACCCAGCCCCATGGCATGATGCCCAACAGCAATTGTGGAAACATATCTAACAATTCACTGAAATATTTTTTTTAATCAGGGTTACTGTGTTTCCCTGAAATTATGACATGTCCTGATAATAAGACCATGCCATAGTTTTCCTGTGGGCAAAAATATACGACCTCCCCCAATAATAAGCCCCCTGGACAACCCCCCCCCCCACTCCAGCCAGGCAGAATGCCACTCACCAACCTCGGTGCAAACCGCAGGAGCCGGGGGGGAAGGGGGGGCAAAGGTGCTCACATTGCTTGACGCCTTTGGGATATCGCTAGGTTGGTGGGTGGCACTGTGCCCAGCTGGAGCGGGGGGTTGCCTCACCATGCCCAACTCTCCCTGCAGGACTGGGCCGGGGCGCTGCCGCCCCACTGCCGCCGCCATACTCCAAGCATAATCGGCTTCCAAACTCCGGATATCTGCTGCCGAATCTTCCGGCAGTGGCCGCTCTCGGCAGCGGATCTCTGGAGTTTGGAAGCCGGTTATGCTCGGAGCATGGCAGAGGCGGCGGCAGCAGGGCGGCGGTGATGCCTTGGCCCAGCCCTGCAGGGAGAGTTGGGCATAGTGAGGCAGGGAGGCATGCGAGCTGGAGGCAGAACAAGTGCTCGCACAACCTCTCTTTCCAACCGGGCAGAGCGCCACGCGGCTTAGCACTTTTGGGATATCACGGGGTCGGTGAGTGGTGCTCTGCCTGGCTGGAAAAGGGCATTGCCAGGCGGCTGCTCATGAGCGTGGTCACCTCATGACGTCTTTGTTGCACTGCTGCGACAGTGCAACACAGCCGTTTGCCCCTTAAGCTGTGCCCGGCTCTTCGGGCGCCCGCTCGCAATAGAGCAGCCACCTGGCAACCCCAAACCAATAAGCCCCCCCCCCCGATAATAAGGCCCAAGCAAAATTTGGGGGGGGGGGGTCAAAAGAAAATAAGACCTGTCTTATTTTCGGGGAAACATGGTAGTTCTGCAGTAACAGGACACATCTTTTTGCACTAACAATTGAAATGTGAAAGCAATAAAGGCATAACTATAGCATGTAACAACAATTGTTAGAGTTGACTAACAGATTGAACAGAGAAAATGATAAAGAACTATCCAAGGGTTAATTATCTTGTCTAATCCTGGGAAAGAGAAAGGAGCTTTTGAAAACACCTCAAGTTGAGAAAGATGCTTTTTCAAGAAGCAACTGGACTTTCTTTGTTTTTCCTTGAAAACATTTTGCTTCTCATCCAAGAAAAAGCTCCTTTGGGACAACCATGACCTGGATGACTGAGAATCTCCATAAACACTCAAGTTGAGCATATAAGATTCTTCCCTTCTCTGATAAACAGCTGCATCTCCTATTCATCAAAGGGAGTTTACCAAAAAACATCTGCCCTAATGAACTCAGACATAAATAAGTTCCAAAATGTGAAAATATTATGTTGTTGAAATTTCTAAAAAATTATGCTGCCCTTCCCTTTTCGACAAAGTTAAATAACTCTCTGTGAGAATTGTCTGTCAAATGTTTGATGCAAAGCTGAAGGTGTATGCATAATAAGTACATGTGGTTTTCCATAATGCATGAGCCAGAGTTCATTGAATAACTCAAAATTATCCAGATTTGTATGACATAGCCATATGTAACCCTGGCCTGAAGGTTAGAAGATATCACAAAAAATAATTAAGACATAATACAGGGAAGAATTCCAGAAAGATCTAGAGTAGTCTGAGCATGAAAGTTCATTTAGAGCAGGGGTGTCCAAACTTGGGAACTTTAAGACTTGTGGACTTCAACTCCCAGAAGAGCTGGCTGGGGAATTCTGGGAGTTGAAGTCCACAAGTCTTAAAGTTCCCAAGTTTGGACACCCCTGATTTAGAGTAAAGGAGTGCAAGATTTGACTCCAGGATGCTGCAACCGTCATTAATGTGAGTCAGTTACCAGCTGTCTGAAATTTGATCATGTGACCAAGGGGAGGCTGCAATATTCATGAGTGTGAAAAATGGTCATAAGTCACTTTTTCCCCGTGCTGTTGTAACTTTGAACAGTCACTAAATGAACTGCTGTAATTCAAGAACTACCTATATATGTTTCATATTTATACCTTTTTTTTAAAAAAAGGGGTACACCCTGTTCTAAAAAGAAATGTCTCGACATTCAGCTCATTGCCTTTTATTAAGTAAAAACAATGGACTAATTTGCAATATCCGTATGCCAGGAATAAGAACTATTTCTGTCCTTTGATGCTGAGCCCTGCAGCCTGTTTCTTGTAGCCTGACCTTTTTGAACAATCTTTGCATTCAAAACATCAGTTGCTAGTTTCATCTGCCAGCTTTAAGACATTCCGCAGTTACCAATTAAGCCTCCCAGTTTTTCTATCCTGGAAGCGGGAGGGGAATTAAACAAATATTCTTTGCTTTCAAACTGAGTGGCTAAGGGTGTCGTAAATGGTCTTTGTTGCACCCTTTGCAATGTGGCAAGGATCACTAATGGTGCAATCCTTTATGTCTTTGGTCACAGAGTTATAAAATTATAGAGTTCTGGAGTTGGATCATCTCATTTAATGTTTTGTAAAAGTTAGTTCTGAAAAATATTGAGTTATGTTACATGCTACAGGTAAACCTCAACTTACAACAGTTTATTTAGTGACCGTTCAAAGTTACAACGGCCCTGAAAGTGACTTATGACCATTTTCCACACTTATAATCGTTGCAACATCCCCCGTGGTGATGTGTTCATAATTCAAACAGTTGGGCAACTGATTCATATTTATGATGTTTGTAGGGGTCATGGGATCAGCAATCTTCTGACAAGCAAAGTCAATGAGGAAGCCAGATTCACTTGGCAACCATATTTCTAATTTCACAACTGCAGTGATTCATTTAACAACTTTGGCGAGAAAGGTTGTAAAATGGGGCTAAAGTCACTTAACAAATGTATCCCTTAGCAACAGAAAGTTTGGGCTCAATTGTGATCGTAATTCAGATCGTAATGCACATACGTTACAATTAAGAATACTAAAAATATTTTAAAACAATAAAGAACATCCAGATTAAATACACATGGGAATAACGTACTGCTTTTCTGTATATTAATAGATGAATATTTGTGAAGAATTTGTCTTTTACTGGGTAGCTGGATGAATTATTTATCTTTATTTACTGTACACAGATAACCGTTTAGTTCATTTATACTAAGTTTCTGTGTTTCTATCATCTATCTTGTTAATATTTGTATTTTTCCTTTGAGGAGAGGTTTAGCTTTATCACAACTATGTAAGTTAAGAGAATAGTATTTGATTGGTTGTTCTAGAGACATTAAAAAATGTCCAAGATGTGAAATGTGAATTTGCATTTGTGTTAGTAATGATAGTGATAAAGAACATCCAGGCAACTAGTATTAGTATTCTGGTAAATCGCTTTTGTGACTGATCGAGTTCCAGCATAGCAAACATTTTGTAAGACTGACCATTATTATGGTTTCAGAATTCCATAGTCCAGCTCAAAAGGGTTGCCTACCCCTATTTGGACAATTGCATGAAGACTATGGTTACTTAAGGCTACTAATCTTGATGACAAAGAATTATTATCAGTATAGGGGATGCTTACACCTTTTAGTGCCAAGTTCAGTGTCCCTTTCAGGGACATAAATAAAACATTATTATTATTATTATGTCCAAATTGTGGATTTGCTATAGGTGTCTGCTTGATCATTATATAAGACAGTGGGCTAAAAGGGGCCATTAGTGTAGTTCTAGCAGAACAATTCTCATATTTTTATCTCAGGTTGTTATTCTATGAACATTTGTTAGTACTTTGGGCTTGAAGTTGACATACAAGAGATGTCAACCCTGAGGCTGACCTGACCGAAGCCATCTTGGAGCTTCAGTGTTGCCACACTGGAGCGAGGGATAGGGGTGGAGGATTAGAGAAACAGTAGCTGGGGCTGTGTAGTGAAAATAAAATACTTTCCCCTGGAACCAAGGACGTTCTCACACCTGGCCGGAGGAAGGAGGAGTGATGTCACCGGACCTGCAGAGACTGCCATGATTGGGCCATGTGACTGATTGTTTGGGTTCAGGGGGAAAACTTTTACTTTTAATTAGGTGAAAACCAATGGGCCTCCCTGAGTTGGTTTTCACCAAATATGTGCCAATTTTATATTTCCAATAAAGCTATTCTTTGAAGAATTCACCTGCCTTGGAGTTTTGCTTGCAATGGATCTATTACTTAGAACCGTGACAGGAGAAAAACCCTGAACACAGGGTTTTTAATAAATGTGCAACCAGTATACACATGATGGTATGAACGATAAAATGCCACACAAATTACCACTAAATCCTTTTCCCGAATGGTTCAACTTTAAAAAAAAACAACAAATGGAACAACAACAGACCTTGCTGACAAATAATACAAAAATGATACCTATGAAAATGGATACTCATAAATTATAAATATTGGACCTGCGGATACTACGGAAATTCCATAAATAAGCCTCATGGCTGTTATGTACTGCCAAAGACATGGCTGGATCTTTTCAGGATTTTGAAATTCAGTCTATGACGTTGTTCACATACTCCAATTATTTCCAGTATTTCTACAGAATCACGGACAAAAAAGAGATAAATTAAGTAAAATTGTTAAGGGTTATGTAACTTAGGTCTAGTCCCCAATGATATGTGTGTTTAGAGTCAGGAATGATCATATTAAACTGGCATCTATTTAAAATCCAATTAGCAAAAAACAAAACAAAATCACACACACAATCCAAGAAAACCCCATTAATTTTTTTCTTGTTGAGATTAGGCAGCAAAAGAAGGGAATTATTAGATACAAAGGAAAACACCCGAGCTAGTTTAGACAAACTCCCTGTGACACTTCCGTCATAAATCAGATATGAGTAAGAAATACGCACAAACATTACAGAAGAATGGTAAATTATTAAATTATGCCTGTTGAAAAATAAGGTCCAACTTCCCTTCTGATATGAGCAAGCCTAGGAAAAGATTTACAATATGAAATTATTCAAATTATAGGATCATATTACCTGCCTGCTAAAATAGTTTTCCCATTCCAGTTTCTGCAATGAAATTATTACTTATGAACATCTAAATCTCTACATGATTTAGGATAGGGGTCAGCAACAATTTGAGTCAATGGGGCCCAAATCATCTCATTTTTCTCTCTTATTTTCTGAGCACGTTGGCTGCATGTATCCTTCATTTTATTGACTAGCAATAAAGCCTACCTCAACCAGTTTCAAAATTTGAGAAAGAAATAAAAATCATAATGTTGTGATCTTCCTTAGTGAGCTTCCAGGAAGCAAAGTCAATTGAGGAAGCTGGGTTAGCTTAATGTCTATGGTGAGTCACTTCATGACTGCAATAAAATGGTTTTTTAAATTAGGGCCAGTCACATAATTTAACAACCACTCTTAGCAACTGAAATTCTGTTTCCAACTGTTGGAAGTTGAGGATTACCTGTAAACCGTATCTGGCTCCACTATTTTCTAAGCCAATTCCGTTCTCTCCCCCATCCACATATGACTCTTCCTCCACTCAGTGAGGTGTCATCTTTTGAATTTGGGTCCAAGAACATGTGGGGACAAAGCAAAAAATAGACAAAGCCATGCTCTATCTTCCATTGTTTTTGTTGATTTCATCTAAACGTAGGCATCCTGACCCTTTTTTTTTTTTTTTACAATCCTGTAATCTCTTTTGTCAGAGTGGAGTGGAGGAAGCTGAATTGATCTGAGCATTTACTGCCCTTCCTGATGCCTATGCAGAGTTTACAGTAGATATTTTCTTTTTGCACTCTGATAAATATATTTTGCTGCCTAGGATTAAAATCTCAGCTTTCCAAGCGGGAGGTGAGTATCTTCATCTCTAGGCCTGCTCTTATACACACGATGCAATAATTAAAGAAAACCCTATGATATTAGTAATGTTTGAAAGCTGATGTTTAAAAAGTCAAAATAAAATAATGGGGCTAATGTTGCAAATTCTAGATAATTTAAAGTATGATGCAATAATGTACAAATTATCAAATTTAGGGGGGGGGGTATATTCAAAATGATTCTGCCTAGAATTAAAAAATGAGCAAGAATAAATAGTAGTTCCTGCATACCACAGTGGAAACAGAATTTTCCCTGTGGCTTTTTCTATTTACAGAAATAATTAGTATTCTAGAGAGTATATTTGGGTTGTTTATTTTTCTACCCCACCCTAAGCTTTCCGGAGCAAACCATGTCAATGCTTGCTAATGTTAAGGTATTATTGATAGATTTAAAAGTAAAATTGAGTGATCAAAAAATTCTAGTTTGAGGCAACTTGATTCCCCCAAATAATCTATTTGAAAGGATGGACACCACATTTTCTTTGTCAGAGATGCACAAATGTGAGAGATTACTGGCCCATATAATTTAATTTAGTAAACTGTAGGTATTTATTCAGAATGTATAAAGGTCTAGGTTTCCCTATCCAGTTATATCCAACTCTAATGAGTGGTGATCATCTCCATTTCTTAGCTGAGGGATTCAGTATTATCTAAAGCCGGCATGACTATACATCAACGGTGCATGGAATGTTGTTATCTTTCTGCCGAAGTGGTACCTATTTTTCTACTTTCATTTAATACATGTATGGAATTTGTATCATTCCATCACACAGTGCATGGGCCTCAAACCAGGCTGTCAGCTTTCTAGCTGATAAGTTCAGCATCTTTAACCATTGAACCATCGCATCCCCTTCAGAATGTATATAAGAGATTTATATCCTCCGAATGTTAAAGATGTTACTGTAATTTTTTGGAATCTAAGGAATTATGTTTGTATTGGACATGGAGGTTTCTAAAGGAATTATTTTGGGAAATTTGAAAAGTCATATTATTCCAGATATTAAACATTGGCTTTTGGAAATATGTAATTTATGTTTTAGAAATATTTTCAAAAAAGTATAAAATGAAGCAATGTGTGCTTCTTTGGTTTATATTCTCTGATATTATACAACAGCATAGCATTCTCAGCTAATTTTTAACCCTTTAACAATTTTTTAAAAAACAATGATTTCCATATAGCATGTGTATTTAGTATTGCTACTTTTGTTTCTGGGTTTTTTTTTTAAATCAAAGGCTTGTTTCTGTCTTTTTTTTCTTCTATATAATTTTCCATGTGTGTTTATTAATTGTTAGCATTTTCTTGTTTGCTTTGTTGTTTATTTTTTGTATTTTTGTTCTCTATATTTTGGCATTTTGTTATTAAAAACATAAAATTGGAAGGCAGGGAAAACAAAGAACAAACTTTCATGAGTTCATTTTAAAACAAACATGCATCCTCCAACAGCTGGGATATAATTATAACAGTTACTCCACTTGTTGTGAAGCACATTCTCTACTGTTTCTCAAATCTTTGGCAATACTTGTTTTGGCTAAGGGAGTTATAGTCCATCTCATTTAGAGTACATCAGTTTCAGAAAGACTGCAGTTTCTTGTTATCTCCAACCGATCAACTATAAAAACAATTTTAAGATTATTTTCAGTTGACCGAGCCAGTCAAGAAACACCTAATTATCAGCAAAAAGAATGAAATAGATTAAGAAGATTACAAATATATTTTACACATTTGGCAAACTCATAGTAGATGATGAAAAAGTGGTAGATATATTGATTTTGGCACAAGAATAGATGATAACATGCTAGAGAAATAAAGATTTTAATCCTAGGGAGAAAAGCAGTGACAGGATAATAAAGCATAATGCTATTCCTTTGAGAAATGATCCAAATAGTTAAAGCAATAGCTTTTCCAATTATAATATACGGTTTGGAAAGCTGGCTATTAAAAAAAGTACAGGAGAAAGAAGGAATTACAAATCTGAGAGCATTGCTAAGACTACTATGGATTGTAGGAAAAGAATATTGCTTGATCCTAGATCGATTAAAACTGATTATTCTCATGAGGCAATAACCAGCAAGCAAAAGCTCACATATCTGCAACATGTGAAACAAGCAGAAGATAAGCTTGGGAAAATATATATATATTTGGGAAGACTGAGGAATGTAGAAGAAGGGGAAGTAAAAAAAAATCCGTAAGCATTGATAATTTAGGTGGGGCAGAGATCTTGGCAGGCATCAAGGGAGAGGTTCATGACTGTAGGAGATGAAGCAGGCTGAGCTGGAAGACGGGGTTAAATATGTCATCAGTTTGGAATAATTGCATAGCCACAAGAGACTATGAATTCCATTAACTCTTATCTAGCACCAATTTAGCTTTGAACGTTAGTTGTCCATATTCTTGTCTATAATAGCAATAATAAACTCTCGTGTTTTGAACTCAGCACGTGTTCCTGGTTCTTTGTACCTGACATTAATCTAGTCAACTAAGGGTCAAAACTAAACAAACAAACAAACAAACAAACAAACAAACAAACAAACTTGCTGAATAGTCCTACCATTCTAAATTATGCCACCTGAATCCACCCTGAACAGTCACTACTGTGGAAGCTTAGGGTTCTTCTCAGCAGCGTGCTCAATGGAGCCCAGTACAGGACAGCCAGCAAATGAAATAAAGTAAATGAAATAATATGAACTGCCAGTTTAAAATTAGGACTCTTAAAAGATAATTCAGTCCAGATTATTGCAGTCTAAATTATTGCAGCTATTCTTATGAGCAAAGGTTGTGTAGCAGGAGCTTCTCGCTTTCACTCTTCGTTGTTATGTAGTGAAACATAAGAACTACACCAGTTGAATCATCCAATTACTTTATTAGCATTTAGCCTGTCATTTCTATTTAACCATAGGGGAAAAAGAATTGAACAAGTCCCAATGTTTACATAGTAAGGCATTTATCCTGTCCTGAGATTCGCTTTTTATCAAGATTAGTTCTGCAATAACATTATATTCACCAGATGTTCCATTGCTTACCAACCTTCACTGTTTTTATAAGATGGTGCTTTGTATGAAACAAATAGCATTAGCACTTAGACTCATATACTGCCCCATAGTACTTTCAAGCACTCTCTGGACACTTTAAAAATATCAGCATATTGCCCCCAACAATCTGTGCCCTCCTTTTACCAACCTCAGAAGGATGAAATGCTGAGTCAACCTTGAGCCCCATCAGGATCAAACTACTGACTGTGGGGAGAGTTAGCCTGCAATACTGCACTCTAACCATTGCCCTACCATGGCTCCAAAGTGCATATTCAAAGCACTGTAAATTTTGTTGCAGAACTAAATAGTCATCCTAAAGGCATTTATAATTTATGTTTATTCAAATATAATTGAGATCTTCAGGTCACTGTACAGGTCTTTTCCCAACATTGTTCTATCTTTTTTAAAATGTAAAAGGTACAGAGTTCAAGGAGTCAAACATAAGAGTCTGCAAGTGCACAATAGAAATTAACTTAAGGAGCTTCCTTATACCATTTGGTTAAAGCCCACATTTTATGGAAAAAGCTTCACGTCTTAAGAAGTTTCTATCAGTGCTAATACCATGTTTCCCTGAAAATAAGACAGGGTCTTATTTTCTTTTTACACATAAAATATGGCTTGGGCCTTATTATCAGGGGAGGGCTTATTGTTTTGGGGTTGCTAGGCGGCTGCTTTCTTGCGAGCGGGCTCCCAAAGAGCGAGGCACAGCCTCAGGGGCGAACAGCAGCCATGAAGCAACCACACTCAGGAGCAGCCACCCGGCAAACCCCCTTTCCAGTCGGGCACAGCACCATTCACTGATCTAGGGGTATCGCCAAGCCGCGTGAGCGCCTGTTCTCCGCCGCCCAGTTCTCGTGGCTTGGCGCCTTTGAAATTCCAGTGAAAGGCGCTATGCACGGCTGGAGAGGGGGGTTGGTTGAGCGACTGTTCCGCTCCTGTGCTTTCCGGCCTCACAATGCCCTGGCCCAGCTCTCCCCACAGAGCCAGAGCACCTCTGCTGCCACCGCCGCCGCCATCTCAGCATGGCTTTTTCGGCGGCTTCCAAGCCGAGTCTTCCAGCAGTGGCTGCTCTGGGCATACGCTCTATGGCTGTGAATCGGCTATTGGCAGAGCATACTGCCAGAGCATACAACCATAGAGTGTACGCCCAGAGCAGCCACTGTGGGAAAACTTGGTTTGGAAGCTGCTGAAAAAGCTATGCTCACACAGGAAGACCTGCCCAGCCCTGGAATCTATCCAAGCTCCAAGATGGAGAATCCTGGTGGTTGGTATGAAATGGCTTTTAGCCTCGTTAATGGAAAACCCATGGGCCTGCAACACCTGTGTTGTGATGTGGAGGTCTGCTCTGCCCTGGCTGGAGAAATGGATTGTACCAAGATGTCATCAAGGTATAGTTGAACCCTGACAGGCACCATGCGTAAGTGAGCCACCAGGACAGCCAAAACCTTAGTAAAGACACAGGGAGCCAAAGAAAGGCCAAATGGCAAAGCCGTGTATTGGTAATGAGAAGAACCATAATAAAAACGTAAAAACTGTCAATGCTCCTGCTGGATGGGTATGTCTAAGTACGCCTCCTTGAGGTCAATTGAGGTAAGGTAATCATCCTCCCTTACACCTTCCAAAATGGTCTGCAAGGAGTGCATCTTAAAATGTTTATAAACAATAAACCTGTTCAACCGTTTCAAAACAAGGATAGCCCTCCATCCTCCAGAGGCCTTAGGAATGACAAATAACAAGGAATAAAATCCCTGGCGGATTTGGTCGGTGGGTACCCTCTGGATCGCCTCAATATCATGGAGATGTTGAATAGCCTCCGCCATCAACAACTGCCTCTGAGTGTTACCAGAAATAGGACACTGGCAGAAGGAACTGGGAAGGTGGGAAACAAACTCCAGGGTCAGACTGAACCTGACCGTGGCTCTAACCCAGGCATCAGAGGTTGTGGCCTCCCACTGGTTGGCGAAGTGCCATAGCTGTCCCCCAATGGGGGCCCGATCCAGTGACTGGTTAGGATTTGTGGTAGTATTGGTTACCTGATTGAAAGAGGAGGCTTACTGCCGCTGCCTGGCTTCAGCCAGCCGTTTCGGGCCGCCCACGCCTAGCTCGGAGAGATTGCTTCCACACCGCGATCTTTAGAGGCAGGAGGCCTTCGCCGGGCTAATCTGCAACGCGCGCAGCTCTCCGAAATAGCACGACGCACGCGTCCGCTACTCCGCTTCAAGCCCGGCATGTGTAATGCTTCTCGGCCGTAAAAGACAAGCCTCGCAGGCAACCTGCTGGGTGGCTGTCAGACTGGGCTCTTTGACCTCGATTGTCTCTCTCTTTCCTCTCTCGCAATGCGTAGCCAGTTCAAAGAGTTTGTCAGGAACACAGGCCTGTGGGCTGGAGCCCCGTGGCCAGAGAGAGACAAGCCCCCAGAGGAGTTTGTAACTACTCACGATCCTTCCAACAGATCATCTTCCACTGCAACAATGAGGATGGAACTTGTCAAATCGCTAAGTAGAAATAAATAGATAGCAAACACATGCAACGGATAACACGACTGTCCCAGAGTGGACTGAGTCGGAAACTGGGTGGTAACACTCACAGGGACGGGCTATATAGTACATTGACTAATTAATATTCAGACTCAGTCCAATCAGAGCGAGGACAGTGTCAACCCATGCATGGATGCTATCTCCACCACCCTTATTGAGAAGAAAAGAAATCACCAACACTGTTGTGGTTTTAAAAATATTGTTTAGTAATACATTGTTATTATCATTATCATTAGGTTCTTATTCTACTTTGTTTTTAAATCAAACTCAATATAGTGAACATACTCAATATTCCTTCTTCCTCCTTATTTTCCTCACAACATCCCTATGAGTTGGGTTGGGCTGAGAGATAATGACTGGCTCAAAGTCACCCAGCTGATTTTCATGCTTAAAGCAGAGCTAAAACGACAGTCTCCTGGTTTTATGCCAGCGCCACACATTTTTTCTTCCCTTTATGTCACTTAAAAATAAAACAATGGGAAATATTTGATAATCAATGTTTCAGTTTCCCCCTTTTGGGAAAGGCAATGAAAAAAAGGGAGGGGATCTTTCTCATCACCCAATCTTTCTGAGTTTTCTTCTTCTTCATCTTTTCCTCTCATGCCTTCTCATCTCTCCTGTTGTTGCTACATCCAAATATGGTACACAAAGCACTTAGTATAATTTTGGACTGGCTGGGCACACCCTAACTCGAGGGTATGTATTACCGCTGAGAGTTTTTCTGAACTATGCCAAGCAAAATAACATCTGGGTTTTGTTTTAAGTGAAAGAAGCAAAAGGCTTTCTCCTACAAACGAATGGGGGAGTGGGGGAAAGAGTTGTATTTACACAAAAACAAGGTACTCTCACGAAAAGCTGCCTAAGTTGTACGCAGGAGAATTAGTCACGCTGGCTGCAATAGGATGTGGTTATAGTGTAAAAGAATTTTGGGAGGGTGCAATCCTGCATAGAAATCAGGCAAAGCTTCAGCCCCAGATGGTAGTTTAGGAAGAAGTGAGTGAGCATACCCACCCAATGCCTTCTTACCGGTTTGGGCGAACCAGTAGTAACGGCGGCAGGAGGCTCCACCCACCCACCTGAATGCTTCTGCACATGTGCAGAAGTGTTGCACACACAAGCACGCCCAAACTGGTAGTAAAAAATTGGCAACCCACCACTGCTTCTTACACACTTGATGATGTAGAATTTGGGAAGAGATTGGAGGAGGATGCATTTACTATGTGAGTATTTCCTTATTCCTAAAAGTTAATGAAACATGCAGAGAAGAGGGAAATCCCAAACTGCCAAGAAATATTTTGTGAGGCAAGATCTGACTATCCTTTGAATAATGCACCAAGATAAGCTTACCGGGAAATGATTGGTGGACACTTTAAAAAAAAGAAAAAGCATTAAAGATAAATGCGTCTATTGTCTCTAAAAGTTGGCATTGACTTCACGGTCTATATTCAATCAAAGGTAAATGATTCCAACTAGAAACACAATGTAGTGGTGTGTGGTCCAAATGTACCACATGACATACATACAAAGGGGAGGAGCTTTGATCCCAGCAGAAGAACACAAAGTTGATGCACTGTTGGGAGAAATGTCCTTCTGGGTTCAGCTCCAAGTGGGGAAAAAGACACTGGAAAATAGAGGCTGCTTGGAAAGATGATTTAATGGTGGACAGGACCACATGGCTTGAGGTCCTGGAGAAAAAGGTGATTACATGCCTCTAGATGATGGGTAAAGAAGAAGAGAGAGAAGGGCTGAAAGTTCCTGGCTTTATACTCTTTGTTTGGCCACACCTCTCTCTGTGTTTCCTGTTCCTGTTCCTGTGTAAGAAATGTATCTGATTGGTTGTCAGACTCCCATGGGGCCACGCAGGGGCAACTCTTTAGGTTGTGCTTTGAGTCATGTTTGGTTGAACATTACTTTTTCCCAGATGCCATGTGGTGAGTTGGGTAAAGGGCTAATACTATCATGCCTTAATCCCATCATCCTGCAGCTGAAGGGGGGAAACTCTTATGTAGAATAGACTGGATCATGCATTTTAATGGCCCAATAAGAAAGTGGGGACTATTAAGAGTGAGTCTGTTTCCTGCCTAAAACATGTTTCTCCATTTCTGATCCAGGGAAATATAATATTCTGCCTTCTTAATATTTCCCAGGATATTTCATTTTTCTAGCAGAGGGGTGGTGCTAACTACCTACAGCACAAAGTGGAAAATCTGAATGGATGAATTCTGTATCTGCATATAGACAGGGAACAGAAGGGGAATACCCAGATGTGGCAGAAAGACTTGTGCCCAGAGTCAGTTGGAGATATGGGGATATGCCACAAACAACAACCAGCTTCTTTCTGTAAGTTCAGATCATAAGAGAACAGTAGCAAAATGTTAGCGGGAAACAGCAAAAAGGTATGAGGCATAAATCCAGGTATATTTCAGTCCCATCTTCTCCAATAAAAAGGCATATGTTTGATGAATGAAGAATAGGTTGATCAAGCAAGACTGTGAGGAACCTGCCTTCTATTCCCCATGCCTACTATCTATATAAAGAGGTGCTCACTAATTATATTGATTATATTATATTGATGCCCTTAATGTTAGATGTATTTCGCGTCTTTGGTGAAATTGGATCAAAGAAATTGTTCCCGGCCTTTGTTTTCCACCCTTGCACCCCTAAATTTAGTCTCCAACATTAGGAGTTTCTTGTTTGTGTAGAAGAAAAACCAAGCTGAGCTATTCAAGTCATCTGTATGATTTTTTTAATCTTTATAAATCTGTATAAGTGCTCATCTGTTAAATCGTGCACCTAGGTGCACCAGAGAGTGGCTGATGACGTTTGCCAGGTCAAAAAGTTAACAGCACAGAAACTCCTCCATTTGGATTTATTTCCCGTTTCCCCTAACCTCAGGCTCTAATGCTGTATGCATGCATGCACTTGTTTTTTGGCAAATTCAGTTTAGTAGGGAAAACTTTTGGACTTTTGAATGGAAAAACTGATTGAGAAATAATCACATGTTTCTGATGGAATCAGTGTTCTAGTTAGTACTTTAGCTCCTGATCAAAATTTAACTCATTGCAATTTTTTAAAAAAATCCTAGTATTTTAAAATACTAAAACAAAATTAAAATTAAAAATTCCAAAAAGCCAAGTTGAGGTATTTTGGAGTATACCTCATTCAGGTTAATAGAATTTTAACTCAGATAAGTGGATACATCCACTTACTTGCGAGTAAACTCCAACTGAGCATAGTAGTATTCACTTTGCATGGAAATAGGATTGAAATTTCAATAGGGTTTTTTTAAAACAAAAATTCTAGTCCCATATTGGAATCTTTTAGCATAGTTTCCAGAAAAAGTTTTAATACTGGTGATGATAATAATAAAAAGTCTCTTTAAAAATCACAAGCACATTATAGGATAAAAAACTGTTTTATAAATTGGAAAAAACCCTATATGCATTAATTCTTTAGACATCAGTAAAACAAATAAGATTTCTGGATAATGGATACATTGCAATTATTTCTACTTCTTAGTTTTTCAAAAGTGGCTGGAAATTAATGGTTATGGCACTTCAGGCGACTTCTAAACCAGAGGACTTTGGAGATGGGGGTGGAGGGATATGAATTTGTATGCCAAATAATTACAATTTTATTTTGACTAACCTATAATGGAAATTCAGCTTTTCAACAATGAATGTCTGCAATGAAGTTAATTTTTGGCTCTCAATTCCATAAAGTGTTAATTTTAATACAACTCACTATATATACTTTGATAAGTGTACTGGTGCATAATTGGTGTCCTTTGTAATACAATCCATATTTATATATTTATTCAGAAGAGGAGTCTGAGATTTCAGATCTTTAAGACTTCAGATTTTTAAAAGGTTTCTGCTCTAAACACTGAGGAGCAAAAGACACAACGGTTACTAGTCCGGCATAATAAAAAGCAACTCACCTGTACAAAAGTGAAATAAATAAATTAGGCTCGCCTAAATTCTTAATTCATACTGAGTGCATTTTCCTAACTATCTGGAAATCTAAGCAGTTCCACGATGAGGAATTGAAAAGCCATGAAGCCACCTTCCCCCTTAGAATAGCTAAGGGTGACTAAAGCCTGATAAGATAAAATGAATGGAGAGTTTCCACTGAAATGGAACATTCCCAAAATTCTACAGCATTTTAAAGAAATATAAGCTGTTTTGAATATGCTTCCACTGAGACATACCATATTTTTCGGATTATAAGACGCTTTGGACTATAAGATGCACCTAGCTTTTGGAGAGGAAAAAAAAATCTGCCTCTGCCTCCCAGCAATTTGCCTCCTTGCAGCAAACAGCTTGGTCAGCTTCAGCACAGCCTGATTTAGCATGAGCAGCTGATTGGCGGTTGGATCTGCCTCCCGGAATATGCCTATCAGTTTTTCCAGGCTATGAAGATCACACCACCTATCACCACCAATCATTTCTGCTGCCTATTGCCGCCTCTGTGCAATCCATTTTCAGCTTCTGTGAGTTCCATTTTTGGCCTCCGCGCACTGCATTTTTGGCCTCTGCGTGCCATTTTTGGCCTCTGCGTTTCCCATTTTCAGCCTGTTCCAGACAGTAGGAATAGGTGGCGGTAGCAATCCCGCAGGCTGAAAATGGAGTGCACAGAGGCCGAAAATGGGACATACAGAGGCAGCAATAGGTGGCAGCAGCAATAGGTAGTGACAATGGCGATGGGCGGTGGCGATCCCCACAGCCTGGAACAGCTGATTGGCAGTATTTGGGGAGGCTGATCCAACCGCCAATCAACTGCTCGTGCTAAATCAGACTTGCTGAAGCTGACCAGGCTGTTTGCTGTTCCTGCAAGGAGGCAAGTTGCTGGGAGGCAGAGGTCGAAGGGTTGGAGCCGGTGGGAGGGCAGGGCTTCAGCAACATTCACTCTATAAGGTGCACAGATATTTCCACCCACTTTTTTTTTGGGGGGGGGGTAGGGAATATATCTTATACATGGAGAAATATGGTAAATAATTGGCCTCTACTGCTAAAAATAAATGAGAAGGTGGCATCATTGAAGTAGGGAATCAATTTGAATTCAGTGAGACATGCCCAGTGGAAATCCATTATTTAAATCCCATCAATTATCACTGGGAATACAATAGGCTTTTTTGACCTGACCTGACCTGATCTGACCTGACCAACATTTTGGACTAGTCCTCATAACCCATGATCAGTACAGCATGTAGCACCAGACTGAGGAAGATGTATGACTAACTTCTTCTAGTTCTAATTAATACAAGCCACACTTTAAGAGGAAGACATACTCTAAGCCACAATGTTCTTGTTTGTTTTATGTAAACCTCTTCAGTTTATGAGAATGATTAAATATCTTAAATTAGGAAATTTGTTACAGATGCAGGAACACATAATTTGCCATTTCTTTCTTTTCTCTTTTTAGGCTCAATTTTTCATTATGTTTAAAAAGCATAAAATTAAAAAATAGAGTTATGGAAAAGAGAGGTCAAAGAAAAAGAAAAAACAGTGTGCAAAAAGAAGGAAAAAGAAAAGAGAAAGGAAGAAAAAGAACTTCTAATTTTCTTTGCTACAAATATAGATATAAAATACATTAACCTCTTACTTGAGAAACAACGATACACAGTATTTCTAATGTCATAAACAGTTTAAACATCAAATCCCAAAATTATATTCAACACTCCCTTATACATCTTTGGCAACTATAATTTTCAATAAATTGGTGGAACAATTCATTAGGCATTCTTCTGGGGCATATGTGTAAGGGGAAGGAAATATTCCTTTTTATAAGTTATTTGATTAAGTTGTACAGTTGGGACCACTTTTTTGTCTGTGAAGAAAACTTTACTAATTCCCTGTTATGCAGAAAAATCACCCATGATGGTTGTACAGATTTGGGACTTTTGCACCTGTCCTTATGGATCCATAGAAGGTGAGGCATAATTCATGTTTTACTCTTTTGATAGTTCTATACGCAGTTAAAAAGGATAGTTTATATATCACTTAATAAAGGGTGACCTTAAGGATGACTTTTGTTTTAATTCTTCAATATCTTTGAATTAATTATTTTTACCATAGTTTACCTACTGTTTTATCTAACATTTTCATTGTTGCTTCTCTAATGCTTTGGACAGACTTTTTGGAGAGGAACAGTGCTAGTAATACCGTGTTTCCCCGAAAATAAGATAGAGTCTTATTTTCTTTTGACCCCCCCAATTTTGCTTGGGCCTTATTATTGGGGGGGGGCTGGCTTATTGGTTTGGGGTTGCCGGGTGGCTGGTCTCTCGCGAGTGGGCGCCCGAAGAGCCGGGCACAGCCTCAGTTGCGCTGCGTTGCGACCTCATGGTGGCTTTGTTGTGCTGTGTTGCGACAGCGCAACACTGCGCAACAAAGCTGCCATGAGGTGACCACGCTCATGAGCAGCTGCCTTCCAATGCCCCTTTCCAGCCAGCAGAGCACCACTCACCGATCCAATAATATCCCAAAGGCACTAAGCCACGTGGTGCTCTGCCCGGCTGGAAAGAGAGGTTGCACGAGCACTTGTTCTGCCCCCAGCTCACGTGCCTCCCTGCCTCACCATGCCCAATTCTCCCCACAGGGCTGGGCTAGGGTGCCGCCGCCACCGCCATGCTCCGAGCATAACCGGCTTCCAAACTCCGGATATCCACTGCTGAGTCTTTCGGCAGCGGCTGCTCTGGGACTACACTCTATGGTTGTGGGTTGGCTGCGGGAAGTGTTCCACATAAGTGCTATTGTTCCCGACTCTAGGGGGTGGTGCTCATCTCTGTTTCAAAGCCGAAGAGCCAGTGCTGTCCAAAGATGTCTCCGTGGTTATGTGGCCTGCATGACTAAATGCTGAAGGCGCACGGAACGTTGTTACCTTCCCACCAAAGGTGGTTCATATTTTTTTCTGTTTGTATTTTTACATGCTTTTGAACTGCTAGGTTGCCAGAAGTTGGGTCAAGTAATGGGAGCTCACTCCATTACGTGGCACTAGGGATTCGAACCGCCAAACTGCCAACCTTTCTGATCAACAAGCTCAGTGGCTTAGCCAATTAGCCACCGCATCCCTGGTTTATGACTAAACAAAGTTATTTGTGCTTTCTGTAATTCATATCTCTCTTTTGATCATTTATGAGATGGGAAGAGTATCACATTCTAGATCAGTTTCTATATTTTTTTCTTTATCAAAGAATCTCCAAGTACTTACGTGATAGATTGCTAAAGTTTACATTGTGGAAGGCTCAAATCTCCTCTCTCTGAAGTCTTCTGGGTTTTCATATCCTGACCCCAACTCCTGGCTTTGAATAGCCATCTGGCAGTTCCTGCTGCAACCAATTACCTTCCAGGTGACACCTTACCTGGTGCGCAACCCACAAGCCCAAAGTATGAGCGAGAGAATAGAAAACAGACATTTCTGTTATTTTCTTGGTCAACTTCTTTTGGCCATATAGTGAAGATGTGCAGTAATGGGATCAATTCTTCCTTTAGGAACCAGAAAGAAATAAAGAAATCTAACAGTATTTTTTAAAAAAGAAATAAAAACTAGAAAGAATTATGATTTTTACTAGGTATAATTCTAAAATGTATTAATAAAAAAATCACAGTTTACTAAATTATATATTAACAACGGGGATAAACTTAATACAACAGTTGAAAAGAAATACATTACTAACAATATATGTAAGACTCGGAGCTTTAACTTGGAAAATATGAAGTAATGGGAATTCAATAGCACATATTTACAACACAGGTTTAGCAAATTTAAGCAAGAGTAGCTTCTATATATATCCTATATTATGCAGCAAGGCAAATATAAATATTTAAAGAATAGTTTTTAAGAGGAAAAAGAATTGACTAGAGGATTTAGAATAGAAATACAGGAACATTTTAAATGCTTATAACATTGTATATTGTACGATTAAAACAAGGGGAAGTTGGAAACTAAATATTTATTTATAATGTTTTTAGAAGCCTTTCTTTTTTTCCTTTGTATCTTTAAATACAAAATAGTGGAGATTTGGGCACTCAGATATTTTCTCCTATTGTTAAATAATTCAATTTACTTTGTTCTTTATGGTTAATTTCCTTATCATTTGAGCACTAACTGTACAACATTCATAAACTCCTTAGTCCATTTACTGATATATTTCTGCATTATTTTTATCTCCTTTATTTTTTCCTTTTATTCATTAATTCTCTATTCTTTTAAAAATGATTAATATGTTTTAAAAGGCAAAGGCCTGTTTTACTTTAAGTATGACAATGTAGTATCAACATAAATTATAGAACTGCCCAGATCATGTCACGTGTCAGCTTACAAATTAATTTTAAAAGAAAAAATCCAAACAAAAATACCATATTCCAGACAAACCACAGGATGACGTGGGCCTGGGACAATAGAAAATTGTCTACCTTAAGCTCTTAAAAAGACTACAGCAGTGACGTGCAGTCAGGTGAGGCAGGTGAGGCACAGCCTCACCACTCTCATCATGAAAAAAAAAAGTAAAAGGAAAAAGCTGAGCTAGTTGCTGCCTCACCGTGGATGACTCTGCTTAACCTCACTGGTGCTCTCCCTCCCCAAGTGTAGTGACTTCCTCCCAAGGCCCCCATTCATTTCTCTCTCTCACACACACAGCTGGATAAAACTATATAAAAATCTAGCCCAGCTTCACTGATTACAAGTTTGAAAAGGCAACGTGGCTCCACCTGCAATCAAACTACACTTGGGGAGGGAGAGCACAAGCGAGCACTGAGGAGACCACAGGAGGAGGCAGGAAGCCAGGCAAAGAGCCATGCTGTAGTACACACACTTCCCCCCCAGCCTCTTTCTTTTGGAAGGCTCGGCTCCCCTCCAGCTTCTCTGCCTCTCCTCTCACCACAGCCTGCCAGCAGGAGGTGGTGGGTGGGCTTTATTGTGTTCCAGGCATTTCCCACCCAGACAGCAGGCTGCATTTGCAATGGTGGAGGTGTTTGGGAAAGGCAGCAGGGGAATGGGGGGGGGATGGCAGAGGAGCTGCTTTCAAGCCACTGGAAAAGATATCCAATCCAACTTTTGTGTGTGGGGGGGGTTTGTTTGAGAGTGAGTGAGAGAGGGAAGGGGTAGGAGAGATAGTCCAATCCAACTTAATAAATTAATAAATAATAAATTTGAATTTATTAGCCGCTCCCTTTCCAGGCAGGACTCGGGGCGGCGTACAATGGGCATATAGAACATAGAAACATGTGTACAAACACATAAACATACAAAAATACAGAGACACACATGCACGGAGGAGGTAACCAATTACAACATTTAGACAGTTAAAATCCCCATTAAAATACCCCAATTGTAAAAGACCCAATGTACAATTAAAATTTAAAATTTAAAAAGACAGTCAGGAGGAGTGAGAAAAATTACGGTTGAGCCAGGCCAGATAATTGAAAGAGGTGGGTCTTCAGCTGTACACGGAAGGAGCGGAGATCGGAAGTAATCCTGATGTCACGGGGGAGGTCATTCCACAGGGCTGGGCCCATCACAGAGAAGGCTCTGCTCCTGGGTGTCGCCCCCCGACACTGTTTGGCGGACGGCACCCGGAGAAGTCCCTCTCTGTGTGAGCGAATTGGTCGTAGGGATGTATGGGGCAGGATGCGATCCTGCATGTAACTAGGCCCTGTGCCATGAAGCGCTTTAAAGATCATAATCAAAACCTTGAAACGCACTCGGTAGACCACAGGAAGCCAGTGCAGCTCGCGCAGGAGAGGTGTTACAGGGGAGTATCTAGTCCTCCCCATAATCACCCGCGCGGCCGCGTTCTGGACCAACTGCAGTCTCCGAGTGCATCTCAAGGGAAGCCCTATGTAGAGAGCATTGCAGTAGTCCAGGCGAGACGTCACTAGCGCATGGGTGACTGTGCGTAGGGCATCCCGGTCCAATAAGGGGCGCAATTGGCGCATCAGGCGGACCTGATGGAACGCCCCCCTTGCCACGGCTGTTACATGGTCATCAATGGACAGCCGGGCATCTAGGAGGACGCCCAAATTGCGCACCTGTTCCATGGGGGCTAGTTGCACGCCCCCAATGGCCAGAGATGGAAGCACCTGGTTGAACCGGGAGGCCGGAAGCCACAGCCACTCCGTCTTGGAAGGGTTGAGTTTTAGTCGGTTGCCATCCATCCAGACCCGTACGGCCTCCAAACACCGGGACATCATTTCGACGGCCTCATTGGGGTGGTTCGGGGTGGAAATGTATAGCTGAGTATCATCAGCATACAGATGATATCCCACCCCAAAACCACGGATGATCTCGCCCAGCGGTTTCATGTATGTGTTGAACAGGAGAGGCGAGAGCACCGATCCCTGTGGCACTCCACATGTGAGTGGCCTCCGGGTCGATCTCTGTTCCCCTGCCAACACACGTTGCGTCCGGTCAGAGAGGTAGGAGCCAAACCACCGTAAAACGGTGCCCCTGACTCCCAACCCCTCTAGCCGGTGCAACAGGATACCATGGTCGATGGTATCGAACGCCGCCGAGAGATCTAATAGGACCAGGATAGAGGAACAACCCCTATCTCTGGCCCTCCAGAGATCATCAACCAATGCGACCAAGGCCGTCTCGGTGCTGTGCCCGGGACGGAAGCCGGACTGGTGCGGGTCTAGATAATCATTTTCCTCCAGGTGACGTGGGAACTGCTGTACCACCACACTCTCTACAACCTTCGCTAAGAAAGGAAGGTTGGAGACTGGACGATAATTGACTAGGTCCGTTGGGTCCAGGGAAGGCTTCTTGAGCAGGGGCCTCACCACCGCCTCTTTCAAGGCGGCCGGTAGAGACCCCTCACCCAACGAGGCGTTCACTAGGCCCAGGAGCCAGTCGCGCGTAACCTCCCAGGATGCCAGTACAAGCCAGGAGGGACACGGGTCCAATAAACATGTGGTGGGTCGCAGACGTCCACGCAACCTGTCCAAATCCTCGATGGCAACCGAGTCAAACTCCTCCCAAAGCGGTCCCTCAAGACTCGCCACGGGCGTCTCTACTGAACTACTGAAAGGGGCCCATCCCATCCGGATTTGAGCGACTTTGTCCTGTAGATATTTCCCAAACTCCTCTGCTCTGCCCTGTAAAGGGGCTTCCCGCGGTCTCTCAAACAAGAGGGAGCGAGTCACCCGAAACAGGGCGGCAGGGCGGTTATCTGCGGACGCAATAAGAGCGGCGCAATGTTGACGTTTGGCCGCTCTTAATGCCACGAGGTACGTCCTCAAATAGCCTCGTGCCTGTGCTCGGTCGAATTCGGAACGGGAGGATCTCCAACGACTCTCTAGGCGTCTCTTGTGGCGTTTCATCACCCTTAGCTCCTCGGTAAACCAAAGGGCCAGGGTGGTTCATCGCCGCGGGAGAGGCCGCAAAGGCGCCACCCGGTCTAGGGCCCCGGTAGTCGCACTATTCCATGCGTCTACCAGGTCCTCCACTCGGGGGCGGGTCAGGTCCACAGGAGGTGGCCCAAGCTCCGTCTGGAACCTATCTGGTTCCATCAGGCGCTTGGGGCGGAACCATCTAATACCTTCCAGTTCCGCCTCCTCGCGGCGGGGGGTAGCACCAGGGAAGTCCAGCCGGAGAAGTGAGTGATCCGACCATGACAGGGGAATAATGGTAGGATCCCCTATTCCCAGATCACTCATCCACTGGCCAGAGACAAAGACAAGGTCCAGCGTGTGGCCTCCCTCGTGAGTAGGGCCCTGAATTAACTGGGTCAGGTCCATGGCTGTCATGGAAGCCATGAACTCCCGAACCCCCTCAGACGCTTCTCCCATCGACGGCAGATTAAAATCCCCCATCACCACCGATGAGATCAGCTCGAGGAGTTCAGGCAGGGCCGCTGACGTATAGCGAGGAGCCAGGTATACTATCAGCAGGCCCAACTGCCTCCCTGGGCCCCATCTCACGACAAGGGACTCACACCCGGATGTCTGTGGCACGGTGAACTCTCTCGGCTCTAAGTCTTCCCGGATAATCACTGCTACCCCGCCGCCCCTTCCCTGGGCCCGAGGCTGGTGAAATGCTCGATAACCTGGCGGGCACATTTCCACGAGGGGTAGACCTCCCTCGTGGCCCAACCAGGTCTCGGTTATTCCTGCGAGGTCCGGCTCCCCTCCAAAATTAGATCGTGGATGAGGGGGGCCTTATTGACAATGGACCTCGCGTTGCATAACAGCAGTCTCAGGCCTTGGGTCTGTAGATCCTGACCACCTAGTATGCAGGGGTTGGTACAAACGACCGGGAATGACCAAAAACCCCGGTCTCCCAACCGACTACGCGCTCTTGATCTGTCCTCGCACCTGCCCCTCCCCACGACCGTTGGTATCAAAGAGCCCTGCACAGGAATGCTATCTTCCCTCTCCTCCCCCACTCCGCTCCCTCCTCCTTCGACCACACCTAGATGCCTGGCTCTCCCATCCCTCCTGACCTGTTCCCCCCCCCATCCCTGGAACCCCTTATAATTTTTAAAAAGCTATTAATTAAAAAACCCCTCAATGTGCGCTTCCGCCACCTCTCTGGGTTAATGAACCCGTCCTCAAGGTGGGCCCTCGAAAGGGCAGGAGGCCATACCTGCGAGAGGGGGGACTCTCGCAGTGGCAGTAGGTCAGACCTTGTGTACGTGAGAATCATACAAAAATCATACAGTTATATCACGGGGCAAGATTATTTCAAGTGCTGAAGATGGAATCATAGTTTGTCGTGAAATTGTGTGTGTGTGTGTGTGTGTGTGTGTGTGTTTGAGAGAGGGGGAGGAAGGGAGAGAGGGAGGAAGGAGGGGAAGGAGAAGAAAAAGAAAAAGAAAGAAGGAGCAAAGGAGAAAAACAAATGCTGTCGCTTTAAATTGGAACTGAGCATGCCTGGCTGTGGAATTCTGGGAGTTGAAGTCCACAAGTCTAAAAATATTTGAAACTCAGCACTGTGTCAGTGCCTCACCAGTCATAAACCTCACCGCACGTCACTGGACTACAGTGGTTTCAGATTATTATCAGATCACAAGAAGATTCTAAAAGAAAAAGATATGTTATCCTGAAGACAGCCTGAAGGATGACGAAAGGCTGAAATTATTCCCAATTCTGCAAATTTTACAGAGTATAAACCATCACACAGAAGAAAGAAAACCCTAAAGCAAATTCCTGACTATATAGTTTATCATTTGTGTATGAGTTTCCAGTCAGTCCTGTCTTCTGGTGCTTGCCTTGATTAACCCCTGAGGTTTTCTGAGCAAGATTTGTGAAATGTTTTTTTCCTTGCCACTTTCTTCCAATGGTTGAGAGAGAAGAATTGGCCATCCAGCTGATTTCATGATAAAGGCAGGAACAGAACTTCCAATCTCCTGTTCTTCCACCTGATTCCTTCAACCAGTACAGGTATTTTTGACTTAAGACTACAATTGAGCCCAAAATTTCTATTGTGAAGTAACACATTTATTACGTGATGTTTGCCCCATTTTACGACTTTTCTTGCCAAAGCTGTTACTGCAAGTGAATTACTGCTGTTATTAAGTTAGTAACACAGTTGTTAAGAGAATCTGACTTCTCCACTTATCAGAAGGTTATAAAAAGTGATTGCATGACCCCAGGACACTGCAACCGCCATAAATGAGTCGATTGCCAAGCATCTGAATTTTGATCACATGATCACGGGAATGCTGCAACGGTCATGCAAAAAACAGCTATAAGTTACATTTTTCAGTGCCATTGTAATATCAGACTTTGAATGATACTGGAGTTCTGCCCACCAGAGGTAAAGCAGAGAAAGGTTGAAGAAACTACCTGAATCGCAAAGCCATCTCTCATTAATAGTATTGTTCATCTAAGGGTGCAGGCTGGCACCCAGTCTACAAGCAGCAAGATGGCCTTCTGGATCTCAAGCATAGGTTGGAGGTATTTAGTATCTACTGTATATATTTTGCTGTTGCTTTTCTGGATTTCTGTCTTGTTTATTTCTTGTACTATCTTTTTCTTTACCTTGCTGAGTTTTACCTTGTTCTCTTTATATTGCAAATCACCCAGAGTTGGTTTGGAGTGAGGCGACACTGAAGTGGACAGAGTCAATCAGCCAATAAATTCACAACAGCCTACAAAGAGAAAGTGATGCATTTTCCAGTTTAAAGACAGAACCTACGGTCACCTCTCCTTTCTTTAATCGATTTGCCAAAAGATGGAGGAGAATCACAATGTCACCTTGCTGCATTCCCAGAGTAGCAGCAACATTTGACCTTGCAGCACCAATTTCCTTAATGTAAGAATAAGGGATAATTCTTTGTTGGCTTCAGGAGATCTCTAACACTACTGTAGGTTTATGAACTGAAAGGATATGAGTTACTATACTGTATGTTCAAGTGAGAATTGTGCCAAATACTAATATTCTAACATTTCCATTAGGAAATATTACCTTATAGAGATGATAGTAAGTGGATTGTTCCTCTGGGACAGTTTAAAAAAAAGTTATCTGAGGACCCCTGGGATTTCCTCAAGACTGTCTGAGGTCCAGGAAATCAGAAATATTTGCCTGATATTAGATACTTCGAAAAATATTTAAAAATAAAAGTCACTCTTCTCATGTTTTGTTAAGTATACATAGTTTTGTTCATGAAAATATTTGTTAATACCTAATAGGTTTAATATTGATATTTTTATGATAAATATTCCATGAATGTGTTAGCATTAACTTTTAATATGGTAAATATTGATAAATATAACCCATGCAAGCAAAAGCTCTTTTGGGATCCTCCATAATCTTTAAAAATGGTTCCACTTCTAGGACATTTGGGTAGTCATTGAAGGACATCACATCCCCAGCTAGTTGACTTAACCATCTCTCCTGATCTTCTGGAAGTCCCTTCAAACCTGGTCCTGCCAACAGGCTTGGGGATCTCGCAAGGGAGCAATAATTTGATTAGGTGGCTCCATTGTTTGTAATTGGATGCTGTCTCTTAGCCTTCTAAAATATTAAAAATAAAATGTTTAAAAAATATTTTAGAAACAAAAATATTTTTGTCTCTTTTGAATATTTCTAAAATTGATTTGTTGTTTTGTGCCCAGAGTCATGCCGTGTGCGATGTGTGGCCATATAAAATAAAACCATCCATTTATGAGCTGCTTTTTCTGGTGAATTGTAATCGGAGCAACCTCCTTCCATTTTGTCCCCTCTCCACACCCTGCCCCTAGCCCTTTGGCCTAGCTGTGCCACAACGCAAAGGGAGTTGAGGCAAATATGGAGTCCCTGGGATTAGCCCATGGCTTCCTCTTTCCCGAAAAATGCTTCCAAGAAGCGCCGGAAAGAAAAGCGAGGAGGAGATTTTTCGGCAACCTCTTCGGGCTGAGCTGAAACCAGGTGAGGAAAGACAGACGCAACAGCCAGCTCTCCTCCCCTCCACGAAGCGAAGAAGTCTGTCAGGGTCGGGCTGAGGTGAGGCCCAAGCGCGGACCCGGAGCGGGGGCGGAGCGCTTCAAAAAGGAGCTGCGGGCCTGGAGAGCAAAGGAGGAGAGCGCAAGGAGCAGGGAAGAAAGCGGAGGCGACAGAAGCGCCAGAGAGCGGCACAGGCAGAAGCGCAGCGCGTCGGGGAAAGGGTGGCAGAGCGGCCGTCTCCGTTCGCTCCTCCGGACCATGGACGCCTTCGTCCTCAGCGCAAGCTGGCTGGCCTTTCTCCTGTTGCTGCTCCTGCTGTTTCTGCTGGTGGTGGCCTCGCTCAGCGGGAGGACTAGGTGAGTGTCTGGCGGGATCCATCCATCCCACGGGCGTCCGGGGAAGGATCGGGACAGGTGGGATCTTGGACCCGCTGCTACCCCACAGCACAGAAGTAAGTTTGGGAGCTCGGCAGTGAACGTGGCTTCCGTCCCTTACAGGTGAGGTCGGTGCGATGGTTAGAAACCTTACAGGTGAATCGCTTTTCGATGCTTGGAATGGGTAGGAAGTGTAATAGAAGCAAGATCCCTGCGGGAAGGGAGTAATTTGATGGAGGGAGTAATTTGAATTATGAGGTGGAGAAACAGGACCGGGTAAGTTTTTCTCCTTCATCAGACTGGAAAACAAGCTCATCCAATTTACTGATAATGCTAGGAAAGGAAGTACAATCCCATCACTAATTGCATGGTTAATCAGTGGAGTTAGAACAGCATTGAGGTGGCTTCAGTTGATCTCAAAATAACTAAGCCGGAGTCTGGTTAGTAATTGGATGGAAATATCACTCGGAATTACCAGGGTTTTTGACGCAGGTAGGAAATCTCAAAAACATCCTGAATGAAGCAATAGCAAGCTAGCTTTGAAGGCTGCATGCACTTTTTATACATACAATCGTGTTTAACTGTACTTTATAGAATAAATCACAATTGGACAGATTCATGTAAACTATTATGCCTTGAATTAAACGTTTTTAACTCACGACATAATAGTTTAATCCATCAATCCAGCTAATAAATGAGAGGGCTTTTTAATAAGAATTTTAAAAAATCGTACTGATTTTGATTGCATTGTTTACAGGATCAGAATCGAAGCTCATCTGCTTTAAATAGGAGCTAAAGGGTGTGACTATATAGAAGGGAGCTTTTATGCTTGACAGATTCCTGGGACTTCCCAGGATGTTGGACTTAGATAAACCTTTTGGGATGATCTGTTATGCAACTTCTTTGTTCAAGTAACATGTGCCCGTTACGCAGCTCTCAAATCTCACCTGGTATGTGTGGGTGTGTGTTGAGAAGAGAGTTATAGATGATCTAACTACAAAATATTCTATTTTATGCTGGAGTCCCCAAGTCTGCCCACAGTATTTTCCTTGGCACCCACCAGAGTGTCTACATTTCTTGATTGGTGGCAGTGGTATTACAGTACTGTTGTTCCAATACAAAAACTTTCCAGTCTGGAAAATCAAGTGCCAACTTGTGATGCCATTTTTATGTCTAAGAATGTCTATGGTTCTTAAGTGAGCAATAGACACACATTGTCATATGAAAATGCCATTTACAACTTCTTTTGAAAAGTGTGGTTAGTACAATCTTAGAAGATTGAGGAGGAGCCAACGTCATAACGATACAGACGTGCGGTCTCGATGCTCTGAGACGCAGCCGATACTTTTTCCACTGGGTGGTCCAATCGGACCTAAACCGTCCCGCAGAGACGATGAACAGGAAAAATACGTCTTGCTGATCTCAGGGACATCGCAAAGTCCCTGATCGATGCAAGAGAAGTTCTTCAAGCTGGCGACAAAAAATCCAGCCAAGGCTGATGAAGTCAGGGTGGCTCCAAAACGGAAGAATACGGAAAGAGAAAGTGTTTCCAGCTGGTGAGGAATTTTTACCGTTTTAAAAGAGACTGCCTATAAAAAACTTAAAATTAATTTAAATTGGAGAACAGAAGAAATAAGTGGAGGAATTAAGCTTTGAATGGTTTTGGACAGTGTGTTACTTTTTAAATGCTATGTTCATGGATGGAATTTATGCAAGCCTTTTAAAACGAATGGATTAAGTTTTCTTCTATTTTTTTCTTTCATTATTCTTTGTAACCTATGGACTAAAATTCTCCTCTTTCATTACTGTGGGTGTTTTTCTAACTCATTCAAGAATCAGACCTTTTTAAAACTTGGAATATAAAAAAGATACAAAAAGTAACAAAGAAAATTGTAACAATAACACTGCTACTCGGAGGCTGGAGGTTTGTGTATTGGAAACGAAACACTTTTACTTTCCTTACTGATTATCCTGGCTTGGCACTCCAAGGTCTCACTGCTTGTTTATAGAGAGTGATAAGAAGAAAAGCATACAGATGTCCCTTTGAAGTATATCTTTAACCAGAGAAAAGTGAAAATAAAACTTTATTGTTAATTTATGCTTAATCTTGTAAAAACCTTCCAAGCCAGAGCAGCAGTGTTTTTAGCTGGAGATAATGGCACAACTTCAACAGCAGAAAGAAACTTTAAGCCTGCAAAAGATATTCTTAGAAATTCAGAAATTATCACACATTTGAGAGGACGGAGAAGAAGTTGGAAGACTTAAAGCATCTAACAGTAAAATATGATGAAGAAGTTGGTGATGTTTTTCAAGTGGAAAAAGTGGAGGTTAGAATCCTAAAAACCGAAGAGGAAAATGACCATAAAGAAATTAAATCTGATATTTATGGTGATTGGTTTGTGTCTGGAAATGGAAAGAGTGGAATACCGAAAGAGGAATTAAATGGAAGGGAACTCTACCCCAGATGGCAAGACACAGAAGAAGAAAAAACAAAAGAATTTATGGATTTAAAGAGAGAAATTTTATTAGCAACATTATTGATAACACTACTGACAATTAAAAATAAGCTGATTAAGGAAACAGAAGAAGGGCATCAAAATTACATGAGAGATTTTATAAGCAATGAGTTGCTAAGAGGAACAAATTTGATTAAGGAGATGATTAGAGAACTGATACCACAAATGGCAGAAGACATGAGACTGTTTTGCTACTGGAAAGATACAGGTTGATAGATGGAAATGTATAATTTAAAACTAGTTAAATTTAGTGAAATTTAGTGACAATAGATATAGTTAAATAAATAATTGATAATGATAATAATGTATACATGTGTAGTGTTATGATAAGTAATAATTGGGTATGAATATTGAATGGTACCCATGAAAGGAAGATTAGCAATCTTTTTGATTATATATAAAGGTTAATAAAAAAGAACTAAGTTAGATTCAGTTAAGTCTTGATTATTGGGGGGAAATGTTATGATACAGGATATAGTCAAATAAAGGAGGGATAATGATAAGAACGTGTATATATATATATATATATATATATATATATATATATATATATATATATATATATATATATATATATATATATATATGTATGTATGGGTACAACATAAGGAAACTGGATGTAAATTGTAAACAGGATTTAGAAAGGAGGATTAGAAAATTTTGTTACTTAATATTATGGATGCTTAGCTAGAATAGGACATAAGGATTCAGTGTTATTGGAGGATTTTAGAAATAGTAAATGAAATGCCAGTATGTTGTTATGTATTAAATCTTGGTATATTTTATGATAAGGACATTTAAACAATTATAGTCAAATGAAAATGGAGGTATGATGATGGTAACATGTATAAATATCTGAGTTAAAATACTTGAGTTAATATGAATTATGGTTGATGACTGTGGAAGAGATGTACAAAAGTATTTTGTAACCAACTGATACACTTTCTACAGTATGTAAAGAAGGAAGATTCTTTGTGCTGTGTTTGTTTTGAAAATTAAAAATTAAAAAAAATTAAAAAAATAAGATTTAATTTAAGCCAGGTAAGCCATGTCTGCTATATTAATATATCATGTTAAGCTTCTTTGGTATTAACCATGGGCAGCAATTTGTGTTTTATGCAATCTAAATTCATTTTGTGAATTTAGAATACAGTATAATGTATGGATCCAAAATGGTTTAATTCAAATTCAAAAGCATCTACAGCTGGTACAGAATGCAGTTGCATGGGCAGTTAAGTGCACTTTTCAATCAGTGTGGGCTCTATGAGCTGCTGGTTTTAAATTGGGAAGCTCTTCACAGGGGATGGGGAATGGGGTTTGGAAGGGCTACTTTCCCCCCATTATACTGTATCTACCTGTCCCATTAGGTCCAACAGAAGAGGCATATTCCATAGATAAGTGGCAAAAACTATGGGATAGAAATTACAAATTGACAATGGCAACGAACTATAAGGAAAACCTGTATAAAATGTTCTATAGGTGGCATTTGCCACTGACAAGACTAGAAAGATGTTTAAAAATATTTCTGCTAAATGTTGGAAATGTAATCAGATACCATGTTCTTATTATCACATGTAGTGGATGTGTCCAAAGGCAAAAACATTCAGACAAAAATACATACATGGTTAGAGAAAATGATAAAGCAACAAATAGACTTAAAACCATACATATTTTGTTAGGTATATTACCAGAAAATTATAATAAAGGGATTACATATTTAATAATACATGTGCTGTCAGCAGCAAGAATTGTATTTGCACAATATTGAACAAAGATGAAAGTATAATTAGAAAAATATTAGACTGTGTGGAGATGGCTAGATTAACATTAATAATAAAATAAGGAAGGAACAGACTATTTTTAAACATGCAATATGCTTTATCAATGGTTAGATAAAAGGGGTAGAAATTAGAGGATGAAAGACTACTGATATGTATAAGTAAATGATGTAAGAATTTTAATATAGTTTAGTATAGCCTTTATTGTCATTGTATATCATGTATACAACGAAATTGGTTTTAGCCTAACTGGTAAAATCCATGACAACAAATACAAACAACATAAATAGTATAAAGAATAATCCCTATGCAAGTAATTAGGCAAAAAAGGAAAAGAAAGAAAAAGAAAAACTTTCATGTTTCCATGTGTGCGTGGAGTGATTGTGGTTGTGTTTAAGAGTCTGACAGCCCGAGGATAGAAACTATTTTTAAACCTATTTGTTTGGCTGGCTATGCTTTGATGTCTTCTGCCCGATGGTAGAAGTGCCAAGCTGGCAGGAATAGCCAACACTCCAGAAGACAGGCTTAAGATACAGAAGGATCTTGACAAACTTGAACATTGGGCACTATCTAATAAAATGAAATTCAATGGTGAAAAGAGTAAGGTTCTACATTTAGGCAACAAAAATGGAATGCACAGGTACAGTATAGATGATCCCTTGCTCAGTAGTAGTAACTGTGAAAGGGATTTTGGAGTCCTAGTGGACAACCATTTAAATATGAGCCAGCAGTGTGCAGCAGCTGCCAAAAAAGCCAACACAGTCCTAGGCTGCATCAACAGAGGGATAGAATCAAGATCACATGAAGTGTTAATACCACTTTATAATGCCTTGGTAAGGCCACACTTGGAATACTGCATTCAGTTCTGGTTGCCACGATGTAAAAAAGATGTGGAGACTCTAGAAAGAGTGCAGAGAAGAGCAACAAAGATGATTAGGGGACTGGAGACTAAAACATATGAAGAATGGTTGCAGGAACTGGGTATGTTTAGCTTAAGAGAAAGAAGGACTAGGGGAGACATGATAGCATTGTTCCAATATCTCAGGGGTTGCCACAAAGAAGAGGGCGTCAAACTATTCTCCAAGGCACCTGAGGGTAGAACAAGAAGCAATGGGTGGAAACTAATCAAGGAGAGAAGCAACTTAGAACTGAGGAGAAATTTCTTGACAGTTAGGACAATTAATCAGTGGAACAGCTTGCCTCCAGAAGTTGTGAATGCCCCAACACTGGAAGTCTTTAAGACCACGTTGGATAGCCATTTGTCTGAAACGGTATAGGGTTTCCTGCCTAGGCAGGGGGTTGGACTAGAAGACCTCCAAGGTCCCTTCCAACTCTACTATTGTATTGTATTGTATTGTATTGTATTGTATTGTATTGTATTGCAAAGAGACACTGATCAGGATGGATAGATAGATAGATGATAGATAGATAGATAGATAGATAGATAGATAGATAGATAGATAGATAGATAGATAGATAGATAGATGATAGATAGATAGATAGATGATATAGATATATGGAGATATGTATGTATGTATGTATGTATGTATGTATGTATGTATGTATGTATTTGTGTTACAACCTAGTCTCCCTTTATTTATCAGCACAAATACACCACACACACACACACACACACACCACACACACACACACACACACACACACACACACACATATATATATGCTGGTTTTGTTGTATTCGGGTCTTTTCCCGTGTAAGGTTACAACCTTACACGGGAAAAGACCCGAATACAACAAAACCAGCATACCTACACCCGTGAAAATCTACGAAAACATACATATATATATATATAATATACATATATACATATATACATATATACATATATACATATATACATATATACATATATACATATATACATATATACATATATACATATATACATATATACATATATACATATATACATATATACATATATACATATATACATATATACATATATACATATATACATATATACATATATACATATATACATATATACATATATACATATATACATATATACATATATACATATATACATATATACATATATACATATATACATATATACATATACATATATACATATATATGTATTTGTGTTACAACCCCTGGTATGACTATTTATCAGTACAATTACAACATACATACATACATACATACATACATACATACATACATACATACATACATACATACATATATATATACATATACATATATTACAATCCCTGGTATGCCCAAATAGAACCTGGAGTCTGTGTCTGTAAAAGTCTCCCTTTATTTATTTATCAGCACAAATACAACACACACACACACACACACACACACACACAAACACACACACACACACACACACATGCAAACATTATTATTATCATTATTATGATAATAGGAAAAAAGAAAAAAGAAAAAAGAAGAGGCATATTCCAGAGTCATGAACTTGAGATGGGCAGCCATATACATTGAGATATTAACAATAAATAAATAATATTAAGAAAGTTGTGCAAACATAGCCATTCTGCACAGCCAAAAACAGACAAAATTGGAGTGTGTGAGGAGAGCAGCTAAAAAGGAGAAGTGCTAGAAGGATGCTAGGGAAAAACACACACACACACACACGGCCCACTCGACATTTTTGCCTTAGCTAATACACTATGTTTGTTTCAGTACGGAATACTTTTTCCATAATAGTTCAGATGTAGAATTCGTATGAATATTGCAATGGTAAATATTTCATCTGTTTTTCTTTCTGAGCATCATCCGTTTGCTTTTGAAACATGGAGCATTTTGTAATTTTTTGTAAGATTAAATACTTTATTTAGTACTTGGGACTTACTGTTCTTTATTCTGTTTCTTGACCAAATAATTTCTCTTCAGCCTTTACTAGATTGCATCCTAGACATTGGGGAAAAATGATCAAACAACCTATAAAAAATGGATAACATGACATTTGGCTTGTGGTTAGTTCATTGCCAAATTATTTTTCATTAAAACTAACTTGGCATCCCATAATTTGGAAGGCATTCTGTCCCCTCATTCCCAACCACCTCACAATGCCATTTCATGGATATTTGTTCGCTTGTTTGTTTGTTTACTTACTTACTTATTGGATTTTACCTTTATTGTTTTTACAAATAAGGCTTTTTTTCAATTTTTTCAACTTAAGGCTTTATTTTCTGCAATTTAGATTGATCTAAGATTTATACATTCTCCAAATGTCACTTCTAACTTGGATAAAGTGTACTTCTGAACAATATTTTCTTCCATTTAACATACAGATACAGTTTTCATATAGATGTACTTACAATATGTATGAAAACGCCTAGTGGTACTGAACAATTGAAAACTCCTTTCCTTCAGCTTATTCCTTGAAAGCATGGATTTTGACCTGCTGTGACCATTTATTCTCTGCAATCTTTTCAGAATATAAAATAGAAAAGCAATAAGCTACTACTTATGTTTTTTAAAAAGCATATAATAATTTAATTTAGCCAGTGTTCCTTTACCACCAGTAAAAGGGAGTGCTGATTTTTTCCAAAAATAGGTGTATATTATCTGTATATGTGTGTGTCCGTGCGCACACACAAACATTCAAAAATTAAACAATATTAGTGGAATCTGACAGCAAAATCTGAAAGCCCATATGGCATTCTGTATCATAAAAAGTATATTTCTCCATATTAAGTTTATGAATGTTTTGAAACTCTATTCCCCTCTATTGTAGGAGTAGCTTCACTCATCCTTTTAAGTGCCATTGTAGTTCATTAGGTTTTAGGTCTAGCATATGTGAAACTTGCCATGAGTTAAAATCATGGCTTAGTGCAGTGTGCAAACTATACCAATGTATTTTGGAGGCTGTTTAAAAGTAAGCCATAAAAATAATATAAGGGAAAAAATAGCCCAAATAAAATTGGTTTTAAAAAAGGTTATAATAAAGCAAAGCAACTTTCTAAAATAGTTAATCACTGTAACCGTAACAGAACAGTTTTACCAGCTGTTCAAAAAACCTTTTAGGAAAATTAATTGCATATATAAAGGTATTCTGTTACAATAACAGAAAATCTTCCATCATCAAAATTCTAGGCTATTTCTGTTACAATAGGATAATATTTGTACCTCTTGACAGCTATTTTGATGAAAAATGTATGCACTGATATTTTTAATTCTTTCCAACCCAATGTTGGAAATGTATGTTGGAAAGTAATTTTATACACAGACTCCCGGTTCTGTTAGTCTGCTTTACTGCATGATAAATCTCTGGAAACTGAGAAGAATGGGTCCTTATGTGTTAGGATTCAGAATTCAATGTGTATAAGAGCAGCTCTCAAAAGAAAAACCAAATTAAAAAACCAAATTAAAAAAGATGGTCTCCTGCTAGAATCTGATTAGGAGGAAAAATCCAGAAAAAGTCAGCCAATATACACAGAACACTGCCAATTCCTCCATTCTAAACTGTCCTCCCTCCTGGTCCTTTCCAAACTTTATCCAAAAATCTAGAGAACCACACTTCCTAATCATGATATAATGAGTATTTACAACAGAGCACCTATGGTTTGTACCCATGGGATAGCAAGCATCCCAGATGGGAAGAAGGCTCAAGTAGTGAATTAGTCTGGACTTGCCACATAAGCACCAGTGGGCAAAGTCTGACAACAACAACACCCCACACGCCTTTGAGGGTTATATAATCTTTCCCAAGCAAAAGGTGCCAGTATGGGCATATTTTTGTATTATTGTCATAGAACAATGTAGCTAGTTGGAACTCTACACATGTGAGTCTCTTTGTTCACATCTGACACATCCTGTTTTACATCTGTTTCTGCAGTTGTTAGATAATCTGACCGCCAAAATGCTCTCCATCAAATCCTTTGAGTTTTGCACAATCTTGGCAAGCCTCTGTTAAGTTCAGAATGGCTGGATTCAACAACAATTACTCATAGGTAAAAATGTGTAACAGATGGGTTTTATAACACTTAATCTCCAGGATTGTATTCTTTGCTCTTCTATCACTATGTCGTCGGTTCAGTTTTCTACTGATTATTTTGACTTAACGTATCCAAAAGTACTCAATCCATGCATGTTTCTTTAAAAAAATGCCAGCAAGTGTGTGCATATATGGATGGTTTAATGCTGTGATGCTATTTTTTAAACTTACATTTTGTATGTTCCAATGTTGGAGCTTAAGTTTTTAAAAACTCTTATCATATTTCAAATTTAAACAAGCTATGTTTACATACTGAATGACACTAAACACTACCCAAATCTTTAGAAATATGGGTGGATTTTAGACTGAAGAAAATTTCTATTGACTAGTGGGGAAAGCTGTGTGGTTTTTTTTTTTATAATTGCATTGTAATGCAATAATCTTCATAGTTATTCAAAGTACGTTCTATTGATTAAAGGTTGATTTACTTGCATCTATATTTAAGATTCAAGACTTATGTGCAAGTTTTTCTAGGATTAATTAGTTGTAAATTATTTTGGTTCACATACATACATACATACATAAGACAAGAATAGATAGGGAAACTCTTTACAGAATTTTAGCCCATATTATTCCATGTTTTGAAGGAAGTAACTGCAAACAAAGGAAAACCAAAAGGATACATTTGTTCTGAAGGATTAAACATTCCCAACCTCTCGCCAATGTGAGGATTTGCATTTTTGGAATAATTATTTTAACATTTTTGTGTTCCTACAATAAATTTAGCATTTCATCTTTTTTCAATTTTTTTTCAACAGCCAATTTTAATGAAGTGGTAATACTTGAGAAAAGGGTATGTTGTGGAACGAAGTGCCAGCCTATAAACCTTACATTTATTTCCAACAATCCTATCAGGCCCACATAGGCCCCCACAGCACTGTTGGGAAATGAAAGAGGTGGATTTCATAAATATATTAAATGAAGGGGATTAACTAGCATAATGGACTGGCAAAGAACATCCTAATAGATTAAAGAAATCCACCAGTTGGCAAGCTACTGAATAGAAATCCCATTGTACCCAGCACCTATTTGTGACTCACCCAACCTCTCAAATTACAATCAGTTCCGGAGTTAGAAGTTTTAACAAACTTCCCCTTGTTAAAAAGTTACAAATCTCACTAAGGTGTGTACCTAAACAGGATATTCTATTACCACACCATCTTTTTCAAAGGAGAATAATGTGCCACTGTATGGCTTAACAGTTGCCATACTAGTAAGCTAGACGTTAGACTCAAGGACACCATGAGAATTATAAGCGGATGTATTAAAACCACTGCAGCTTGCTGGTTTCCTGTTCTGAGCCATATAGCATCACCAGCTTTACAAAGACAAGATGTACTACTACTACTACTACCACCACCACTACTACTACTACTACTACTACTACTACTACTACTACTTTTTCTTCTTCTTTTTCTTCTTCTCCTCCTCTTCCTCCTTCTCCTTCTCTTCTTCTTCTTCTTCTTCTTCTTCTTCTTCTTCTTCTTCTTCTTCTTCCTCTTCCTCTTCCTCTTCCTCTTCCTCTTCCTCTTCCTCTTCCTCTTCCTCTTCCTCTTCTTCTTCTTCTTCTTCTTCTTCTTCTTCTTCTTCTTCTTCTGCCACATCCATCATCAGATGTTGGCGACTAGTGAGAGAATACAGAAAGATTATTAACAACTCACTCCTACCAGTGCATGCCGACCTTTATCATTTATCAGCAGGAAGACTCAAATCCAGGAAGCCACCATTGGCACTTGCATGGGATCTGCCCAACCACTTTAACATTGATTCCCAATAGACAGCCAAATGGGTCGCTGAATATACAAGCCTAGGGAGATATATAAATGTCCCCACAAAAAAGGTGCCAGGCTTTGAACTACCACGCCAGCGATAGACAGTCCTGAATAGGATTCGCAACTCACATGGCATCAGCTCGGATTCACTGCATAAATGGGGCATAACATCCATGTGACTGTGGGGTCCCATGTCAAACTGTAGATCACATTGTGACAGACTGTAAGCTGAGGGCACATACCGGTTCATTATCATCCATCCATCCATCCATCCATCCATCCATCCATCCATCCATCCATCCATCTATCTATCTATCTATCTATCTATCTATCTATCTCCTGGAAAATTATTTAAATGTAATTTAAAAAATAGTTTTAAAATTAAACATCAATGTTGACAGTGAGAGAGATGGCACATACATTTAATAAACAAACAAACAAACAAACAAATAAGTAAAAATGATCTAAACTTCTTTTTCCGAGGAAGGCAGTATATTTGATGAAGGAGGGATGGTTAATGCCCCACTGAGATCAGACTATGAAAATTTACTTTGTAGGTGTCTTTAGCAAATATTGAACTAGAATTCTGTCTTGCAAACTTGGAAAGCCATTCCTTCCTTCTGTCCTTGTGGAACTAGAAAACACCTTTTTGTAATTTATTACTCTCTTGGCTGAAATTTAGAAGAAGGCAGAATGGCAGCACAGCCAAAATAACTTTCTCTATTTTTAGAATCAAACAGCCTGAAGTTTATATTACTTAAACAGTTGATAGCCCATAGTTTATATCAGTTAAATTGTTGGTTAGCAACTGATCTCTATGTGATTTTTGGGGCTAAATAGAAACACGTTTCTATTAAGAAACGCACTGAATTGAATTTATTCAGCAAATCTGGAAACTAAAACCTAGGAAAACATTGAATTGTGATTGTTTCATTCTTTTCATTCTTGGTCAAAAAAGCATCTGGCAACCTTATAAAAACGCTGTTGGTTTCCCCATTCTTGTAAAACTATTTTTTCTTCTTCCTCATGGATGGTTATATATTTCAAGGACGATGGTTGTATATGAACAGATTGCTTGAAAAAAGCGAGATCTGTATCGGGGGCTGAATTCAGAAACATTCTCAGATGAGCAGCCACGTTCACCATTTGGGAGGAAGTTCCACCTAAAGTAAGGATTTGATGTATGAAAAGAATGGGGAGACTAAAATGCTTTTCATTCAATGTATTAGCTATATTTTATTTTACCATTTCACCGGATGAAAGTGACTCAGAACCCATGGAGGAAATAATTAAACGAGCATAGATTGAACATGGAGTTGATTCTGAATCTGGTGATATACAATATGGTGAAGCAAGGAAATAGCATAAGACTGGCAAGATTACCCGGAGCCTTGAAATTTCTGCTTTGGGGGTAGAATATGCCTAGCATTACAGATTAATATGAGTAGTATAAACGACAGCATCAAGTTCACAATTAAAGAATGGCCTACTGACTGATTCAGTAGAAGCTGTTTTGTTTGACCTTTGCTGAGCTTGAAAAGTGACTTCAGACCTGATTAGTACGTAGGTGGGAAACTCCATGGTTGTTAGCTAATTGGAAAACATCCAAGAAGAAGGCAGTGGCAAGTCACTTTTGTATTGCTATCAAGAAAACTACAGGTTGTTCTTGACTTACAATTCTTCATTTAGCAACCATTCAAAGTTACAACAATGCTGAAAACAATGATTTACAACTGGTCCTTGCACATACAACCATCACTGCATCTCCACCGTCTTATGATCAACATTTACTGTGGTTGCAAGCATCTCAGGGTCATGTGACAGGCTTGTCCCAGTATAGACGTGTGGCTCAGTGGCTAAGACCCTGAGCTTGTTGATCAGAAAGGTTGGCAGTTCAGCAGTTTGAATCCCTAGCGCCGTGTAACGGAGTGAGCTCCCGTTACTTGTCCCAGCTTCTGCCAATCTAGCAATTCGAAAGCATGTAAAAATGCAAACAGAAAAAATAGGAACCACCTTCGATGGAAAGATAACAGCATTCTGTGCACCTTCAGCATTTAGTCATGCCGGCCACATGACCATGGAGACATCTTCGGACAGCTCTGGCTCTTTGGCTTTGAAATGGAGATGAGCACCGTCTCCTAGAGTCAGGAATGACTAGCACATATGTGTGAGGGGAACCTTTACCTTTACACATGCACACATGAGCAGGGTTCAACACTTCTATTTCATATCACTAAGCCCCTTTGTCTTTCCCCGCTGCAAGTCCTTCAGTAGTCCATTTCCGTCCAGTCAGAGTTCATTTGCTTTTACAACACGAAAAAGGGGGGAGAACACGAATCCACCCCACCTTAAGTATGCATGGGCACAGCCAAATTCCAGCAAAGTTGATGAAATTTAGGCACACCAAAGTCAATAGGAAATCCAGGAAGTCAAGGCATAGAAAAATCCAAATGAAGGCAATGGAGTCAAGACATGGAAAATCCAAATAAAAACAATGAAATCAAAGCACGGGAAAGTCCAAACGAAGGCAATGGAGTCAAGAGCACACATGAATGACGGAATACAAATGGTTGTCTCTGACAACCATCCAGTTCCAGACCCTGAGATAAACAGGTGCTGACCGGTCACTTCATTAGGAGAGGAGAGGCTGCCTCCTTGCAAGTAGGCCATCTGACCTCTATTGCGCTTTGCCCCACTCTGCTCTGCAAGCCCTGGAATCAGATGGGGCTGGAACTCCTCTTTTTCTCTGCAGGCCTGCTGCAGCTGTTCTTTCTCCCTGGCCTGTGCGAATGGCTGGTTGCCAGCACTACCAACTGCAGCTGCGCTCCTTCTCCAGACTGCCCAGCCAACTATTCCTCCATACGTACTAGACATTCCTGACTCTAGGGGGCAGTGCTCATCTCCGTTTCAAAGCCGAAGAGCCAGCCCTTTCCGAGGACGTCTCTGTGGTCATGTGGCCGGCATGACTAAATGCCAAAGGAACACGGAATGCTGTTACCTTCCCACCAAAGGTGGTTCCCATTTTTCTACTTGCATTTTGACATGCTTTCGAACTGCTAGGTTGGCAGAAGCTGGGACAAGTACGGGGAGCTCACTCCGGCGCTAGGGATTTGAACCACCAAACTGCCAACCTTTCTGATCGACAAGCTCAGCGTCTTAGCCACTGAGCCACCCTTAAAGTTGCCATTAATTTTGGCCAAATATCGTTTTCCTGGTTCCCTATACAAAGAAAAACTACATCTGTTAGACTTCTGCCTGTAGTGAAAAGTTCACATGCCCAGCAAGCCAGAACTTCAACACATCACAAACTGTACTGAACCAAATTAAGTCTAGAGAGATTTATTTAGGAAGATTAATTCCTTCATTTTGATTCTTAAATTCAGGATTGCGGCATTTGTTTGGTACTGAGGATTATGTTAAATATATAAAAACTTTTTCTGATTTATAATGAACTTTCAATTAATTTCAGACATCTGCATCCCATTAACTTAATGTTCATACTGACAAGATGCAGCAGTTAAACATGGTACAATTACTCTGGGAAATCCATCTGCTTACCACAAACAGGAAACATTTTGACAGAGGTTTCTAAATTGTGATACATTTGTCTAAATTATAATTTATCTAACTCGGGTTCTGTCTTGTCAATATGGAGGGTAGTTATCTGAGCCAATAATTCACCCCTTAAACAGTTTTCTTCATTTAATTTTCTCTTTAAAACTCTGCCAATTACCTCTACCATAATGGGAGGGGGGGGATTTTTGAAGGGAAAAAAAAGATTTTTGATAAGCTGTTATAGCTGACATGCTTCACCAAGTTTAGCACTCAAAGCAAATCACTCTGCAGACTTAGCTATTCTTATCCCCCATCCCTATCGTAGTTAATTTGCTTTGTTCTGAGCGAATGCTGGCTGGGGAATTCTGGGAGTTGAAGTCTTCAAGTCATCTTCAAGTTGCCAAGGTTGAGAAACCCTGCTCTACATGCTCTGTTCTGCATACTTTTCTCATTCTTTTTCTTATAGTCCTTGACTTACGACCACAATTGAACCCCAAATTTCTGCTGCTAAGCAGGACAGTTATTAAGAGATTTTGCCACATTCTACGACCTTTCTTGCCATAGTTGTTAAGTGAATCATCGCAGTTGTTAAGTTAGTAACACTTAAAGCTGTAAAGTGAACCTAACTTCCCCATTGATTTTGCTTGTCAGAAGGTCACAAAAAGTGATCACGGGGCACTGAAACCATTATAAATATGAGCCAGTTGCATCCGAATTTTGAACATGTGACCATGGGGATCAGTGATTGTAAATGTGAAAAATGGTCATGTCACTTTCTTCAGTGACGTTGTAACTTTGAATGGTCACTAAATAAAAGGTTGTAAGTCAAGGACTACCTATATGTAACTGAGATAGGGATTCAGACCTACTAATTACTTTGGGAACTCCGTACATAGAGAATCCTACCTAGTTAGGATAGTTCTCTTTTTTTAGTAAGGCTGCCAAAAACTCCACCTAACTTTCTTATTTACCAAAATAAATTACCTGGGCTATGGATTCCTCCGTTGGCTGATTTACAAATATTTCTGCCACAGCAGTTGTTTTCCAAGGGTGGCAATTGACACAGAAAAATAAGACAGTGGAAACTGTTATGCTTTTTACTATATACCATGGCATTGTTTACAGCAGGGGTTTCAAACTCAAGGTCCGGGGGTCTCCCGAGCTCTATGTCCAGCTGCGACGGCCTTCTGCAACCCTCTGACAGTGAAAATGGAGCTTGGGGTGGGTGGGGGGTGGGCTGTGTGCCGAAAACAAAGCTCGGGAACCTGTTTTTGCTGGCAGAGCACTCAGGCTGCCACAGACACCCCCGACATGAGTGACATCGAGCAGGCCCCCCTGAGGTCAAACACAACCCTGATGCGGCCCTCAGTGAAATCAAGTTTGACATCCTTGGTTTACAGTAATGTTTACAACAGGTATGTACGATACAGGACTTGTATTCAGGCAGGTGTAAAGTTTCCCCCTAAGTCTCCCTCCTAGAAATTCCCTCTATTTCTCCTGCTTCCTCTTCCTTTCTCTGAGTCACTTTTCAAGAAGCAATTGGACAACGATTTGTCTGAAATCATATAGGGTTTCCTGCTTCAGCAGGAGGTGGACTAGAAGATCCCCAAGCTCCTCTCCAACTCTGTAATTCTGTTAGTCTCCTTCCTCAGTTTGTGGCTCTGATAGGAGAGAGAGAGAATGAAACAGTGGGCTAAAATTTGCTGCAGTGAGCTCAGCACGGACTGACCTCTTCCAAATACCTTCTGCTTGTCCATTGGTGGAAGAACCTTCTCAGAGTCAGCTACATAGTCTTTCTCTGAGACCAGAGCTTATCCACCAACATCTACCTCCCTTGGATCTTTGGGGAAACCACTGCCTATGGTCAGTCAGGTCCCTACTTCTTATTCTTTGCATTGGGTGGAGCCTGGGGTGGGCTTCAAAGAATTTAGCAAGGGGTTCTCTGCCCAGTTGCTGGGCAGGTGGGGCCATGGTGGGTTGGCCTAGTTGGCCTCCTGCACCATGGCAGGGGGGGGGAGTTGCCCCACCCTGGCTCTGGAGGCTTTCCTTGAGCCTCTGGAGGGCAAAAATGGCCTTTCCAAGCTCTGGAGGCAATTTTTGCCCTCCCCGAGCCTCCACGCATGCCCTGCACTTACCTGCATCCAAAACGGGCCATGTGGGGACTCCTGGGAGGGGCGGTGAGGGCACTGCCAGCCAGGAGTGGGATTTGAGGGTTCTCCGAACTGCACAGAATCTTAAGTGGAGGTTCTCTCGAACCCCTGCAAACCCCCAGCAGCCCACCCCCATGGAGCTCTCATCTCTTTGGGTCTTCACTTTCCCTAGGGAAGCCACTCCTGCACTTTCCTTCTCCTCACAAGGAGCTAACAACTACTGCCCAGTTATTTTTTTCTCTCCAGACCTTCTCTCTAGCTACTCTCTTCCCTCCACACACAATGTTTCTCTCTCTTCTCTTCTCCTTCTTCCCTCTCTTCTCTTTTTCCAATGTTTAGGATAGAGTAGCAGCATAATAATTGAGGAGGTGGGACCCCTCAGGCTGGACCAATGGGTCTCAACATCTCCTCATAACAGCCTTGGATAGCCCTGGCCAGATCCCTATTCCATTGGAGGTCTCACGCTTGTCAGGCCTGGAAGCCATCTTTTGCATTGGGCCTTCAGGCCTGCCACATTTATTGCTGTGGGAAACTAGGAGGGGGGAATTATATGGAGTGGGGTAGTTATAGTCAAAATAACATTCCTTTCTCAGAGAGCCAAGGGCATCTTGCCCTGCATATGGAGTGGCATGACTGGGAGGCATCTCCAGTTGGGATGGTGCTTGATTGGACCATGTGACGGACGTGGGGGCTGGGCAAGAACTTAAAACTTTCACGTGGGTGGAGAAAACTTTCAGATTTGGGTTTTCCCAGATGCGCCAATATGACATCTCTAATAAAATGGGACTTTGAGGAATCTCAAGGCTCGGAATCTTCTTTCGCTGGGAGTGTTACTTGGAACCCTGACAATGCTAGCAGAAGAGCAGCTATGCCACAGCAGTAAAACCCATACGCCACACCCTCACTTTCAATTGTCGCTAGAGCTGCCACATGGTAGCTTCCGGCTTTTGTGTTACTTAACTTTATCTAAGACTTCAGGGCAAAGTATTTCATGAAACCCTGGGGAATGATTAAATAGTAACGTGGTTAATTGTTTATCTATCTTGCTATGGTTTCCAGGCGGCCTGATGAACCTCCACTTGATAGAGGTCACATTCCTTGGCTTGGGCATGCCCTGGCATTTGGTAAAGATGCTGCCAAGTTCCTGTCTGAGATGAAAGAGAAGCATGGTGATATTTTCACAGTGAGTATTTATATGACTTACATTCTCCAGGGTGCCAAAGTTCTCTCCTGCAGGACACAGGGTTGCTAGGCGTTCATTGAATGCTACCTTGAAAATCTTGTAAGCTTCCTGGAGTCCTTATACAGGTAGACCTCAACTTACGACCACAATTGAGGCCAAAGTTTATGTTGCTAAGTGAGACATTGGTTAAGTAGGTTTTGCCCCATATTACGACTTTTCTTGCCACATTTGTTAAGCCAATCACTACAGTTGTTAAATTAATAACACGGTGGTTCGGTGAATCTCACTTCCCCCTTGACTTTGCTTATCAGGGAGAATCACATGACCCCGGGACATTGCAACCGTCATAAATGTGAGTCAGTTGTCAAGCATCTGAATGTAAATCACGTGACCATGAGGATGCTGCAAAGGTCGTAAGTGTGGGAAATGGTCATCAGTCACTTTTTTCAGTGCCGTTGTAACTTCGAACGGTCACTAAGCAAACTGTTGTAAGTCGAGGACCATCTGTATAAAGGTCTAAACCTAATAAATGATTTAAATAAATAAAAGTGCAGCGCTTCATTGAGGGAGTTTCACACAGCACCCGGATGACGTCACTTTTGAGTTGCAAGCCATTGGATTTTTCCCACTGGAGCTTCCATCTTCTTTTCCACTGAAAATCTGCAAGCAGAAGAAGGCAGCGTAGTTGTGTCATTGCTGGTACTGCTCCCATCCATCTAAACGTGTTGAGGAGGTCAGGTGTCATAGGCATTGGCCAGGGAAAGGTATTGTGAGCAAATAGGGATAGCAAATGCGTTTAGCACTTGCTCACCCTTGTAATTTAGGGAACCAGATGAAGCCGATTCAATGCTGTAAAGATCTCAGACTTACTGTTCTCCCACAATGCTTTGGTAATAGTTAAGGCTGCCATTTCGCTCCAAACACTTAATAATATATCAGTCTTTGGACTGAAGCATCTGCTAGCATTTTATGGGAATCTAATACTGCTCATTTTGCCACCAAATGGTGAAAAGGGAAGAAAACACACGGGATTGACCGAAGGGTTAAAAAAAAAGGACGGCTACATCCTGTCCTGTTACATTTTAAAAATCATCACCTCTAGAGGAGGACCTGCTGTTCTTAACTGAAAGAGGATGTCTATTACGAAAGGAAAGTTGCTTTGATTTTAGGTAGTCAAACACTCTTATTTAATGGCAGATGAAACTAGGAAAGGAAAGTTTTCAAAAAGAAGAGTTCCTTAAATGACCCATTTATTTATGCATTTGCATAATTTCTAGACTTCCTTGCAAAAAAAATAAAAACAAATTCCAGGGCAATTTATCCCAGATTTAGACTATAATTCCAGTGGAAGAAAATACAGTTTTTCAATCATCTTCCAAAGCAAAAGCACAATATAGCCAGCCTATTTCCATATGCAGGTGCTTGCGATGATATCAGAATGATATATAATGTACTGCAAGTCCCTCCCCTTTTAGATTATGTTAAAGAGCAGAATTTGGAGCAGGGGCCATGTTTGGGGTTTTTTTTTTGCCGCCTTTGCTCTCTTTCTATGGATGCCCATTAGCATTCTTGGGGAAAAGAGATCAAAGAATCACACATGCGATTACCATGCAATCAAGGAAATGCATACCCCCAAGGATTACAATTAATAATAATAAACATTGCATTAATAATAGTACAATGAATGGAAGACTTGAGTTGGGATTCTTTCGAATATTTAGAATATTTAGCATGAGCTACCAGTGTTCCTCAAAATTTGTGACTATTTTAAATAGATAAGGATTCAAATAAAATAGAAGAAAGGAGACCTGATGGAATTTAGCCAGCCGATTTTGAATAAATCTCCCATATTTTGTCTTTAACTCTTAAGATATGAAACTTCTATTCATTCCTTAAAGCCAGAGCAAAAGCATAATCAGTTAAAACTGAGGTGGGCAATAATTGATCCTGCAGGTGTTCCTGAATAACGGCTCTCAGCATTCTTCAGCAGTGGCACAAATTCTAGGAATCAAAATTAATCCTAATTAGAATTAACACAGTGCAGGAGGCAGAAGCCTTCATTAAAAAGCATCTCTCCCTCCTAGAGGACGAACACAGTGAAGGTAGTGGAAAAGACAGCAAGATGCAAGAGAAGAGGGGGGGGGGGCTGAGGCTCCCTCTGGGGACAGGGAGGAAGGAGCAATATCGAAAAGGCTCAGGTCACAAAAATAAATGTATTTGAAACAACAGTAATTGGTGATATTCTAGAAAGTGACAAAGGAAAATGAATGAACACATGGTTGACAATATAGAATAAGACCTTGTTTTCTGCTTATCTTTTATCTTTTGTTTTTAACATTGTAAAAATTGTGAGTTTTGGATGGATTTCTATCACTAGTGTGGGAGCTGCCAAATTTTTTAATATATCCCCTTACCTTTCCCCATAAATGTATAAAAAGCAATAAAAATTTTAGAAAAAAAAAGTTAATCCTAAATTAGAACATTATACGGTGCCAAAAATGTTAGACAAATGTTTTACTAGGAACACAGAAATTGTGTACTTAGTCATATGCAAACATGTAGAAATTTGGAATATTTAAATATTCCAGCATTTAATTTTGAATTGAGTTTCACTTGATGGAGTCTTTCTGTCTCTTTCCCTCCCTCCCACTCTCCCTCCCTCTCTCTTTCTTTTCTTGCTATAGTAATCCCTACTATCCAAGTTTGGGGGAAGTGTCCTTTATTTTTATTTTTTTATAATTAACTCAAAGTGGTGAACATATATAACACTCTTCCCTCCTATTTTGCCCCTACCAACAACCCCTGTGAGGTGAGTTGAGCTGAGGGAGAATGGCTGGCTCAGTCACCCAGCCAGCTTAATTGATGCCATTAAGGGACATGACCTATTCACTCAGTTCCAAAATCTCTTGAATTATGAATCAATCGTTTGTTCTGATCATTGTTCATACAGCGATTCTAAGGGTCTTCTTTATATGGGAATTTCAGTACTGAGATTCAAGAATAATTAAAAATGTATCCTAGTATAAACATATCCTCTAGGTTCATCTCCTTTTTAATATAATGCGTTAGATGCTGTGATATGCAAACTCACAGGCACTACAAAGACCAATGCTTGATCTTCAGGACAGTCAAGGCAGTCTATTTAGCATACCCTCCAGATCTTGTTCTAGCTCCACTCTTCAATTTCTGGAGGTTCACAAGTTCTTCCTTCCTTCAAGCAAGGTCCATTTTTTTTATTGAACAAAATGTTGGATTACGAGTCTATTGAAACATTTCATGCAAGACTTTGGATAAACTGTAAGATCTCAATTCAGTCTTCTGTTTAATAGGAATCATTAGATTCCTACCTGTGTTTCCCCTAAGATAAGACAGAGTCTTATTTTATTTTGATCTCCAGAATAAGCACTTGGCCTTATTTTTTGGGGGAGATCTTGTTATTTTTGAGGTGCAGGAGGTGGCAAGCATGGTCACCTCATAGCTGCTGCTGTGTTGCAATATTTCCTGGCAGGGCTTATTTTGGGGGGAGGGCTTATTTCAGTGCATGCACTTAAAAGCCCGATTGGGTTTATTATTCGGGGAGGTCTTAATTTTGGAGAAACAGGGTAGGGATTAGAGTGAGAAGCAGGATATGATGAAATGTCTCTTTCTATTTTTCAAAATTCATTGCTTTCTTTACATTGTGTTACATTAATTCTACATGACTGACTATAATTGTTTGTTTAAGGTTCAAGTTGCAGGAAAATTCATAACTGTCTTATTGGATCCGCTTTCCTATGAAGTGGTGCTTTGGGAATCAGATGCCAAGCTGGACTTTGGCCAATATGCACGTATGTTAATGAAACGGATGTTTGATGTGACACTCCCGGATTATGATTCAAATCACGAAAAGGCCATGCTAAGACCGTAAGTGTACATTTTATAGGGGGCGTGCATGCATCTAAGAAAGCCATGGTATGTTCTGGGGACTAAGTATTCTGAACCCTCATTTCAGGGAATTCAGCATATGAGTTAGCATCTTCTTTTAAATATTGAAAAATTGAGAGTCAAGTCTACAATGTATATTGGAATGCATAAACCAGCTTTGTCCAGCTTTGTTAATAAAACCTTGATAAGGAATTATACACAGTAAATGAAACCTTCAGTTACATTACATTCCTCCTTCCAGTCAAAGGCATTATAAATCTTGAGATAGTAAACTTAAAAAGAATATCGCTTTTAAATTCTGATAATAGGTCTGGGCTCTGCTTCAGATTTTATTCAGATCAGGTGTTTCATGCAGGAGCATGAAGACAGTGCTTATTTTGGTAGTCCCTTTTAGTAGTCCTTGAGAGTCACAAACCAATGTGAGATAACAAGATAACATCACAAGATGGTACCCCAATCACCCCAATCTTGTGATGTTATCTTGTTATCTCACATTGGTTTGTGACTCTCAAGGAAGTGGATAAGTGCCGACTAGGTTCTCATTTACCACTTACCTTTTGTACCCCTGCCCATTTTCACTGTTGTGAAGAATGGGTGTAGAGGTAACCACCGGGTCTGTCAGATTGTCATTGCCTCTTCATGAGAGGATTCCCTAGCAGTCTTGAAGGAAGCTTGGATGTATCCCCATCCTCACTCCTCCTTTCAGGAGCCCTGACACCCATCTGAAGAGACCAACCGTGGATCCAGGGTTGTAGATTAAATGGATCATCTGGACCCTTTTCACTCTATATTGTATTGTGGTTCGTCCTAATTCTCTGGCTCTTTAACATTAAATCATGGGTGTCAAACTCAATTGGATCACGTAATGTTTTGTGACATTTTTTTGCCTTTGTGGAGCTGGGGTGGGCTTGGCCTGCAGGTGACACATCTGGCCCGTAGGCCACCAGTTTGACACCCTTGATTGAAATGAACTTCTTGGTGAGTTCTGTTGAGGTCCGCAAGCAGCTGGCAGCAGATTTGGACAGTGAGGAGGTTGGGGAGGAACATGTCCTGGAGTCTGGGGAAGGCTCTGATGAGGGCTCTGTATCAGAGGCAGAGAAGGGGCCAGAGCCATATTCAAGTTATCAGCTGCCTTCAGAATCAGATATTAGTGAAGCAGACGAACAGCTGGAGCCTGTTCCCAGTGTGCGCATGCGCAGAGTTGCCAGACAATGGGAAAAGCTAAAGAACTGATGTTGACTTGGGAGAAAGGCCACAGGTGGACGATGAATTGTCCCTCCCATTCATCCCCAGAGCGAAAGGGGAGTGGAATTTGCAGGAGACAATTAGTTTGCTTAATTTGGTTCGTGACTCTCCGAGACTCCTTGCCAAGTTTTGCAGATATTGGCCTGTCAGCTCTGCAAGCCAGATAAGGTCTGTGACTGTAATTCTCCCCTTGAAAGACTTTGTTGGATGCTAATGAGCAGAATTCACAGTAACTTTATAAAAGGGTTTTTTTGTCGGAACAAGGAGTTTGCTTTATGCTCTCAGGAAGCCTCGGTCAGAATAAGTTCATTCAATAGCTCAGAGTGAGATAACATCAGGAGTTGTTTGATCGTGCCAGGATAATAAAAAAGAAACAAACTAATAAATCAGTTCGAGAGAGAACAAGCCTGTTTCAAAAGCTCTTTTACAAGTAATCCTAAAGGCAGCTAACAGCCTGTCTTTCAGTAAGAAATTCTGTTAGGTAGGGGCTGCTGACTTTGAATTGCCAATAGAAAGGAGAGGGCTGGAACTGGGAAAGAGTGCTGGGCTAAGGTTACTCTGTGACTGCATGGCAGAGCTGAAATATGAAGCAGGGATTTCCTGATGAGAAAAGCACTTACTACTATAGTTTATTTATATGGGCGAAAAAGACTTTATGACATCTGGCCCCTTCTGGTAATAGTTCATAAGAGTTTTCTTAATGTAGGGTCCTTGGTGTTCTCTGAGCTTGCTTGTTTTCTTGCAGATGTTTCATTACCAAACTAGGTAACATCATCAGTGCTAGTAAGGAGAGGTTTGCTCAAACTCCCCTCCATACTAACAAAAACCTGATGATAGCTCATGATGTCACCTAGTAATGGATTACATTTTCCATTTCAAAGCTTTCAGTATCCTGCTAAGTTCATTAAGGGAAACAGAACATTAATGATTTTGTGGATAGGTGGAAGATCTTTTTTTTTATTATTTGCTTATAATAATTTGCTTATTTACATGACAATGCTGGATAAACATGCTCATGAATCCTGGATATAGTTATATATCCATATAAATAATTTATGTAATATAAAAATATTAATATCCATTAATACACCATTTAATCCTGAGCTGCAAATATTATTTTCTATTTGTTTTCTATCCTATACTGAAATTTACTTGTGGGAATCAGACTCTTTTTGGCAGATTTCTTTTACCACTATATCTAGGACTCGTAAGTTCCTCTTCCTGTGCATTTCCCATGGCCCTGCCTGCATGGATTTGCTGCCTTTGCTAGGCACTATCAGTGCTTACAAAGTATTATGGATTGCAAAAAATTACTCAGGCTAAATTCAGCCAATGGGCCACTGGCTTGAGACCCCTGGTAAATCCCCATTGAAGAAATTATTTTAAACGGCAATCCTAAACATACCTGGAACTAAGTCCCATTGAGTTATAGTGCAATGTATGATCCCAGGGGTGGGATTCAGCTGGTTTGGACTGGTTCAGGCGAACTGGATGCTAATTTTGCAAGAATCTCCCAAGAATCTCTACTCGGCCCGTTCATTATGTCGGGTAAGTAAGGGCCTGCGTGGAGCCTCGGGAGGGCAAAAAACAGGCCTTCTGGAAGTCCAGAAAATTGCCCATTTCAGGCTTCCAGAGGGCCTCTGGAGCCCGGGGGAGACCGTTTTTGCCCTTCTGGAGGCTCAGGGAAACATCTAGAGCAGTGTTTCTCAAACTTGGCGACTTTAAGTCCTGTGGACTTCAACTCCCAGAATTCCCCAGCCAGCTATGCTATGCTGGCTGGGGGATTCTGGGAGTTGAAGTCCACAGGACTTAAAGTCGCCAAGTTTGAGAAACACTGATCTAGAGGTTCTGGAGGACTGAAAACGAGCTTACCGGAAGTTCCAGAAGTTCAAAAACAGCCCTGTTTCTGGCCTCCAGAGGGCCTGTGGAGCCCGGGAGAGGCTATTTTCACCCTCCCAGAGGCTCGGGGAAAGCCTCCGGAGCCCAGGGAGGGCAAAAACACACCTCTCCCGCCATGGTGCAGGAGGCCAAGTAGGCCACACCCACCATGGCCATGTCCACCCAGCAACCGGGCAGAGAACTGGTTGCTAAAAATTTTAAATCCCACTGCTGGATTGCACCGAAATCTTTAATCATTTCTGCATAAGGCATGAATGTTCTCTTTCCCCACCATCGCAAGGTTTTTGTTGAGTCAGTTATCAAAAATTCACAGTGACTTCTAGCTAAGTTGCCAAGTTTTTAAGGTTTATTTAAAAAACCTGTTTGGAGAGTTCAAGTGGGAAGCAGAAAAGAGTTTCACAAAGTATTTCTGTGTGTTTCCTTCTACAGCACTCTAAATGACAAAAATCTTCACAGCCTGTCTAAGGCCATGTGCCTTAACTTACAAACCATTTTGCTTCCTGGACCTGATGGAGCCAGTGGGCAGTGGAAAGAGGAAGGACTGTTTCATCTCTCCTACAGCACTATGTTCAGGTGGGTGTAAAATTTCTAAGTCCTTTAAAACAAATTAGGGATCCTTGGTACTCTGACCTTGGTGGTTTTTTTGCAGACCTAACTAGGTAACGTCATCAGTGCTCTAATGCAGCAATGATGCTGTTTCCTATGCAGCATTGATGGCGTTACCTAGTTTGAGTAATGAAACTTCTGCAAGAAAACAGCCAAGCTTAGAAAGCATCACGAACCCCTCATTTCAACCCTGAGCTACAAACATCCTCCTTTATGATATTTTTAAATTAAGTTTCATTGTAAGATTAAAAAATGCAAAAGAACAAAAGTTAGAAAAGTAAAAAAAAGAAAGAAAAATGCAAAGACAGAAAAAATATAATGGTATCTGACTTTCTTCGGTGCAGTAGATTACAAAAATGATACGTCAATCTTTTGCATTACACTTGACAAGATTTCAAGCCATTTCTATAATCACAAAATCATTCCAATCATCAAAGCTAAAACCAAAGTTTCATCGTTTTTTTTCCAGATTTGAGCAAAAAGTCCAGAAGTGGTTTCCAAATAAAAACAAAGCCAAATAAATACTTTTCTTTAATTAAAACAATGAATGCTGCTATCTCTGCTAACTCCATCACTTTTACCATCCATTCTTCCACTGTGGGAATTAGTGTGCTTTTCCATCCTTGTGTATATTAGATTCTTGCTGCTGTCAACACATACAGTAACAATGTTTTGAATTTTCATTCAAATTCCTTATCCATCAAACCTAAAAGGAAAAATTCTGGTTTCATTATTTATATTTATTTTAAGAAACTTCTGAATTGAAGCAGAAACTTGATGCCAATATGCTTTATCATAAGTTCACCAGAAATGACCAAAAAATACCCTCTATGCAGTTGCCTTTCCAACATATACTGTATTTTTCGGAGTATAAGACGCACTGTATTTTTCGGAGTATAAGACGCACCAGAGTATAAGACACACCAAGTTTTTGAAAAGGCAAATTTTTTAAAAAAGTAGGTAGGTAGATAGAGGGATAGAGAGGGAGAGAAAGAGAAAGAAATACAGTAGCTAGATAGGGAGAGAGAGAACAGTAGCTAGATAGGGAGAGAGACAGAGTAGTTAGGTAGTGTTGTGGCCCAGCAGCGGCCGGCTGAGCTGTTGGTGGAATCTGACAGTGATGAACATTATGGGACTTCCCTGGCGGCTGAAGAAGACTCTGGGGGGTGTTCGGAGTCAGAGCAGGGACTAGAGAGTTCTGTTGGCCACCAGATGGCGTCTGAGCCAGGGAGCAGTGAGGAAGAACAGGGGGAGGTTGTCCCTGACATACGGATGTGGAGGGCTGATAGGAGAAGGCAGCAGCTGTGGAAATAGACTCGCAGAAGGAAATAGGACTGATTGGCCCCTCCCAGAGAGCTTAGGTAGGTAGATAAAGGGATAGAGAGAGAGTGTGTATGTGTAGGTAGGGAGGTAGGGAGGTACAGGGATAGGGAGAGAGAAAAATAGAAAGAGAAAGAAATACAGTAGATAGGTAGGGAGAGAGAGAGTAGTTAGATAGGTAGGTAGATAGATAAAGGGATATATATATATAGAGAAATACAGTAGGTAGGGAGGGGAGGAGAGTGTGTGGATAGGTAGGTAGGTAGAGGGATAGAGAGAGAGAAATATAGATAGAAATACAGTAGATAGGTAGGGAGAAGGAGAGAGTAGTTAAGTAGATAGGTAGGTAGATAAAGGGATATATATATATATAGAGAGAGAGAAATAGAGAGAGATAGAGAATGACAGTAGGTGGGTAGGGAGAGGGAGAAAGTGTGTAGGCAGGGAGGGAGAGGAATAGAGAGAGAGAAATACAGTAGATAGGTAGATGTTTCTGCTGGCACAGCACTTGATCAATATAATTCTCATCAATCATTTAAAGAGCTTTCCAAAAGGGAAAAAAAAGTTTTTGCACTGCAAACCTCCCCAAAACAGCCCGTTTTTCACAAAAACAGCCCCATTTTTTTCAAACAAAGGCATGAATAGCCGGGGGGGGGGTGGGGTGGAGTGGAGTGCTTCTGGGGAGGTAGGGGGGCCGAAAACTAGCAAAAAATGGCCTGTTTTTTGTGAAAACGCGCCCGTTTCTTGTCAAAAAAATTGCATGCATAGCCCATGGAGGCTTATAGAGTGCTGCTGGGGACAGGGGGGGGGGGGGGGAAACGGCCCGGTTTTTGCTCATTTCTGCCCTCCCCAGTCTCTGTCCCAGGAGCTCTCTGAAGGTATGCATACCCATAAGGCTATGCACTGCCATTTTGGTGAAGGGGGCGGGGCTTCAGGAGGCAAAAAAATGCTGTATTCAATGTATAAGACGCACCCAGATTTTCAGCCTCTTTTTTGAGGAAAAAAGGTGCATCTTATACTCCATAAGTATTTGAAACTCTCTTACACATTTTTGACAACTTCTCAAGTGTTAAAAACTAACAAGACACATTTGTAGGTCCTGAACAAGTTTCCAAGGAAGTGTGCTTGGGTTCAATATGAAGAGTTGGCAGGGCCTCCAACAGGGCCTCTAGGGAGGGATCTAAGGCCAATTTCTCAGCCTTCTTGCTCTTGTTTCCTTTTTCTGCTCCTCTGTTCTACTGTAGGTAGTCCTCAACTTACAACAGTTCATTTAGTGACCATTCGAAGTTACAAGTGAAAACTTGTAAAAAGTGACTTAGGACTGATTTTCACACTTACAACCATTGCAGCATCCCCAAAGTCACGTGATCAAAATTCGGATGCTTGGCAACGGGTTCATATTTATGACGGTTGCAGTACCCCAGGGTCATGTGATTCCCTTTTGTGACCGTCTGACAAGGAAAGTCAATGGGGGAGCCAGATCCACTCAGCAACCGTGTTACTTAGTTAACAACTGCAGTGATTCTCTTAACTGTGGTGGCGCAGTGGTTAAAGTGTAGTACTGCAGGCTACTTCTGCTGACTGCCGATTACCAGCAATTTGGCCCTTCAAATCCCACCAGTCTCAAGGTTGACTTAGCCTTCCATCCTTCCGAGGTGGGTAAAATGAGGACCCAGATTGTTAGGGGCAATAGGCGGCTCTGTAAACTGCTTAGAGAGGGCTGTAAAAGCACTGTGAAGCAGTCTAAACGCTATTGCTATTGCTAACAACTGTGGCAAGAAAGTTCATAAAATGGGGCAAAATTCACTCGACGACTTAAGTTTAGCCACAGAAATGTTGGGTTCAATTGTGGTCGTAAGTCGAGGTCTTCCTGTTCCTGTTCTCCTCTCTGAGTTAAACAACAGAGTAGTGCCAGAAGAAAAAGAAATGTGGCACAGCTCCCAGTTGCTTTGCTTGCTGTCTCAATGTCTGTACAGGATCAAAGTATAAAAACAAAGAAACTAACAAAAGCAGAACAAGGTAGGTTGTTCCCATGAGCTTATTTGGGTCTCCTGGTATCTGGAAGGGGTTCTGCACCTTTTCACTAAACAAAGAAATGGAAACCGAGTTCTCTTTCTTATATTCAAGATTTCAGCAATCTCCTCTCCCACAATGGAGCTACCAAGCAGCAGAATGTTGATAAAAATGTTTATTGAATGGCTGCAAATGAACGAACTTTCTGCAACATGCACAGGAAATGTCAGGAAAAAGCAACATACAAATTTCAGCTGAACATTTTAGGCACGTAGGGGGATCAAAGAACAGCCATGATCACATTTCAGAATGTAGGATCCAGTTTCCATACACAATCCAATTTCTTGTCCAAAAATGTACCGTAGAGTTCATGGTACACTACTACGACAAGTTCATTGTACACTACTATGACAAGTTCATTGTACACTACTAAATTATTGCTTTTAGAATGAGAGGAAATTATTCTTCTCTTTCTGATTAATTTCCTAAACGTCTTCCAAGTACTGCTGTCTTGTATATAAGAATTAGAAGGGAGCATGGAGATCATCTAGTCCAATTCTCTGCCCAGTATAGAAATTCATTATTACAATATGCCTCACAGTTGTCCTGTGGCCAATCTTTAAGATCTCCAGCTAAGGAGCGTCCATTATCTCCTGAGATTTTCTGTTCCACTGTTGAACATTTTTTATGATTAGGAAAATGCTTTCCAGTTGAGACCTACTTCTCTGCAATTTAAATCTATTATTCTTATCGTCTTTTCTGAACAATTCTGCCTGGCATCTTTTGAGACCCTTGAAAATTGCTATTGTTTCTTCCTGAAGACATGATCTAAATAGATCCAAGATCATTCCACGTTTCTGGGTACTTTATCATATTGTTTGTTTTTCTATGGACATGCTGTGGCACATTAACACAGATCGTTTGTGTTGTTTTAATGTTTTATGTTTTAACTGACGCTTTATAGTTTTTGAAGTTATCCTCCGGTAAAGTTACTCTGTGGTAAGATCAGGGGTGGGTTACTTCAGGTTTGCCCAGGTTCAGGCGATCCTCTAGCAAAGATTCTGTGCAGTTCGGTGAACCCCCAAATCCCACTCCTGCCTGACCCCAACCCACTCCCTCCCAGGAGTCTTCACGCAGCAAACCCCCAAATCCCACTCCTGCCTGACCCCACCCCCTCCCCTCCCAGGAGTCTTCATGCAGCGAACCCCCCAATCCCATTCCTGGCTGGGACACCCTATGAATGAAGGTGAACATATGTGTCCCAGGATAATGTTGCAGGATTTGATCTAGGTCGGTCACCAGGACCAGAGGTTTTGTCTTCCAAGCTGTCAGACTCGTGCTGGAGTCCATCTTCAGGGCTTAGAGAGAAGTTCCCTGAAAATGGGCTCCGGCACGAGTGTGAAAGCTCGGAAGATAAAACCCCTGGTCCCAACGGGCGACCTAGATTAGATTCTACAGAAACCCGACTTCTCTGATTCTCTCCTCTAACTTCTTCCCTTTACCTCTAACTGCCCAATCTTTTTGACACTGATTTTGTGCAAGATAATTTTGCCTCTGACCAAGGGAGGGGAGGAGCACACAACCTACCGTATTTTTTGGAGTATAAGACACACCAGAATATAAGATGCAGCAAGGTTTTGAACAGGAATTTTTTTTTTAAAAAAAGTCTTTGCAATCTGCGAATCTCCCAAAAACGGGCCTGTTATTTATTTATTTTTAAAAAGGGCATGAATAGCCCTTAAGAGGCTTGTAGAGTGCTCCTGGGGGGTGGGTCCCCCCCAAAACTAGCAAAAGACATTTTTCGTGAAAACGGGCTCGTTTTTTCGTGAAAACGGGCTCGTTTTTTTGTAAAAAAAGCGGCAATAGCCTTTAAGAAGCTTATAGAGTGCTGCTGGGGGCTGGAGGGACAAAAAACGGACTGTTTTTCGCTCCTTTCTGTCCTCTCCACCCCCCAGGAGCTCTCTGAAAGCCTCCTAAAAGCTATGCACGGCCATTTTGGTGAAGGGGCAGAGCTTCGGGAGGCAAAAATGCTGTATTCTGTATAAGATGCACTCAGATTTTCAGCCTCTTTTTTGAGGGAAAATGGTGCGTCTTATACTCTGAAAAATATGGTACATCCGGTGAATGCACAGTTTCGCATGCCTACTGCTCACTTCCAGCTGTGCTGGCCGGTTCCTAACAGGCCACGGACTAGTACCAGTCAGCAGCCTAGGGATTGAATGCCCCTGCTGTAGTTTCAAGGAGCTATACTTGAATGGAGAGAGAGGAAAGGGAGACTTTCACTTAGTTGATAGGGTGGCTGGTTACATTTTCAACAGAGGAGTTTGCTTAGCATTGTGTTGTAATCCCAACACAACCGAAAGATGCAAAGACCAGAAAAGCAAAGAATAGAGGATGAAACATTTATAATAAAGGGGGGGGGGAATATCTTCTCTATACAAAACAAATGGTACAGAATGTTAGGGATTTACTTTATCTATTCCTAAGAACTGTGATATTTACAATGCATTGTATAATGGCATTTTCAAATAATTGTTTTAATCCCTTCCCTTCCTAACTCTGCAGAGCTGGATTCTTGACATTGTACGGAAATGAAAGCAAGAATTATGAAGATGTTAACTGTCAAGCTAAAGATCGAGCTCATTCGATGGAAGTTTATAATGCATATTATAAATTCGATCGATTTTTGATGAAAGCTGCCCGGTCAACTTTAAGTGTAGGTGAGTGTAAAGAAATATCACTTTTAAAATGACAATGCTTTGAACCCTAGACTAAGGTGAATTTACTTCTTAGAATTGAAACCAAAGCTCCACTACATATCTGCAGTGTGCTTGTGCTTCTTATTTAAATGTAACTATAATTTAATTAAATGTAATATTTAGTTTTTAGAGTGGCATGTGCAGCAAAAATATATTAATAGCTAATTATGAGCAAGTGCTGATTAATAATTAGAGAATTGGAAACCGAGAGACTGTGAGTTCTAGTCCCATTTTAGGCGTAAAAGCTTAAAATGGTAACCAAGGGCAAATGATTCTCTCTCAATACAAGCCATCTCCCAGGGTTAAGTTATTCATAAAAATAATAAAGATAGGATTAAAAAATCTTTTTTAAATAATGTGTCAGTAGATTGACAGAATGTTCATAGTTTACTTCAGAAGATATATCTGATCGAGATAATTGTAGTCTCCAAAACATATATTATATGGAAATATATGTAATGGAAAATTAAGTGATGTGATCATTTTGAGATCTGTTTCAAAGGATAAAGATGAGGGTTTTTTGCTACAGATTATTGATTTTTCAATGGGATACAACTGCCTTTGGAAGAACATGGTGGTAATCCATTCAAACCTCACTCCATGCATGGATGGATGGATGGATGAATGGACAAACAGACAGACAGATATTATAGAGCTTCCATGTTTAAATTCAATATAAATGTTTATATTTACACTATAACTAGTATTTTAATAGGAATACCATAGCTGCTACTTCTCTAGTAAAGAGATTTTCCCAGGAACAAAACAAGCAAAAAACCCCTATAAAACTGCTGAGTAAATGTGATTAATTAGTATAATAAATGCAACCTCATAAAAGAGGTAATGGTAGTAATCTTATTATTGTTGGTGATGCTTTTTCTTCCTGAAAGAGTAGTAAACAACTACATCGTTAAAATGCCACTATTGGGAAAAGGGAATTTACGAGGAAATTTACAAACAGTAGATGGCGCCATTGTGCAACCTTTTAGATCCTTTTCATTCCAGGCAGTTCAAATGGATGGGTCCATCCAGTTTTCCTCCTCTTGCAGGGTGAGATAATAGGATAATTTTATAACGATTCTCTCAGTGTTTTCAGTCCAAGCTTTCAAAATAAGCAGAACTCTCTTTCTTGCCAGTGTTTAAATTAGTAAAAGTGTTTCAATTTTTTTTAAAAAAAATACTCATATGCTTTTCAAATCGTGATGTACCCTTTCATCATCAACTTGAGCTCCCTTGCATCTATCATCACGTTGTGATAAAATAAACACCTTAAAATGATTGCTGTCGTTGAACAGCTGCAGAAATGACTCAAACGCAGAATCTAATGTATTAGGGCCTGCTGCCATTTCTCCTGCATGGGGGATCATTTGCAGGTCCTCTGATCTGCACAGCTCTGAGCCTGCACCCATAGTTGGCTAAGACCTACCTGTGATTTGTTTCACCCTTAAAACTGAAAAATACCTAATGAGAACTAGAACATAAGCCATAGAATAAATAGAGTGGGAAGGGACCTTGGAAGTCTAGTCTAGTTTTCTAGTTAGTACATATGCCTTGCTCATTAACAGAGTGCATACTGTTTGAAAAGCAGTATAATTCAGTCTGGACTCCTATACCTCTAATTTCTGAGAAGTTGAAATTACTTCTGATATGCCTCAACGAGAGCCAGATTGATGAAGCATCAGGCTAGAAACGAAAAGATGGGAAATTCTAGTCCTGCTTTAGGCACAAAACTAACTAGCAGCCCTTCTGTCTCAGCTCTAACAAGCAAGCAATGGCAAATCTTGCCAAGAAAACTGAAGGGGCTCTCGCTCTTTGTATGTGTATGTGTGTGTCTCCCACCCTCCCTTTCTCTCTTTCTCTCTCTCTCTCTCTCACCCACCCACATACCCCCCCCATACACAAAGGGGGTCGGGAGAGGGAAGGAAAAAGATTGAAATCCATAGATTGTATTATTTAGGGGAGATAGATAATGTATAGTGAAATCATGCATAAATGCCTACCAATTGTTACAACACCTTCTCAAGCAAACACAGAAAACATCTGGCCCAAATAATTGCACTTCCCATAGCAATTTACCTGGGGAGTACAACTTATAGAGAGTGAAGAAATAAACTTGGGTATGCACCAACTCTGTTAATGAATGTATGTAAGAGACTCTATACCTCCTACCTGTGGTCCCAAGTTGATAAGCAATAACACCTGCCTCACTAATCACATACAGCTTACCTCCGTCCCTCCCTTTTCTCTCTTTCTTCCTCTGAGTTCTTGATCCCTGATTTAATAATAGAAAAGTCTTTCTCAGCCTGATACCTACTAGATGTAAAGGGTGTGCAAGTAATGAAGGTATACAAGACCTGAAAATAAATACATCCTGAGTGATATGAACTAAAAACTCAGACATAATGTTTGGCTTTGAGGATCAAATTCTTGCTCACCCCTGAAATTCATGTGGTAGCATGAAAGCTACTTTCATTTATTTATTATCCCTCTTCGGTAAGGGCCCGAAAGGCCCCTGCCAGGAGAGAGACAGAGAGACATACAGAGACAGAGAGAGATTATAAATTAATTTTCATAAAATCAAACATACATACATAACATACATACATACATGCTAACATACATACATACATACATACATACGGTGTGTATGTTCCAGCATAACTCTGGAACGCCTCGAACAATTTCAACCAAATTTGGTGCACAGATGACTTACTCTCTGGAGAAAAATACTGTGGGGGTAAGACCTAACACGCCTAACACCCCGGGGGTGGGGGGTGGGGTTTCTGTTAAGATTCAGCCTGTTGTGCCTTTAAATGTCTTCTACTGTACTGCTGTAAAGTGGCTTTTACTGTACAGCACAGGGGAGTTGCCATGGTAATGGCTTCACAGTACTCCACAAGGGGGCTCCCTCTGGTAAGGGGGAAAATCCAACATTAGAAATTACATTTGGTTCAGACATTTCCCCCCATATATAAATACCTGGGCAACGCCGGTTATCGGCTAGTATGTAATAAAAATTGAGAACGCCTCTACTTTATATGGTTGCTTTCAGGATAAAATAAGATAGACCTTCTGATTTTATTGGAGGAAGGCCCCAATAGTAACCACCTATCATCCATATTTCTATCTCTGGTACTATAGTGGAAAAACAGACATTTTACAACACCAGAAAGGATCTCTGGAAGTTTTTTTCTATGGAAAGACTGGACAACAGAGCAAACCGAAGTGTTTGGTTGAATACTTATAAGGAACACTTGGTAGACCTTGGTGTGAATGAAGACATGCAAACTAGAGCCATGGTGCTGCAACTCTGGAGTACTCAGGTAAACATGCAATTTTACTTTCTGTATTTCATCCTCTTTCTGGTTTCTCAGTCTCCAGTTCCATCCTCTTACACGGACTATTTATACACAAACGATAGAGTTAGAAAAACATACCTGTGGCCCAGAATCAGAGGTGACTTCCTGCCAGTTCAGACAGGTTCAACCGAGTAGGTAGTAACTCGGCCAGCGACTCCTGAACTGGTTCTATCGGCAGGCCGTAGGAGCCACCATATTGTTTTTTGCTTCTGCGCATTCGCATCAAGTACGCGCGAGCGCGAAGCGCATCCCTGAGCAAACCGGCAGTAACAGAAGCCGTAATCCACCCCTGCTCAGAATCAATTGAAGATATAAATGCTGTGTGTTAATATCAGTCTTGCATCATGGACCACTTGTTTCTTATTGACATTAATGGCAGGCCATAATGTCTATGGAGTTTCCCAATCATCCAGGTGATGGTTGTCTCAAAGGTTCTTTTTCAAAAGGCAACTGGACTTTTCTTGTTTTTTTTTCCTTGAAAACATTTCACTCCTCATCTAAGAAGCTTCTTCAAACTGGATGAGAAACGAAACATTTTCAAGGGAGAAAAAAAAATCTAGAAAAGTCCAGTTGCCTTTTGAAAAAAAAAAAAAACACCTTTGTGGCAGGAAATAATGTACTCTTATCTCTTATATCTGCAGCTGGAAATCTTAAGTAGGGTTCTTTTTTTTAATAATTTTTTTTATTTTTTATTTTTTATTTTCAAAACAAACACAACACATCCTTCTTTACATACTGTAGAAAGTGTATCAGTTGGTTACAAAAAGACTTTCGTGCATCTCTTCCACAGTCAACAAACATAATTCATAGTAACTCAAGTATTTTAATTCAGATATTTACACATGTTACCATCATTATACCTCCATTTTCATTTGACAATAATTGTTTAAACGTCCTTCATCATAAAATATACCAAGATTTAATACATAACCACATACTGGCATTTCATTTACTATTTCTAAAATCCTCCATTAACACTGAATCCTTATGTCCTATTCTAGCTAGTGGGGTTCTTGAAGGGATGAATAGAATAGAATAGAATAGAATAGAATAGAATAGAATAGAATAGAATAGAATAGAATAGAATAGAATAGAATAGAATAGAATAACAGAGTTGGAAGGGACTTCGCAGGTCTTCTAGTCCAACCTCCTGCTTAGGCAGGAAACCCTATACCACTTCAGACAAATGGTTATCCAACATCTTCTTAAAAACTTCCAATGTTGGAGCATTCACAACTTCTGGAGGCTGTTCCACTGATTGATTGTTCTGTCAGGAAATTTCTCCTCAGTTCTAAATTGCTTCTCTCCTTGATTAGTTGCTTCTTGTTCTACACTCAGGTGCCTTGGAGAATAGTTTGACTCCCTCTTCTTTGTGGCAGCCCCTGAGATATAGGAACACTGCAGTGGTGGGTTTCAAAATTTTTTGGAACCTACTCTGTGGGTGTGGCCTCCTTTATGGGAGTGGCTTGCCAGCCATGTGACCTGGTGGGAGTGGCTTGCCGGCCATGTGACCGGGTGGGAGTGGCTTGCCGGCCATGTGACCGGGTGGGAGTGGCTTGGCAGTCATGTGACCGGATGGGAGTGGCCAAGACAATGTCACTGAATTTTTTGCCCCAATGAATGATCTACAAAAAGAAAATATAAAAAAGGAAATTTATTATTTTGTGCACTTACTACTTAAATAAGATTAAAATAAGTACACAAAACAATAAAAGAGCTACTTACAGAAGGGAATAAATACATATTTAATTTTACACATGTTAACAGCTGTTGGAATTGTGTTTGCACAACAGTGGAAAAAACAAAGATATGAAAATGAATAAATATTAGAATGTGCAAGAATGAATAAATTGACAATTAAAACCAAGAAGGCTTTGAATACTTTTTCACGTGGAATTTGTTTTATCAATTGCTAACTAACAGAAACAGCAATTAGAAATCTAAAAGTATGAAAGAAAACACCAATTATGAAAGGAAAGGTCATTAAAATGTATAAGGAAATATTATTAGTACTTGATCATTATTAATGTGTAGATAACTGCAGGACATTACATACCCACAAACACAAACTATGACAGTGCCAGGAAAACACACACACACACACACACACACAAAACAATTCCCCCCCAAAAGACTGCAGATGAAACCAGTTTTTTTCCCTAACCCTAAGAACAGGAAAGACAAAGCCACAGGAATAAAAACCATCAAGGCATTGTGGGAAATTATAAAGGACAGTGCCAGGAAGCTCACAGAACCAGCAACCACCTCACAATTACCTAAACAACCAGGTATCACACAGAAACACACAAAATCTGGCAAAGCTGCCTTGCACCAACCTGGCCTGCCCATAGAAAAGAAGCCACCTTGAGACACATACCATACACCAACCTGTACACTTAAAAGCAACATATTGCATCACAAATAAAACATTTGCAAAAAGGAATAACATTTCTTGTAATAAACATTCTATAAACAATAAATAAATAAAAATTCCCTAAAAATAATTAAAAACCACCAGGTTCAGAGAACACCAAAGGACCCCACAGTCCTCTCCCTCCTTATCTTTTTCCTTTTTGTCCTTCGACTTCTCCTCCTCCTCCTTTCCCCACAACCCCATCTAGCACTGATGATGTTACCTAGTTTGGTAGTGAAATGTCTGTAAAAAAAACCACCAAGCTCAGAAAGCAGCAAGGATCCCACTTTCCCCCACCTCCTCCCTCTTTCTCCTTTTTGTCCCCCCCCCCCAAAGACTGCAAATGAAACCAGTGTTTTTTTCCCCCCTAACCCTAAGGACAGGAAAGACAAAGCCACTGGAATAAAAACCATCAAGGCATTGTGGGAAATTATAAAGGACAGTGCCAGGAAGCTCACAGAACCAGCAACCACCTCACAATTACCTAAACAACCAGGTATCACACAGAAACACACAAAATCTGGCAAAGCTGCCTTGCACCAACCTGGCCTGCCCATAGAAAAGAAGCCACCTTGAGACACATACCATACACCAACCTGTACACTTAAAAGCAACATATTGCATCACAAATAAAACATTTGCAAAAAGGAATAACATTTCTTGTAATAAACATTCTATAAACAATAAATAAATAAAAATTCCCTAAAAATAATTAAAAACCACCAGGTTCAGAGAACACCAAAGGACCCCACAGTCCTCTCCCTCCTTATCTTTTTCCTTTTTGTCCTTCGACTTCTCCTCCTCCTCCTTTCCCCACAACCCCATCTAGCACTGATGATGTTACCTAGTTTGGTAGTGAAATGTCTGTAAAAAAAACCACCAAGCTCAGAAAGCAGCAAGGATCCCACTTTCCCCCACCTCCTCCCTCTTTCTCCTTTTTGTCCCCCCCCCCAAAGACTGCAAATGAAACCAGTGTTTTTTTCCCCCCTAACCCTAAGGACAGGAAAGACAAAGCCACTGGAATAAAAACCATCAAGGCATTGTGGGAAATTATAAAGGACAGTGCCAGGAAGCTCACAGAACCAGCAACCACCTCACAATTACCTAAACAACCAGGTATCACATAGAAACACACAAAATCTGGCAAAGCTGCCTTGCACCAACCTGGCCTGCCCATAGAAAAGCACCCACTTTGAGATATATAAACCTGGTCTGAACACTTTTAAGCAACATATTGCACCACAAAGAAAACATTTGCAAAAAGGAATAATATTTCTTGTAGTAAATATATTTTATAAACAATTAAAACATAAAAATTCCCAAACAATAATTTAAAAAAGATATTCTATAAATAAAAAAAATCCTTAAAAACCATTGTTAAGTATTCCACCAGCAATAATTTATACTATAACTATTTTAAGGTATTGTACCAACTGTAACCATTATTCCACCAGCAATAATTTATACTGTACCATTTCAAACTACTCCACACACAATAATTTAAAATGAAACCATTAAAAACATTCAATACACAATAAATTACAATAAAACAATTTAAAACAATTCTATACACAATACATTTTAAAGTATTGAGTATAGAATATTTTAAAATTGTTTATTTTAATTTATTTTGGATAGAATCTTTTTTAAAATAGTCTGAGACAATTTTAAAAAAGAATCCATACACAATAAATTGAAGTAAACCATTTTAAAATATTCTACACTCAATACTTTTAAGTAAAAATATTTTAAAAAATTCTATGCACAATAAATAAAATATTATTTTAAAATACATTAAAAAAATAAAAGAAAAAAAACCAGGTTACTTACCAGCAGGCAGAATCAGCAGCTCTCCGATGCAACAGGCAGCAGACAGGCAGAGAGGCAGGAGGACAGGTAAGACTGTTTAAGACTCTTAGGGCTTAGCCAGCCAGGCGAGGCTGGAGAGGGGAGGGTGGGGGGCTTTTGGCCTAGCCTCGCGGAGGCTTGCCGCCCACGCCAGCCTGGTGCTTTGTCCCGGAAAGGCCCAGCGGCCTTTCCCGGGCGAAGCTAGCTTCCCGGCGGCCGCGCGTCCCACGCGACGCCGGTGCTTCGCCCCGGAAAGGCCCAGCGGCCTTTCCCGGGCGCAGCTAGCTTCCCGGCGGCCGCGCGTCCCACGCGACGCCGGCGCTTCGTCCCGGAAAGGCCCAGCGGCCTTTCCCGGGCGCAGCTAGCTTCCCGGCGGCCGCGCGTCCCACGCGACGCCGGTGCTTCGCCCCGGAAAGGCCCAGCGGCCGTTCCCGGGCGCAGCTAGCTTCCCGGCGGCCGCGCGTCCCACGCGACGCCGGTGCTTCGCCCCGGAAAGGCCCAGCGGCCTTTCCCGGGCGCAGCTAGCTTCCCGGCGGTCGCGCGTCCCACGCGACGCCGGTGCTTCGCCCCGGAAAGGCCCAGCGGCCTTTCCCGGGCGCAGCTAGCTGCCCACCGCCCGCACGGCCCACGCCAGCCCGCCGCTTCAGCGAGGGAAGGCCTAGAGGCCTTTCCTCGCCGAAGCTAGCCTCCCGCCCCCTCTCGCGCTTAGTTGCTTACCTGAAGGAAGCAGCAAGCTCCCAGCGAAGAGAAGGGAGTTTTGAAATGGAGGACAACCCGCTTTTAAACGGGTCGCCTCCAGCCCGCTCACTGATTGGCTGAACTCCAGCCAATCAATGAGTGGCTAGCTGGGCTAGCTAGCTTAGTGCGGACGGGCGGGGGAGCGAGCGAGCTCCGTTGGGATGGCAAGGGGGATAAAGTGACAGGCCCGGTGCCGGTTCCCGGTTACTTCCGGGTCCGGTTACTTCTGGGTTCGGTCTGGAACCGGTTCGCGCGATCCGGTGCGAACCGGTAGGAACCCACCACTGGAACACTGCTATCATGTCACCCCTAGTCCTTCTTTTCTTTTTGAAGGAATGGGCAAAGGAGAAAATGGGATGAGGTTGCTTTGTGTATCTGAGAAAAAGGTGCATGAGAAAGAGCGGGAAAGCTTGGTGGCCTTGAGGGGCAAAACGGTTCCCCATTTTTTGGTTTCATTGATGACAGATACCTTGATTTTTTAAAAAAATAACTCCCATGTGTATACTCTTCCAAATACTATTAATGTTTTATAGTGTTAGTCTTTGATTGGGAGAATCAATAGTCCCAATATTGGAGAGCCAACATCTCCAATAGCGGACTTTGTTTTTACATCTTCCTTTGTTGTGTTCAGGATATGATGGGGAAAGGCATCCCTGTACGGAAATATATCCATCTTGCATGTAGATCATTGGAATTGGATTTACATGATTAAAAGGAGTGACCCCTAAAAAAAAAGAGGTTTTCTTTTTTATTCATTTATTTTCCTTGGCCCCTTTGGAATTACCTTCCTTTCACTGCCACAAGGTACATAAGTAAACTCAGAAAAATATGAGAGTTTCTATCATTTGCATTTCAATAATTTGCATCTTTTTTTCAGTGTTTGGTTTCAAACGAACAGCTCACTCCTATTTTCTTTTCTTTTTTTGAATTTTTTTTATTGTTTTAATTAAACAAGAACACAAAAAAAGAATCATCCTTCAATATATCTTGCAGAAAGCGTGTCGATTGGTTACAAATAAATTTTGTGCGTTACTACCACAAGCATTATTTATACTTCCTTCATATTGAATTGTACATTTAAAATCAAAAATCTTTTATGTATTTTACTATCAATGTACCACCATTCTCATTTAACTAGAATTATTTAAACTTGCTTTTATCTAGAATCATTTGAATTTAAAGACACAACCACCTACTGGCATTTATTAGCTATTTCAATAAACTTCCAATAGTTACCCTTTTATAATATATTCTGAAAAAAAATCAATTAATATCTAAACATTCCCCCCCCCTTTTCTCTCCAACTCAGTATTTAAGGCTTAGATCTAATTGCTTTTACCAATGCCAACACATGTAGAAATCGTTAGACATTATCCATTAACATTTCCTTATTATTATTGTAGTTATCTAAAAATTATTTACTATTTATATTACATCTCCTCTCATCAGACCCAAGAAAGATTACATCTTTATAACAAAAGCTAAACAAAAATTTGTTAATAGAGTTTATAAGTACCCAAGAAAGATTACATCTTTATAAAACAAAATCTAAGCAAAAATTTATTAGTAAAATTGATAAATCTTTTTTCCCAGGACCCAATTTGTAGTTTATATCCAAGTTGCTTTTACTAGTTAAAATTATTATTTCATCATTATTATTGTAATGAATTATTTGTTAACGAATAAACATTTAAAGAAACAATCTAAAAGCATCTACAATGTCCTACTTATTAATCACCAAAAATTAACTAAGTTTTTTATTATCAACAATCATTATCAACCTGTATCTTTCCAGTAACAAAACAGTCTCATCTCTTTTGCCAGTTGTGTCAATTCTCTTATTAACTTCTTCGTAAGGTTTTTAAAAACTTCTCTCCGCACTTTTTTGCTTAAAAGATCTCTAAGGTAGTCTCGTTGCCCTTGAACTGGTACTGAAATTAGCGTATCTTTGATTATCAGACGTATTTCTGAAACTGTTTCTCTTCTTAATTCCATCATCAATTCCATATCTTGACACGAGGGATAAAGCTCCAGATTTTCAAATTCACTTTTCCATATTCCCTTCTTTCCACTTTCACTCATGAATGCTCCATTAGTAAGTTCATCTGTTATCTTATCTTCTATATCTTCATTCTCTTCTTTAATTTTTGGGGTTCTGACCCCTTCATCTTTTGCTGTACAAGACAATAGTCTATCCAACTTCTTCTCAAATCTCCCAAATCCTTCCAATATGTTTTGAATTCCAACCCAAAAATCTTGAAAACTTAAGGTTTCCTCATCTGCATATTGATGCATATTTCCAAGAATCAAAAAAGCAAAGAGAGGAGAAAGGAAAAAAAAGCTCACTCCTATTTTCTACCTTCAGTTTTAGAAACGTTGAACTGTAATGAGAGATGCTCTAATTCAGTGTTTTTCAAACATGGCCATTTTAAGATAGCCAGTAAACTTGTTGCAGAAAATCAGGAGATTTGGACTGCGAGATCAAGAAAAAGCTTTATTTGGCCAAATAGTTCAGATAGAAATAACAATTTCTAACATCTGAACAGCGTTCCAATCCAAACACGCATTTTTATAGTGTATTCAAAGCATCAAGAACACGGAAATATTTTAAAACATTTCTATTGGTTAAATTCCTTATTTCTAAGCAAAGAAGCAGATTGCACCGTTTCCCCCTTTCATGTCTAGGCTGCAGTTTGCATGCAGGAAGCGCTAGATACATACTGGCTTTTGTGGTTAAGCTACCTACCTGACTCACAAATGAGACCTTGAATTGACTTGGCCTACATACAACAGCAGATATTGTGGTTTGACATTTACATTTCCCGAGTTCAAGTTTCTGGTTTTACTTCAAGACTCAGTAATGTATAACGAGACAGAAGGGATAGACGGGTTCCCCCGGAGATCCACTAGTCTGACCCCGTTTCATGTTATGTCCAAATCTCGCTTTATGTCCTGCCTTAAACTGACTGGGAAATTCTGTGAGTTGAACTCCACGCATCTTAAAGTTGCCAAGTTTGAAAAAACATTGCTGTAATTCACGTAAAACAGGCAGGGCAGGCTGTTTTTTAACCCATGTCTCATCTAGAAAAGAGGCCTGAAAGCTTCAGATGACAAAGTTGAAGCAAAGCAGAGTTAGATCACCAAAGCAGGAGGTATGGTTGAAAGAGAGGCTGCAATGTAGAGACAGGATATGTACAGTAAATTGGATGTACAGTAAGTTGGCTTATTTCCCCATTAGGAAGAAAGATTGAAAATAAAACTGTTATAATAATGTTAATAGTATTATAATCATAATGGAAGAGAAGTCGTTTATCAAAAGAAGAGTACTGTTACATATAAAACCTCCCAGTTGCAATTCTTTACTTCTTTATGACTAGTTAGAAAGGTTATTGAGTAGCTAACAGGAGAAAAACCCTTGCATGAAATCTTAAAGGGGCGGTTAAAAATATGGAGCTGAATGGATAAGTACTTCTGATGTTTTATAAGATGGCGTATATATTTTTATAGTGACAATTGTGAATGTTACTTCCAGGAACCCCTTGAATCTGCATACGAAGGGCACACACAATAGTTTAGTGGGTAGGCCTCCTTTTTGGCACACCTAAAAATAATAAACAGTAGTGTCTTTGCCATCTCAATGTTTCAAAGAACAGGCGAGATAAGTGAATCAAATATGAAAGATCTGTTTCTTGTTCTTTAGCAAATGTGTGTAAATGCAATATCTGGAAGGTCAGTCCATCTCATCCCCCCCCCACCCCCCATGTCCCCAGCAATACTATCAATGCTGTTTTCCATTCTGTTCTTATCTTGCCATCTTCTCTTATGTCTATATAGGAGAGTATATGTAGGAATGGAGAGCCAGTTTGGTGTAGAGGTTAGGGCACCAACAATGGTGGGTTGCTAACCAGTTTACTCCCGTTTCGCTCATGCATATGCTCTCACACGCAACGCTTCTGCCCATGTGCAGAAGCGTCCAGGCAGGTGGGCGGAGCCTCTCGCTACTGCCACTACTGGTTCAGCCGAACCAGGCCGAACCGGCAGCAACCCGCCTCTGGGCACCAACCTAGAAACAGGGAGATGCGAGTCCTTTGTTAAAAACAAAGCCAACTGGGTGACCTTTGGGACAGTCACTTTCTTTTAGGCCCAGGAAGGAGACAGCGGCAAACCGCTTCCAAAATCTTGCCAAGAAAACTACAGAGACTAGTCCACGCAGTCACCAAGAGTTAACAATGACTCAATGGCACAAAGGGGTCAAAAATAGGCAGATAATTTTTTTTTAAAATTATGCTGCTTATGCTTAAATTTCTAAATTTATTTTAAACTTGTGAATCAATGGAAAACGGAGAAGATGGAAACGGCTGGAGGTGTATTTGTATAAACGTACGTCTATTATGAGTAACATTGTTAATATTTAATCAATTTAGTCACCTAAACCCCTTTTTGTAGTGCAGCCCGAGAGATGTCCTTCAAAGGTCCAGTGACCTTGACCTGTGTTCTAGAGCAGGGATCTCCAACCTTGGCAACTTTAAGACTTGTGGACTTCAACTCCCAGAGTTCGACTGTCTGGGGGTTGAAGTCCACAAGTCTTAAAGTTGCCAAGGTTGGAGACCCCTGCTCTAGAGCAGTGATGGCGAACCTTTTCGGCACCGAGTGCCCAAACAGGAATGCCTGTCCATGTGTGCGCATCTGCGCGTGCTGGAGCACCAGCGTGCACATTCCTTTTTGGGGACATTTTGGGGGCCACTTTCAGGTTGTTTTTCAGACTATTTTCTGCCCCCAAAATCAGCCTGAAAACAGCCCCCAAAAACCTGTTTTTTGGCCGTTTTCCGGAGCTCCAGTGCTCACGAAGATCAGCTGGCCAGCCTGCACAATGACTCAAAAAATGGCCTGAAAAACAGCCTGTTTTTGGCCATTTTCTGGCGCTCCAGCGCCTATGAAGACCAGGTGACTGGAAATCAGAAGAGCAGCTGGCGACGGTGCACGTCATGGCTCTAGAGTATATGGCCAATGTACTTTGAGTAATCCTTTACCTGAGCATAAGGGAGCCAGGGATTTGGTAGTGGAAGTCACAGTTATCAGCTATCAAAAATGAGAAAACTGTATTTCTTCTACACCTGGAGAGGCACAGATTCTCCAACCTTCAGCTAGGGCAGTGTTTCTCAACCGTGGCGACTTGAAGTCCTGTGGACTTCAACTCCCAGAATTCCCCAGCCAGCTGGGGAGATCCTTTAACTCAAAGTATCCTGATTTCTTGCAGGCAGGAACACCTTTATGGAAGCACACAAAATCAAGAGATAAAGCACAAAGATTTCATGCAGAGATCAGTTTTATGCTTTTGCATTCCAAACAGGATGGGGAGATCTCTCTGAAACACTGCAAAAGCTGCTTCACAGAGTATAGAGGTACTAACCTAAAAGTACAGGCAGCAAACTTTAATTTAAGGTGTTGCTTATGTCTAGACTATTACTAATTGTTTCCCAATGGGTCCCTTTGTTCCCTGGAATTTAATTGGAAGCTCTGCTCTAAAATGTTTGATTTCCTGTTCCTCTCATAATTATCCCAACTAGTTTTCGCAAATCTGCTCCCAAAGACACTCCATGCTTCGGTTCTTCTACATTGAAAAGAGACAATAAGAATTTTTAGAACGCAGCTTTCAAGGCAGCAAGAGAGACTCCCATCCTTACAACATGAATAAATCAATTTGGTCACCATATTTAATAATTTAAAGCCTGATGCTCTCTCCTCCACCCCACTTTTTATGGGTGCACTTTAATTAAAAGAACAGCTATCCTTCTAAAAAGATTTTTAAAAAAACCAAGCAAGAACAACATTTGCATCTCACCCTTCCAAAATCAGCATGCATTATTTATTCTTTGCACTTCTCTCTATTAGATTTGATGTACTCTTGATGTACTTGAGATGAACAATAGTGCTGTATTGCATTTCACTTAATCATCTCGATTTTAATAAGCAAGCAGAGAACAATGGGAAGTGCTGGGGCTTCCTGTTTTCTGTTTCTCAGATTCTGAAATAAGAGCATTCCCAGGAGATACAGTGGTGGGAAAGAATGGCTGCGGTTAGGGAACACGGGGTTGTTCCCAAGGACCAAGTCTCCATATTGCGCTGCTTAAAGCTGGCTAGCTAGCTTGCTTACTTGTTTGTTTGTCTAGTTATTTATTTAAATTTACCACCTGACTCCCATCTGTTTTTTTTCTTTATTAAATTTTATACCAGTGGTGGTATTCAGCCGGTTCGGACCAGTTCGGGTGAACCGGTGGTGGCGACCTGCAGGTGGACGGGGCCACCTGCAGCAGCTCTATGCCATCCTATTTAGCCACGTTTTCTAAGCCACGTGTGTGCATGCTAGCCAGGTGCGTGAGCAAAGAGCATGCACGGAAGGTGCGCACGCTCACAAAGCTAGCGTGTATACATGCGTGTGTACTCACAGTTTTGGTGCGCGGCGAACCGGTGGTAAAATTATGTGAAACCCACCTCTGCCTGTAAGATAACTCTTTGATGGCCCATGACATAAAAACAAACAAATAAATAAATAAATAAGCAAAAAGCTTATAACAATACCAATAACAACATGGCTAAACCAAGCTTTGAAACAAACGTGTCGTAGACCAGAAGGGACTTTAACCATCTTCCTGTTTGTCTCGTTTTCATCTGAACTGAGAAAAGATCTTTTACACATGAGGATATGATATTATAAAAGGACCTCTAAACAGCATACATGAGCCCTCACATACATAGGTCGCCTTTAGGAAGCTATTGAATGCCTAGAAGACGTAACTAAATGGATAAGATTGAAAAGTGATAGAAATTGAAAACTGGAAAATCAAATACTTTGGTCTCTGCTATTTTACCATCATTCTTTAGGTGAGTGTGTGTGTGTGTGGGGGGTATGACAAGAAGCAGAATTTGAAAAGAGTGAGAACACGAAAACCAAATGCAGCTCCTTGGAGTAATGTCTCTAACAGCAGAGACATCTTCATGAAATCTGCAAGTTTGAATAGCCAGACAGGTTTATAATGGGAGAGGCATACACAGCTCCTGCCCTTGGCATGGTAATAGACAATGCAAGAAGTTCCTTTTTAAAAAACTTTTGTTCTTAATTGTGGCCATTAGAAGTATCTCAGGACCACATGAAAGATATTGGTGTCCAAAATGAGCTGTCATATTACTTTTTTAAGTTACCAGGGGAAATATAACAGCAGTCTCAGTAATGAAGAATAGTAGGAATAGCAGGTCCTTAGGAAAAATGGACAGTAGGAATATTCTGAGTTTTTATATAACCCAGGAGTTCAGGTAGGTTCCCACACAACTGCTGTTCAGTCCAGTTTATTAATGGATTGGAGGTGTTGCAATGCAAAATTCTCAAGAAGAGCACTCCGGTTATTATTCCAGGTGCAGGCCAAAACATCTGTACAGTTTTCTCCTAGGTGCTAGGAATATAAATCATTTCAAAACTAAAACTAAAAACAAAGACCACTAGATCTGTCATTGATTTAGCTAGTGAACAGTTTGCAGGCATTCACAATTATTATGTTCAGATTTCCCCAGGATTTCTCCTCCTAGTAGAGGCCTCCAAGTTTCAAAGGCTACCTTTGCAGTCCTGTTCCTGGATAGTACAGTCCTCTTTTCTGATGAGAGCAACTTTTGCCAAAAGCACTAAAACCTGGTTCAATGACCGTGGGATTACTGTGCTTGATTGGCCTCTCCATTCTTCCTCCATACTCTGGGTCCTTAGTTTCCAAATGAGATGCAAAAGTTGCTCTCATCAGAAAAGAGGACTTTGGACCACTGTGCTTCATTAAGGCCAGGGTCAACGCAGCCGTCTACCAGGAGATTTTGGAGCACTTCATGCTTCCTTCCACAGACGAGCTTTATGGAGATGCTGACTTCATTTTCCAGCTGCCCACACTGCCAAAGGCACCAAAACCTGGTTCAATGACCGTGGGATTACTGTGCTTGATTGGCCAGCAAACTCGCCTGATTTGAACCCCATAGAGAATCTATGGGGCATTGCCAAGAGAAAGATGAGAGACATGAGACCGAACAATGCAGAAGAGCTGAAGGCTGCTATTGAAGCATCCTGGTCTTCCATAACACTTCAGCAGTGCCACAGGCTGATAGCTTCCATGCCACGCCGCATTGAGGCAGTAATTGCTGCAAAAGGGGCCCAAACCAAGTACTGAGTACATATGCATGCTTATACTTTTCAGAGGTCCGATATCGTTCTATGTACAATCCTTATTTTATTGATTGCATGTAATATTCTAATTTTCTGAGATGGTGAATTTGGGGTTTTCATGAGCTGTAAGCCATAATCATTACAATTGTGACAAATCACGGCTTGAACTATCTTGCTTTGCATTTAATGAGTCTTATCTCATATATTAGTTTCACCTTTTAAGTTGCATTACTGAAATAAATGAACTTTTGCATGATATTCTAATTTTTCAAGTTTCACCTGTATAATCAAATTGTGGATGAGAGAAGCCTTATTACAGACTGAGCTGGCATTCAGTAGCAGCAACTCAGTGCCAGGTTGAGAATATGGTTAAATTAGTGCATTAGGCATTATGAAATTCGTTAGGTTTCTAAAGCAGCCAATTAGTGGTGTGTATAGTATCATTAATGCTACAGAAGACTTAGGGTTATTTCTCAGCTTTTCAAGGTAATCCTTCTAAGGCCACCCGGTTGTTCATTTATCAAACTGCTAATGTGGAACTTTCTTATTGAAGGAGAAACAGACCCCGTTGATTTTAACTGAAAGGATATTTAAATTGGATCAGATTTTGTTGCTTTGTGATAAAGTTCTATATGTGTTCTCTGGCATTACATTCTGTCTGATTCCTTTGTTGTTTCTTTTCATTTTTAGAGTAATGCTGGCCCAGCAGTTTTTTGGCTTCTCCTGTTTCTTTTAAAACATCCTCCAGTCATGGCAGCAGTTCAAGCTGAAATGGAAAAACTATTTAGAAACAGACGATTAGCAACCAGGCCAATTTGTGAGATAATCAACCAAGACATTTTGGATAGCACACCCATTTTTGGTTAGTAACATGTCATTCATCTAGCCCTGAGCAATTTAATTCCTTAAGTGTCAGTTAAATATTTACCACTGTCATCACTGAATCTGGGAAAGCTGCTTTCACCATCCTATCTGTCTCTTTGATTTTCTTTACTTAAAGCATAGCGAATATCAGATTTTCCCTTTAGCTGTCTCCATGTTGTATCCAGTCTTTTTATCTTGGTAAACATGTGGATATGATCACAGAGAGGAAGACAGCAGTATGTGCCTGGGTACCAAGTCTTTCAAATTCAGGATTGGCAAAGTTTGAGAGAAAATCCCCAAAACATCCAGTGACATCTCCCTTCCAAGATGACCTTGAAATGAGAACTGTCTTGGGCAGGAAAAGTATCCCTGCATAGGATATAATGGAATTATTTATGGAACCCATTATTGTAGACTTAGTTTATATTACGGTGGGGGACTAACTTTCCATTTGATTCACAGCCAGTCAAGTTAACCAGTCAGATTGTTGCCTCTGCTTCCCTTGCTGTTGTTGTGGCCCGCCAATGGTCAGCGGAGCTGGTGGCAGACAGACAGTGAGGAGGTTGGGGAGGGACATGGGCCAGTCCTGGAGTCTGGGGAAGGCTCTGATGAGGGCTCTGCGTCAGAGGCAGAGAGGGGGCCAGGGCCGTCTGACGGTTATCAGCTGCCTTTGGAAATGGAGATCAGGGGGCAGAAGAACAGCTGGAGCCTGTCCTCGATGTGCGCATGTGCAGAGCTGCCAGGAGAAGGGAACAGTTAAAGAACAAGGGCTGACTCGGGAGTAAAGGCACAGGTGGACGGTGAATGGTTCCTCCCATAGGAAATAAAGAGGAACAAAAGGGGAGTAGAGTTTGCAGGAGACAATTTGTTCATTTAATTAGTATGAAGATTTGTTTGTGACACTCAGAGACTCCTTGCCAAGTATTTTCTTGTACAGCATTGCGTTTGGAAGATATCGGCTGGGCAGCTCTCCAAGCCTGATAAGGTTTGTGGTTCAGTGGTGGGTACCTACCGGTTTGGACCGGTTCAGCCGAACCGGTAGTGGTTTGGCAGCCTGGGTCGCTGGAACTGGCAGCAACCCAGGCCTGCCACGCCCCCCAAACTGGTTCCCCGGTCGGCACCATCAGCATCGCCATCTTGTTTTTCAGTTCTGCGCATGCACAGAACAATTTCAATTGCACTGCGCATGCGCGCGCACGAGCGAACCGGCAGTAGTGCTGGCCAGAACCCACCCCTGCTGTTGTTGTAAATTCACCCTTGAAAGACTGTTTGCTGGGATTTTGCTGGATGTTAATGAGAGGAATTCACATTAACTTAATAAAAAGGGGTTTTGTCGGGACAAGGAGTTTGCTTCATGATTTTGTGATGCCTAGGTCAGAACAGCTGTATAAACCAGGCACCCCAACAATCTTTTCAGTAGCCAATGTTTAACTTTTAAAAAAATAAAATAAAAGTATTCTCTTATCCTGTTTGTGGCTATTCCTGCACCCTTAATAGTGGCTGTTAACAATGAACTAGTTATTAATTCAGGTGTCGGGAACCCCAGACTAGGGTTATAAATTGAGCTAATCAACAATAAGGCAAAGTTGCAGATGTTGATTAAAGAGAAATATCTTAACTATAACCTGGTCTGTTGAGGATTGGGCTGCAGGGCCTCTTTGAGTTTATGCATATGATTGTATGATGGCATATACTTAATCAGCCATCAATGTCTTGCAGTGTCAAAAGCTATATCTCCTGCTCCCTAGGTTAAATGGAAAATGTTCAGTATGTTTCATCTAACTTTCAAGGTCGTCTACTACCACTGTGCCCTCTTTCTCAGATTTCATCTCATCCCTAGTATAAAACTTGCAAAAAGTACTTTCAAAATGTAGTAAGGGAACCTCTGAAAGGACGTAGCAACCTTTCAGTAGAAGACAGAATTGTAATTTTAAGTCATGACATTTAACTCTTAAGATTCCTACAATTTCTTCGCCCCAGTCACGTCTCCTTTAAGAAAATGCAGGTGATCTGTATTCAGAACTGCTATTAAAACTAGCAATAAAGCATTTTAATTCTACCCTTCCTGCGAAACATCAGCCTATGACTCGCAAAACCCCCTTTATAAATACAAAAAGAAATCACCAACAATCCTATTAAAATCAAGGCTAAAGTAAGTTCCAGGTTGTCAGCATCTTAATACAGTATTAGTCTCAGCCATAGGTATATAGAAAAATGTGTTACCCTCTCATACAAACACATATCATCACATAACATCACATGGTGAAGGTAATTGCTTCAACACAACTGAACTGTATGATTGGAAACTGCCCTTTCTCCACGGGAAAATTCCCAACATAAAAAAATAGCTGAATGGGTAATAGAAATTGTAGCATTCTCTTTGTCCTCGACTGGTTCGCTTTGTATAGAAAGGTTTTCTCCGCCTCCCCATGTTCTTACTTTACTTTACTTATTTTATTCATATTTATAAACCGCCCCCTCTCCCAAAAGGGACTTGGGGCGGTGTACAGTCAATACATAAAAGATACATAGATAAATCAATACTCAAATATTTAAATACATAAATAGTTAAATACTTAGATACTTAGATGGAGGAGGTTAAAAGAACTGTACATTAAAGTAAAGTATTTAAAATACAATCTTTAAAAAACCCCTAAAATACCCCAAAGAATTAAATTTAAAAATGGTTCCCCAAAAATACCAATTAAAATATATATCTGCCAGTTCATTCTTCTCTACTGCAGTATTACAGTATTACGCTGTTTCCAGATATACGGTGTGATTACACTCTGAGTATTACATATAAGAAATGTATAAAACAAGCATTAACACTTCTACATATCATTCAAAGTTTTTCAACTCTACTTGAATAAGTTACAGTTGACTTAAGTTTCCATGATGTTCAATGCAGTGGTGAAATCTGATTCTCTCCCACCACCAGTTCTGTGGGCGTGGCTTGGTGGGGCGTTTGTGTCATGTGACTGGGTGGGCGTGGCCAACTTTTTTTTTTCACTTTCAGCTTTTTCTTTTTCTTTTTTTTTTGCTTTTTAAATCATTTTTCCCTCCTGTCGGGGCGAACTGGCAGAGAAAAAATGCTTTAAAAATAGCTTCCAAAGATCGCGTAGCTGCGCGATCGTCGGAAGCTGTTTTTAAACCATTTATTCCCTGCAGGTTTACCCAAACCGGCAGGAAAAAAAATGCTTTAAAAAGCGGGGGGAAAGCTTCCGATGGTTGTGCGGCTCACAGCTGAGCTGCGCGATTCTCGGAAGCTTTTTTTGTTACTAACAGTTCGCAGAACCAATCGTCCCTACCGGTTCAACGAAACCGGGAGGATTTCACTCCTGGTTCTAAGCCACCAGAAAAGAAGGGGAGACGACCCCCCGTCCAACAATAAACTGGATGCACTATGCAAACACTATTTATTCATCGATCTTTTTTTCATCCCATCTTTATTATTTTCATAAATAAGGCAACAAACATATCTACTACTGCTTCCTCCTCCTATTTCCCCCCCAAAATAACAACCCTCTGAGTTAGGTTGGCTGAGAGAGGTGTCACTCAACCGGCTTTTGTGCCTAAGGCAAGACTAGCTGGTAGTAAGAAGCAGCGATCTAATGGAATTATATTCTGGCTGGTTTTCTTAGGATCCCAATGTTAGAACAAGACTTCCTATTATCCATCCTTTATTGCTGGTCTTGTTTCCAAAGGATTTGGCAAGATGGGAGTTTGGGTGCTATAAATTGAGCTATCATCTTCTCTGCACATTGATGTCATGACAGGCTATCCACACTTTTGCTCCTGTGCTATTTTGGGTGCCATAATTTTCCCTGTGGGTTTTCTGCTTTCTGCAGACAGCGCCTTCAATGAAAGCCTGCGTTTGTCAGCCGCGCCTTTTATCAGCCGAGAGGTCCTTCAGGACATGGCCCTGAGGCTGGCAGCTGGCAGAGAGTACCACCTGAGGAAAGGAGATAGGCTTTGCCTCTTCCCATTCATAAGCCCTCAGAGGGACCCTGAAGTCTACGAGGAGCCAGAGGTAAAACACGGCTATTCTGAATCCCATCTCCTGTGATGACCTTGCTCTGATGTTTGTTTATGCTATGTATCTTAACTAACTATATGAAGCGAAGAACTGTGATTATTCAGTGCACGGCATTCTTAAGACTTGTCAAAACTAAAAGCAATGACATAATGGTAAGCCACCTGAGGGAACAGCTCAGTGGTGGAATTTCAATTTTTTTTACTACTGGTTCTGTGGGCATGGCTTGGTGGGCGTGGCAGGGGAAGGATACTGCAGAATTTCCATTCCACCAAATCCCATCCTCTCCACTCCTGGGGGAAGGATATTGCAAAATCCCCATTCCCTCCCCACTCTGGGGCCAGCCAGAGGTGACAATTGCCAGTTCTCCAAACTACTCAAAATGTCCGCTACCGGTTTTCATGAGCCTGTCAGAACCTGCTGAATTTCACCCCTGGAACAGCTACATGTAGACATTGTATAAGTCAGGTTATGAAGCGAGAAGGCTGTGATCCCAGGCAGAGATCCCAGGAAGAGATCTGGGAGGCTTATCTTATAACTACCAGTGGGCAGATTTTCTCCCTTTATTTGTCGTAGAGCAGGGCTGTCAAACTCGTGGCCCATGGACTGGATGCGTTATGCACTGGTCACGCCCATGCCTACGCCTATGCTTGGTTTAGCAAAAAGGGAGAAAATCCCAATACGTCATGTGTTGCACCAATGACGCCATCAGTTTGACAGCCCTGTGGTAGAGTCTTAAAGATCCGGAATGGGAGAAGTCACAGCAGCCAGGTGGACATGGGTGGGTGGATGCAGCTGGGTGAGTCTTACTTTATCAGAGTGGCTAGGTGGGCGTGGATGAGTGCACCCACCAAGTCATGCCGACCTACCCCACCCAATCCATCTACACCAATCTGGCTGTTGTAAAAAGTTGTCCTAGACCATGTGTGTCAAACTCATGTTGTCACATTGTTGTCACTTGACACATCGTGACTTTTTTCCCCTTCACCAAAATGGGTGGGTGTGGCCAGAGCGTGACGCATCTGGCCCATGGGCCGCAAGTTTGACACCCTTGTCCTAGACCCTTAAAGATCTATTCTTGGGAGAATTTCTGGAAATGTCACTGCTGAAGACTTCTAAAGATTCAACTGTGTTTAAACACAATGAATCCAGTACACAGGTAATCTTCGACTTATGACCACAATTGGCACAGGAATTTCAGTTGCTGAGAAATGCGGTTGTTAAGTGAGTCATCACATGACCCGACCCAATTTTATAACCATTTTTACTATGGTCTTTAAACAAACCTTAATGGTTGGGCAGTGGATCACATGGCTGTTAAATAAATGATGCAGTGGTTAAGCAAACCCAGCTTCCCCAACTGATTTTGCTTGTGGCTGCAGGATGCGACCACAAGATACAACCGGGGGAGGGGGCTGCTGGGGGTTCGCAGGGGTTGGGGAGAACCTCTAGCTAAGATTCTGTGCAGCTTGGAGAACCTCCAAATCCCATTCCTGGCTGGCCCCACCCGCCCCTCCAATCCCCACACAGCCCATTTTGAATGCAGGTAAGTGCAGGGGTCACACGGAGGCTTGGGGAGGGTGAAAAATGGGCGTACCGTAAGGTCTCCGGAGCGTGGGGAGGCCATTTTTGCGCTCAAAGAAAGCCTCTGGAGCCCGGGGAGGGCAGAATCATCCCGGTGCCATGGTGCAGGAAGCTGACTAGGTCACACTCACCGTGGCTACGCCCACCCAGCAACCAGGCAGAGAACCCCTTGCTAAAATGTTTGAAGCCCACCCCTGGATGCAACCAACGTACAATAAATATCAAGTCAATTGGCAAGTGGCCAAATTGCAATCACGTGGGTGGGGCAATGGTTGACAAACTTCAGGATGGATTGTAACTCACTTTTTCCAAGGACATCTTTGTGTTCTTGTTAAACAAATGGTCCTATGTAACTAACAGTAAAGTTATCAAAAAAAAAAAATTTGTTCATATTTGGAGTGGGGGGAAAAATCAGCCCACCAATGCATCAGTCTTGGGTTTTCTTTCTCTGCACTGAATGTGTGAACTGATTGCATCAAGAAAGGAATGCAGACCTCCTGTGGGTAACAATAAGATTCATGATGGTTCTTTCATAACAGCTCCAAAATATTTTTTTTTTCTCATAAGACTGGCTCTCAAGAGTTTTCCCAGGAACAAAAATAGTTTGGATCCATATTTATGATATAAAAATACAATGATATAATAATAGTTAAGAATATAAAAAGCTACCCTGGAATTCCTGTTTGGCTGTTGCTATGGTAACCTATTGCACATCTTTAAAAATATATCAGTATCTTCCCCAGTTCAGTATTCTTAACTTGCTTCTCTTTTACTTCACCTTCCTAATTTTTTCTTTGTTGACAGAGAGTCACACTGGAGCAGCTTCCTTTTATGAACAATTTCCCACGAACAATGCTGAGAAAACCATGATAGTATTATAACCCAAGTTCCAATAAACAGTAAATCCTGTGTTTTCCCCCCAGGGGTTTGGGAAAAAAAGACTCTAAATATAAAAATTCTGATTATTATCACACTTGAAAGAAGGTTAAGAACACAATATAAGAATTCCCACAAATATTCTACTAGTCACCTCCACAAGGGATCTGTGGAAGGAAAACTCTATTTTACCTATTTTCCCTTCTTCTTCAGCATAGAGGGGAAAGGTTTGCCTCTTCGTTGAAGGCAAAGTAATACATAGTTGTTCATTTAGGGAATTGCTGTTCCTTTTACCAGTATATCAAATTATTTTTACAATGTTCAGCAGGGCTTTATAACTAAATTTACTCGAGTGGAGCAGTAGCCACAGTGAAGATAGTTTTTAAGTAATTGCAATCTTCTGTTTTCGTTAGAATAAAAGGATACAGATCAAATAGGTTGATTTCATTTCCTTCCCTGTGTAATTGGAGCTCTGATTCTTTTTATTGGAGTTATGGAGAATAAAAATAATAAAGGCAGGATTAGAAAAAAACTGAAATAATTTTTCAAAACCTAAAATAATACCGTATACCGTTCTCTTATGTAACTGCTTTCATTTCTTTTGCCATGTTTTGCAAACAGTAAATATTTTTGATTGCTTCAAGACCTTATTATACTTAACATATAGACATTCATGGGATTGAAGTTAATTAGGGTTAGCTTGTACCAATTTTAATGGGCCTGCTTTGGATCCAGTTCCATCATGTGCCACATAGCCATTTCCTCTCCTGTTTATTCTAGTTTAAACTTTTGGATGGAATTTTATACAGCTAAATATCCTAAGTAAGGGAAAGGGAAAGGTTCCCCTCGCACATATGTGCTAGTTGTTCCCGACTCTAGGGGACAGTGCTCCTCTCCATTTCAAAGCCGAAGAGCCAGCGCTGTCCGAAGACGTCTCCGGGGTCATGTGGCCGGCATGACTCAACGCCGAAGCCGCATGGAACGCTGTTGCCTTCCCATCAAGGTGGTCCCTATTTTTCTTCTTGCATTTTTACATGCTTTCCAACTGCTAGGTTGGCAGAAGCTGGGACAAGTAATGGGAGCTCACTCAGAGATGTGGCACTAGGGATTCGAACCGCCGAACTGCTAAGCTTTCTGATTGACAATATCCTAAGTAGGATGTTTCTTTTTAAATATTAGTTATTTCAAAGGAAAAGGAACATTTATCTGAACTTGTTTTTTCAGAAGTTCATATATGACCGGTTTCTCAATTCAGATGGCACAGAAAAAAAAGACTTCTATAAAGGAGGACAAAGGCTCAAATATTACAATATGCCATGGGGAGCAGGAATAAATGTCTGCATTGGAAAGTTCTTTGCAGTTAATAGCATCAAACTGTAAGTGAACGCATAACACTGATAAAATAGCCATCTCTAAGCATAATATATCAATTAAAAGAATCTAGGGTTGGCTTGTAGCAGAAGCTAAAGCTCTTAAAGACAAAAAAAAAGCAAACAGAAATGTTCATTTGATTTGGTTTCATGATGTGAATATGGATTGAATCCATTTTTAGAACTCTTGATGAAGTCTTCATCCATTACTCAGATGATACTCCATCTGAGATTACTTCATCCATTAGTTCCAGAGTCACTGTTCATAACCAGTCAGAGTAACTTCTCATGAAATGGGCACATAAATAAAATTTACATCTTGTGATCCATCAGACTGAAAGGAGACAAGATGAATGTCAACCACAAGTTCTGCTTGACGTGCATGTCAGGTGTTACTTTGCAATTCAAAACAGGCAGCAGACGTTAGTTTCCTTATCTACCCCAGAATAGATCCCTGTTCACTGTTAATTAGTAATAGCCTACCCTCAGTTTGGTAGTTGGTCTGTTATTCAATTTTGCCTTAGCAAAATTTCAAGGATTCATTTACTGATCCATTTAGAGAGCTTACGCTGATTGCCTACAAATATCTCAGCCCATGCATACTGAGGACTTGTTGTGCTTGCTTTTCTGGGTGTGAAGGGGCTACAAGCCATAGTTTGTTTAAAAAAAAGTTTTTCTGGATCTTACTGCTGGATAAATTTGTTAAGAATCACATCTCTGGCTGCCAGTGTCTTTTAGAAATATCCAATAAAGCCACACGTTATTCGGAGCAAAGCTGCATAAGATCACGTTTACTTTCAATAGGATAAGGACTCACGGTGCAAATTTGCACCGTGTTTTACAAATGTACAGCCTAATTTTACAATTGTAATGTTTGTTTAAATATCCCTTCTTTTTTGGTGTTGAGCCTAGGTCAGTGATGGCAAACCTATGGCACGCGTGCCACAGGTGGCACGCGGAGCCATTTGTCAGGGCACACATGCGCACTGGCCAGCTGAGTTCACCCTTTTTTAAAGCCATTTTTCGCCCTCCCCAGGCTCCAGAGCCTTTATAGGAGCCTGGGGAGGGCGAAAAGAGCCTCCCCCGCTCCCCCCGGAGGACCTCCAGAGGCTTCATGAGCTTCCCTGAAGCCTCCGGAGTGCAAAAAACGGCCCTACGGGCAAACCGGAAGTTTGGGAACGGACTTCCGGTTTGCTTGGAGGGTCGTTTTGACTGCTCTGGAGGCTTCAGTGAGCATCCTGAAGGTCCCTCAAGCCTTCGGAGCGCTCAAAACGACTCTCTGAGCAAACTGGAAGTCACTTCCGGTTTACTCGGAGGTTCGTTTTGACTGCTCCGGAGGCTTCAGGGAAGCATCCTGAAGGTCCCTCAAGCCTCCGGAGGGCTTCCGGGGGGGCAGGGGAGGCTGTTTTCACCCTCCCCATGCTCCTATAAAGCCTCTGGAGCCTGGGGAGGGCAAAAAAAGCATGCAAAAAATGTGCACTGAGGGGGGTGTCACGCATTGCATTATGGGTGCGGCACGCCCGCACACTACCCCCTGCGCTCCCCCCACTTATGGCACGTGAGCCAAAAAAGGTTCGCCGTCGCTAGCCTAGGTATTTCTACTTCTTGATATTAAAGCACAATAAAAATGCAAAGTCAATATCACTGGCTATACTGATTTGTTTCTGCTTTCTCCTATTTACAGATCTGTTTTCCACCTCTTAAACTGTTTTGATTTGGAACTGATGGATCCTGCTAAGGAGATACCAGGCTTTGACAAGGAGAGATATGGATTTGGAATACTGCAGCCAGAAACCGATGTCAGAATACGATATAAATTGAAAGACCAGTAAAGTGATGGTCCATTTCTCCAGTCATTCTGTCTAGTGCATAATCTGCAAAGAAACAATGCTTGTTAGTTACCGTTGGAATTAATTTTGAGGGCCCTTTACTAAAAGGATGGGAAATGTCTAATATTAGACCACATTCTGTTTTTCAATTTCCTGAAACTGTTCTCCACCTTGTGAAGGTTGCTTAAGTTTTTCTACCTCATTCTCAGGATATTTCAGAAGTCATGAAGAAATCTGTCTAATATAAGCTATCGTGGATGAGGCCGTTACTTTTTCAGTTTGACCTCTCTCCATCACTCTGTAGCCTCTCAGCTTATGACGACTTCTTATCTGAAAAAAAAAACCCTTGTGGAAAACAAGAGGGGTGTGTGTGTATAGATCATAGGAGGAATACTTTACAATGAATTACTAGCATACTTCCATTTCTCGTTGGGTACAATCATAATGGAATTAATGCAAAACACCACACTCCTTTTATATGGATTTTAACTGAAATTCCTTTCTATGTTAAAAAAAAGAAAAGAAGCAGAAAAGACAAAAGCACTTTTTAAAAATCAGTTTGAATTCAGAAAAATATTCTGGTCCAGTGCTCCGTCTGTCTTTGTCAACTATGGTCCTCCAGATATGGTGTCTGGGAATTCTGAGAATTGTAGTTTAATGCAGCTGGAAAACATCGAGTTAGAGAAGCTGATTTATGTTTATCTATGAAAGTGCATTTTATGTTATTCTGCAAGTTGCAGATATTTTTGATCATATTTTTGTAAACCAGTATTTCTGGGAGAGAGGGGGAGATGTTGATGCAAATAGACCATTTCAAGTGACCTAGTTCACAAATGACAGCCATTTTGGTATCTGTTTGGTTAAAGATACAGGGCTGGAAACCCAGTTCTAGGCCTGTCTTAGGGTGACCCTGGGCTAGTCCCTTTCCTTCAGACCTAGGAAAAAGACACTGGCATTTGCCAAAAATGTTGCTAAGAAAACAGCATGGATTGATCCAATGGAGTTGCTAGTTATATATACACACCCAAAATTCATACATCCAAATCCCAGACCATGGTTTACAAACCATGATAGCTAAGTTCGTCTACTTTGAAACCGGTATGACTTCATGAAAAATAAGACTCTAGCCCTTGTGTTTAATTAGTCTGTCTTACAGTTAGTATACACAACAATTTAGCCCATATAACCAGCAGGATGAATCCTTCCATTCCAAATGTACCTTTAGTTACAGCCATAATTTTCAGACTTCACAATTTTGTGATGCGTGGGCTTGTCTATGGAGATTCTTAGTTATCCATGTTATGGTAGTCCCAAAGGTGCTCTTTCAAGGGGCAACTGGACTTTCTGGTTTTTTCTTAGTTTTGATTCCCATCTAAGAAGCTGAAGAAGCTTCTTGCATGAGAAGAGAAAAGTCTTCTAAGAAAAACCAGAAAGTCCAGTTGCCTCTTGAAAAAGCACTTGGGATGATGTGTGGGCTTCAATTCTAATACTGACAGGGGAATTTGGGGGGCTTATTTCCACATATCTTAAAACTGTCAAGTGTGAAAAACATTGCTTCATAGGATCTTCAACAGATTGTATAGAGCAGTGGTCCCCAAACTTTCTGGCACCAGGGATCAGTTTCATGGAAGAAAACTTCCAAGGACTGCGGGCGGGGGAGGGGGGATAGCTTTGCGCACAACCTAGACCTGCGCAAGGACAAATGTAGCTTCATTCACTCACCTGATGCTTTTGGGGCCCATTTCCTAACAGGCAGTATTGTTGGGGACCTCAATATAGAGTATAGCAGCTTTTTTTTTCAGACACAGCCTGACACTTTAAATGACATACCAAGTATGTTTATACCTGAGTCCAGGCAAAAACTACAGAAATCACTTCTATGGGAAAACCAAACCAAACACGTTCCCGGTGTTGTTATTATTACATTTTCCCCTTAAAGCTAGACTTTCATTTTCCAGCATCAAACAGAAGCAAGCAGTCTTTGGAGACTACAGTTCACCAAAAAAGTATGCTGTAATAAATGTATTACTTTTTTAAAATGGTAAGAGCCTGCGTAGTTTTTGCTGTTTAATTTCCCTCTGGAAATATTTGTAGATGCTGTTATAAAACAAAAATAAGCAAATACTATTGTAAAACATTTCTTTTAAATGAGAATTGACACATATCTTTAACAGAACAAAGAAATAATCTCAGAATTAAATAAAAGCTTTAGGAAAAAAACAACAACAAAACACCAAAGTGAAGAATAAATGAGGTGTCCTGTTCAAAATTGATTTAGATCAGTGTTTTTCAAACTTGGCAACTTTAAGATGTGTGGACTTTAAAGTGCTATTCAGGAGTTGAATCTTGAAGTTACCAAGTTTGAAAAATGCTGATCTAAAACTGTTTCCATGAAATCTCATCGGATACTCTTACACAATTGTTTATTATGCTGCTATTGCTCTTTAGTTGTTTAAATTGTTAATTCAGTTGGATTAACTGGTTTTATTTTCTTATGACCATGTATTGTTGAATGTTTTGTAGAAAGGACAGATATACCTTTCCTAAAATAAACACAATTGTATTGGATGTGGAACTCATAATTTCATTTTTCTGTCGTTGCATTTCCAAATTTTTATATCTCTGTTATCTGATCAAACCTCAGGCTTTCAAGGAGGGCTCTTTTGGAAATGAAGGGGTGTTCCATAAAGCTCCCATCCATAACAAGAATTTGAAATGCCTGAAGGCTTTAGAATCAGATTCATGCCTATGCACATTTGTTTACCAGCATTCTCAGTCCATTTTATTGCCTTTATATACGTATAGATAAGCATGTTTGTTTTCCAGAAAGCATAAGGAAGAAAACATAGATTTTTATATTCACAACTTTTCTATAAGGCAGGTTTGAGAAATAGTGGTCAAAATCCCACCTCCATACCAGTGATGGGATTCAAAAATCTTTACTACCAGTTCTGTGGGCATGGCTTTGTGGCCGTGGCAGGGAAAGGTTACTGCAAAATCCCCATTCCCTCCCCACCCCACTAACCTGCTTTCAGCTCTGTTCTCCTGTTCATGGCATCAAAAGAAGATCAGCTGGGATGCAGCGGGGGCAGGGCCAGCTTGTTTGCGGGTTCTTCGAACTACTCAAAATTTCTGCTACAGGTTCTCCAGAACCTATCACAACTGGCTTGAATACCACCTCTGCTCCACACACGTAATCCATTCCGTCTATTGCTCTAACCATTACACCACATACAGTATACTAAATATTGTTCATGAACCTATAATTAGTAATCTTTCAGAATCTGATGTTAAATCCAGGGCTTCAGATGAAATCCTTTACATGACATTGAGTGACAATTCTTTTACATCTTAAAGCAGAGTGTTCAGATAACTTTGAAAGAAAAGATTACTCTGAATAGATTTAGCATAAAGGATAGGACCTAAGAAGGTGAAGCCAATAGCCCAGTGGTTATCAACCTTTTCTTCACCATGGATACAACATTTAAATACTTTTTGTGGCCATGGACCCCCAAGACTCAAGGTTTAAATCACAATATTTCTTCAAGCCTTCACAGACCCTCTGTGATGACATTGTGCGCCCCCCCCCCCAGGCATCTTTGGACCACAGGTTGAGAACCACTGCAGTAGCCCATAATTCTACCTAGCATCTTTAAAGAACAGTCTTAGACAGTTCTTAGACATTTACATTTATCTTTAATATATGTAAATTCATGGACTGCTTTTACATTTCTCAGTGGAAAAGCACATTTGCTTTTTAATTTTTAGCAATTACATTTTAAAACAGAACTACCGGAACAATCATGATGCAGTCCTATTTTTACCTGAAACTGAATCCCATTTCAAAAGGTGAATTGAATACTTTATTTGGCCAAGTGTGACGAGACACACAAGGAATTTGTCTCCGGTACAGAAGCACTCAGTGCTCACTTCAGAAGGTGCCAATGCAGGATGTCCTTTCCTGGCCTGGAACAAATGTTATACTTCAAATAACAAGCCCAAGCATAAATAAACGATGTCAATTTTATGAAATTTTGGCCTTGTTGCAAACTTTCTTTTGGATAGGATTACATTTATTCATCTCGAGAATACCTAAATATATATATTTTTAACAAATTACAAGGTGGAGGTTTTCCTTTCTATTAGAGGACACAAATGAATAAATGAGTTTATTCAGATTTCCCAACCTGGTGATCTCCAAGTGCTGTACCAAGACCATCCTCATTCCATATCTTCTCTTCCATATCTCATCTTACTTCCAGTACATATGAAAACCTCCAGTTACAAGTCCATGAAGTACATTTTGATATAGATATCCTCAAGCAAGCACTCCCATCACAAAATGTTCAATTTTCCTTAGATGAATCATTATTTAAAAGCATTAGTTTCAGGAGAAGATTACCTAATGGGAAGTCCAACTTTCCTGACAAGCCAGTGGCTCTTAACGAAAGCCTTTGGTGGTTTGACATGAAGCAGCCTTTGGTGGTTTGACATGAAGCAGCATCTGTCAGAGAACTTTCAGCATGAATGAGCCAGCAATGCAACAAATGCTTATAGCTGTTCAGGGACTTGTGGTCTGAAGGCTTAATGTATCCAATTACCCCAAACCCCTTTACACCACAGCTCTTCCCAATGTGCACATGTTTCCAGGTTACTCTGGCTGACTTGTCCATAACGTAGTGCTAGAAGCATTCAATATTTATTTAGCATTAGAATTATAGCTTACCTTTATTACCTTAAAATATATACGAAGCAGCATAGGTTATGAAAACTGGACGGTAAAGCTCCAGACATGCATGCATACCCTCTATGCTCTGCATCTCATAACACTGTGCATCTACACTAGGAAGACTCATTGCATTTGCACCTGTAATTTATAATACAATGCCCATGAAGTATTTGCATCCTCCAACGCAGTATAGCACTATAGCAATAGCCCTTATATGTTGCTTTATAGAGCTTTACAACCCTCTCTAAGCGGTTTACAGAGTAAGCATATTGCCCGTTACAATCTGGGTCCTCATTTTACCAGCCTCTAAAAGATAGAAGGCTGTGTCAATCATGAGCCACGGAAGATCGATCTGGTGGCAGCCGGCAGAGTTAGCCTGCAATAATTTATTCTAATCACTGGGCCACCACAGCTCCTTCAAAAAGTTCTTAAGCCCTAGTCAGAATCAGAAATTCAGCCTGATCAACAAAAGGAAACTAAAGCGCTGCAGCGAACATGTTTTTCATGTAAAAGAACTTAAGCTTAGTAGCCTCAGCCCAGGGATAGAATTTGAGATGTTCTTCATGCAAAGCAGGTATTTTACAACTAAATCAAGAATATTCCCTCAGGTAATGATGCTAAAACAATAAGTAAGGAGGTTTGACTGATTAATGGCTGCCTTGAGGAAGGAGGTTGTCAGCCCATAGTTCTGTTGCTTTAGGGTTGCTGGATATTATAATCCAACATCTGAACAGATGTATCCTCCTTGCTCCTGCTTTGTATCACGATTTTTATTTATTTTATTTATTTATTATTCGTATTTATAGACCGCCCCCTCTCCCGAAAGGGACTCGGGGCGGTGTACAGTCACTAAAATGCGTTATAAAATACATACATAAAACAGTTAAATAATTAAATACGTAGGTGGAGGAGGTTACAAGACTGTATATAGAATAATAAATATAGTACATTAAAAACTCTAATAACCCAAGTTAAAATATTACCCAAAATTACCCATTAAAATATATCCATCGGGAGGTAAAAACTAAGAATGTGCCAGGCCAGCTAATCGAAACAGGTGAGTCTTTAATTTTTGACGGAAGGAACGGAAGTCAGTGGTAGTTCTAATGTCGGGGGGGAGGTCATTCCAGAGGGTTGGGCCCATCACAGAGAAGGTCCTACCCCTAGGCGTCGCCCGCTGGCACTGCCTAGTGGACGGCACCAGCAGTAGTCCCTCCCTGTGAGAGCGCATTGGTCGTAGGGATGTGTGCGGGAGGATATGATCCCACAGGTAACTGGGTCCTGTGCCATGGAGCACTTTAAAGATGGTAATCAATACCTTGAAACGCACCCGAAAAACCACAGGTAGCCAGTGCAGCTCGCGCAGGAGAGGTGTGACATGGGAGTATCTTGAGCTCCCCATAATCACCCGCGCGGCTGCGTTCTGATGCTCTTAATGCTGCTGTCCTGTATCTTTCTCTATATATACATCAAAGAAATGCCTTTAAAATAAAAGAAGTTCCCCAAGAGAAACCATTCTTCAAGAGGAAGAATGATCTTACATCACTGTGATACTGTAGTTGTGTTCTCTTTTCAGGGAGATTTTGTTAAAAAAATAATAATCTTTCATCTCCGTCATGAAAGCCCTTCCAGAACTCTGCAATCTCATTCCCATCACACAGCAATACAATATACAATGAGAAAAACCCTGTTCCCAAAAGCAGAGACGTATACAGATAATCCTCATTTAGTAACCCTAATTGGGAACAGAATATCCTTCGCTATGCAAAGTGGCTATGAGGCACAAAAAACCCATGTGACTGCACTGCTAAGCGACGGCAGTTTTGGTAGTCCTGGTTGTGGTTGACCTCACACTTCTCCTGTGTGAGGAGAAGCTCATCTCCATTTCAAATCCCCCCCTCACTTCTCTCCCCCTCCTATCTACCCTTTTGGCTGCCTTGCGCCACCTCCGGCCTGCACTCTGCTTACCCCTGCACCAGGGGTGGGTTCCTGCCAGTTCTAACCTCTTCTATAGAAGAGGTTCCACAAATCTACAGTGCCGTTTAGAACCGGTTTCAGCTCCCTCCCCCCACCCGTCCGCACATCATCAAGTTGAAGAGCCAGAGGAGGAATTCTGGGAGTTGAAGTCCACAAATCTTAAAGCTGTCAAGTATGAACACCCCTGGGGTTTTTTTTCTAAAGGGTTAGGGGTGCAACGGTCTTGTAACTTGACAGCTTTAAGACTTGCACACTTCAATGCCAGAGTTCCTGAGCCAACATGACTGGAGGAGGAATTCTGGGAGTTGAAGTCCACAAGTCTTAAAGCTGTCAAGTTTGAACATCCCTGGGGTTTTATTTCTAAAGTGTTAGGGGTGCACTTGACAGCTTTAAGACTTGCGTGCTTCACATGCCAGAGTTTCTGAGCCAACATTTTGGTTGCTAAGCAACAGCGTTGTTAAGTGAGTTTCACCACATTTTACAAGTTTGCCCCGCAGTCACTTGGCTGGCAAGCCACTCCTACCCAGTCACATGGCCAGCAAGCCACTCCCACAAAGCAGGCCACATCTACAGAAGAGGTTCTAAAAAAAATTGAAACCTACCACTGCCCTGCACCCTCCTTGTCACCCAGTGTGAGTTTCAAAATATTTTAGAACCTATTCTGTAGGTGTGGCCTGTTTTGTGGGAGTGGCTCAGCAGTCATGTGACTGGGTGGGAGTGGCTCGGCAGTCATGTGACCAGGTTGGAGTGGCTTGGCGGTCATGTGACTGGGTGGGCATGGCCAACTTGATGTCACTCACCAGGAGATGTCATGGATTGGGTAAAATGTGGTGAAGCTTAGCAAACAAAATTTTGGGCTCAATTGTAGTTATAAGTCAAGGACTATCTCTGCCTTCCTCTGCATGGCAGCCTTGTCCTAGTAAACTCATTATCCTTTCTGGCAATTTTCCTCTCTGTTAGAGGGGCCAAAATAATCCATACAATGTAAGGTTTCCTGCTGCAGCAGGGGGTTGGACTAGATGACCTCTGGGTAGCCTTCTAGCTCTAAATTGCTGTGCTGTTTTTCTTTCTTTCTGCTAACAAAGAAACCTGACTGAGGCTCATTCCACATTCCTACCAGATAGAGAATGATATAAGAGAAAGTTTGGCTCCATTCACAAGCAGGGAATCATCCAATGTCACCCCAACTGACCTTCGCCATCTTTTTTCTCCGATTGCTGAGTCATGCATGACTGGCCCTTGAAGAGGCAGCTGCTGGCTAGGCATAACTTTCCCAATATTGGCTCAGAGCAGCAGGGGGCAGCCGAGGGCAGGGTCACCAGAGGGCAGAGATGGGAGAGAGAAAGGTGGTGGAATTGAAACTCACATTCCAGTTGTAAATGTGGGTGGACTGCCCAGTGCCCAGATTCCAATCAAGTGACTGCTGGATGCTACAATGGCTGTAAATCTGAGGACCGACTGCAAATAGTTATCTGCTCAGCACCATTGTAGCTTTGAGGAGTCATTAAGCAAGGAGTACCTGAATGGAATTGGTGGGCTACAAGGTGGGAAATCCGAGAGATACAATGTGCGCACCAGTTTGGAGAAATTCTACACATCTTTGTACCTGTGGTGAGTTCTATTGTCAGGCAAATGGGCATTTGGGGGGGGGGGGGTTAAAGGAGATGGAATGTGGAGGCCATTACTGACAGAGCAACCTTGAGAACTTTAAGATGCAGGGACCTCAATTGGGGAATCGACTGGCAGGGTTGGGAACTCTGGGAGTTGAAGTCCATGCAGCTTACAATTCTCAAGTTGAGAAACACTGTGAATGTTCAGCGTTTCTCAATCTTGGCAATTTGAAGATGTGTGGACTTCCAGTGCCAGAATTCCATCGATGGAAGGTTGGTGTTTCTCTGTGTTGCAATTTCCTTGTAAAGGCATCCCAGGGTCTGGGCTGGTGAGGAGGCTTCTATTGTTTGGCTCAGATGGACTTGCAGGGGAACTTTGTCTGGGGCAAGCAGTTTGGGTCTGATGGGATTAGGCAAAGAGATGAACTGGGTCTGACTACGTCATATAGGGTTTCCTGCCTAGGCAGGGGGTTGGACTAGAAGACCTCCAAGGTCCCTTCCAACTCTACTATTGTATTGTATTGTATTGTATATCTAAAAGACGGGGAAGGATAAGAGGGTGCAGCCTTCATTTTGTTTGACTGATTTTCTCCATTTCGGTGTCTTGTAAGCTAACAAACCCACAAAAGGCTATGAAAGCTGGAATGGGTTGGGTCTTGGAAAGTGAATGGACAGCAGGTGGACAATACAGAACTGGATCATCACACAGCACAACAAAAATAAACCATCACAGTTGCGCTCATAAGGGGGCCCAAATGTCTACAAATATTGCAAATTACCAGAAGCATAAAAAGGGGGAAGTTAAAAATTGAATAGCCTTTTTTCTTGTTTTTTTGTATTTAATTACTGTCAAATTTGTCTTCCTTTTTTTTTCAATATACACAAACAATGTTAAGTAATAATACATTACTTTAATATACATCAAAGTGGAGACTTTACAATAATACGTACAATACAAATTTGTCTTCCTTTTTTTTTCAATATGCACAAACAATGTTAAGTAATAATACATTACTTTAATATACATCAAAGTGGAGACTTTACAATAATACAATACAATACAATAGCAGAGTTGGAAGAGTCCTTGGAGGTCTTCTAGTCCAACCCCCTGCCTAGGCAGGAAACCCTATACCGTTTCAGACAAATGGCTATCCAACATCTTCTTAAGATCTTTTTTTTTCAATATGCACAAACAATGTTAAGTAATAATACATTACTTTAATATACATCATAGTGGAGACTTTAATACCAAGTAATGAGCTTAAGACCAAAACTTTATCATACAGCAAATACTTTGATGCAACCTGCAGTGGTTTTTAAACATTATATTCAATTCTGGGTGAAAAAGCTAAATAATGTTATGCTCATTAACACTGCAGTTTTAAATCATAATACTGATATATTTTTTTCTTTTAAATTTTTCAATGGTCTGTTATCTCAACATAATGATGTTAATAATATTTAATCTATATTATACTGAATAAACATCTTTATTAAAAAAATATAATGCAATATCTACATTTCACAACCATAAAAGTACTATTTAAAAAACCCCACAGAACTGGGCTAACAAGCCTAATCATAAAATATAGTCTACCAGTCACAACAGCTAGGTTCACACTTTTTAGCAGTAAACCAAAGCTAAACAAACCCATATAAAAATGGTGTTAAAAAAAACACTATCAAATTTGCTTATGGATCAAAATTGGGTGATAGAACTAATAGTTTAAAAAATACCCCAAAAGAAAATAATAATACTTTTGATGGATTAGAGAAGTGAGGTGAATATACAGTAAAAAGAACAGAAGGAATAGGGTAAACGTAACCTTGAAAAAAGATGACTTACTATGAGGGAAGGGTATAGAAGCACTTTTCAAGGACATAAACAAACGTCACACAAGAGATGATCAAGAGCTGCTGTTTCTTATTCCAAGTTGTAGTACATGAATAATGGTTTTAAATTATGGAAAGCAAGAATAGTTTGATAGTGCAATCAATTATTAGGAAAGGGGTTGGGCTTGTCTTCACTGGATGTGATCAACCATTTGCTTGGTATGCTTTTGGATTTTGGATAGAACAAGGAGTTGGCCTTGTCATAGGTTCTTTTCTAAACTGTACCCAATTACATTGACCCAGATTTAAGAGAAAAGCAATGGATCCTGAACTGGTGGTTTTGTTAAATCCAGGGACGTGCGGTCAGGGGAGGCAGGGGAGACAGAGCCTCACTGCTCTCATCATGAAAAGAAAAGAAAAGAGAAAAGGGAAAAGGCACATGTGGTCCCATTCCCCGCCTTCCCGAGTCAACATGAAGGGGACCGCGGAGCGTGAGCGCTCCGCGGTCCCCTTCATGTTGACTCAGGAAGGCGGGGAATGGGACCACGTGTGGAGGAGGCTGAGGCTGCCTCAGCCTCTTTCACACGTTGTCCCATTTCCTGCCTTCCTAATGACGTCACCAGCCTCACCAGCCATAAACCTCACCGCACGTCACTGGTTAAATCTCACTATAAGGGTTGGGGAGAGATCTTATTTTGTAAAGCAAACATGCGAAAGTGATACACCAGCGCTCCCTATATTGCGTTGCTATCTGTATACAATTAATGTTCAATTAATATTACTATGACAATGCTTATACTATACTCCAGACTATTACTACTCAATTATTATTAGTTATTGCTCTTATTACACACACACTCGTAGATTTTCACCTCTACAGAATCTTGCCAAATTTCTTGCCAAACAACTTCAGCCCTATACAGAATCCATCACCTCACACGTACAAAACTCGCTCCACTTCACAGAAACAATAAAGAAACAAAACCTACAACCCAGCAATCTACAAGTGAGCTTCGATGTCATATCCCTCTTCACCCAAGTGCCTATAAAAGAAGCCTTGACAGCCATCCAAAACAAACACAACCCCCCTAAGCACATCCTGGACCTGACCAACCACTGCCTAACCAACACATACTTCATCCACAATGGATAAAGATACAAACAGATAGAAGGAGCACCTATGGGATCACCCCTCTCACCCATCATTGCAAACCTATACATGGAACATTTTGAAACCAATGCCTTAGATAAATCTGAACACAAACCCAAACTCTGGCTTAGATATGTAGACGACACTTTCGTAATTTGGCCACACGGGAAGGAAAACCTGGACAACTTCCTCACACATCTCAACAGCCTACACCCCAAAATACAGTTTACTATGGAAATAGAAGCTGACAACCAACTTCCCTTTCTGGACGTCCTAATCTACAAAAAACCCAATGGCTCCCTAGGATACACCATCTACCGGAAAAAACCACACACCAACCGCTATTCAAATGCACAATCCCATCACCATCCTGCACAGATTAACTCAAAGCCAGCACTCCACACACCCCCACCAAGATTTATAGAAAGACGGCAGCTCCGACCATGCTTTAAACCCAAAACACAAGCCTGAAGATGGCGAGTAAGACCTCTATAGACCTCCCCTATACTTGTGATGGCAACCTTTTTTGGCTGCCGTGCCAAAAGTGGGGGGAGCACAGGGGGGTGGTTATCAGCATGCCATACCCATAATGCTATGCGTGCACAGATGCACACAATCAGCGACCCCCCCTGCTTTTGCCCCGATTTTTTTGCCTTCCCCGGGCTCCAGAGGCTTTTTAGGAGCCTGGGGAGTGCAAAAACAGTACCCTGCCATCCCCAGATGCCCTCAGGAGGTCTCAGGAGCTTCCCTGAAGCCTACGCAGGGCAAGAAACAGACCTACGTGGAACCTGGAAGTTTGGGAATGGTGACTTCCTGTTTGTCCGTATGGCTGGTTTTCGACCTCTGGAGCCTTCAGGGAAGCCTCCTGAAGGCTCCGGAGGGCAAAAAACGGTCCTAAGAGCCAACCGGAAGGCCGTTCCTGAAAAACCGTAGGGCCGGTTTTTCGTGCTTTGGAGGCTTCAGGGAAGCCTCCGGAGGGCGAAAAACAGCCTCAAAAGAAGGCTGAAGTCAGCTGGCCAGCACGCGCATGTGCGCTGGCCAGCTGACAGGGCATCGCCTTGCATGCCCTGACAAATGGCTACGCGTGCCATAGGTTTGCCATCATGGCTCTATACCAAGGCTCTTCAACCTTGGCAACTTTAAGCCTGGCAGACCTCAACTCCCAGATATTGCTGGCTGGGGAATTCTGGGAGTTGAAGTCTGCCAGGCTTAAAGTTGCCAAGGTTAGAGAACCCCGCTCTATACTACGGCTAGTATGCATCAACAGTTCTGAAGACTGTTTCTGCCTCGAGTCTCTTCTATCTGAGATCTTCTTTTTCTGTTAACGGCCAGCATGTAAAAGCTCCTGCACCCTTTTTATGATGTGCCTTGTCTTGCTGTGATACGACAGTTCTCCCCCCCCCCCGTTTTGAACTCTCCAATCCTTCTGAAGGAAAAATGCCATCTTTCATTTGGCTACTGTTTGTTCCGAAACATGCATCTCCTCTGCTCTCCTCCCAATCTGCTTCCACATCTGTTTTTAAAGTTGCAGCTTTAATGGCAACTCTGCTATGTTGACGCTGGGGGAGAAGGCTCACATTGGAGGAAAAGAAAGGCAGCTCAAGCACCTGCAATTTTGCTAAGTAGCCTGTTCATCCAACAAGCCTCCATGGCTTCTGCCAATGCTTTTCTCTGCTGCAAAAAAATTACTACATGACCATCGAGAGCCAAGCCCAACTCAAGAGAAAGCCTGAACTAGCAGAGCAGCTGCGAGAAGTGATAGCAAGTTCTCAGGATGTCTGACAGAGGAAGTCTTCCACTGCCCCTATCTGTTAAGATGACAAGGTAGAAAATAAAATGTGTTTTTTTTTCTGTACTGTCTTGAACACCAAGGCTATGTTTCTGAATGAGAGTACCTCCGCCTCTTCTTCCAGGTGTTGGAAGAAATATCCAGCTGGGTATTCAGTTCCAAGTGGAGAAAAAGAAACTGGAAACATGGAGGCTGTTTGGAAAGATGGTTTAAGGGTGGGCAGGATCACATGGCTTGAGCTCCTGAGCAGAATCACACCGCTTGAGTTCCCAAGCAGAAAAAAGGGGAGAGATGCTGAGAGTCCCTGGGTTTTATGCCCTCTCTGGGCTTTGAACTTCCTAGGGTACAGGAAGAGTATCCTGAGTGGTTGCTGTCAGAGGTCATAGCTAGCTTTGTGTGTGCTAAATTTGGATGAAACTTGGTTGGTGGTGCAAAGAAGGCCAATGAAATGGGGTAGATCTTTGTTATGTAGAATAGACTGGCTCAGGCCTTAATGACCCATTGACAGATGGTGGTGGGAACTATTAAGAGTGAATCTGTTTCCTGCCTAAAAATATGTTTCTCCATTTCTCATCCAGGGAAATATAATATTCTTCCTTTTAAATATTTCCTAGGATATTTCATTCTTCTAGGAGAGGGGTGGGTTTTAACTTCCTACACAGGGCATTTGGAATCCAAAAATGGTTTACTCCCCGCTTTAAACTTAAAAAAAAAAAGCCTTGACCTGTCTTTCACTCTTGATCCATGTCTTCATTAAACCTGGCGCATTTTGCTGGCTTCCCTCTTGTCGCAACCCCTCCAAAGGAGAGGCCAAACGTTAAACTTCTCGCCCGCAATGCCGCGTCCGAACTCGAGATGGCGCTCTTTTCTTCCCTTCTTCCCGCGTTCAACTTCCAATTCCCGTCCGCAGCAAACTCCAGGACAGAATTGCGAGGGGGAGACGGAGGCTCACCGGACTTGTTGATCTCCGTTAAGAAACGAGACGGGGGGAAAAACAGAAAAGGGAGAGAGAGGAATTGCCTTGGAGCGCTTCTTGATTCTCAGGGAGCCCGGGAACCCGTTCACACGTTCGGTGGATCTGAAGCCGAAGCCCGGGAGTTCAAAAGATCCATTGGAGGGGCCTGATGGGTTGTTTTTCCCCCCTCCTCCTTCTCAACGATCTACCTTTCGGGAACCAGCTGTAGGGTTTAGACTGGGGGAGGGGGACGACACGTGACGCCCCTCCCCATCTGCTCGGTTGTCCCGGGATTTGGTGAGCGGAGGGGGGGTTTCCACCCCCCCCTCTCTCCCCGTCTGCCGCCACCTTCCACTCCGCCTCCCCGGCTCGCCAGGAAAGATACCCGCCGTGCCCGCTTTGCTGATCTCGCCGTCTTCTTCGGCTGAAGCAGGATGTAGCTTCCCCCTAACTGATGTCCGCCTCTCCGCCGACAGACCGCTCCGGCGTTGCTCTGGGGTCGTGGGAAAGGAAGTAAGTGGCGAGGTGAGAGACGGTGAGGAGGGAGGGGGAGAGAGGAGAAATTGGGGGGCAGCGGCGGAGGGAAGAGATTCCCGCGATCGCTCGGCGTTGGCCGCGAGGAAGCCGGCGATCTCGCCTCATCCGGAGGCACAACGCTGTGACGGGCCGCGGGCAATCTGGGCTGGGTGAGGCTGGAAGGTTTCTGCCCCTCCAGGATCCAGGATTGCTGGATCTTGTGGCTGAGGCCATCTGGGAGAAAGCAACAGTGCGAGGAAGGGTGGAAGGCAGGCAGGCAGGCAGGCAGGCATCCCGGGGTTGGTGCCGTTTCCAAATATATAAATACATATCAATATGCATACGTGCACACATGTATATCGTGTTGTTATGACGACTTCTCTTATTCCCCCGTTGGTGGAGAGGAAGGATTCTCTCCTTCCAGAGGATCGACAGAGAGATATGCAAATCATTGTTTCCATTAGACTAAAAACTCAGTTTAGCTTCTTGTCCTCCCTACCACACTAGCCTAATTGCTCCCGCCACCATTGCCAGGTTGTTTGGAAGCGCGGAGCTGATGGCCTCGCACCCTGTTTGCCATAAATGCATTTATGAATACACACACAGACACACACATACACACCCCTTTTCATCCTGGCTCTTCTTTCAACCTCTGCTGATGCAGTCTCCTACAAATTGAAGCAGTATGGTTTAGATTTTGTCTTCCTCCCACAATACGGTATTAAAAAAATTTAAATCCCATCTTCCCCATTTCATGCAAAGAATTACAGACCTTTCAATAGCACATTATTCAAAAGTCTGCCTCTCCTCTCTGCCCTGATGTTTTGTCATCCCACGAGCTACCTGTAGGCCGATCTTTAAAATAGGTAACCTTCCTTAAATGAGATGGGTTGTGTAAGGATGTTTAAAATACTGGAGGGGGGGGGGAAATGGATGGTTTCCCTATGTACATTATGAGTCTGTGTGTGTGTGTGTGTGCGCGCGTGCACAACATGTGTCTGGGGGTTTGTTTTGACCGCAACCACTTTGCCATTGCATTGAAAAAGCTACCACTTCCAGAGAGTAGGAATATAACGCTGTGAAAGTACCCTGGTTTTCTTCTGTGTTAGATGTTCTTCTTGTAGAAGAAATGCTATGTAAGTTTTAAAAGCAAGGCTGCTAATAGATGTACTATTGTAAATTGTTAATGTCAGCCTGGGCTGCTACAAAAAGATGAGGAGTGCACATGGAGGGAGTAAATGGGGAAATGTCAAATTTTTCCCTTAAATTGTTAAATATAATCTGTTCAGTGTTTAAAACATAATTCATCCCTTTGGGAAGGAGAATTTATGTGGAAAATGTAGCTAAATGCATGGGTGAAATGAGCAATGCTTTGATATTTTAGAACTAGTGAATACAAAATATATATTGATATTTCAGCCTGAAAATGCATGCATTTTAGTGGACAGATGATCAGATAGATCATTTGAAATCAGTAGGTAATTGTATTCCTATCTGCAAAACAAAAAGGCCATGGGAAAAGTTGGTCTACAGTTTATGTCAGCATTATTGCAAAATCTTCTTTCCCTCTCCCAGGGAAAGAAGATTTTCCTCTCCCAGGGAAAGTATAATATAGCATATAATGTGTTTTCTTAAGATTGTATACAAAAAAGTACATATTTGAATAATGGAATATACAGTTTGATATTTCCTTATATTTTTCTATGGCATATATACTTTATGGGTAAAGATGTTTAATTGTTGGCCTTTCTGGATGAAACATTGAAAACTAGTAAATTAACAGATCCTTTAGCTTGTTCCATAGGCCCGATTTCCCAGACATCCTTTTCCCAAAGCCCAAAGCTTCTAATGATAATAGAAAACATCCTATCAAGAAACAAGCTCCTGCTTGGAACCTCTGCTCATATGTGTCTGTGAAGGAACTGCAAAAGGGCAGAAAAAGGCTAACTGGCATTAAAATGACAAATGTTAACATGGCTTGAATGATTGGCTGGGGTAACACTTTATGCGCTTATCTGTTCAAACATGCCCACAAAATTATCTTAATTTTTAATCTAAAAGGTAAAAATGAAAAAAAAAAAGAATCTGGAATGCTTTTGAGAAAGTTGAAATGAATTAAAATGGATGCTGGACTTAGGAGGATGATCTAGCTTTTCCAGAACGACACAGCACAGATCTTTGGAGAAGACATGTCAAGAATTTGTCTTCAGCACTTTAGGTAGTGGATAGCTCCCTATCACTAAAACGTATGGAATCGGACAAAGTCTGTACTAAGGTTTTGTTAGCTCAGTGGCTAAAAGCTCCTATTAACATCCACTCCCTTCAGTTCACTTTCTTTAGGACTTTTCGTTCAGTTTCAGCACCATGACACTGAACAGCAGCCTGTGTGTCTGACAGCCAATCTCCTGTCTCTGCTGCTCCTTGGAGCAAACTAAAGGAGCTATTTGTATATCTCCCTGATTAATTGAACAAACAGGCAGTTTTGCAAACAAAGGAAGAAGCTTTCCATATAATTTGCTGAAGTTACCAGTAATTCTGTGGATTATTTTATTTACAGGCATGGAGGAGCAGGAAAACAGATGAAGAGAACCTATCTGGAACCCTGAGAGCCCAGGAATCATTTGTCAGCCTCTTTCAGTCTTTTTAAAGATAAGCAATGCCTGCAGGCATGAATAAACATGGATCTCGATCTACTACCTCTTTGCCCCCGGATCCCATGGAAATTGTCAGGAGCAAAGCTTGTTCCAGAAGGGTCAAGCTTAACGTGGGAGGCTTGGCACATGAGGTTTTATGGCGAACCTTGGACAGGTTACCACGGACAAGATTGGGTAAACTCAGAGATTGCAATACTCACGAATCCCTGATGGATATATGTGATGACTATAACTTGGAGGAGAACGAATATTTCTTTGATAGGCACCCGGGGGCATTTACTTCTATCTTGAACTTTTACCGCACGGGCAAGTTGCACATGATGGAGGAAATGTGCGCCTTGTCCTTCAGCCAAGAACTGGACTATTGGGGAATTGATGAAATTTATCTAGAGTCTTGTTGCCAGGCAAGGTACCACCAGAAAAAGGAACAGATGAATGAGGAGCTCAAGAGAGAAGCAGAAACCATGCGTGAAAGGGAGGGAGAGGAATTTGATAACACCTGCTGTGCAGAAAAGAGAAAAAAACTCTGGGACCTTTTGGAGAAGCCCAATTCTTCTGTAGCAGCCAAGGTAATATCCAATCTATCCATTTTTGATCTGTGATAGATAGGGCTAGAAAAATGGTACTTTACAGTTTCAATTGTACCTTCCTGGTGATTGCCTCTGGCTATTTTTGATGTACAAAAAGATAAGAAAAACTCAGTGATGGATTAGTTCTTTAAAGTGCTTACGTTTTGCAGCTTGGCAGGGAATTATGTTCTGCAATTATTTTTAATAGAGGTTTCTTTGCAACAGTTATACAGTAGAAATGGGACTGGTATTGCCTTCTTTTAGAAGGTTCATTTAGGATCCCAATCTAACCTTGGAATTAGGTGGAGATCTCTCATCTATATAGTAATCAGATTTAATCCTACTCAGCTTTTAGAGTCAATCAATGTCATCTGGGTATCACTATGTAGCAATGAAGTGAAGTTGTTGAAACAAAGGCAAAAAATTCCCTATCAACATGTCCAGTTTTGTGAAAATGTGGCATAATCTCTGTTTGATTAGAACATTGTTCTTATATTTTCTTTCATTACTTAGGAGATTAGGGATTAAAGCAATTTTCATATTTAATTTTCATCTTGGGAGTCTCTTGTTTTGTTTCCAATAAATTTCCAATAGATATATTTTTCTAATTCTACACTCCCCCCCCTCTCTTCTAATATATTTGTGCAGGTTTTGATGATTTCATTGTAGAGGAAGTCAGAAACCTGTAAGAATTCCAAGCTGCCTCTTACTATGGCTGGGTGTAGTTTGAAGGTGATTCTGAAAAGGTGCTGTAAATAGATAGATCCTTCTGTGTCAGCCTGAAAAAAAAAGATGCCACTATTTTAAGGAGTTTCCTTAGAGTAATTGACTGCATCATTGGAAGCCCTTTGAGACAGGCCAGGTCAGAAAACAGACACCCTATTGATTACAGGAATTTGACTTTATTGTTGTACACTGTAATGACAGGATTTTGAAAACCTGCCAATTTACCTTTGCCCCCTCTTATACCAAACAGAATCAAAGCAGGTTTTTTTTTTAATTTCTTCCTCACGTTCTCTCCTTCCTCAGAATTAAGTTGTCATGTATTTTCTCTTCACGATTCTCCTAATGTATTCCTTGCATTCCTACATCAAGGTTCTCTGCACCCCATTATACTCAGTTGACATGGCCAAGAATTCAGTTAGGACTATGCTTGCTTTGAAAGTGATTTTAAGAAGTACTTTAGAGTTTGCAGAAGTATTGCATCTCTCTATTACTAATTAAAGCAGCCACAGCTTCTTTTTTGGTGTGTGTGTGTGTGTTACATGAACCTTTAAAAAATGCCACAGCTATAAAGCACCTTGATTTTTTTTCATACTTAACATGGAAGCCTGGAGAAAGACATGACTGTTTCAATGAATACAAAAAAAAGGCCCCAAATACTTCTTCCAAAAAGGTTTTCAAGGGTGCATTGTCTACCCCCTTTTACAGATTGCATTGAGGCCACCAGGCACATTTCCCTCATAGATACTCTTGGCTATTATATCAATTTTTGAATCCAAATTAAAAAATAATAATTTTTATCTTGAGGTAGAAAGCTTGGTATAGCCTGTCTTTTGGTTGGAGGAATGAACTGTTGAAGACCTGGAGTTCCATTTGTAGCCCAGCTGCTTCACAGTCTAAGTCAGGGGTCAGCAACCTGTGGCTGTGGAGCCACCTGTGACTCTTTCATCAGCATCAGTCTGCTATGGCTTTCTAGGGCTTTCGATTAGGATAGGTAGAGGGAAAAAGGACGTCGTGCTAGGAGAAGACTCTACGGTGGGAGAACCGGATTTCCAGTCAGCAGAGGAAAAAAGACATCATGCTAGGAGGAGACTCTATGGTGGGGGAACCAGACTTCCAGTCAGCTCCAGAATTGAATGGGGGGCTTCCGATTAGGACCCTTGTGGATCTTTGAGTGTTTAAGGACTCAAAGTTAGACTCCTGGTCTAAGTGAAAGCACAACAAAAAACGGATAGTACAGGTGGCCATAAGAAGAAGACAGGACATTCAGTGAGGATGGCTTTTAGCAGAGCTCTTACTTTTCCTGTAAATTATCTCAGGTTCCACCCTTGGCACCCCTGGGGCAACAGTGAGGCAGGTTGTGGCTAAACAACTTGAAACTGTGTCAAGCATAGACTAGAGGTACATCTTTTAACCTTAGAAGATCAGATGGCCAACAGAGCCTTGGGTTACACTTCTAGAATCTTCCAAAAGTTGTTGCCAAATTATTTCGAAGGGGAAAGTTATTTAGTATACGATCCTGTTACTATACTTGCATTGAACTAATTGCTAATTGTAATTAATTAACTAATTACATTATATGAAATTGAGTGGAATTAAGTCCAATGTTATATTTGGCCTAGCTTGGTTTACACTTTGGATTATTATCCTATTAAATGTCAATAGCAGTTCTTGGCTTGAAAAGGATGTGCAGTTCTGATTGGAGAATATTAAAAAAATCCTGTCAACTTTAATGCAAAGCAAAGATCCTATAACTACAGCAGATTTTTTTTTCTTTAAATGACCCTGTAATCCCTTGCTTCAGGGTGGAGTCAGGGCGACTGAGCATTTACTGGCTGGATGACCTTCCTGACCCCTATGTGGAGTTCACAGCAGATATTTTCCTCTTTCCCCCAGAGGGAGTACCCAGCAGCAATTAATTCATTGAATTCCAAATATCCTTAGTAGGGACCTTTACTGTTCCCTAATTTTATAGATTTTCATGAATTGTAATAATTTCTAAATCATTTATAAAGTGTAGTGGAGGTGAGCAGACCTGGAGATGTGTAGCTTTGTTCAAGCCCTCAAAGATCTGTATATAAAATACAATTCTGCCAAGTTAGAACTTCTAATAACAACTTTTTATATCCCATTCTAAGGAACTTAAACCCAATATTCATGCAAACTACCATATTTTTCTGTATAAGACGCACCGTTTTCTCCCCAAAAAGAGGGTGAAAATCTGAGTGCATCTTATACACTGAATACAGCATTTTTGGCTTCCTGAAGCCCTGCCCCCTTCACAAAAATGGATGTGTATGGGATGGGGAGGGCAAAAACTAGAGGAAAATGGGCCGGGTTTTTTTGCCCATTTTGCCCCTCCCCCAGACCACTCTAAAAGCCTCCCAAATGCACGCTCTCTCTCTTTTTTTTTTTTTTTGCAAAAAGGGGTCATTTTTGCAAAAAATGGGCCGTTTTTTGCTCCTTTTTGCTCCTTCCCCAGCCCCTAGGAGTTTTTCACAAAAAACAAGGCATGCAGAGTGCAAAAACTTTTTTTAAAAAATTTACCTCTTCAAAATCTTGGTGCGTCTTATACTCCGGTGCGGCTTATAGTCCAAAAAATACAGTATATCATTTCTAAAAGGATACTAGTTTATATAAACCTTCTTTCTGTTAAGAATACCTAGAAACAATTATTCAATGCTCTCTCTCTGGTGTCTGAGATAGAAATATTAATTTACATCTCTTTTACATATGTAAATACAGAACATAAGTATCAAAGGATACTGCAATTATCTGTATTGGTACCTCTCAGCAAAATGCAATCTGAAAATCCATATTTTACATTCATTTACTTATTCTTTCTTCCATGGAGAAAGGGGGGTACATGCTGGAAAGATTAATGCTAAAAAAAAATCACTATCCTACTTGGCAGCTAATTAAATATTTCATGCTGCTATAGAAGCGACATGTTACCAGTAGCAACAGCATGCCTGCAAAGAAACTGGGCACAAATATGAAGACTAATACCGGCAACATGTAATTATTAAAATTGGCAAGTGTTAAGATGGTCAAATATCAGGCTCTTGTAGAAAAGCAAGGATTTTGAAATCGACTTCAGGGTAATCCAGGAGATTCTTGGAAGCTTATCAAGTATCACTCTAAGGCTGAGTTTGCACAACACGTTAGGCTAAGCATTAGATGTGCTGTGGTTCTCCATTTACTTGTTTCATGAATTTAGCAGTGTTTATAACCTGTCCAATTCTGGAGGTCTCTAGCAGCACACTGCAAAATAAAGAGAATAGAAATGTGTAATTATAAAACCCCAAAATTAAATGTAGATAAACACCCCCATTCAAAACTACGAAGAGCCATGGCTGCACTGATATAATACAGTGTGACTTGCTTATAGAATATTTACAAGGTGGGAGTTGCATGTAAACTGGGGTTTCCACAAAGAAGACCCATGCTCCACAAACCTGATAGCTAGGGTCTTTCAACAGGATCTTTCTAGATCAGTGGATCTCAACCTTCCTAATGCTGCGACCCTTTATTACAGTTCCTCATGTTGTGGTGACGCCCAACCATAAAATTATTTTCTGTTTTCCATATTTTTTCGAACATATGTGTTTTCCAATGGTCTTAGGCGACCCTGGTGAAAGGGTTGTTCGACCCCCAAAGGGGTCCCGACCCACAGGTTGAGAACCGCTGTTCTAGATGAACAGACCAATCAACAGTTTCTGTTCTGGAAGTGCAATCAGGCCACTTTTTTTTATTGTCTATCACATGTCATATAAAGATTGCAGGTGTTCAGTTAACCTACCAGGTTCAGAATTTCACATGTGATCTCATCATTGTGGAGAAAATGTATGTATTCACTAAGAGTTGGAAATAGCTTGATGACACATAATTAATCAATTAATCAAGGAACTCTGTCTCATTTTTCCAATGATAGAAGCAAAGAAACTTCTTTTTCCTGGCTGGATTCCCACAGTGTGCTTAACTAGGTCAGTGAGAGACCTGGCAGGAGAGAGAAAGAGTCAACTTAAGTGTTACCTGGCTCCAGACTGACTCTGGAGATGAGCAAGGTGGGAAATCTGGCCAAACAAAATTAAAACATACACAAAACATAACTGGCAAAAGATTCTGTTCTCCCTTGGTCTTAGGCTTGGGAGGACATTTTCATTTCATTTCATTTATTAGCACTTATATACCGCCCCCTCTCCCGAAAGGGACTCGGGGCGGTGTACAGTCCGTATTAAAAAACACCAAATAAAATACATGTATGCATAGGAGGAGGATAAAATAGGCCAAAACTGTACAGCTAATAAGTAAACAATATAAAAATTTAAAATATCATACAATTTATACACTATCCCTCTAAAAGCCAGTAAAAAGTATATGCCAGGGGGTAGACGTTGTAAATTATGCCAAACCAGCCAGTCGGAACAGGTGTGTCTTCAGTTTCTGTCGGAAGGAGCGGAGGTCAGTAGTGGTTCTAATGTCGGGGGGGAGGTCATTCCAGAGGGTTGGGCCCATCACAGAGAAGGCCCTACTCCTCGGTGTCGCCCGTTGGCATTGCCTCGTGGACGGCACCAGGAGAAGGCCCTCCCTGTGAGAGCGGATTGGCCGCAGGGATGTGTGCGGGAGGATGCGATCCCGCAGGTAACTAGGCCCTATGCCATGGAGCGCTTTAAAGATGGTAATCAGAACCTTGAACCGCACCCGAAAGACCACAGGTAGCCAGTGCAGCTCGCGCAGGAGAGGTGTTACGTGGGAGTACCTAGTACTCCCCATGACTACCCGCGCGGCTGCGTTCTGGACTAGCTGCAGTCTTCGGGCGCGTCCCAAGGGAAGCCCCATGTAGAGAGCGTTACAGTAGTCCAGGCGAGACGTCACCAGCGCATGAGTGACTGTGCGTAGGGCATCACGGTCCAGAAGGGGGCGCAATTGGCGCACCAGGCGAACCTGGTGGAACGCCCCCCTTGCCACGGCTGCCACATGATCATCCATTGACAGCCGGGCATCTAGGAGGACGCCCAAATTGCGCGCCCGTTCCACAGGGGGCAATTGCTCGCCCCCTATGGCCAGTGATGGAATTAACTGGCTGAACCGAGGTGCCGGTAGCCACAGCCACTCAGTCTTGGAGGGGTTGAGTTTGAGTCTGTTGTCCCCCATCCAGACCCCGACGGCTTCCAAACACCGGGACATCACTTCGACAGCCTCGTTGGGGTGGCTTGGGGTTGAAATGTACAGCTGAGTATCATCAGCGTACAGATGGTACTCAACCCCAAAGCCACGGATGATCTCACCCAGCGGCTTCACATATGCGTTGAACAAAAGGGGCGAGAGGACCGACCCCTGCGGCACCCCACAAGAGAGTGGCCTCGGGGTCGACCTCTGCCCCCCAGTCAACACATATTGCATCCGGCCGGAGAGGTAGGAGCCGAACCACCGTAAAACGGTGCCTCCGACTCCCATCCCCTCCAGCCGGCGCAATAGGATACCATGGTCGATGGTATCAAAAGCCGCTGAGAGATCTAATAGGACCAGGATAGAGGAACAACCTCTATCTCTGGCCCTCCAGAGATCATCCACCAACGCGACCAAGGCTGTCTCGGTGCTGTGCCCGGGTCAGAAGCCGGACTGGCGTGGGTCTAGATATATGGATTCGTCGAGGTGCCGTGGAAACTGCTGCGCCACCACATTCTCAACAACCTTCGCTAAAAAGGGAAGGTTGGAGACTGGACGATAATTAGCTAGCTCCATTGGGTCAAGTGAAGGCCTCTTGAGCAGGGGCTTCACCACCGCCTCTTTCAAGGCAGCCGGTAAGAAGCCCTCACCCAACGAGGCGTTCACCAGGCCCAGAAGCCAGCCTCGCGTCACCTCCCAGGATGCCAGTACCAACCAGGAGGGGCACGGGTCCATTGAACATGTGGTGGGTCGTAGCCGTCCCCGTAACCCGTCTAAATCCTCGGGGGCAACAGAGTCAAACTCCTCCCAGAGTGGACTCACAAGACTCACTGATGTCGGCTCGTCCGGACCACTGGGGGGGACAGAGAGTGCTTTATGGCTTTCCAGGATAGAGATTTCGTATGTATATATGTGTTTATTTTTATCTTAACATGTTGTCCAGACAGAACTCATTTGGTGGGTTAATGATTTGGTGTGTTCTGCTAATATATTACACTGCATAAGTTAAGAATGATGTGCTAATGTGGCTATCGTCTCAAGCTGTTAGGTGAGGATTGGTAATACTGAAGGTCAAAGCATTCCAGGGTGTCAGATAGAAGGATATCCAGGTACATCTATGAAAGCTGAAGTGGAAAACTCTTCCACTCTGAATTTTTCCTGTTTTCCACATAACTGCCTGCTCATCACTCTCTCCATTCCTTTCCATGGTGCATCGCGAGAGATGTGATCTAGGGATCCTGCTGAGTTAAGAGATGATGGTGATGAGATCCAAGCAGATTTGGGTGCTTTGGGAATGCCTTGGGAAGAACAGCATGCATCCCAGAGGCAGGATTTGACCGTGTTACTTAAAAGGCTTTTTGCCAGACAGATGAGCTCAGTGTTTTGTGTAGAGTGAAAATTGGAAAACCAATACAAGCCAAAAAAAAAAAAAAATAGGTCTGAAAGTTGAACCAGTTCTCTCGGTTCCTACCACCCGCCAATGGAATTCCTTGAAATACATTTTAATACATTCAGGTGAAAAGCCTACAAAGCATTTTGGGCACTGAGATTCTTCGACTTGACGGGACAATATTGAAAGAAAGAGTTGTTTTTCTTTGCTTAAAGTTCTGGAAGTCATGTCAAAGATTTAGGGGTCTTTGGTTTGCATTGGGAAAACAAATGTTATCATTTTTTATTTTGCACTGTAGCTGGGTTCCAACTACTTTTGCTTCTATTTCAGGTTGCATTGCACTGCACCTGAATCATCAGATCCTCTCTGACATAGTATCAAAATCCATTAGAAGCTCCTTACATTGTATTGATTTACTGTATATGAGGATGATCGTCCTTGCCAAAAATGTCTTTTGTGATGTATACATTATATCCAGGTTTGTCTTTAGGAACAAATAATCCAGCACAAATGCATTTAGCAATTGAAGACATGCATATCAATATCATCATTCATCATTATTTTAACCATTGTCTATCTAGGGCAGAATGAAGGTCTCTTTCGCATGTTTCCAACCAATACATTCTTCGCTTTCATTTGCCAATTGGGTCCACAATACTTGCTGTAGTTGTCAATCTATCTTGTTTTAGATCTCTTTCATGGGCACTTTTTATCAAGTGGGATCCATTCTATGACTACCTTGGTTCACCTGCCATCAGTTCTTGCTAAGTGACCAGCTCAATACCTTCTATGATCAAGGCTTGAAGAGGTGAAGGGTTTGTGTGGATAAATGAAATTGTGTGCTATGTTGTCAGACATGTATATATCCAGAAGGGTCTCCCAAGATGAACAGGCCATGATGATGCCCCAAACTAACACCAATCACATCTGCACATCTGCCAACCCACATTGGACCAACGTGGTAGATTACGATCTATATTCATTCCACATATCAATACAATTATTCTATATAATTTGTATATTTGCTATCCCACTTTTCATCATTTAAATCATCCCAACCTAGGTAGATTGTGAAATGTTTGCAGTAAAGAGTTTGAAAAGATGTAGTTCCAAAGCACTTCTAAACATTTAAAAATGTTCTCATGAGTACAAAAACAGAGTGGATCAGAACAGTGAGCATGTGTGAAAGCAGTTTTGACCAGCAAAATGTTTTCTCGTCCAAGTAAACCAAACAACGCAGATACAGTTGTGAAATATTTATATGTGAGGAAAACAAAGTTTTAGCTTCTTATATTTTAGGAAAGTCCAATGTACTGTAGTTATTCTTAAAAATTAGGAAAGAAACAATTGTTCACTCTCAGTTCCTATCCATCTTTGCTGTCTCTCTCTTGAATGGATTCAGTCTCTACTACAGCAGGTCTTTGGAAAAATATTTCCTTGATATTTATTTATTTTATTTATTTATTTTATTTATTTATTATTCATATTTATAGACCGCCCCCTCTCCCGAAAGGGACTCGGGGCGGTGTACAGTCCCTAAAATACGTTATAAAATACATACAAAAACAGTTAAATAATTAAATACGTAGGTGGAGGAGGTTGTAAGACTGTACATAGAATAATAAATATAATACATTAAAAGCTTATTAAAACCCCAAACCCAATTAAAATGAATAAATCCCCGGGAGGTAAAACTAAGAAAGTGCCAGGCCAGCTGATTGAAATAGGTGAGTCTTTAACTTTTGCCGGAAGGAACGGAGGTCGGTGGTAGTTCGAATGTCTGGGGGGAGGTCATTCCAGAGGGTTGGGCCCATCACAGAGAAGGATCTACTCCTAGGTGTCGCCCGCTGGCATTGACCAGCAGACGGCACCAGGAGGAGCCCCTCTCTGTGTGAGCGGATAGGTCGCAGGGAGCGGATAGGTCGCATTTATTGAGGAAGAGGAAGAGGAAAAGGAAATATTGAATTATTTTCCAGATGGTTTAAATGGATCATTTGTTCCTTCACCTACCCTAAGCATACTGTTATTAAAATCAGGGATTTAAAAAAAGCTAAAGGAGAATAGCAGGGGTGCCATTAATCATTTCAAGGAAAATGAAATGCTTGATTTCAATGGGGAATTAAGCTTTAGTTTATTTCTTTTTCTCATTGAGCCAAATGAGACTTTGCTGTGGCTAAACTTTGGCATACATTAAAATTATGTAGCACAATAATGCTACATAGCAATTATGAGAACTTCCCAAGCTAATTAACCTGTAATTAAAGAAAGATGGGAAATGTGTTTGGTTCACATTTTAATGTGACCTTACTTAATTTCATATTCTTGAACAAACATGACAGACACAAATATTCAAATATTACTTTTCATACTGCCTAATGTTCCAATGCTGATTCTCTCTGGAAATGATAAAAACAAGAAATGCATTTATTAGGGAAGAAACATATAGAAAATTGTGTTCATTTCCAAAACAACATCTAAAATGCATGTTAGTGAAGAAAATGACTTGCAAAAAGTACATGTATTAGACAAAAGTACTTACAAAACATGTGTATTAGAAGAAAAAAACATAAATAGCTGCAAATTATTTTATGCACTTATCTTTTTTTCTCTATCTCTCCCCTTCCCTCGATTTGCTCTGTTAATTGAAGCGAATGCAGAAGCCTCTAAATTTGAACTCAGAACCAATCTTAGGGGAGAAAGATGTATTTAATATTTTATCCAAGCTACGTTCTAAATTTAAAAACTCTTGGAGTTGCTATTAGTTCCTGTAGGTAAGTAAGAGGAATGTTTGCAAAAAAAACAAACCCCAAAACCTAATACCATTAAAATTAGAAGATATTTAACATGTGGAAATATCAGAATTAAGGGTTAAAAAGGAGGGGGAAGGGGAGTGGAAGGAAGAGTGGGAGAGGAAGAGGAGAAGAAGAAGGGAGGAAGAGAAGGAAGAAAAGGAATTACGTGCCATCTATGGTTTGTCCTTATCAAAGAGTTTCTCTCCTACAAAGAGGAGGTTCTGCATAGTTGTTATGAGTGAAGCAGCTGCACTTGATTATTATAATTTAGTGACTGCAATCTGCACAAATTTCAAGTCCATCCCATCCCATTGCAGGCAACTAACTTCATAAATATCATCCATTGTGTTGAGTAGGTGGCATTGTTTTACAGAGCAAAGGCTTTCTTTCCTTCTCTTTCCTCGATCTCACTCCCTCTTGCACATTTTGTACATTTTCTTTTGGTCTTCTTTTTTTTTTTCTGTCAGCAAAGCATGTTATTCTTCTGAGAAACTTCGGTTATAGACTGACTATGGGGAGAAATTCAGGATTGGGGAGGGGAGGGCCAGGGAAGGGAATTGTCCAAATTTAGCAGGGCATTCAGATTGAATTCAGTATAATTGCTTTCCTGACCTTTTGATTCCATGCATCTATGATATCTCCAGTTATCAGATAACCAAATCCATATCTAATTGTAGCCCACTACTTTCATATGCATTTCTTCCTCCTCCTAGATTTTTTTTTTTTTTGCTATTTTAAAAATAATTTACAACGGTATAACATACCTTCTAAATTCCACTGTATGTCCATCATGCATACTTGAGAACAGTTCTGCTTGCTGCAAGCACAGGAATCCTTTGAGAGAAGACATGTTCCAGCGCCTTATTCATTTAAGAAATTAAATTTAGCTTGAATGCTTTGGAATTATTACTGCTCAGAGTCTAATCACTCATTCTGAGAAAAGGTGCTGGAATGAATAAAGGCTTCCCTATTGCAAACAGTATTGTAGAATACAAATCACTTGATTGCATTCCAATTCAATATCAGATCCATTTAATATGTTCCTTATATATAGTCAGTTATGTTTCAGTGTGTAGCTTAGAAATGGGCTACTTGCTGGTTTAACAACTTCTAACATTCCTCAACGCTGACTACTGGAGTGGCTTGGCTGTGTGATACTGCAATATATAAAAGGCTTCCTCAGCTCTGAGCAACTGGACCTCACACTCAATGACAATATCACAATAAAGCCAGCATCAGATTATCTCCAGACTGGAAATTGCACATTGCTCAATACTGAATATTGAACCTCCAAATGTTTATGTCTCATTATCCTAGGCTTTCAAAAACTATTTTGATGAGTGACAAAATCTCAGCGAATCCCAGCCGTCATACCATACGCATTGTGTGGAGTGGACTGGGCATGTTCCCAAGGATATCTGACAAACCTGGATAGCTTTGATTCATAATTGCATCCTGCCACAATGGCCATTGTCACACAGTTAAAGCTGTGAATGTGAAAATTGCAGGGATGGAGAAAGTCAGAACCCAGTCACCCATGTCGCAAATACCAGGGTGCATTCAAAGAAGTTCCATTTCTTTCTGAAGAACCAAATTTCATTTCTCTTCATTAATTGGTCTTCGTTGGGAAATGAAATAGATTAATCCTATCTAGTTCAGTTCAGCAGAGAGGTCTGCACAATAATTGAAGTATAAGCATTGGCAGTGTCAATTTGTTTGGCAGTGGTCCTTAGTCTTCAAAGCTAATTAACATGCCTTCTTGTTTTGCCTTAGGAATTGTTTAATGCTTAATGCTACCAGAGATCAGTTTCTTTAGACCGAAGAGGATGGGTTTACAAAACCTAATGTATTTATTTGAAATGATTCCCGCTACTTTTAGAAAAGGAGGGGGAATTTATTGGAATATGAATGGATCCAATTTAATTAGTTTTCAACTAATACAAAAATGTGAAGGGAGTTATATGGTGTAATCCAAACAATTCCAAGTTTTGTAATTCAGTGCAGAATTGAATAGTGCATATATAAAGAGAAAATGTGTTTAAAACATTAACCTTATGAAAAACAACTTTAACATTAGTACTTGTTAAATGCACTCACAATATATAACAGAAAGATGTGAATAAGGAAAATGCATGCAAAATGCATATATTGTAGTTAGACTATTTTTTTAAAATTACAATTTGTTGTAGAAATGGGAATGAACTGTCCAATAATGGATAATATAATTGGGGAGGCCTAACAAGTTCAACTTTGCTTGGTTGTTGCCTCTGAGATGTTTTTTATTATTATTTATTTATTTGTCAACATGTACAAGGTAACAGGTATTAGTATAGACATGGACATTATCTCATGATATTGGTACAAATAAATGGATATAAATAAGTATAAGATGGCCATGAACACATGGAATGAGTACATATCAATGAGGACAGTAGGACAGGGACGGGAGGCATGTTGGTGTGCTTATGCACGCCCCCTTAGGGACCTCTTAGGAAATGTGTGAGGGCCATGGTGGACAGTTTAAGTTCAAGATATGGGGGTTTGAGGAACTAACAACAGAATCAGGTAGAGTGTTCCAGCCATTGACCATTCTATTGCTGAAGTCATATTTTCTGCAATCAAGTTTGAAGCGGTTTACTTTGAGTTTGTATCTATTGTTTGCCCAGTATTATTGCGGTTGAAGTTGAAGTAGTCGTTTACAGGTAGGACATTATAGCCAATGATTTTGTGTACCTCTGTTGCCTCGGTTGCCTCTGAGATTGCAGTTTTAGCTTACTCTTTTCCTATTTTCGGAGATACAGTTGTACTACAACTACCATCATCCTTGTTAGAATAGTTAATGCACAGACATGTGAGTAATAGATTGGAATAGGATGTACCTGTTTTTTCTTCTTTTCCTTTTTCATAGCACCCCTAGACCTTCTCAGCCCTATTTTTTTAAATTGCTTTCTGCTTCTAGACTTCTAGGCTGGTCACTATCTGCATTGAATTAACTTTGCTTCTGTTGGCTTTATGTGTCCTTTTGTTGATGCCTCTCTTCCCTGTGGGGCACAGAGATTTCCAGTGAAGACCTCTGCAATGGTGATGAATATTAGCATGCTGTGTTCTTGCATTTCAATATTTTATACTTGAAGCAGAGAATTATTTAGAAAAGCTGGTATCACTCTAGAGTTGAAGCAGTCTTCTTCTTAATATTGTCCTTTGTGAATTTTGACCTGCATGCCTGTACTTTAGAAGCAATTACCATCCAAATAGAGGCTGATTAAATATTATGCATTCATATCACACACATAACGATGACAGTTAACTACTTTTATAAGGTGAATAAGAAGTTGCAGATACAATGGAACATGTTTATTTATTTTTAGCTTTATTATTTTTATAAATAATTCAAGTAAAGCTGTGTTTTGCAATTGACTGCTGGTGATTTTGTCAATGCAATATTTTTGTGCAATATTTTTTTCACAATAGTCCTTCAACTGCTGGCCCTGGTTGCTCAGCCAACAGTCCTAGGTCCTGTAGTTCCTTTGTCACCAGATGTCCAAGAACTACAACAACTAGTATGATCCTTGAAACATGTCCAGTGTGATTGAATCTTTGGCATAGGTCTCATCTTGTTCAAAACACACAAGCCCCACAAAACAAAGTAATAAAGGCAGAATTTTGTTGTTGCTAGTTGTGAAGTCATGTCTGACCCATCACAACCCCATGGACAACATTCCTCCAGGCCTCTCTGTCCTCTACCATCCTCTGGATCCATTTAAGCTCATGCCTACTGCTTCAGTGACTCCATCCAGCCACCTCATTCTCTGTTGTCCCTTTCTTCTTTTGCCCTCCATCTTTCCCAGCATTAGGCTCTTCTCCAGTGAGACCTTCCTTCTCATTAGGTGGCCAAAGTATTTGAGTTTCATCTTCAGGATCTGACCTTCTAAAGAGCAGTCAGGGTTGATCTCCTCTAGGACTGACCTGTTTGATCACCTTGCAGTCCAAGGGACTCACAGGAGTCTTCTCCAGCACCATAATTCATAATTCCGTTATTGGTGGTGGTGGGGGTTGCCTTTTGGGAAAACCTCATGGACAGTACCAAAAAGCAAAAAAAGGCAGGATACAAATAAATAAAAAAATTAGCCTAGAGTAGAACTATTATCCAGTAACCTATTTTTGAATCTGCAATGTCAAGCAAAATGTCCATGCGATTTCCTGGAATTCATTCAATACAGACAGGGAAACAAAAATGACTGTTATGTGAAATACTGTAATATTGTTAAAAGACAATAGCTATGCTTTTACAAAAGCTTAGTAAAGTCTACCAGATTTATTCTTATCAAAAACTGCCCTCTGGCCCTGATCCAAAAGATGAAGGATCACACACACCCAGTTCTCAAAGCCTGAATATATTAAAAATTCACTCCCTAACAACAAAATCTCAATCCCTGCTTTAAAGTTAGGGGAGCACTTCTCGATATATTTATCTCTGGTACATTATATGACACAAAGCGAGAGTTTTCTTTGCTATGACACCTGAGGCAGATGAAATAAATGCTAGATCATTCCTTTTTTATTTGCTAATGTGTGATTTATTTTCCAACCTCAGCCTGTCTCAGTTGGATGTATTAAGTAGACTGTGCATTTCTTTGGAAATTAGTTGGAGAAGTGCTTTGGGGAGAATAGGAGCATGAATACAGCACCTGCATGCAACTATTTAAAGCAGTTGCATCTTTTCCCAGAGTCACATGGCTACCCTCCATAATTTCCACATGATCCTGGGAAAAGAGGTGGCTGCTTTAAAGAGTTTATGATACACATTACGATCATATAGAATTTTATTTAGAGTGTTAGAGTATAGACAAAGAAAAACCAACCAAAGCATGATCATTTTTAACCACTTCATTGGAACATGTTCTACAAATTCACATGGCACAATATACACGGCAAAAAGGAAGAATAGGAAAAGAAGGAATAATTTGCTTTCTCGAGGGAAAAACATGTTGATTAGTCCTGGCTATTCAGTTGTGATAAATAGATGTTCCCTTTAGTTTGTTTCCATTTATCAGCTTTAAATGGTGCCATGATGGTGATGGATTAGTCTGTATACTTCAGTTCTGTTATTTTCTTCTTCCTTTGGCTTCTGCTTTCTGGGCAGATAGTAATAGAAGGAGACAGAGAATACAACAAAGAATGAAGGATGGAAACATCATAGCAAATACAAGTAGACATTTCATATCAGAAGTACTTTGTGTTCTTGTATGCTCTGCAATATCTTTTTGGAATCTGTCTGGTTGTCTGTCTGTCTGTCTGTCTGTCTATCTAACTATCTATCATCTATCTATCTATCTATCTATCTATCTATCTATCTATCTATCTATCTATCTATCTATCCAGTAGATATTGCTTTAAAATCTTTTTAGAATAAGTAAGACAATAAAAGCTTGTAAAGTGCTAGCATGAAATAGTTTTTTTTTGCTTTTCCACCAACATCTGAGCAGCAGCTCATTTGCAAATAGTTTTGGATTTCTTTGCATTAGCATCCACTAAGAAATGACAAAACCTCATTTCTTGCCCAACAGCTGCACACTATATTCAAACAGAATCCTATGTAGTGATGTATTTAGGTAATTTTAGATTCCATGTGTAATGGACTTACAGGGTGCATTTTCAGTAAAAGGCCACATGTGTTAATTGCTTAAGCTGCAAAATACACTACTCTCATTCCTCTTCTTCCCACTTTTCTCATCAGTTCACATTTTAGGTTAGAAGAAAAACAAGTTTTTTTTTAAAAAAATTAAAATTTCATTCTGACCATATACAATTTTCACAAATAATGTCATGCTACAAGAATCAATTTTATTTTTGACTGCTAGGATGCTACAGGTTTCCTTGAGAAGCAACATCATTTGTTCTAGTAAAAAAATATCGTCTTTTATAAATGTTACCAACATCTGTGGGCATTTGTTGCCACATACATAGACTTAACACATTCTGTCTGAAAATGTATTTTTATAATACAAAGAAACAAAGACTGATGCTCAGGGTTATTTTAGGGGGTGGGGAATAGGGCAATTGTTGGGGTTCCAAAAAAAGTCTCCCTATCTAAATATGGGCTTAAATATGATCAGATGGACCAATAATTCTTATTCAATGCAGCAAAATGTAAAAGTTAGAATATAATCCAAAAGGTATTTTTTGTATTTTGAGCCTCTTGTCCAATTGTACACATGGAGCCAGTGATTTGTTGCTAGTTGCAAAGTCATGTCCAACCCATCGCAAACCCATGGACAACGTTCCTCCAGGCCTTCCTGTCCTCTACCATCCTTTGGAGTCCATTTAAGCTCATACCTACTGCTTCGATGACTCCATCCAGTGATATAAAGCCAGTGATTTAAGTAGAGGAAAACCTATATTTATTTTATTTTATTTATTATTCATATTTATAGACCGCCCCCTCTCCCGAAAGGGACTCGGGGCGGTGTACAGTCACTAAAATACGTTATAAAATACATACAAAACAGTTAAATAATTAAATACGTAGGTGGAGGAGGTTGCAAGACTGTACATAGAATAATAAATATTAAATATAGTATATAGTGTATTAAAAACTTTTTAAAACCCCAAACCCAATTAAAATGAATAAATCCCCGGGAGGTAGAACTAAGAAAGTGCCAGGCCAGCTGATTGAAATAGGTGAGTCTTTAACTTTTGCCGGAAGGAACGGAGGTCGGTGGTAGTTCGAATGTCAGGGGGGAGGTCATTCCAGAGGGTTGGGCCCATCACAGAGAAGGATCTACTCCTAGGTGTCGCCCGCTGGCATTGACTAGCAGACGGCACCAGGAGGAGCCCCTCTCTGTGTGAGCGGATAGGTCGCAGGGACGTGTGTGGTAGGATGCGATCCTGCAGGTAACTAGGTCCACTGCCATGGAGCGCTTTAAAGATGGTGATCAATACCTTGAAACGCACCCGAAAGGCCACAGGTAGCCAGTGCAGCTCGCGCAGGAGAGGTGTTACGTGGGAGTAACGTGTACTTCCCATAATAACCCGCGCGGCTGCGTTCTGAACTAGCTGCAGTCTCCGGACGCGTCCCAAGGGAAGCCCCATGTAGAGAGCATTGCAGTAGTCCAGGCGAGACGTCACCAGCGCATGAGTGACCGTGCGCAGGGCACTCCGGTCCAGTAGGGGGTGCAATTGGCGCACCAGGCGAACCTGGTGGAACGCCCCCCTTGCCACGGCTGCCACATGGTCCTCCATTGACAGCCGGGCATCAAGGAGGACGCCCAAATTGCGCGCCCGCTCCACAGGGGACAATTGTTCGCCCCCTATGGCCAGCGATGGAGTCAGCTGGCTGAACCGAGGCGCCGGTAACCACAGCCACTCGGTCTTGGAGGGGTTGAGTTTAAGTCTGTTGTCCCCCATCCAGACCCCGACGGCTTCCAAACACCGGGACATCACTTCGACAGCCTCGTTGGGGTGGTTTGGGGTTGAAATATACAGCTGAGTATCATCAGCGTAAAGATGGTACTCAACCCCAAAACCACGGATGATCTCACCCAGCGGCTTCACATATGCGTTGAACAGGAGAGGCGAGAGGACCGACCCCTGTGGCACCCCACAAGTGAGTGGCCTCAGGGACGATCTCTGCCCCCCTGTCAACACACATTGCTTCCGGTCGGAGAGGTAGGAGCCGAACCACCGCAAAACGGTGCCTCCGACTCCCATCCCCTCCAACCGGCGCAATAGGATACCATGGTCGATGGTATCAAAAGCCGCCGAGAGGTCTAATAGGACCAGGATAGAGGAGCAACCCCTATCTCTGGCCCTCCAGAGATCATCGACCAACGCGACCAAGGCTGTCTCAGTGCTGTGCCCGGGTCGGAAGCCGGACTGGCGTGGGTCTAGATAGTCGGATTCGTCTAGGTGTCGCAGGAGCTGCTGCGCCACCACATTCTCGACAACCTTCGCCAGAAAGGGGAGGTTGGAGACTGGACGATAGTTAGCTAGCTCCATTGGGTCGAGCGCAGGCCTCTTGAGCAAGGGTCTCACCACCGCCTCTTTCAAGGCGGTTGGTAAGTATCCCTCACTCAGTGAGGCGCTCACCAGGCCCAGGAGCCAGCCTCGTGTCACCTCCCAGGCTGCCAGTACCAGCCAGGAGGGGCACGGGTCCGTTAAACAAGTGGTGGGTCGCAGCCGTCCACGCAGCCTGTCCAAATCCTCGGGGGCAACAGAGTCAAACTCCTCCCAGAATGGTCCCTCAAGACTCGCTGTTGGCGGCTCGTCTGGTCCACTGACGGAGGTCCACCCGCTCCGGATCTGATCGATTAGTCCTGGCTATTCTCCTATAGTAGCATAGGAGACATTGAAAAGAAAACAGGAAGGTAGCTCAATGAATTATTATGTACCCCAAATTTTCAGAGTCTTACAAAAGTCTTGAATGCTACACCATATCAGCCAAGCTCTCATGGCTAAATGCTTGCTGTTTTCCTATTGTCTGCAGTTCTCCTAGAGATGCCTTTGGTCCTCCTTGGGATGTGCGTCAAAGCCTTTGTCCCAGCCCCATTGCTCCACTGTCTGTACGTGCTATCAATTGGATTAAATGTACTTTACTGAAATTACTGTCATATTTTTAAATGGAAAATCCTAGGCAATAGCAAAGTACACAAAATACCCTCAAGAGAAAGGCTAGCAACAAGAAACTTTGCCTAAAAATAGCAGCCTGTTCATTGGGAATATTTTCTAATAGGTCTTTATGGTTGCTGTCAATTTAATGCTTTTTTTAAAAAAAACGTATCTTCTTATCATGACACAATCCCAGTAACATTGTAATTAACTTCGCATGAGTGAAAGATGAAATCTGGGTTTCATTGTGATCCAGGAAATGCAGTTATTGCTAATGGAAGGAAGAAAAAAATTGACCTACACCATATGCCAACACTTCCTCCTTTAAAAAAAAACAAGCAAACAAACCAAGGAAATTATCTGCCATCAAAATAGTTTATGTGGGGCGGAGTGATCTTTAAATCTGAATCATAATCTTGCCTTTCTCTAAAGCCAACTGGATTAAAGCACACTGCAGGATTTATCTATACTTGCATCAGTTTTGATGCTCATCAATTTCAAGTTGCTTCTATTTATATTTTATTCATTTGTGCCTTTGAGTCAATGCTGATTCCTGGTGATTGCCTGAACTCATCTTTGCAGTCTTCGTGGCAAGGTTTCAGAAGTGGTTTTGCCATTGCGGTCTAGAGCTGACAGGGAATGATTGGCTCAAAGTCACTCAACTGGCTTTGTGCCTAAGGTGAGACTAGTGTTCAGGGCCTCCTTCTTTTTTTGCCTGGTGCCTTAACCACCACACCAATCTAGCTTTGTACAATTTATATTAGACTTGGCTAATCCTGGTGCTTCAAGACATTTTCAAGTTTATTGGGTTGATGGAACAAATAGCTCAATAGAACTGTCAGAATAGTGGTCATCCAGTCTGGGATTCCTCTCATAACATTTACTTGCACTTAATAGGTCAAATAAAGGTCTACTTAAGAAACCATCGAATAAGTTAAGCTAAGTAAGATCATTAAGGCAAAGATCTGGTAAGAATGAGGAAAAGTAAAGTGAAGTAAATGCTACATCCCAGTTTTAAGTCTTTGGGAGGCAAGGTTGCAAGGTAGCTGGTTTCAGAGGTATAAAAACTCAATTTCTGTATTGGGTTGTTTCTGAGGGAGATTTTTTTCCTAAAGATCTTAATGTCAACTTGCAAAGCATTTCTAGTCTGCTCTCGAGTTGCCATGGGCAGCAAGGGGGGAGCACATTCCATGCATGCCTTCTTCCAGGGTTGGATCTCAGATTACCAAAGCTGGCTAATGAGGAGTAGATTTCTACAGACCCACAGGAGTGCCTCATTGGAGAATGTGATTTATGACACAGACTGAGAGGAGTGGGGAATCAGGGTCAAAGTTGAACTGTAAATTACCTGCAACAGAGTTGACCTCACTCAAGTAGATGCCGACATGCTGCTTCTAATAAATAACTGGTTTTCTCTTGAAACTTAGCTCGAGACTCATGAGTTAATTAGGGCATCTGTCGGAACCTTGATACTTAAGCCTCCAATCCAGTTCATGAAAATTAGCTTTGCTAAGGATGCAGGCCTATACCAGAGCCACAGCAACATATAGAAGGATTAAAAGTATACTTCCAGGTTGTGTGAAACAGCTCTATAGAGGCAATAGTCTACTTCATTGCTTCTATATGAACCTATGAGTGAAGTGCCATGCTATTGGAGTTAGATCTTCAGACCTTTTATTAAATCTGTAGATTTAATAGTTTCTGAGGCCTCCAGGGTCATTGTCCTCTTCTGACAATCTATGAGAATCACGGCAGGGGCAGAGTTCTCCAGAGAGTCTCAGAGCTGAGAGTGTCCCCAAGGGCAATTATGTGTCTTCTTCCCTTTTCTTTGCTTACCCCTATCTCTCTCATTCATACAAGCAAAGGTAAATAATGAAGCCTGGGAGCTTACCATATCCGAACTACACAAATAAAACTCCCAATTCTTGTTGCCGTCTAATAGTTCTCTGGGTTTTTGTGCTCCAGTTCTAGTGACTGGGAAAGATCAAATACCAGAGAAAAATGCAAAGGACAGCACAGAAGAAGAAAGTAGGCAAATATGTATGGTCACCAGGAGGAGATCTGATCTAGCCTAGAAGATAATGATTTAATAGCTGAACAGCTACTCTAAGGCTGTAATACTGAAATAATGATGCAATGAGAATGAGTCAGCAGGGTTAATTAGTTTATCACTTTAAGAGGCTGTATATTTAAGAGAGGCCCTGTGAGGGCATTCTGTGTGTGTGTGTGTGTGTGTGTGTGTGTGTGTGTGTGCTTCCATGCTGTAGTTGTTGATTGATTGTCTGACTTGCCTAATATGTGTATGTATATATTCCTTGTAGATAAACCACTATTGAAAGACAAGCCTCTGTTTACTGTAACATAACTACAGGCCTGACACACACTTTGCGTATTCTGCTTATAGTCCCCAAAAAAGGATCAGCTTACCACAGACTCCTTCTATGCTGTACATTTCTCAAGAGGATTCTCATCTTAGCTGAGCCTAGACACCTTCAGGTAGATAGTACCATTGCTTTATAGTGTAGCAGCCCAGAAAAATCATAAACCAATTTATTGGTTTTGTACTTCTTTTCCTTTCCTTTCTCCAAGAAGTATTACTATTCTAGACCAATATGGCAAAATGTCATACATATTAGTACCATGTTTTCCCGAAAATAAGGCAGGGTCTTATTTTCTTTTGATCCCCAAAATAAGCGCTTGGCCTTATTTTCGGGGAGGTCTTATTATTTTTGAGATGCAGGAGGCAGCAAGTGTGGTCACCTCATGGCTGCTGCTGTGCTGCAATATTTGGGCTTATTCTCCGTGGAGGTCTTATTTTCAGGGAAACAGGGTACTACAGTTGTAAAACACTGCAGTAGAGAATTGGGCCAGAGTAAATTGATTCTGGATGAAGGAATCCAGACTCGGATATTCTATAATCCAGGAAACTGCAGAGAAAATAGTTCTCAATAACATGAGAAAAGGAGCCAAGCTCCATGATTTAAAAGATGGAGTGGTTGACTTGTATTGGAGTTCACATTCCATAATTTATAGCTCTGTGAATTATGGGAGAATATCACTTGGGGATGCTAGTAGAGCTAAACTATATATGTTGTTAAAAATCACTGTTGGTATTTTCATGGATATATCAATGGAGCTTTCTTGGCAGCACTACATAAATATTTTGCGACTACTTTCTACTTGTCAATTTTCAGTTTTCTTGGTAACATTTTTCAGAACTGCTTTGCTATTGCCCTCTTCCTAGGACTGAAAGAAGAGAGTGAGCGAGCTGACTATAATCTACACATCTGCTATTCTAACTCAGTTCAACTGGATTAAGTATTTAATGGCCAGACACATTTACTATCTCGATTTATTTATTGCTGCAAATTTTATGCTACTCTATTTATGGAGATTCTGAGTGGATTACATAATGAATTTAATAAAATAATAATAATTCAATACAGAGTATGGCACCATCTAGGGACAGCATATCATTGTTCCCCAGATGTCTTTCCTAAGAGCCACGTTTTTCACCAGATGCCACCATTGGATGAGATGTGACTTACTAAATTTGATTAGTGTATGACTGAATTGGCCATGCAAACTGTTTCTGTTAACCTGTAATTGTTTTTTGTAGAATTAAACCTGAAATAGTGCCCTGTGCCTGTGAGAATCAGGCTTTAGATCATGTCAAAATTCAAGGAAGATTTATTTGGCTTATCATCAGTAGACTGCCTCTACTTCTGAAAGGAATTTTGGATGAAGATGCATTGGGTTGATCTCGGTTGCTAAAAAAAAGTTGTAGAAGAAATGGTGTAACTACTCATAATCTTGTCCCAAAGATGCTTTTTCAAAAGGCAACTGGACATCGTTTTTCTTTTAACAGTTCTTACTTTGCTATTCCATTTGGTTCACAAACATCGTAACTATATTTGTATGAATCTTGGATCATATGGCCATTCTTATTTCCAGTGACGTGCAGTGAGGTTTATGGCTGGTGAGGCTGGTGATGTCATCAGCACGAGCCGCGGTCCCCTTCATGTTGACTCAGGAAGGCGGGGAATGGGACCACGTGTGCAGGAGGCTGAAGCTGCCTCAGCCTCCTGCACACATGGTCCCATTCCCCTCCTTCCTGACTCCTGAGTCAACATGAAGAGGACCACGAAGCGTGCTCCGTGGGACCGCGGTCATGCTCCACAGTCCCCTTCATGTTGACTCAGGAAGGCGGGGAATGGGACCACATGTGCAGGAGGGAGGCTGAGGCTAGAGGAGCCTCCTGCACACGTGGTTCCATTCCCGGACCACGTGTGCAGAAGGCTCCTCAGCGCCTTTTCCCTTTTCCCTTTTTTTTATTTTCATGATGAGAGCGGTGAGGCTCTGCCTCCCCTGCCTCCCCTGACCGCACGTCCCTGCTTATTTCCCCCCCCCCTCCAGTTATGTCTGATTAATCATTGCAGGTGCTGCAACATAAGATCCTCATCATGTACCTCTTTTTACTACTTAAATACCAATGTACTTAATGTTCCAAAGAGTCCTCTAAGTTTTCTTCTATCCTCTGTCTGTAGTTTATCCAGACACCATAAATATTACTGCCTCTGGAAAATATGACAGCGTAGCAATGTTGGCCTGAGTTTGGAAAATTCTCATTATCCACATTTCCCAGGGGGATTTCAGACTGAAAAGCAACTTTGAACGTTCCAGCATTTATTTCACATTGGAAATGAGACGATGCTGGAATGAGTGGCTTATGGGCTCAATCCTATAAACTGCTGAGTTGAGAAACAAGAATCAAATCCAATATATTTAGTGGCTTTTGTTTTTGTTTTACTGAGCTGGTTCTGAAATGATTTTTTTAAAGCCAAGAACAAATGTTACTCCTTTATAATTCTCCTGGACTACTGATCATATTCACTCATGCCCCAATGCTAATATTAAGTTCTGTTTTAAAGTACATTTTCCCATCATCTCTAATTTTCCATTACACCAGAGATCCTAATGCCATCAAGTTCTTACATAAGAGCATTCCCTGGGCTGTCTTCCAACACTGGTCATAGCGGCCTCTTTATGAAGTGCCTCTTTCTGGTCCTTCAAGTTCCCATAAACTCCAGATGATAATAAATTGGAAATCAGCAGTGTAGCATCAACAGAACCTTTTGGCTTTTACTTGTTGTTAGAAGTCTGAAATTGGTTTGTTTTTGTTTGGATTTGATGGAAAGAAATTAAGATGTTGAATGTGGCATTTGGTATCTTAATGATTAAGAAGAATGCGCCTTTCGTGCATGATATTAAACGTTTCAGAATAATGAATACTGTGCACAGGGTTTGGGATGGAGGATGTGCTACTTTTTAGATTTTTGCTATGGCCCAACCCATTGTTCCAAGGTACAATTCTTAGCAGGTTATACAGTAGCCAGTGTACCCTTTATTTCAAGATGACAGAATTTGTGCTTGATCTAGCAAATTAAAATATCCAACCAAAATGGAGCAACACTCATTTTCAGTTTAATTAAATGTTTCTGGTTTAATAAATCAGTGGCAAACTAAGGACATTATACATAAAGTAGCTCACTGTTAGACCCAGATTACATCTATCATTAACTTTCCTGCTGGAATAAAGAGGAATAATTTATTTTGGCTTGATTTGGCTTCATCCCTAGATGTCTAAGCGCAGCTTAAAAAAAGTTAAACTATCTAGAACATTGTGGCATAGAAAAAAAAGAAGACAATATGGGAAGTGAATTCAAATTTGGCATTTCGAAACCAAATGTGTTGTTTATGTTGCATTTGGACATGATGAATTGCAGGTACAGGTAGTCCTTGATTTACGACCACAACTGAGGCCAGAATTTCCATTGAGGACTACTGGTATATGCCTTGTCCTCTTCCATCAACTTTACTTTGGAAAACTTTTTGGAGCTGGGAATTCTCTCTTCTCTCTACCAAAGGTACCATGTTGAGGTCAACCAAAGATTTGTACAATAGTTGCAAGCTTTTATTTTCCAAGGAGAAGGAGAAGCAGGAAAGTTATCTTATTCCCAAAGTGAGGAGAAAGTATCTAAAGAAAGTCTCTGCCCAAATGTAATCTGAACTGAAGTTGGGGAATAGCTTACAGATCAGTGATGGGATTCAAATTTTTTTACTACCGGTTCTGTGGGCATGGCTTGGTGGGCATGGCGTGGCTTGGTGGGCGTGGCATGGGAAGGATTCTATAAAATATCCATTCCCTCCCCACTCCAGGGGAAGGTTACTGCAAAATCCCCATTCCCTCCCGATCAGCTGGGACTTGGGAGGCAAAGAATAGATGGGGACGGGGCCTGTCAGAGGTGGTATTTACTGTTTTCCGAACTACTCAAAATTTCCGCTACCGGTTCTCCAGAACTGGTCAGAACCTGCTGAATGCCACCTCTGCTACAGATATACAAACTATGCTGTGAAAGTGCTGATAGACTACTCCCCAAATCATCCCACAGATCCTAGCCGGGGGGGAGGGGGGGAGAAAGCAAATCATTATTGGCCTAATAAAGGAATTGTCACAATATGGATTTTTAAATTATAAATTTCATAACTAAGTTTTCTTGCTTTTTTTGTAAAATAATACTGAGTAATGTATCACATGCTTCTGGCATTATGTCAGTGATAAATGTGTAATTAAAATAGGTGAGATTAAGAAACTGTAGCAATCAAGAGACCAGACTCTTGATCATTTGACAGGAAATGTTTTTTTGAGGGGGGCGAGGGAAGGTTAAATAAAAATAATATTATGAGTGGAGCCTGACAATTGAATATTAATATTAGATATGTAATCTTCACGTGTGAAATTTTGGAATGCAAAAAAGAGAAGCCTTTGGAAATCATTTCCCAGCACACGATTATCTTGTTTCAAATGTTTTTAGCATCCAAATCTTCAATTATAGTTCAAGGTGACCTTGGGCAACCTCCTTGCCTTGAGGAGATATATTTTGGGAGCTGTGCAGCATTTGAGAAGATTTTTTTTCAGTCGCAGATTTTGCTCTTCTGAATAAAAACTATGCTCCTTTCAATCTGTATTTACAGAAATATATATATTTTTAAGAGTAATTGAAACCTAACAATCTCCACAAAATGGAAATGAAACAAGATTGCTTCAACTTTTCTGGCTGGATTGGTAGAGAGAAAACAAGGGTGAGGATTTTCCTAAAGAAACAACACAGCTAATAGGACCCAAAGAAAGAAGGAGAAACAGAAATAATTAGTCAATTATCAAGGTCCGCAGTTCCAATCCCTAGCGCCGCGTAACAGAGTGAGCTCCCATTACTTGTCCCAGCTTCTGCCAACCTAGCAGTTCAAAAGCATGGAAAGATGCAAATAGAAAAAATAGGAACCACCTTTGGTGAGAAGGTAACAGTGTTCCGTGTGCCTTTGATGTTTAGTCATGCCGGCTACATGACCATGGAGACGTCTTCGGACAGTGCTGGCTCTTCGGCTGTGAAACAGAGATGAACACCGCACCCTAGAGTTGGGAACGAGTAGCACATACAGTATGTGCGAGGGGAACCTTTACCTTAGTCAGTTATCATCAGTCAGCAACTGTTCACTGTAATCTATCGCGGAATATGGTTCTCTTTCCAAGAAGTCCAACTGCCAATATTTTCTCTTACACAATTACAATGTTTAGTTATTGCACATATATGGGTCCTGTCTGCGTCAAATAAAGCTTTTGGGATGGGTGGTGCTGGTTGCTCTTAATCAGTTGTAGTTTTATTTCAATAAAACTTTTCCGTAGTGTAACAATGGTTTAAAAACTCATCTTTTTATTTCAGCATTTAAAACTTGCTTTGGATTCTGCTCTTCTGTGAAGTTATGTCCTTGCAAAGTAATGTAACATATTCAACAGTGGTGGGTTCCGGGCGGTAACCCCAGTAAGGGTGTACCGGTGAGAGTTGGGAGCAGCAGTCACCATACTGGAACGGTGTTTTGGAGGGCCCACTCGCGTTCCTTACCTGTATTTAAGCCAACTGGGCCATTTGCACACGCACGCTCAGCGTACGGTGCCTGTGCGGCCTTCGCCGAGCAGCTGGAGCGTCGTAGGGTGGTGTATGCGCATGCGTACTGGTTGTGACAGGATCCGGAACCCATCACTGGTATTCAATTAACATTATTTTTTTTAAAAAAAAATACACATTCAGTCATTTATGCATATTTCTTGTTCTTTCATTTGAGTAAGACGATACAGAAGCAAAAATGTTATTCCAGGAGAACCAGTAACAAACTTTCAAAATCTTTATACTTAGCTAAATGCATTTATATGGAGGAAAGTTGCTTTAAAATACCGATTTAGTTAAAATATTTGAAAAGGATCTGGATTTTATTTTCCATATAGAATGTATGGATTTATAGAAATACCATACAAAATATGCAATTAATCTTCTATTAAATATTTAGAAGCGAGAGCCACTGACTTCAACAGGATTTGCTTTCCGTTAAGGATGCAGAGAATTGAAGATGAAATGGGGTAATCTGACCGTGGCTGGAAAAGTAACTGGCTAAATTGATGGATCGATTTAAGGAGATAGATGGCTTCAGTTCAGAGATTGAATGGAACTAGTGACTCCAATTGACTTTCTGATTTGGATGGATGGGTCAATTTTATTTTCAAATCAGTACAAATTTTCAAGTTGAATCAATCTGATTCTTTGATTGGAACTGTCAAATCAGATCAACTTTTTAACTGAGCTGATGATCCAAAATCGAATTTATAATCTAGAGGGATGGCAAGTTCCCTTCATTAGATATAATCAAGCAGAGGCTAGATAGCCACCTGTCTGTACTGCTTTAATGTAGATTCTTGCACTGAGAAGGGGATTGGACTCAGTGGTCTAAATTGCCTTCTCCCAACATTATAATTCTGGAATAAATGGTTTCTACACCACTATAACTAAGCCATCCACTTAAACAAAATTAAGCAACCCATATCATGTTACGTGAAACAAATCCCATGAACAACTCAAAACAGTTCAGCCAAAGTTCAGTTCCTTATTTGCTTGCACATAAGAGACAGAATCTTGCCAGACTAAACTCTTATTACTTTCAGTCTAATGGATATACCCTGGGAGATTCTAGGAAATGGACATCCTTACTCTCTTCCTCTGTTCCCAATACAACTCCAGATTGGGCTGCCTCTTGTCTCCTCCCTTTTTGGTATGTGCTCCCTTCTTCCTTCTTCCTGGGAAACTGCTATTTCTCTGTAGTCCAATCATACTGATTCCCACTTTCTAGACATTGACCTGTAGATAGTATCTTTGTGTGTTCATAGCATTGTGATCCTTTGAGTTGAAATTATATATGCTCTCAGAGTGAAGCCCTAGGGTGACATCTGTTTGTACAGTAGCCAAGTGCTCCACTCTAAATTTTCCTCCCTCATTTTTAGCTCTGTTTCTAACGACTACATGGACATGTCCAAGTAGTTTTATTGGCAACAATATGACGTTCCACTGCTTTCTTCGGAAAGGTTGCAGTGACTACACGGTGCTGTTTACAATTTTAGGATTTTCTGCTTCTTCCATCCAAATCTTAAACAGATCTAACAGATCTAATCCCTCTTAGCTCTTCTGATATATATCAAGCTTGGCAAAGTGCTGCCTCCTGCAGCAATGTCTATGAATGGACTGCCTCAGACAGGAAGTCCTCAGCAATTGGGACTGGAATTTCTGTTGCTAATCAATGCAGTCATAAAACACAATGTCACTTGACTACATTGCTTAGCTGCAGCAATTCTGGCTGATCCAGTTGTCATCATTAAGGAGGACTATGCAGTCATGGAGGGACACGTGGCTCAGTGGCTAAGATGCTGAGCTTGTTGATCAGAAAGGTCGACAATTTGGCTGTTCGAATCCCAGTGTCACGTAATTGAGTGAGCACCCATTACTTGTCCCAGCTTCTGCCAACCTAGCAGTTTGAAAGCATGTAAAAATGCAAGTAGAAAAATAGGCACCACCTTTGGTGGGAAGGTAACAGCGTTCTGCGTCCCTTTGGCATTTAGTCATGCCGTCCACATGACCACAGAGATGTCTTCGGGCAGTGCTGGCTCTTCAGCTTTGAAACAGAGATGAGCACCCCGCTAGTGTCAGGAACGACTAGCTTTATGCAGTAATTAAATAAGGGCGCCACCTGATCAGAACTTCCAACTTCCTGCTTGTGGGAAGCCAACAGGGAACATCAGAAATTATAATCATGTGATGTGGGTGTTGCAATGGCTTAGGATACTATGATGCTAGAACTCTGGGGACAGGTTATAAGTACCATTCATCCAGAGCCATCTTAATTTTGAATTGTCACTGAATGAATAGTCATAACATGAGGCCTACCTATTTTGTTGTAGGTTTATTTTGATGCCCTGACATTCTTCAGCCCTTCCTGCTTGAATTCTTCTGGGCCTCTCACTTCACATCTGAGGCTTTTGTTTTCCCATATGTTTTTCATTTGATTTTAACAAAGTCAATGGAGAAAATGGCAGGCGGGCGCAAAGGGTCATCATATGACCATAGAACACAGCAGTCCCACCCAACGATGGCAACCATAACTGCCATCATACATTGGCACAGTCACATGATGTTGCATCTTGACCTCCTCATTTAATGACAGATTCTCTATTCCAATTTCCTTTGGCAAGGAAGTATGTATTTATGTCCCGTCTTTTCTCCTGAGAGTTGATATTCTCCTTTAAATATATTCTCACAATATCATTTTAAAATAATTTGCACTGCGAGTTGTGTCAGGACTTGAACCTGGGTCTCCAGGTCCATCAACTTAGCCAGTAGAGCAGTATTTTTTCTCAAACTCAGCAACTTAACAGCCTCATCCAGTGAGGATTCATGAATTGCTTCATCTAGTATTGAAGATTTCTTCTTGCCTTCCAAGATGTTCTCAATACTTTTCTCTATCAATACAATTCAAATGGATCATTTTTTCTTCATTCAGTCTTTCTTATGGCTAGACATTCACAACCACATGTTTAACAATGGATAAACCATGGCCTCAGGGATAGGCTGCAACCGGTTTGGTGATCGTGCACTTTGTGTCCGCGCAGCATTAAAAAACCACCCATTTTAAGCTCTAAAGCTTACCTTCTACTGCAGCGCCAGTGAGTGAAACAGCTGAGGCACGGCAATGCATTGTGCCGCACAAATCAACTGATTTGAAAAACACAGAAATATAAGACAGGATAGGGGAGGGGTGGGTGGGCGGAGCCAACTGCTCACCGGAACTACGGGTTTGCCCGAACCAAGTGGTGGGTTGCAGGCGGTACAACCCGGTACGCTTGTACCAATGCCTGTCGGAAGCAGCAGCCACCCACCCGCCCTCGTTCCTTACCTGTATTTGAAGGAAACGGGCCACCTACGCGCACATGCGCAGCATACAGCACCTGTGCGATGCTCCTCCAAGCATCTGGAGCATTGCAGGCAGTGGGTGGGGATGCATAGGAGGTGGGGATGCATGCACATGCACATGGGGAGGGCATGCACGGGGAAATTGCGCATGCATGCACTGGGGCAGGGCACTTGCATAGGGCCCGTGGGCACATTGCATTTTGGGGGTTCAGGCACGCACATGCGCATTCACATGTGCACATGCATGTTTGGGCACTCAGTCCGGAAAAGGTTAGCCATCATTGTCCCAAGCTATGGATAACTCTTTTATTGTATGGAATAGCTAACATATTTGAGACTCCGAAGATAATGGCTGCTACTACTTCAATTTTTTTTCTTGCCTATTTGCATTGCGCGTTGACATAATCTTGCATTTGTTGGTTTTAGCAAAAAGATAACAAAACAAAAACTGTTTGCAGTCATTTCACCATTTCACTTTCTTTTGCCCTTTGCATTTCAGGATATTTTTGTTTTGTTTCAGGATATTTCACAAACCTGAGTCTGAGTTTTCATGCACTAAAATTCATGCAATGTTAGATTGGGTAATGGATAGGCACACACAGGCTTAACAGTAACAACAGCTCTTTATTAATTACAACAAATGAGAACAATCCAGCGAAGGTTGAGTCTGACAGCAGCCCTTTTATAGGGAGTTGTCAGACCTTTTGACCAATAGGATTAAACTTCTGTTCCCACCGGAACAGAGGACCTTGGTGGAAACCACTGTAGTTAGAACAAGTATGTAGCACCCCTCCCCTCTTGGATGAAACAATCCTACTTGTTACGTAGTCATGCAGGTAGGCAGGCTTTTGGGTAGCTCTGCCTGACCTGCGCAGTTCAGTAGGAGGGGTTTCCTTGGACAGGTCAGACAGACCTGTTTGCTCCGCAGCTCCATTTGGTGGAAGCTCCTGGAACCTTTCACCGGCCACGGTCGGAGCTTCTAGAGCCGGTTCCTGCAACATAACCAGATAAGTTTCCCGGTACCCTTGGGCTTGAGCTGGCCATGGAAGGAGTGAGTGTTTTCTCAGTTTGGGTAGGGCTTTGGCTAACTCATGCAGGAGTTACTTCTGGTTGTCTAAGAGTGGAGTTAGAGAAGCGGCCACGGAGTTGGTCAATATGCCTTATCCAATTCCTACCATCCTCGAGCTCTAGGAGGTAAGAGCGATCACTTTGGCAGGAAACCACAGAGTTAACCCGGCGTAGTTGTGGGTGAATACCGAATCCCCTACGCTAAATGTCCAAATCTTGCTTGTGGAGTCTGGGGGCGTTGAGGCATAATAATTGGGGTGTAGCCAGTCTAAGTGGGATCTTAGCCGGCGACCCATGAGAAGCTCGGAGGGGCTTCTCCCTGTAGTGGCACTGGGTGTGATGTGCTGAATTAGCAAATAGTGGTCAACCCGTGTTTGCCAATCTCCCGGGCCCATCCTAGAGAGGCCCTCTTTTGCACATCACACCATTCTCTCCATCTGACCATTGGAGGCCGGATGGAATGGCGCAACCAGGGCATGCCTGATTCCCTGAGCTGCTAGGAAGGTCTCAAATTGCATGACCGTGAATTGGGGCCCATTGTCAGAGACCAAGACGTCGGGCAGGCCGTGCATGGAGAAAAGCTCCGTAGCACCTTGATGACTGTTTCTGCCGTAGTGGAGGTCATCAGGACTACCTCTAACCATTTCAAGTAGGCGTCCACAACAATGAGAAATGTCTGGCCATGAACTGGGCCAGCAAAGTCAATGTGCAGCCTAGACCATACTGCTTGAGGTCGCTCCCACTCCTTAGCGGGTGCCTCTGGGGGAGTTGGTCTGGACTCCTGGCACGGTGTGCAGGTAGCCACCCATTCTTCGATCTCCCTGTCCATGTTAGGCCACCACGCATAACTCCTAGCCAAAGACTTCATCCTGACAATTCCAGGATGCCCTACATGTAAAGCCTCTATGCAATGCGCAGTTTGGGTGGAACAACAACCTGGTCCCCCACAGTAAACAGCCATTAACAACCAATAACTCATCACGTTTGGTAAAATACATTTTGAAACCAACCCCAATAGGCCCCTTGGGCCACCCCCTCCACAGTTCATAATTTGCTTGATGGTGGAGTCCTTTGCAGAGTGATGGGCAATGTCACTGGATGAGACAGGCCCAGTCTCAAGGCAGTCAATGAGGAGGACTGACATCTCGGGGGTAGGTCAGCGAGAAGTTCAGGCAGTGGGAAGCGGCTGAGAGCGTCAGCATGCCCCAAAGTGGAGCCTGGTTGGTGGATGAGAAGGTAGGAGTAGGCAGCTAGGAAGATGGTCCATCTGGTCATGCGGGGTGATAATGACACTGAGGTAGGCCGGTCCCCAGCCAGTAAGCCCAACAACGGCTTGTGGTCCATAACCAGTTCAAAATCCCGGCCATATAGATACTCATGGAACCTCTTTACTCCGGCCACTGCAGCCAAAGCCTCACGGTCCAGCTGGCTGTAGTTTCGCTCTGTGGTGGACAAGGTCCTGGAGTAAAATGCAATAGGGGCTTTGGTTCCATTGGGCATGCGGTGGCTGAGGATGGCACCGACGCCGAATGGGGAAGCGTCGCAAGTCAGCACCAATGGCAGGGTCTGGCTGTACTATACCAGGAAGGAATCCGCTGCCAGGAGTCATTTTACCGTAGCAAATGCGGCAGCCTCGGCTTTGCCCCAGGACCACTTCGTGTTCTTAACCAGGAGATGGTGTAAGGGTTCAGCAACGGTGGCTTTCTGTTTAAGAAAGACGCTGTAGAAATTAAGGAGCCCGAGGAATGCCTGCAGCTCGGTTTGATTGCAAGGTGTGGGGGGCATCCTGAATTGCTTTGATTTTTTGTGTGGTCAGGTGAATCCTAGAGCCATCAATTAGGTACCCTAGGAATTCAATCGTTGGCACATTAATTTAGCATTTCTCCTTTTTTAGACAGAGGCCTTTGTCTCTAATTCGAGCCAAAACTGTACGTACACGTTTTAAAAGTTGGCCTCGTTTGCAGCTGATACCAAGATGTCATTGAAATAGGGGACAACTCCTGGAATCCCCTTCAAAAGACGTGCCATGACGCTTTGGAACAGTCCAGGGGCAATACTTATGCCAAATTGCAGGCAGTGACATTTGAATGCACCCCTGTGCATCACAATTGTTTGGGCCTCTGCCATAGTGCCATCTACAGGCAATTGTTGGTATGCCTGAGCCATGTCCAATTTTGCGAAAAATTTTCCGGGGCCTAATGAATGAATGAGGTGCTGTACAATGGGTACAGGGTAGGCGCTTTGTTGTAGTGCTTTATTTATTGTGCACTTGTAGTCCACACAGATGTGGACAGACCCATCAAATTTGAAAGGTGTCACTATAGGGGTCTTCCAACGTGCATGATCGACCGACTCTAGGATTCCCTGGCTTACGAGCTTGTCAATTTCCCTGTCAATTTTGGGGCGGAGAGCAAACAGTACTCTCTTGGGTTTTAGCCTTATTGGGGCTATGTTGGGGTCCAAACTAAAGGAAATTGGAGTCCCCACATACTTACCCAGACCGGTGCTGAAGACATCCTCAAACTCCTTAAAGATGGCTTCAGCGCGTCATCTTTCAAGGCGTTGATACCAGTCACCTCTAGGCCCAGGGCTTGGACCCAATCTAGCCCTAGGAGGCTCTGCAAGTTGCAGCAGACCACTGGCACTGGGAGTTTCCCGCTGAACTGCTTGAACTTCATCTGAAAGGTGCCTTGGCCCACAATAAGGACCCGGTTTCCCTGGTAATCGTACAGGCGGATGTCAGGGGTGCGAAGATGCTGCTTCTTTAGGCTAGGGATAGCCTATTTTAGGGTAGACCACGGTATGATGGTCAGCGATGACCCATGGGGAGTCCTCAATGAGGACTGTGACCTTCAGCTTTTTTGGCTGCTTGGTGCGGACTTGGCTGATTGACATGTGGTAGGTGAATCTATTGTCACCCTCTGAGAGCCATGGTGACTTCTGCCAGGCCCCTTGGCTGGGCCTCTGTTGGCAGTTTGGTGTGCTTCTAGGCTGCTGGGTAGTGGCAGGGAATTCGCTCCGGCACACCTTGGCAATGTTCCCCTTTTGCTCGCAGCGGTGGCAGGTTGTGTCACGGAAACAGCAAGCTGATCTGGCATTGTCTCCTCCGCAGCTAGCGCAAGGCAGGAGATGCGGTTTGAATTTGCGTGCTGGCTGGGCGCGGCTACTGCGCATGCGGCAGCTGTCATCTTCCTCACCTTCTGAGCTCTCGGGCGCTGCAGTCTCGCTATATACGTGTGTACACTTTCGCACGTCTTGTGGAGCGCTTTGGCGCTGTAGAGTCTGAGTAGATTTGACAGCTGATTCGGACGCCCTGGCCTCATCTAGTGCGATCTGCAGAGTGAGGTTAGATTTAGCGAGTAACCTCCTCTGTAAGGTAATGTCCCGCATGCCGCAAATTATGCGGTCCAGAATTAGCTCATCCAGGTCTCAGAATTTGCAGTACACTGCAGCCTTGCGGAACGCCACAACGTGCTAGCTAATTGACTCACTCTCCTGGTTTCTGATGTTCAACTCATGCTGGCGAATGTGCTTGGACAGCTTGGGCACATAGTGGGTCCTCAGCGTCTGCTGAAGCACGGACCAGGCAACTGATTGTAGTGGTGTTGGCTCAGAGAGGTCTTTCGCCTTCTCGAACACTTCCCGGCCACAGTATCCAAGGAACATGTTCTTCTTGCACTCTTCAGAAAGGCCCATGGGGTCATTTGCCTCAAGGAAGCAGTCAAACCGTAGCATGTACAAGTCCCAGTACTTGGTGACTGGGTCATACAGAGTCGGGGGGGCATGCATGGCCATTTTGTGTTCAGAGGCCATTTTGAGTTTGCCGTTCAAAAATGGCTGCTTGAAATGGCTGCTGAGCTCTGGGCTGGATGTACTTGCTGGATTGCTAGGATCTTTGGTTCGCCTAGTTGCCTTCCAATCCCATCCTCGTCGCCAGTGTTAGATTGGGTAGTGGATAGGCACACACAGGCTTAACAGTAACAACAGATTGTGAGAACAATCCAGTGAAGGTTGAGTCTGACAGCAGCCTTTTTATAGGGAACTGTCAGACCCTTCAACCAATAGGATTAAACCTCTGTTCCCGTTGGAACAGAGGACCTTGGTGGAAACCACTCTAGTTAGAACAAGTATCTAACACTGCTGATCACATCTAATCCATTAAATATAATGTTTGCCTTTCCTTCACTTCATATTCGTATAGGATGTTCCTGGAAATATTCTTGGGCTGATGATTTTATTTGTATTCTAGAGTTCAAAGTTTAAACTGTAAATTGTCAAGACCTTTATCTGGGCTTGGAGTACATAGAGCCAATGTGACATTAGTGTTTTTCTAGCTTGTGATATCCAAGTACAGAATCATGTTTAGGTTATTGGAAGGAGCTATAAATATTCCGTATTCTTGATAGAACTGTATTAGTTTATTTCCTGTTTCTTTTGCACTCCAGGGCTGTATTTTCCCTTCCATTATTCTGAAACTTATTTTCCCTCAACTTTAGCATTCCAGTTGTCTATAATTAGTATGAAGCTATTTGTTTTGTGATATGTTGACAAAGTATTGCAAGTTTCCATTAAACAATTCAAAGTCGTCTTCTATTTCCATTGAAGCATGGATTTGTATCATCCTAGCATTGTTTGGCTCACTTGGGGCTTGAACTGAGATACAATTCTATCATTTTGTGGGGTTTTACCTGAGCCCTGGTAGTCTTTTGTTAATAATGAAGGACTGTCCTTTTTCTTTCCTGATTTTCTTGTCTGCACTAGAAGATCTGATTCTTTTCTGATGTGAAGTGACCCATTCCTGTCCATTTCAGTTATTTGATTTCCTTCCTGAATGTTTAGTCTTGACACTTCTGTTCTGGCATCAAGTTTGCCTTAGTTCACACTTCTGACATTCCACATATCAGTGGATGTACATATCTTTGCAGCATCAAACTTTGCCTTCGGGCATATCGTCAGCTAGATATTCTTTTGGTTTTAATTCAGCCATATCATAAACACCAGTATTAGCACCCCAGGCCTCTGGTCTCCTCCAGTACTCCATTAGATATTTTCCAGCTTGGGGAGCTCATCTCCCAGTATCATAGTGACATTGTCTTGGTTCTGGATGTTCTTTTCTCATTATCGTCTACAGCCCTATTTTATTAATGGAAGCGAGCTTTATTATTTTCATTGACATATTGACCTAATTAAATAGGTTTAGTCATTTCAACATTTCACGACATGCTGGCATTTCTTGTTTAGCAATTTTTAAATTACAAGTTTAGATCGTTAAACTGCAAGGTCCTGAATTCTTGTATTGATTTACACATTGCATTAAACCATGGTTTAAATACAATTTATTAAATGAACATTAATTGGCTGAATTTGCAGAGGATGCTAAGCATACTTTACAAGCTGCAGTTGGGAGGTTCTCATAAAATGCTAAGCTATGACCAAACAAATCTCTTTATGGCTCAGGATGTTTTATGAACTAGACTTTGAGAAAAACCAGGACCATCAAAGCGGTATGAAATCGTGCCTGTTGTACAAAGATGTTTCCAGTGAACTCTTAGCCTCCTGGATGATTGGATCTTAAAATTGGACTACCGATGTAATATTTTTTATTGTAAAGTGAAGTTACATTTCTCAAAGTACTTCTGAAGCATCTTTTATATCTTTAGTATTACACAGATTATTTCATTTCATTGGTTGATACATTCTGATCTGAATGTGTTTAAAACAGTGCTTCTCAATTATTTTCTGTCATGCCCCCCCTAGGAAGAAGAAAACATTTCGCGCCCCCCGCGCGACTGTAAATAGTATCATTTGTCTATAAAATTGTTATAAGTACACCTCTGCATAACACTGTATCCTTATTAACGTATAAGAGAATAAAAAAAGAAAGAAATGTGGATCAATTTACAACAAAGAATAGCTTTATTAACTGTAGCAGAAAAGATTTAAAGGAGCACAGGATTTAAAGGAACACAATATTAAAAAAAACTTTAACCTGCAAAACAAAAATATATAAAATAATTTGAGCTGAGCCCCCCTTTACGGAGCCTCGCGCCCCCCCTGGGGGGCCCGCCCCACTATTTGAGAAGCACTGGTTTAAAAGGACTAATGAAGAAGAAATACGAGCCTTTTTTTTTTTACTATATTTCTGAAAAAGGAGATGGTGGCTTTATCAGGCATTGAAAACTGGGTGGATTGGGGTATATATCTATTTTAAAATGCCTGCCTTGCTACTATTAAAATGGGCAGATATGTGTTAACTCAGATTTCATTTCTCTCCAGAATGAGGGATGTTATTAAAATAGATGAAAAAACTTGATGGCTATAGATAATGATTTAGAAATGTTCTAATGGCACATTTGAAACCCTTAATGATTAATACATTTTGGAGAACAATGTATTGTGCATATGGCTAATAGTGAGCTAAGCTGGAAGTTATAATTCACTGGCTTCTGGAAGATCACACGTGCTACGCTTAAGCTAGATGTTTCACAAATGAGCATGCTAATGTATGCCTACCAACTCCCTGCATAAATAGATGTGGCTACCAATCTGGTTAACCAAATTACCAAATTAGTGTGATGTACATGCAGAAATCTGCCCTCATTTGTAAGGAGCAGCTTACAAGATAGACAAGATAGGAAATATGGCCAGGTTAATTAATTCTACTTTATTGCACAAAAACTTACAAATCTGAAAACACAATTCTTTGCCCATCTCCTAAAAAATGAGGGATGGTTATCTGACCATTCCCTAGATAACATTCTTTGGACCTAGTCTCCCAAAATCATTCCCATATACCATTACATCAAATTGCCAGAAGGCAAAAGCCTTTGTCTGTTTTAAGTTTGCCGATTGCTTTATTTGTTGACTTCTTCCAAGCAGATAAAACTAAAATCCTGCATAAAGAACTCATGTTTAGCTTAGTTACATGCCTTGGTTAACGAAACAGACTTGTAACAAATTTCATTAGCCAGATGAACTTGATGCCACACAAAATTAAAGTCAATTTAACTTTCACACAATTGAAATAAAGTCCTAGAGAAGTACTATGGAATCTACCACTATGGCTACTTTGATTGTAAATAGCATGCCAGTTGCGGGATGCTCAGACACTGGCAAGAACCAGTTGTAAGTCACTTTTTTCAGTGCCCTTGTAACTTTGAATTGCTAGAGAGATGAGGATACAGTGAAAGACAGGATATGCATATGCCCTGTGACCACCTCATATTTAACACAAGTTGAAGAATTCCACATTCCCCCCTCTGAGACTCCACTGAAATCCTATTCTCCACTAAAGGAAATTTGAAAAGCAAATCCTCTTTTACTCTGCTGAATAAAAACTGAAAAACATTTCTCAGCACAGCCTAAAATGGGATACCTGCAGATACAAGTGACAATGCAATACTTTTGTTGCATTTTTATGTATTACAGTATATTATATATTACAGTATATTCAGGTCGCAAGTCTTTTAATTAAGCCTTTAAGTCACAGGCTTTGAATATGATAAAGAAATGATTCATTCTCTCTCTCTCTCTCTCCCTCTCCCTCTCTCTCTCCCTGGCTCCCTCTCCCCCCCCCTCCCTCCCTCCCTACCTACTTACCTCCCTACCTCCCTACCTGCTACCTACCTACCTACCAGTATCTATCTATCTATTCCCCCCTCCCCCTATTTACCTATGTACCTATCTCAACTACCTACTTATATATATCATGGATCCAACTGAACTTTGAACATGGGGGAGTGAGGTTAGAATGGATTAACACTATGTTCTTCCAAAGATAGATGTGTGTGTGTGTGTGTGTGTGTCTGTCTGACTGTCTGTCTGTCTGTCTGTCTATTTCCACACCAGGAGCCACCAGTTGTGAGTTGGGTGGCCATAAAAAAATTATTTAATAATAAACCCAACAAGAAAAGAAAAGCTTTGCCTGATGTATGTTTGCCCCAAGTAGACATAGTCTTAGTTTATTTCAGTTGTACATTAGAACCAGAACTGCAAGAGGACTCACACTAAAGAATCCATGGGGAAAGTTTGGGTAATGACCTTGGGCAATTCATGTTGACATGAGCAATGCGCAATTGCAGCTGAAAACTGTACATTGTTTTTTCCCAGAGAGATGCATTGGGGGATTTTTCTTTTCTCTGAAGCTCCTGGCCTAATGTCATCCATCTTCCAACTTAATATTTCTTTGGCTGGTTCTCCCCGTGCATCAGATTTGGTCATGTTCTGTTCAGTTTTCATAAAATCATCATAAAAATAGGATGTTTATTCACAATGCGTTCATACATCTAACTAATTTTGCAATTATTGATTGAAAGACGATATACAAGAGTCTCAAAGGAAGACTGACATAGAAGAAGTCTCTTTTCTTAGATGAGACACTAAGATTCTTACTTCTTGTTTAAGTACTGTGGGTGCAAGGTTCCGTCTCTCAAAATGGCTATTGTGTAAAATAGATTAAAATAGTTGATCTGGAAGATGTCAGCTTTCTAAACTCTAATATGATTTTCAAAAACCAGGACAGCATCTGAGTCTAATCCTTCTTAGCTGACCATAAACAAATGCCTGTCTGTAAATATGCACCAGTGTAAATAATTGTTTAATAGCTGGAGCACTTGCATCTAAAAAGACTAAGGCTCCCTTTGTTTCATGTCTACCTGTTGTTATCCTGGTGAGAAAGTGAATAATCCTTTACACAAACATTCATCAAAGGCTTACTTTGAGAGAAGTAATGGGCACACATGGCCTCAGTTCAATATCTGGAGGCCGTGTAATTTGAAATGATAATTCCCATCGTTAATTAGTATATCATAACATAGTTCTTCTGCAAGTAAAGCCATAAAAGTTCTATAATATAAACAAAGGGGGGCAGCTCAGAATTCTATTTGGACAGATGTATTGCTTGATTATGGAGCAGAAGACCTTGTCTGGGCTCTGAGCCATGAAAGATTAATATTCAATGCACATTGTTTCCTCTCTGGATAATGTAACTTTCTCTCAGATTTTTTTCCCCTTGATACTCTAGGACAGTGATGGCGAACCTTTTTCGGCTCGCGTGCCAAAAGCGGAGGGAGCGTGGGGGGTCGTTCGCAGGCATGCCACACATACGCATGCTTCCCCCCCCCCTCTGTGTGCATGTGTGTGCGACCAGCTCTCCCCCTACTTTTGGCCTTCTTTTTTTACCCTCCCCAGGCTCCAGAGGCTTTCTAGGAGCTGGGGAGGGTGAAAACAACCTCCCCGTCCCCTCCGGAGGCCCTCCAGAGGCTTCAGGAGGCTTTCCTGAAGGCTCCGGAGGGCAAAAAATGACCTTACTGCCAAACCAGAAGTCACTTTTTTTGTCAGTTTTTTGCCCTCCGGAACCTTCAGCGAAGCCTCCTGAGGGCAAAAAATGGCTCTAGAACAAACCGGAAGTCTGTTCCTGAACTTCTGGATTGCCCGTAGGACTGGTTTTTCACACTCCAGAGACTTCAGGGAAGCCTCCGGAGGGCAAAAAAGGGCCTCAAAAGAAGGCCAAAGTCAGCTGGCCAGCGCGCACATGCACGCTGGAGCTGACAGGGCAACACCTTGCATGCCCTGACAAATGGCTCCGTGTGCCACCATCACGGCTCTAGGATGAAAGCATGCTGGCTGTAGACAAGAAGATTTTGCATTAAAGCCCAGAGCTATACAGGTAGTCTTCCACTTATGACCACATATGGCCCAGAATTGTGTTCATTGAGCCAAGCATTTGTTATGTGAGATGCCACGTGACTGCCTTGCTCAATGACTGCAATGCCAGATCTACCAGTTGTGATCATTAAGTGGATGTAGGGAAGGTTGAGCCTCTCTGTGATAGGGCAGGGGAAGGTCCCATGCTTCCCAACCCACCTGGGGGGACCAGGCTCTCTCCCTGCCCCATGGTGGAGAATAATCACAAGAAATCGATGATGCATTTGGATTATTTTATTTAAATTGGATTTTTTAAAAATCAAATTTATTTTAATAAAATGCTTTTGGAGTTAAAAAAAATCGATCTAAAGGTAGTTTTCTATTTAAGATACATTAATAATTTAATTTATTCAGCATGAAATGGAGCCTAGTTATATAGCATGAGGCTCTATATTCTGCAATATTGGGACTGTTGGTGAGTCCACAGCGGGTCAGAGGAGGAGCTATTGCAGGACAGAGATGGCAGTTGCTCTTTTAAAAATCATGATTTAAATCGAATTGATTTAAATCAAGCCTTTTTCCTGGTGATTTAAATTGACTTGATTTAAATCAAACCCACCCTGTTTCTAGCACTTTTACCATCAATCTGAAAAGCTCAGCACGCTGGTGTTTGATCACATTTTGTTAATATTTTCACCAGATTTGAGGACTATTCCTCCAACACACCGGAGGATTTCCCTTCCCCACACAAAGAAGAAGAAAAATCGCTCAACGTTCCCTGCCAGTTTGCCTAAATGTGGCTATGGGGAGAATGCTCTCTGTCTCTGTCTCTCTGTCTCTATCTCTGTCTCTCTCTCTCTCTCTGCCTCTGTGTGTGTGTGTGTGTGTGTGTGTGTGTGTGTGTGTGTGTACGTGTGTGTGTACACGTATGCAATGTTTTAGAATGGCCTGCAGTACTTCATGGGCTACAAATCCCTCTTTCTGAGGCCATTGTGACTATGAGCTACCTGTAATCACTTCATGTAATCACTTCATTGATCTGACAATTGCTGACTTTTTCCGTTTTCTCATGCCACATATATAGTTCTGATGGGATAAGATGTTTGCTGCTGTCATTTGAAGGAAGTTTTTGCAAAAAAAGAAAAAGGGTGGATCAACTTGCCAAAGAAGTAAACATGGAATGAAGCAGTATTCCTAGCTTGGGAAGTATAACTGAGTTATCCAGCTTTACAGTCCTCTTGTAAAAGCAGTTACCAAGGCTGAAGGCTGCCTCAAAAGTAATCCTTGTTTAATGACTAATTGGGGCCAGCAATTTGGTCATTAATTGTTGCAGTCACCAAATGAAAGCCACGGTTGTGCTTTTAAACTGACTTCAGCTTTGCTTTGCAAATACAAAGATTGATTATGAAGTTTTACTTGTTCATCTTTGTCGTAGCTGTTAACAGTCACTGTCCAGGGCAGCTGCTAAAAAAGGACTTCCTCTATAGTGAATCAGGCCATCAGGTGGTATGCCAAAGATGGGAAATCTTTACCTTATAAAGGCCACTTACCCACAGGAGTATTCTAATGGAGGAGAGAATAGTTCACTAACAATAGTAGAGATTAACTGCTTTAGGGACAGAGCCTATGGCCATGGATGGCGACCCTATGGCATGTGTGCCAGAGGTGGCACACAGAGCCCTCTCTGCTGGCACGTCCACCATTGCCCCAGGTCAGATCTCTGTGACATTTCTTTTGTGAGCTTTTGTTTCCCTGCAAACAACGAAACAGAAGCTCACGAAAGAAAAAGATCTTACCTCTTGCTATACTGCCAGTCTTGGGATGCCCTGCCACCCACTGACCAGCTGGTCTTGGGGTCTCTGCTGAACACGCACATGTCCGCGTATGCACACATTTGCGCACATGCACCCTTTGGTTTGAGCATGCGCGTGTGCGCAGTTTGGGCACCAGGTGTCTAAAAGGTGTGCCATCACTGGCCTATGGTACTGCTGATAGAAGCCTGGACTGGAATGCTTTTTCGTCCTGTGTGGCATTTCACCTTTCTTTAGCTGGATTCACCAGGCAGGTTTTTTGATTTGTTGATTTGGGGCTTAGCATGCTGTGTGAACCCAGACATTATAGCTTTTTAAACAAAACATGGTTTAAAACAAATTATTTAAGAAGTGTTTGCACATCCCTCCCCTCCTCCCCCCTCTCTTTCACTCTTCTCCCCCTTTCTCTTTCTCTTTCCCTCTCTCTCGCTCTCAAACACACACACACACACACACACACACACACACAGAGAGAGAGAGAGTATGAGTATGTTATTCCCAGAGAAGCACTCTTGAGAAGCAAGGATGGACTTGTTTGCCCCTAGGGATTCATGTCCGTAATTCCTTATTCAGGGTTAATACATTGACTTGCAGTTGCTTTTCCTGCAAATAATATTCCCCACGCTGTCCGCTGCAAAAAGCAAGGCCTGAATGAAAGTCCTTTTTTTGCAAATGTCAGGAATGAATACCACTGAGCTACTGACCATTTTAGGAGAATGCCTGAGGACACTTTTTTCTCTTAACAGTTAGAAAGAGTTCTCTTAAGGCTCCAGCATTGCTCAGGTTCATAAGCCAGAGGTTGGATCAGGTTAAGCCTTCCAGTTCTCACAAGGATTCTGGGATTTGGGATCTAAATCAATAACTGAATGTATATGATTAAATTGGGAGATTAGGTCTGAAGCTCCATGATGCACGGAGGTGAGATAAGGACAGTTCAAAGAAAGTTGACACTGGAAAAGATCAGAGACTGAATAGGAATAGGCCAAAGCCAATTAGCAGTGCTGATCAGCGATACTCTGCTGAGGGATTCTCTGTAGGGTTTTTCCCCTCATGATTCTTGTTGCCAAGCGGCCATTATTTGTATTTCCTAGAATGACCCTGATATAGTGTCATTCCGAGACCTTTCATTTCCAATTATTGTACAAAGCAGTGCTAAATGCAGGAACGGCTATGATCCTGTCACCTCAGCTTTCATCAGAGGAATGGTTATGAGCCTTGGTGGCACAATGGTTAGAGTGCATTACTGCAGCTACTTCTGCTGCCTGCTGGCTGCCTGCAATTTGTCAGTTCAAATCTCACCAGGCTCAAGTTTGACTCAGCCTCCCCTCCTTCCCAGGTGGGTACAATGAGGACTCAAATTGTTGTGGGCAATATGCTGACTCTGTAAACCACTTAGAGAGGCTGTAAAGCACTGTAAAGCAGTATATAAGTCTAAGTGCTACTGCTATTGCTAATAGTACCACAGAATAAACTTTCCAGAAGGAATTGATTACTAAAGGATGCTTCTAAGGGACAATGGGGTACCATGGCCCCTCAAGCTCAGAGCTTCTGTGATCATGAATTCAAGCAATATGGATCCCTTAAATATATGGGAAAGGGGTGGGGAACCAGCATGTTATGTACTAAGGGGTCCTTGGTGCTCCCTGAGCTTGGTTGTTTTCCTGCAGATGTTTCAATATCCATACTAGGTAACATCATCAATGCACTGTGCAATGAATCAATACAATACAATGCAATGGCAGAGTTGGAAGGGACCTAGGAGGTCTTCTAGTCCAACCCCTGCCTAGGCAGGAAACCCTATAACATTTCAGACAAATGGCTATCCAACATCATCTTAAAGACTTCCAGTGTTGGGGCATTCACAACTTCTGGAGGCAAGCTGTTCCATTGATTAATTGTTCTAACTGTCAGGAAGTTTCTCCTCAGTTCTAAGTTGCTTCTCTCCTTAATTAGTTTCCACCCATTGCTTCTTGTTCTGCCCTCAGGTGCTTTGGAGAATAGTTTGACTCCCTCTTCTTTGTGGAAACTCCTGAGATATTGGAACACTGCTATCATATCTCCCCTAGTCCTTCTTTTCATTAAACTAGACATATCCAGTTCCTGCAACCGTTCCTCATATGTTTTAGCCTCCAGTCCCCTAATCATCTTTGTTGCTCTTCTCTGCACTCTTTCTAGAGTCTCCACATCTTTTCTACATCGTGGCGACCAGAACTGAATGCAGTATTCCAAGTGTGGCCTTACCAAGGCATTATAAAATTGTATTAACACTTCACGTGATCTTGATTCTATCCCTCTATTTATGCAGCCTAGAACTGTGTTGGCTTTTTTGGCAGCTGCTGCACACTGCTGGCTCATATTTTAATGGTTGTCCACTAGGATTCCAAGATCCCTCTCACAGTTACTACTATTGAGCAAGGTGCCACCTATACTGTACCTGTGCATTTTGTTTTTCTTGCCTAAATGTAGAACCTTACTCTTTTCACCATTGAATTTCATTTTATTAGATAGTGCCCAATGTTCAAGTTTATCAAGATCCTTCTGTATCTTAAGCCTATCTTCTGGAGTGTTGGCTATCCCTGCCATCTTGGTGTCATCTGCACTGAATCAGTGCATTGAGTGCTGATAACATTACCTAATATAGGTAATGAAATGTCTGCAAGAAGACAACCAAGCTCAGAGAGTACCAAGGACCCCTCATTTTAATCCTGAACTACAAATATTCTCCTTTATTGACCTTTTGCACTGCAATATACAGGTTGATTTGGATTTGAATGTAAATTTTTTTCCCCCTTAAGTCATGTGCTCTCTTTAAAAATCCAGTTTTGATCATGTTTGACAAGGAATGACTTGCAGATCAGCTCTCCTTCCTTCAGATCTAGGAAGATTTCCTAATCTCTATTTTGAGATGGCACGTTGGTTGTGTGTGTGTGTGGGGGACTGAGTGGAATAAACAGAAAGGTTTTATTTAATTGTGTCTTAGCTGTGAAACAATGGAGCAATTATTTGTCCATTATTTTTCCACCTGCTGTCCCAGGATGGAGAGGGAGAGTAAAAATATTTTAGAGGAATTCATTGAAAAATGTGTCATTCAAATATAGCAACATTATAGGGGGAAAAGAAAGAAAATTGACTGCCAAGGAAGATACCTGTGTGCAGATTGAGGAATGTCTATTTCTGAGCCATTGCATACTTTCTAAAACGACATTGGTGCCCAGTCAAATGTTAAATTGCAAGATGCTTGATAAGCTTTCTTGGTATATTTCTGAATGCTAGGGAGACTGTCTGTAGTAAAAGAATAGCTTCAGGTTATTGAGAGTCACATGCACTACATTAAAATGACCCACTTGATCTAATTTTAGAACAGGCATCTGGGTTATAAATGATGTTTTCAAGATCCACTGGGCTGTGAGAATGGGCTGGTGGGGAGTAGGGGTGGGGTTAATATCTGAAATAGGCCTTCATATTTTGTGGCTATAGAGGAAGCACAGTGTTAGCAGTTAGCAGAAAGTGCCAAGGTCACGGATAACATAGCAATGTTTCTGATTACCAGATACCCTCTTAATGTTGTACATCTGCCCTTTTGTCAGTTTATCCTTTCTGGCAACTTGCACACTTCTGGTGCATTATTGATTTATTTCTGTTGGCATGTTTTCCTTTTCCTTCTCAATTTTCAAGAACGTAAAAGACACATGCAAAGAAAAGTGCATCAGAAAGTTCTGATGAACCATAAAGTTTATCTTCCATTTCCCCATGCTGGTATTTCTTAGATATATTTGGTCCTGTTGAGAATTCCCAACAGCATGACGAAAGGTCCCGAAACATGTACAATAGGCTGAAATTGGCAATCCCCCCCCCCTTTTTTTGAAATATCATAATGTAAGTATTCAGATACATGCTTTTGCCAAGTGTTCCTGCAAAAGTATACTGTAACTGTTCAGAATATTAGCATCATGACTGTGCTGGTGATAACAGTAAAAGCAGAGCTCAGAACTGATGCACATATTTTTCCCATGACCAGTGACCAGGTGTCTACCTCCTACTATACGTATCCACTCAATAATTTACTCCCCTAATAATTATCTGTGAATGGGAGGGGGGAATCCAGCATCTTTCATTTGCTGAGAATAGAAAACAGCTGCTGGAAATAAATGAATGGCTGAGAGGCTGGATTGAAGAGGACTCACATCCCTGCTGGTTGTGAATTTAACCCCTTAAAAGCTTCTCTCTTTTCTTTTTCCTCCCTATCTCCCTGTTTTCCCTCCCTTCATTTCCCCACATATTTAACAACCTCTTCTTCTTCCCATGCAGCTCTCCTTTCTTTTATCCTTTGTCTCCTCCTTCTCCTTCTCCCCCCTCCCCTTCTGTTCCTCTTTCTTCTTCCTGTTTGTGTATGGAAGATGTTTCTGCACAGAGAATGATTTGTGTACAAGATAGAGGAATGCTTTGTAAATTCAGCAGGTGATCATTTTTGTAAATTGAGTACTTTGTTTTCTAGGCAGCTAGTCTGAATAAGCAGATATCAATTCAATTAATATTTAAGATTTGTGTTGTTGCTGCCCTTCTTTTTATGGTGTGGCTTCTGGCAAGCATATACACAGACCTATAGAAATGCACCCATATGCACAACAGTTGCCTATACAGAATAACAATAACAAAATATCAGAGTTGGAAGGGATCTTGTGTTTTTAGATGTTTTTTTTATTTACTAGAGTTTTATACCACCACAATTGTACAAGTTTCACAGTGGACAATATGCATTTATTGATGGGAGGAAATTTCCAGGTTTATATTTAGCTGGCACCTTTCTGATGATAAGATGGGTATTGCCATAAGGTTTTGTCTGCATTTACAGGGGTTTCATCTGTTCTTCCTTTGGGGGGAAGGATTATCTTAAGAGGCAGATCAGGGGCAGCCCCCCCTTTTTTACAGGGTCTTAATTTGACCAGCTGCCAGTCCAAGTATGGTTTAATCACAAGGGACCGAAAGAAAAATGATCTGATGGGGAGCATTTGAAGATTGCTACTCTAAGCAAAAAGAGCACCATTACCCAGGATTTTTTAAAATATAGGAATTAAATTGCATTTTCAGTAGAAGAGAATTGCATATCAATTTACAGCACCGTATTGTAATTAAGTGGAATTGGCACCAGCAGGGTAGATGACAATCAGAGAGTGATCCGGCAATGGTAATCAACTAATGTTAATGTCCTTTACTACCAGATCACATTGCAGCTGCCTCAAGACAAAAATCTGATCAAATGGAAAACCCCTGATATGTGTTGAGCCATTAATGACTTTGGATAAATCCATGGTTTACATCAGGCCTGTCAAACTGGTGACTCGCAGGGCAGACGCATGACCTGCAGGCCCACCCCGGCTCCGCAAAGGCAAAAAAGTCGCAATGTATCACGATACATTATGTGACACGATCGAGTTTGACACCTGTGGTTTACATGGAGGTCATGAATTCGTGCACAACCCAGACTCCATGCCAGCAGAGGGCATATTGAAATTCTCAAGCACCAAAATTTCAGGGACTCCTTTGTCAATTTACCATCAGAATCCAGTAGTGGCAGGACATCAACAACAATCCCAACTATCACCTGGGCCCTAACTTCAAACAGAGGTGTGTTAGGCCCAGTTATCTGCAGAGCAATGCCTTCAAGGGCTTATGGATGACCGCTCCCATATCTCCCTCTCTTCCTGATGAAAAACCAAAAATGAGATTGTCACAATTCTGAGGCACTCCTGAAAGGTACTCCTTCTTTCAGACCCATCCAGATTCAGAGAAAATGAGATCATGAATGAAGGCAGATTAGTTATTCATCAATCAGGCATTCAGCAACAACAGCTAGTGCATAAGGTCACCAGAGATCTACTAATCAAACATCAAAAGTGGAAGTTGGAGGCCAGAGTAGCTCTCATGTCCCCAAGTTCAACTGCCCTGGAGTCCTGCTATACTTTCTCTTACTTATCACTGATGGGATATCTCTGCCTATCTTCTCAGTCCTTAATCTTCGCTCCATGCTGCTGGGCAAGGGCACACATACTCAAACCTGAACCCTCTGTAGAGAGTTAAAAAAAATGACATTGAGAGATATAGATCATATCTGTTAACAGAAGCAGAAAAACATGGATTAGGTCGGGGTGAAATTTAGCAGGTTCTGACAGGTTCTGGAGAACCTGTAGTGGAAACTTTGAGTAGTTAGGAGAACCAGCAAATACCACCTTTGGCTGGCCCCAGAGTGGGGAGGGAATGGGGATTTTGCAGTATCCTTCCCCTGCCATACCTATCAAGCCAAGCCCACAGAAACGGTAGTAAAAAAAATTGAATTTCACCACTGGATTAGATTCAAACCAAGAAGAAGGCATCTGCAAGCAACTTATACAGACACCTTCCTTATTCACTTGAGTATAAGATGGGGGAACTAAAACACAGTCAGACTTGCAAGATTATATCACTATAGCCTAGTGTTTTTCAACCAGTGTGTTTATAGATATATACGTACATGAAAGTTTTTAGATTTTGATGCTTTTTCCTTTCTACCAGTGGCTTTTGGCTTTTGAAGACACACCTGTGCAGAAGTTGCCATTAGGCCAAGGTGAGAAAGGACATAAGCAGCAAGATTTATAAAGAGAAAGTATCCATATAAATAGAAACATTCCCTTTAAATACACATGTGCAGTAAAATGCAGAAATCTACAACAGGTTCTAAAGTCTGTCCAGGCAGTCACTCAGCCACTCATCCTAGATGAAATCTCTGGTTGAGAAATCAATCCTGCTTGGAATCTTTCCTTGGGAAAATCTCTTAAATGTGCAAATATTTCACCTACAATTTATATCCACACCCTTATTTGTTAAGACATGTTAGCAAATCTCTGTCTTTTTGGTTAATGCACAAGTGGCCGTTTGATTCAGCGTGCCAGTTGCTTGGTTTAGCAGATCTTAAATAACAGACCTGGCGAAGCATTTATGCCAGAAAGTCTGGATAGATTCTGTCAATCAAGATAGAGATACATAAATGAAGAATGTGATGCCTTTGTTTAGGTGGGCTCATCAGGCCAAGTAACTTAACATGGTCTAAGAAACTGGTGGCATTTCCCCAGAATTTCTGACACAGTTTAGATCCCAATAGTTCTCATTTCAATTAAAACTATTCCAGAAGGAACAAAATGAACCAGAATGTTTCTGTATCCTAATTTGTTAAACGATATGGAATGGTGATATTCATAGGAATCTCAGGTTTGATAAACGATACTGTAAGTTGAATCTCTTTCAAATAAATTTCCAGCCTGGTGACTTTGTGGACACTTCTATGTAAATTTCTTGACCACAGTATGGACATTTTCTGCCATTGCCTAGTGGATCTCCTATCCAAAGATGAATCAGAATAGAATAGAATAAAAGAGGTAGAAGGGACCTTGGAGGTCTTCTAGTCCAACCCCCTGTTCAGGCAGGAAACCCTATACCATTTCAGACAAATGGTTGTCCAATCTCTTCTTTAAAACTTCCAGTGTTGGAGCATTTCCAACTTCTGGAGGCAAGTTGTTCCACTGATTAATTGTTTTAACTGTCAGGAAATTTCTTCTTAGTTCTAGGTTGATTAGTTTCCATACATTGTTTTAGGTTCAACCTTGTTGCATTGTTGCAGATTAGTGCATTAGTTCTGGAACAACCGAAGCCATTGACGGTCTTACTGACTTTTTGCATTAAAAAATTAAAAAAGTGTTGATTTACATTTTTGATGATTACATTATAGCCTTTATTGCCATTGCACATTATGTATACAACGAAATTGGTTAGGAAATTAGACAGGAAAGTTTATAGAAAGAAGATAATATGACATAACTTTAGAGACCAAGATTAAAATATAATAGTATTTGTAACTGCTGGGAAGAATATCAGAGGTCACTTCTTTGTATCCTTTTGCTTTCTTTTCTATTCATTATTTTTTCTTTTCTTGTACTTTTGGTTTATCTTTGATTTCTTTTTTCTTCTTTACTTTACATTAGTTTTTATTAGTTTTTATCTTATGTTTTTAAGTTTCAATGAAATAATATTAATAACTGAAATCATTGATGGAAGAAAAAAGGGAAAGGTTGCGAAGGATATATGTATTGCTTATTTTTCAGGCTTTTATTGGTTTCATTGGTTTATTAGATGGGGCTTTTTAAAATCTAAGCCAGCTTTGTATATGTTCCATTGTATATTCTCCTTAAGGAAAAGGTAAAGGTTCCCCTCACGCATATGTGCTAGTCATATGACTCTAGGGGGCGGTGCTTGTTAGATCGGGTAGGGAAGTATCTAACAAGCTGAAGAGCCAGCGCTGTCCGAAGACGTCTCCGTGGTCATGTGGCTAGCATGACTCAATGCCGAAGGCACACAGAACGCTATTACCTTCCCACTAAAGGTGGTTCCTATTTTTCTACTTGTATTTTTTACATGCTTTTGGACTGCTAGGTTGGCAAAAGCTGGGACAAGTAATGGGAGCCTACTTTGTTACTCCTTGGTGGCGCTAGGGATTTGAACTGTCGAACTGTCAACCTTTCTGATCGACAAGCTCAGCATCTTAGTCACTGAGCCACTGTGTCCCTCGTATGCTCATTATGTGCAGGCAAACTAAAAATTGTATATGTGCAAAAATTCAAATTTCTAATTTGTTAGCCGCTCCCTCTCCGCAAGGGACTCGGGGCGGCGTACAATAAAAATATACATACATACATATAGACATACAGATACACACATATACATACATATACATACATGGAGGAGGTAGTAATCAAACATATATCACATTAATAATAATAATAGGAAATTAAAAATAGCCATTAAAATATTACATGATAAAATACAATTTAAAAGGACTGTCAGGAGGAGGATAAACTACGGTTGAGCCAGGCCAGATAATTGAAAGAGGTGGGTCTTGAGCTTTACACGGAAGGAGCGGAGATCGGAAGTAATCCTGATGTCAAGGGGGAGGTCATTCCACAGGGCTGGGCCCATCACAGAGAAGGCCCTGCTCCTGGGTGTCGCCCCCCGACACTGTTTAGTGGACGGCACCCGGAGAAGTCCCTCTCTGTGTGAGCGGATTGGTCGTAGGGATGTATGGGGCAGGATGCGATCCCGCAAGTAACTAGGTCCTATGCCATGGAGCGCTTTAAAGATCGTAATCAAAACCTTGAAACGCACCCGATAGACCACAGGAAGCCAGTGCAGCTCGCGCAGGAAAGGTGTTACATGGGAGAACCTAGTCCTCCCCATAATCACCCGCGCGGCCGCATTCTGGACCAACTGTAGTCTCCGAGTGCATCTCAAGGGAAGCCCCATGTAGAGAGCATTGCAGTAGTCCAGGCGAGACGTCACTAGCACATGGGTGACTGTGCGCAAGGCATCCCGGTCCAATAAGGGGCGCAATTGGCGCACCAGGTGGACCTGGTGGAACGCCCCCCTTGCCACGGCTGTTACATGGTCATCCATGGACAGCCGGGCATCTAGGAGGACGCCAAAATTGCGCGCCCGTTCCATGGGGGCCAGTTGCTCGCCCCCAATGGCCAGAGATGGAAGCAACTGGTTGAACCGGGGGGCCGGAAGCCACAGCCACTCCGTCTTGGAGGGGTTGAGTTTAAGTCGGTTGTCATCCATCCAGACCCGTACGGCTTCCAAGCACCGGGACATCATTTCGACGGCCTCGTTGGGGTTGTTCGGGGTGGAGATGTACAGCTGAGTGTCATCAGCATACAGATGGTATCCCACCCCAAAGCCACGGATGATCTCGCCCAGCGATTTCATGTATGTGTTGAACAGGAGTGGCGAGAGAACCGACCCCTGTGGCACCCCGCAAGTGAGGGGGCTCAGGGTCGATCTCTGCTCCCCTGCCAACACACGTTGCGTCCGGCCGGAGAGGTAGGAGCCGAACCACCGCAAAACGGTGCCCCTGACTCCCAACCCCCATAGCCGGTGCAACAGGATACCATGGTCGATGGTATCGAAAGCCGCCGAGAGATCTAATAAGACCAGGACAGTGCAATGTGTGGCTTCTTTCAAATGTAGAAGATTTTCGCTATAATAGTTTGTTGGGTCCTGGCTCAGTGACCCCTGTAGCTAATCCTTTTCTATGCTTTCTAAAAATAGATAAGGATGCTTACTTATACCTTTCTGGATACTTTTTTTGAATGCATGTTTTTCTCTTGAAGACGGGAAAAAATGGAAGTATCCATAATAAGAGTGAGACAATACATGAAAGTTACATGCATTTTTAAAAAAAGTTCTATAGTTATTGTTTTATGGTATTTTTTTCATGATGAAGACAAAATGCATTTTTTTCCGAAGCAGTCATTTTTTTCTTTTGCTGAACAAGACTATCTTATAATTACAAAGTTGAGAATTGGATATCCGTCACGAAAGCATACTTTTGGCATAAACTTCCCCAAAATAGTTATTAACACTGGCAGTTCGAACATTATTTATATGCTTTAAGCTGGGTAATAAATGCCTTTAAAATACAGAGTGGATAAACTGATTTGCTCTAAACAAGGCTCGGTTGTATAATGTTATGCACATATGGACTTCTGAAATGGTAATCCCAAATGATTTAGCGTCCCAGGACTTGCTGTGACAGCAAGGACATATTTAGGACAGACTTGAGCTATATTAATCACTGCATCATACAGAGGCAAAAACTATGATGCTGTCCTGTTATTCTGATGCTGTCACAAGAAAAAGAGGAAAGCTTTGAAACTTTTCATTACAGGCTCCAAGTGTTGATATAACTGCCAGCAACAACCTATGGCAGGGGTGTCCAAACTTGGGAACTTTAAGACTTGTGGACTTCAACTCCCAGAATTCCCCAGCCAGCATGGGCCAACACAACAGAAGGGCTCATTAGTACAATATTTTATTTTATTTAGCTCTTGAACACAAAGTATCCAGACTCTGTTCCAGTCACAGATTGCTAAAATACTCAGTAGAGTATGCCTGTTGCTTTCTGTCCTCCTTTATTACTTAGTTTTTAATTTTTATACTGTTTTTAATAATAATTAAAATAGTTCTTAGCTGTGGATGTCATGAATGTTTCTTTTTTATATGTTAATCAAATGTTATGTGAAGAAGTCATATGACCGTTTGTTTCTGAAGATGTGACAGACCTCTTAATGTGGTCCATTTTTCTCTTGCATCCTTATATACCAGGGGTGTCCAAACTTGGAAACTTTAAGACTTGTGGACTTCCAGAATTCCCCAGCCAGCTTGTTGAAGTCCAAAAGTCTTAAAGTTCCCAAGTTTGGACACCCCTGACCTATGGCAATGTTTCTGAACCTTGGCAACTTTCAGATGAATGGACTTCAACTCCCAGGATTCCCCAGCCAGCTGGCTAGGGAATTCTGGGAGTTGAAGTCCACACATCTGAAAGCTGCCAAGGTTGAGAAACATTGACTTATGGCATTATAATCTCCGTTATTTTATGGGAAACTCCTTTAGCATAAGCCAAGTTATGGAATCAAGAATAGTCAAAGTTGTATTGCGTAAAATAAGCATTTCCACCCTCTTGGTCTCCAGATTTTCCCCAACTAGTTTTGGATACCCAGTCTATGCAGGCTTGGAAGTCTAGGAAATAGTGCCTCAGAGCAACTACAGACCGATACCAAATGTGCCCGTTAATTTTAAAACTCTCATGCAGCCAAGATTGTACCATTGACTCACAAGCTTTGGAGAAGTAAAAGCAATATTTAGAAAACATCCCAAAAGGAATAATGAAATGTCAGTGAATTTTGAGGGAAAGGTGGGGGAGAGAATTTTTAAAAGAAAAAAAAGGGGGGGGGGAGGAGAATGAAATAGAAACGTAGTCTACTTCTGGAGATTTTAAAACTAAATACGTTTTAAAATAATTTCTCTCAAAAGCTTTGGCCAGCCACAATTTGCAATGTCTTAGGAGACTTCTGTTTTTAAAAGGTTCAGAACAGTGGTGGGTTCCGGGCGGTACGTCCCGGTACGGCCGTACCAGTATTAGCTGGGAGCAGCGACCACTGTACTGGTACTCATTTGGCCCACCTGCCCTCGTTCCTTACCTGTTTTTTAAGCAACCGGGCCAATTGCACATGTGCACACAGCGCGTGGCACCTGCGTGACCTCTGCTGAACAGCTGGGTGTCACAGGGCGGTAGTATGTACCCGTGTGCACAGCGCACATGCCAGATGAGGATGCCCGGCCCCATGCACAGCGTACCGGTTGCAAGGGGAGCCGGAAACCGCCACTGGTTCAGAACTGCTTTCATTATCTTGACAAGTTATTAAGCCCTCCGCTTTATTATAATCGGTTCATTCTCAAGTTACGAGTGGGTTATTTTTTATTACTGTATCTACCAGTAGCCTAACAGTAAGTTTACACATCCACAAACAAAGGAGAATTTTTATCACCCCCACTTCTACCACCTTCTGACTTTCTGCTTCCTAATCATGTCTTATTTGCACTTTCTGTCAAATATATAACAGCAGTTTTTTTTCCTTCTCTGCTGTTAGCCTTGTTTAAAGTACATTTGTTATTTGAAAGACAGGTACATAAATTACGGCACAAATGATGTCAGGGGAGAAGAAAACTCTGTAGTCTGAGACTCCTTGATGGATTATGGTGATTGGAAAGTATGAGTCACGATAAGATGGTTTCTTCATTTAGACTTGGCTAACACTGTACAGCTCCATGTAAAGTGTTCTAGAGGGAAGTATTGTACTTTAAACTGTTCTCTCTCATTTTACTTTTTTTAACTGCAGCATTTTCACACTTGAAATATTTGACAAGGTTTTAATGGAAGCACCGTGAAGCGGTATATAAGTCTAAGTGTTACTGCTATTTCTAAATGTCTAGCAGGTTTTGGTGTAGGTAGGAGTAGATTTGGAACATCTTTTCGAAACATATTTTCCCCTGTTTGTAATTCTAGTTGTAGTTAATTATTAGGACGCATAGTCAACAAGAAATTGAAAAATGGCATTTGTGGTATCACAAGTCAAGTCTTGGCCCTTTTGTATGTGTGTCAAAGTCACATGCAAGTGCAAAGGGCCGTGGTTTTGATTGTAATGCCACAACCACTATCTTGCAGTTTTGTAAATTAAAGTTGCATTGGGGAAAATATTTCTGCCCTATCTTATTAGTAACCCCAGTTTTATTCCTTTAAGAGAACAAACTGTAAAAATATACAACAAGCTGTAATAAAATTCATTTTATAGGCCAGATTCACATATTATGTTACATCTTAATATGGCTTATTTTACTTTGGTTAGCAGGTTATGGGAAGCCAGCCCTGGGTTATATCTTTGCATGAAGTATGACACTAGACTTATTGTGTCTTATTCAACTAGCAACACCTTATACAAACCATAATTCAGCAGAATGTCCAATTGCTTGAATTTGAAGTCCACGTGACTTCATTTATCATTTATTTGTTTCTAATTTAGATGACTAGGGCTATCCAACTCATCATAAACTTAGGGTGCTCTATCCATTTTCAAATTCCTTAACATTGTTAAAAATGCGGAGCTTAATTTAAGTGGGTTGTATTTATTGATATCTATTGTATTATACTACAGATTAAAACTGAGAAATTTTAAAAATATTTATTTGACTTTGCAGACCCCTCAAAAAGGGTCTCAGGGACATCTGGAAGCCCCCCAAACACACACAATCTAAGCCACACTGAACCTATCCGTCAGGGGTGCCTCATTCAACATCCATGAAAGGAAACCCCAACTCCATTTATTTAGAGAAAAGGTACTTTTACTGGATATGAGATGAAAACAACAAAAGTGAAGCAAGATCGGAGGCAAAAAAGCGTGAATTTGTACATATCAAATGTTTACCCAAATCCCTCTCCCCTGTTACCCAGACCCAATGTCCAATCTCCAACCCCCAAGGGTGTCATGTGGGGTGCATCCTCAGGTGGCCTCATTTAGCTGGTATGCAAAGACGACTGGCCTTGACCAAACCCAAACACGAGCCTTCAGCAGGCGCAGGAGACAGTGAGAACAAGACTCCCTCTTTCAAGATGTCTCCACCAGCACGATTCTCCTCCCAAATGCCATGAGCCTCCCCCCCCACGCCCATTACTATGGCAGCCGATAGCAAGCAAGCAATATAGAGGCTGACACTATCTGGGCTAAGGATCTTGGCTAGCAGGTCAGGAGTGGGGACATAATAAAATTGTCTGCAGCTGAAAAAATTGTTCATCTCTGGGAACTGCAACTTTGGGATCTGTATCTTTGAAACTGCTGTGGGTGGAAGCGAGAGCATAACCTCCAGAAGCAGAACACCATGTCAAATGTGACTTACCACCCCCGTTGGCTGTGAAGCTGCTGCACCCCAGGAGATCCATCTAGCAAGTTCCTGGGTTGATGCTCCAGGGTTGTTCTGGCATTCCACCAGACATGCGGAGGAGTTCCTCTGATGGACCTTCTTTGCTTCTGACTGAAATGCAGCAATTATTATCCTTCACACAGAAAACAAAATGACAGAGGTTTTTAACATCTGGCTTGCCTGCATGCACAGTGCCCTGGTTTGCAGTAGTACGAAGCTGTCTGTGATACCATGCTGGGATAAGATTTGTGAGAATCCAGCCAGTTGCAATTATCAATAAACAATAATTACACAAGCCATAGCTTTGTGTGATATGCAAAACTAGTCACCAAAGCTGGAAGGAAGCCTTATAAAGATTTTTCCCAAATATTTACCAAGCTACATTTTACAAAGCTAGGTGACTCTTAGGAAGTTTAGGCTTAATTTATTTATTTCACTGTATTTATGAATTCACCCAACTACTGTATGGACTGCAAGCCAATATGTCAAGATATAATGCAATAAAATTAATAGATCGTGTTGCATGTTCAAAATTTAAGGTAAATGGAGGATACGTTTGTCATACAAGAGAGCATTTCTATCTAGAAAAAAGGAAGTCCTTTAATACCCACAAGCTCTTCTTACAAACAGATGAAATAGGGCAATAGAAATCTTGCATATCTGAGGAATTTTATTCATAGAATCAATGATTATTTTTCATATTTTGATATTCTGAAAATATGAACCAGCCATGCATGTTTCATTTTGTGGAGAGGTCATCCCAGAACATTTTAAAAAACCAATTATGTTTTATGCAAGGGAACTTTCTTTGTATGATGGAACTTTCAACATTATTCCTCACCCAACCAAAATATGTCCATGGCGCTTTGGGAAGAGATCTTGAAACCGTGTACAAAAGGGAGAATTTCTTCATCCCAGCAGGAATGGCTTATTAGTGAACACATGAACTCATCTAGGTAAAGTATCTAATCTGATTTATAATTTTGTCTCTAGTCCCCTTCCAAGAAAAGATATTAAAATATAAATGTTAATGATCAAATTAAGATAAAAATTCAGAACTCCCTAATTCAAAGCAGAATTATATAAATGAAATCAAAAATCCAAATGACAACAATGTAAAAAGGCATGGCAGAATACAAAGTCTTCTTCATCTTCTTGCAATACAGTACAGAGCCAGGGAGTATAGTGCAGAATCATTGAAGAGGGGGGATCCAGGGCCCACCACCACGGAAAAGTCCCTGCAAAGTTTACCATAACATCTTAACATTCTGTGGGGATCATATAGGAAAGAGCAGACCATGCAAAGACACATAAACATGCTCACACAAACACGCACAGATATCAACACATACCGATTGTTCTGCTTAAAACTATCAGAGCTATCTTCAATGGCAACTCTATTAAGTCCATTATGATAATCAGCAGAGCATAAAGTACAGTAGATTTCTGCTGTTAGAGGCACAGCTGGTGAACCACAAATTACAACCGCTGCTTTTAAACTGAATTTAAACTATAGATCCTGGAACATTCCTAAATTGCAAAGGTAGAGAGAGAAGAGGTATTGGTCTTTCTCAATTGGATCCATATATCTATAACATTCTGGAGCTAGCCAAGACTAGAATAGTACTTAGTAATATTGTATGAGACATGGGAAGGTAAGCTAGGTCAAATGTTCTAAGATGTAGCTCCCATAATCCTTTGCCACTAGTCTTTTTGGCTGAAAATAGTATCAGGTGGCAATAAGGACATAATGCATACCAGCTCTCTTCTCCACCAAAGAATATGTACTTTCTTCATGCCAAGCTTCCTTTTACATATTACACTGCCATCAAAAAATCCTTTGAAGATACACTTCAGTTCTGCCAGACACATTAGGTAGGAGGCTGTTTTCTCATAGAGACAGTGGTGGGTTGCAGGCGGTATGCCCCAGTACGTGCATACCGGAGCCAGCCCGGAGCATCGGATACCGTTCTGGTACGGTGCTCCGGAGGGCCCACCTGCCCGCCCGAGCTCCTTACCTGTGCTTAAAGGCTTCTGCGCTTCCGCGCATGCGCATGGTGCATACAGCTCTGCGGAGCAGCTGGAGCATCGCAGAGGCACTAAGACACATGCGCGTGCTGTGCGCGTCTATGAGGATGCCCCCGGGCCTGTTCCAACCATACCGTACCAGTTGGAACAGGATTTGAAACCCACCACTGCATAGAGACCACAATAAAAATAAACAATGGAATGAAAGTAGGATTGAGCAGTCATGTTGGGACCGATGGCAGCAGCTTCAGCAGTTTTAGCAATGAGGATTGAATGCTTTCACACACGCAACCTAAATCCCGTGCATGTGCAAATGAAGCTTCATGAGCTCGCTTGACGCTTTGGTAGCCCAGTTCCCAATGGGCCACGGCCTGGTAGCAATTCGCGGCCCAGGGGTTGGGGACCATGCTATAATTAATTATACTCATAGCAACTTGTTGATTGCTATTATCATTCACCTAACACCTGCTTTTTTCTTGGATTAGTCATGTAGACAATCCAGTGGGCCATCATATGGTGAATTAACATAATGACCTTCTGCAGCCAGATGTTTGCTGGCATCGGTAAGATAAGGGAAGATACTTGAAAATCAAGACATGTATAGCAATAGGGAGCATTTTAATAAAAGCCTTGGTTCATTTTCCCCCCCAAGGAAAATATTGATTTAAATAGTGCTGATACAGAAAAGAGTATATTTGGATTCAAGTTTCTGAACACCAGGAATCTGTCATAATGGCTGGGCCAGTGGGAGCTATAGGACAGTATTGTTGGAAGAAAAATCCAATCCGATTTCAATCTGGGAAAAGGCTATTGGAAATAAAATTGACGTTGATTGGAAAGAAAATTTCTGTTTATTTGATTTCCAAAAACTTCATGACAGAAGCAATGTTTCTGGGATGACTGACCCCTTGGCTTAGGAATGGATGGATTTTTATAGGGTTCTGAGATGCTCCAGGGGGTTGTACAATGTATTGAGCCTTGTGCCTTTTACTATTTCAATCGTGGTGGCTTGATCCTATTATGTCCTAAAGGTCATGTCCTGTTCGTAGAATTTGGGTGGGGGATGTAAATTCTTAATCTCAATCTAGGGGGAGCTGTGACTGAAGGAGTTTGGCTTATGAATAGGATGGCCCAGCCTTTCTGAATGGATACAATATCTTCATTTAAAAAGACCAGTCTCTTCTGCTTGAGGCTGTTTTCCTATGGCAGGAAGACTAGGACCTTTAAGAACATGTTTCTCCATTTCTCCTTTGGAGAAATATTCTATCTGGCCTCTATTTAATATTAAGAATAAATAACATTTAACCGGGGGGAGGAGGGGGGCTTCCTACAGCTTCATTTGAAAACCTAGATTCTCCTTATTCTAAATTTTCCTTGCAAATTAACATTAATACCAAGTACATTGGCCTTTATTTATTCATTTAAAAAACCTTCTTCCAATTATGTTGTGGAAAGAATGAAAAAGTGAAAGACAAAATGGCAATGTTTATGTTGAGATCATTTAAAGAATTCATTTCCCCATCAGCTAGAAAATTACATTCTGGATCTTTAAAATATGACCCAAACTTTGCAGGTTAATATATTATATTTTTCCAATATGCCTTGAATGAGCACAGTGTCCATAATATCTAGAGGGCACTAAGTTAAACAACTAAATAAAACAGGATAAATTCTAGATTGATGCTTTATTTCTTATAAATCTCCTTAAATTTTTACTTAAATGTTACTGATCTTGCCAGATTCGGCTGGTATTTCCTTTGTATCTGTTTACTATCCAAAGAGTTTGTTCACTTAAAATCAAGAGCTACATTCAAGAGAAATTAAGTCTTATACCCCTTACTTAGTCACATAGTGCTGTTGCTTTCAAAGGATGACACAGTTCTGAACTGGATGTTTTGACTTGGATTGAAATAAGTTTATTTTTTGGTTAAGTCACTTGCCAACCTCTTTTATTAAAATATAAAGAATTTTGTAGCTCTTACATAGTCTAAATAACTTTGTTCCAACCAGCAATCTATGGTATGGTTGCATTCAGGAAAGAAGCAGTACCAAAATCATTATTGATTGCTTTGTTTAAGGGAACGCGCTTTTAACAGCAGATTGCATTTTCTATTGCCTATTCTAGCTAAACATCCATAATATCTAGTACAAAAATTTCTAATCCTCCTTACCAAATCACTGTTTACAATTTACATCCAGTTTCCTTATGTTGTACCCATACATATATATTTTCCTTTGTATCATTATCCCTCCTTTATTTAACTGTATCCTGTATCATAACTTTTCCCCCTAATAATCAAAATTTAACTAAATTTAACTTAGTTCTTTTTTATTTGCCTTTATATAGAACCAAAAAGATTTCTAATCTTCCTTTCATGGGTACCATTCAAATATTCATATCCAATTATTACTTATCATAACAATACATATGTATATATTATTATCATTATCAATTATTTATTTGACTATATCTATTGTCACTAAATTTCACTAAGTTTAACCTAGTTTTAAATTATGCACTTCCATCTATCAACCTGTATCTTTCCAGTAGCAAAACAGTCTCATGTCTTCTGCCATTTGTGGTATCAGTCCTCTAATCATCTCTTTAATCAAATTTGTATGGACTCCTTTTAGCAACTCATTGCTTATTAAGTCTCTTGTGTAATTTCGATGCCCTTCTTCTGTTTCCTTAATCAGCTTATCTTTAATTGTCAGTGGTGTTATCAATGATGTTGCTAACAAAATTTCTCTCTTTAAATCCATAAATTCTTTTGTTTTTCCTTCTTCTGTATCTTGCCATCTGGGGTAGTTCCCCTCCATTTAATTCATCTTTCAGTGTTCCACTCTTTCCATTCCTGACACAAACCAATCACCATAGATATCAGCGGATTTGATTTTTTTAATGGTCATTTTCCTCTTCGATTTAGGGACTCTAACCTCCACTTTTTCCACTTGATAAACATCTCCAACTTCTTCATCATCTTTTACTGTTAGATGCTCTAGGTTTTCAAACTTCTTCTCCATTCTCTCAAATGTATTTGATAATTTCTGAATTTCTAACAATATCTTTTGCAGGCTTAAAATTTCTTTCTGCTGTTGAAGTTGTGCCATTATCTCCAGCTGACAAACACTGCTGCTCTGGTTTAGAAGGTTTTTACAAGATTAAGCATAAATTCACAATAAGGTTTTATTTTCACTGTTCTCTGGTTAAAGATATACTTCAAAGGAACATCTGTATGCTTTTCTTCTTATCACTCTCTATAGACAAAACAGTGAGACCTTGAAGTGCCAATCCAGAATAATCAGTGAGGAAAGTAAGAGTGTTTTGTTTCCAATACAGAAACCTCCAGCCTCTGAGCAGCAGTGTTTTTCTTTCTCTCTGTTGTAACAATTTTCTTTGTTTCCTTTTGTATCTTTTTTATATTCCAAGTTAAACAAAAGTCAAATTCTTGAATGAGTTAGAGAAGAAAAGGGGAAAAACACACGCAGTAGTGGAGAAGTAGAATTTTAGTCCATAGGTTACAAAGAATAATAATAAAAATTAAAAAAAAATAGAAGAAGAAAACTTAATCCATTCATTTTAAAAGGCTTGCATAAATTCCATCCATGAACATAGCATTTAAAAAGTAAGATAACCCACTGTCCAACACCATTCAAAGCTTAATTCCGCCACTTATTTCTTCTGTTCTCAAATTTAAATTCACTTTAAGTTTTTTATAGGCAGTCTCTTTTAAAATGGCAGAAATTCCTCACCAGCTGGAAACACTTTCTCTTTCTGTATCCTTCCGTTTTGGAGCCGCCCCAACTTCATCAGCCTAATGGCTGGATTTTTTGTCGCCGGCTTGAAGAACTTCTCTTGGATCCACCAGGGACTTTGCAATTTCCCTGAGATCAGCAAGACATATTCTTCCTGTTCACCATCTCTGTGGGACAGTTTAGGTCCGATTGGACCACCCAGCGGCAAAAGTATCGGCTGTGGTCTTGGAGCATCGAGACCGCATGTCCGTATCATTGCGATGTTGGCTCTTCCTCAGCAGATTGCATTTTTGTGTAGAATCCGTACAAATATCAAAGTCATTATGAAAGTAATAACAAAAAAAAAAGCAATACAATGCCAGAAGTGTAAGTGTGTGTGTGTGTGTGTGTGTGTGTGTGTGTGTGTGAGAGAGAGAGAGAGAGATAGAGAGAGAGAGATGTAATTTTAATAAAACAGAATAAATCTTGCTGTAGATAGAAATAATGTGAATAAGTAAGCCATGTATCTCTTACTCAAGTGTCTGCTGTATATTCATTCTTAATGGGCAGCACTGTATTTCCTAATGTTCTTGCTTTTATGACTTTTTTTTAAAAAAACCTAATCATATAATCCTTCAGATAGTGTGTACACATGCAGAACTTCAAATGGAGAAGTGTCTGTAATCTGGGACACAGTTTTTTCCCAACCAGAGTCTGCGCAATCCAGATTAAATGTTTTTTTAAAACGTATTCCAGTTTAGTTTGGATTAGATTAGAGACTCCTTTTTTGAGTTGAACCAAGGAAGGGTCAACACTTGGGAAACTGAAGTTTCTTGAGAGCGTGAGGAAGCCACAAATGGCTATAACTTTCAGGCATATTGATGTCTTAAGGAGGCATCATGACAGACTCAGATTGATAGTTGCTAAAGGACTGTATAAGAGGACTCTGGAAAAATTATTTGGAGATCACTATCAATGAAGGTACATGGTGGCTCAGTGGGTAAGATGCTGAACTTGTCGATCAGAAGGTCAACAGTTCAGCGGTTCGAATCCCTAGCACCGCATATTGGAGTGAGCTCCCGTTACTTGTCCCAGTGTCTGTCAACCTAGCTGTTCAAAAGCAAGTAAAAAATGCAAGTAGAAAAATAGGGAACACTTTGGTGGGAAGTGCGCCTTTGGCATTGAGTCATGCCAGCCATATGACCATGGAGACGTCTTTGGACAGCGATGGCTCTTCGGCTTAGAAACGGAGATGAGCACTGCCCCTAGAGTCGGAAACAACTAGCACGTATGTGCAAGGGGACCTTTACTTTTACCTATCAATGAAAATTGACCTTTGACTGGAAATTAGAAGAAATATTGTTCAATGGAAAGGATTAGGTTGAAAAAAACTGGCTTACAGAACAATCCATTTGTTAGTCTGTTAAAATGCTTGAAGATATTTTAACTTTTTGTTTTGCTACAACAGGTTACAAGGCTATAACTGCAATGGGAAAAAAAATAAGAGTAATATCTCTAGGGAAAATCCCATGTTATCTACACACATTTCCGTTGATCTGATTTAAGGACATTTTTTTCAAATGAAAAGCCCATTAAGAAGCCATATTATGACAGTCCAGGGTGGGGTGGGAGGTTTCTCCTCTCCTATGCTTGGACATTACTAAGGTTTTCCAGGTTCTGCTTGTCATGATCTTTCTCTTGATGGTACACTGTCAAAGCGAAATAAAAACTTATGAGAACTGAAAGTCCACATTTTTTTCAGTGTCGAACATGTATCTGTGAGATGATATTACAAGATGGGCAAATGCAAAGCAGAATTGAATGAAATTTAAACCAGGGTATTACAAGGTGAATGCAGATAGAAATCAAATCTCAAAGAATAAAATGAACAGCACTAATGGAAAAGAAGGAGAATTTACCATGAAAAGAATACAGTATAAATAGTTTAATAGAAATAGTTTAATGCAACAATTTGTTATTTGAAAGGGAAAAATAATACACAATGTATCTAATTATAATTTTTATGCAGTTATATAATTTGGTGAAAATGTTTGGTTATCTGATATGTGAGAATGGGGTTGGTATCCCTAAAAAAATATATATACGTGTGGCCCTTTTTCTGTGTTGACTCCCCTGGGCGCTTCCCCAGATACCTCTCTAGATATCAGCTCGGGGCAGGATGAACCAGTTCCTGGCATGTCAGGAGCTGAGTTGATTGATGGCTCCGAGCAGCCATCTGTGAGGAAGTTGGCTGAAGCGCAGCTGCAGCAGAAAAGTCCTTTGAGGAAGTTGGCTGAAGTGCAGAAAAGTCCTGAGGCTCCAGGTGGGAAAAGCATACAGCTGCAGCCAGTCAGTGGTGAGGAAGAGGAGCTGCCTACTGCACCTGATCCAAGAACCCGTAGAGCAGAGAAAAGGCAAGGGCAGAGAAGGTCAGCGAGATTACTCATTAGGAGAAAGCCTCATCTTTCTTGATGGGCTGCCCCAGAAACTCGCTATTTAGCATAGAAGACAGATGGAAGGACGATGCTGGGAACAACATGTTTGTTTCCTAGCTGTGTGTTTTCCGGTCGTTGTGTTTCCTGCCTCACTTTGGATTGGCACCGTGCTTTTGACTTGGATGGTGCCTTGGAAATTCTGGACTTTTCTTGCCTCGTGAACTCTCTTGTGTTGTGGATTTAAGTTTGTCTGGTGGTTTTATTTATTTATTTTTAAATGTTGTTTTTATTAGATAAACATTAAAAACATTGGACAAAGTGTGACATTTCTAGGCATAATCATTTCCATAGAGTTTTGCTCTTACAGCAGTAACAATTTATATCCATTACATAGGGATGTGTAGTCAGTCAAATTACCTACCCCTTGATCCCTTTCGTTATATAGTTACTATCAGTACATATACCGTATTTTTCGGACTATAAGACGCACTGGTGTATAAGACATACCAAGATTTTGAAGAGGTAAGTAAGAAAAAAAATGTTTTTGTCCTCCCCACCCCTCAGAAGCACTCTGCTGGCTTCAGCAGGGCTGGGGGAAGGGAAAAATGCCCCCAGTTTTGCAAAAAATGGCTGTTTTTTGCCCATTTTTCACAAAAATGGGATGCAGGGAGGCAGGGTTTTGGGAGGTCAAAAATGGCTGAATTCGGTGTATAAATAGTCCCTTCGGGGAGTCCCTTTGGGGAGAGGGGGCGGTCTAGAAATCTAATTAAATAAATAAATACACCAACATTTCCACACTCTTTTAGTGGGAGGGAAGGTGCATATTATACTCCCAAAAATATGGTACTTATCCAATTCCTATCTATCGTACTAATATCATATTAAATAATACCATATTTTCCAGTTCTTAACTTATCTGTGTTTTTCTGTCCCAACCTTTTCCCCTCGTTTCTAACCATCTGTACCATTTGTCCCAGATTTCATGGTATTCCATCTTACCCTTGTCTTTGAGCTCTAGGGTCAGCCTGTCCGTTTCTGCACATGTCAGTATCTTCTTTATTATTTCTTGTTCCGGGTGTGTGTGTGTCTCTTTATTTTTCCAGTTTTATGCAAAGACCAGTCTTGCTGCCGTTAGAATATGCTACATTAAATATAATGTCTGGTCGATTTATTTTGATTAAGAAACTTTCAAGTGCCGTGTGGATTCTTTGGTCATTGCTCTGTGGACTAGCGTTGGTCTGCTCGTGGCTGGACTTAATTGGGACAGTTCTGGAGGTTTGGTGAAGGGAATTGCTGGGGAAGGTTAATAAACCCACTAAACCACAATGACATGTGTCTGTGAGTGAGTGGGAAAGCACACATTGGGCCAATCAGAGCACATCAAATGATTGGGCCAATCAGAGCACATCTTGGGGCATCATAGAGAGCACATGTGAATGCATGAGTAAGAGTCTGTACCTCTAAATGGCTAATTTATATTTGCTTAAGGTTATATTGTATAGATACTCCAGAATAGAAACCTTGCTACTGTCTAACATTTGGTGATAGAATTCAGGGGCATTGGTGATATCATTTTGACAATCAGTGTTCCTGATTCTCTCTCTTACTATTGATTTGGCCTTCTCCAGGATTAACTGGCCTAAATATTCAGGAGAGAGGCCAAGACTACAAAGTTCTGCTACATAGATACAGTGCCATTGAGATTGGCAATTGTCTGTCAACAGCAGAGGCACCATGCCTGTAAAGTTAATCCCTCCAAGACTGAGTGGCTGTGGTTTCCGTCATCCCAATTTGTACATCTTGTTCCATCTTTGATGATAGGGAGAGAAATTTTAGCCCCCTCAGAGAAGGCTCGCAATCTGGGAGTCCTCCTGGATACGCGGCTTAGTTTAGAAGAACACCTGACGGCCGTGACCAGGGGGGCCTTTTACCAGGTTCGGCTGGTATGTCAGTTGTGCCCCTTCCTGGATCGGGATGCTCTGTGCACAGTCACTCATGCCCTTGTCCTTTCTCGCCTGGACTACTGCAACGCTCTCTACATGGGGCTGCCCTTGAAGAGCACTCGGAGGCTTCAGCTGGTCCAGAATGCAGCCGTGGGTTGTCATGGGGGTACCTAGGTGCTCCTATGTTACACCCCTTTTAGGCGGCCTGCACTGGTTGCCAGTTGTTTTCCGGGTGCGATTCAAGGTATTAATTATGACCTTTAAAGCCCTCCATGGCTTAGGCCCAGGGTACCTGCGAGACCACCTACTGCCACCAGTAGCCTCCCTCCGTCCAGTATGATCTCACAGAGTTGGCCTCCTCAGGGTGCCGTAGGCCAGATAGTGTCGGCTGGTGACCCCCAGGGGGAGAGCCTTCTCTGTGGAAGCACCTTCCCTCTGGAATGAGCTGCCCCCGGAGCTTCGCGTAATCCCTGACCTCTGGTCCTTCCGACACACCCTAAAAAGTTGGCTTTTCCAGCAAGCCAGCCTGGCCTGTTAATTTTAACTCATTTTTAAATGTATTGTCCTATAAATTGGGTTTGTTTTTTTGGATATGTATTTAATTTCTTTTTAACTTTTGGGATGTGTGTTTTTTAATGTTGTACGCCGCCCTGAGTCCTTTGGGAGAAGGGCGGCATATAAATCCAATAAAAACAAACAAAACAAACAAACAAAACAAAGTCAACATGATTCTATGTTCTCAGACACATCACTAAGAGCCTTCATCTATGGCAGGGGTGTCAAACTCAATTTCATTTAGGGCTGCATCAGGGTTGTATTTGACTTTGGGGGATGTGATCAGGGTGGGTGTGGCCAACTCAACATCACTTGTGTCCGGGGTGCCTGAGGTGGCCCGAGCACTCTTCTAGTGAAAACGAATTCCAGACTTCTGTTTTTGGCTGTGACGGCCTCCTGCAACTCTCTGTCAGTGAAAACAGAGCCCAGGAGCCCGTTTTCATTGTCAGAATGCTCGGGCCACCCCAGCACCCCTCACACGAGTGACGTTGAGCTGACAGAGGCCCCCGCAGGCTGTTTCTTCACTGTTTCTGGGCTGGTCCCCTGGGCCAAATCTAAGCACTCTGTGGGCTGGATCTAGGCTCCAGGCCTTGAGTTTGACACCCCTGATCTATGGAATCAAAGATTGCTATATACTGTGGATTATTTATAGTGCTGGGATGCAAAGGTAGATCCAGGCAAGCCATGGCAGGGAGATTTCTGGTTTGCCTCTGAGTTACCAGGAATGTCTCCAGCCTGTAAATGATCTTTGGCTGGACAACCATCAGCATTACCATTTCAGAGTTTCCTTTCTTTCTTTAGGAGAGATAAACATAAGGACTGTGCACACTACTGAGATAAGCTAGATGAGAGCCCTGGACAAGCAATAGAGGTAGATCTTGACATGACTACATTGTTAAACAATTGTTCAAAGTCAACTATGGCTTTGGAAAAAGTGATTTATGACAAGTACTTGCATTTACACATTGTATACACACACACACACACACACACACACACACACACACTCACAGTGATGGGAAACAAAGAAGGGAGGGAGGAAGGAAGGAAGGAAAGTTAGTTAACAGTTAATAGCTTTTCTACCCCAGCACCATATTTCCCCCCAGCATTTTTCCTTTATTGCTTGCTCCAGTATCAATATGGATTGGTGCTTGCCCTTTTCAAAACCAGGACTGTGGCAATAGCAATATTGAGGCTGGAATACTTTGTGATAAACAAGAGCTGCAATTGTTGCTATGGCAATCAAGCCAGCTCGGCAAAAATTCAAAGGCTAATGGATTATCTCTAACAAACCTGGGAACTACATATGGCAAAACTCACCTCCTTGTGGTCTTTTGCTTGAATCTTTATTCTTTAAAGACTTTCCAAAGAAATAGTGACTTATTTTAAGACAAACTAAATGTTTGTTTTCTTTATTCTGTTGTACTGTGTGTGTGTGTATGTGTGTGTGTGTGTGTGTGTGTGTGTGTGTAATTCATTCAATTTTCAGGGTAAATGAATTCCATTTACCCTGAAAATTCTAAGAAAAAAAATGATCCCACTGCCTGGACATGTCCTTCAAATTAATTGCTTTTCGGAGGTATCTGGTGCCCATTATTTATTCAAACCCTCAATCGGAATCCCTGTTGTAACTAAAAGGTCAGGATCTGGCTTGCTGCAAATACAATGACACAGCATTCCTAAATGTCATATATAACTACAGCAGTTCTGGTAGTTCAGAATTGTATAGAAAAGAAAATGCATGTGTGTAGAGGCGTGCATGTTCGCAAGTGTTTGTAGGAGAAAAAGAATGGTCTTTCAGAAGACGGGGTCGGCCGTAGGAAAAAAAAACATTTAAATGCACATGTTATTCTGTTTTCCTCTTCTTCTTTGCCATCATTTGGCCTTTCATGCTTGCATTAGCTTTGACTACGGTTATAAGATGCTCCAGTCGTACTTATGCCGGCACAATTTAGTCTTCTATGCGACCTACATTGCACAAAACATGTTTCTGAGCAAACTCTTTTATATTCTAGTTGACTTTCAAAACGTTTGGGTCATGTATTTGGTACCAGTGTTTTAATAATAGCATTCCTCCTCTTCCAGCCTTGTTCGCGAAACACATTTGCAACTATAATTCATTCTTTCTAGGTGCTTTACTCCCGTCTTACCAATGAAACAATGCAAGATTAAGGGTGACATGGTAGCACTGTTCCAATATCTAAAGGGCTGCCACAAAGAAGAGGGGGTCAACCTATTTTCCCAAGTGCTTGAAGGCAAGTCAAGAAACAATGGATAGGAACTTCAAGTAATAAAGGAGAGACGCAGCCTAAAAATAAGGATAATTTTATTGACAGTTAGAACAATTAATCAATGGAAAAGTTTGCCTCCAGAAGTTTTGAGTTCTCCGAAACTGGAGGTTTTAAAGAAGAGATTGGACAGACATAGGATTATCTGCTTGAGCAAAGGGTTGGACTACCAGAGTTCTTCCAACTCTGTTATTCAGTTGCGTTAGGATGCAACACCCAGAATCCCCAGCATTTGGGAAGTATGGAAGCAGGTAGCTCCAACATTTCTGGAGGACAGGATACTGGGATGGAGCAGATACAGTAGTTCTTGGCTATATGGAAATGAGCAGACCCTCACCGTGATGGCACGGTCTAACTGCGATTAGGGAATCTTAAGGACTGCTGTCAGTGATCCATCAAATGGGTAGCCCAAAACAGTGAAATAACTTTCGAGATTATATTTAAATTTATTAGTTCGGCTTCCTCATAGGGAAACTATGGTTCTGTTTGATCATTTCAGATCCTGAAACATACTTTGCTTTTCCATTCCAAAATCCTGCCCTGAAGCATGGCTTGATATATCATGAGAGATTACCAGATTATAGATCAAACTGCTTCAAAATATTGGTTCTTACTGCAAGAGGCATTACTTAACGTTTTTCTCCAGACAGCAAAATGTCTTATTGTGGCACTAGCTTCAGCTTTTTGCATAGTCTTAAGGAACAAACAGAAACTTCCCCTGTTTCTGTCTTTCCTGAAAGATGACAGTCATTTTGCAAACACATGGGTGAGCTGAACAGAAAGTAAATGTAGATGATAGGCGAAGTACAGAGTTCCTAAGCTGTCTCATCTAGCCAGAGGATAGCCCTTAAGATGCTCTTAATAGTTCAACAATAAAAAGAAGAAATCAAAAATTCACCGCCGTGCCTCTTAAAAGCAAGACACTGAGCTCATTATTGTTTGATGGAGAGCAGGATAGAGGCAAGCTGCAGGCAGGAGCCATTATGGAGAAGGCTTGTCTGCAGAACACGCAGGGAAGCGTCTCGGAGTATTCATCTGGTTGCTCATCCAGGAATTGCTTCTGGATGCCAAAAGGGCCAAATATCCCTCCAAATGATATCCTGTCTCCAGAAAATATTCTCAATAGGAAGATAAAAGCCGCTTGTTTTCAATAGTTCATTTTAACAGCAATCCATTTCTGCAGCTTTTTACTTCCCTTAAATAGAGGTGACATAAGCATTTAAAGGTACTGCTCATTTAACGACTGTAATTGGGATCCACAACTCTGTTGTTAAACAAAGCAACTGCTAAATGAAAGTGTTGTTGTTAGTTGCAAAGTCATGTCTGACCCATTGCGACCCCATGGACAATGTTCCTCCAGGTCTTCCTGGCCTCTACCATCCCCTGGAGTCCATTTAAACTCACGCTGACTGCTTCGGTGACTCCATCCAGCCACCTCATTCTCTGCCGTCCCCTTCTTCTTTTGCCCTCAGTCTTTCCCAGCATTAGGCTCTTCTCCAGTGAGACCTTCCTTCTCATTAGGTGGACAAAGTATTTGAGATCTGGCCTTCTAAAGAGCAGTTGGGGTTGACCTCCTCTAGGACTGACTGGTTTGATCGCCTTGCAGTCCAAGTCCAGTTTTTCCAGTTGTAAGTGAAAATACAATTGTGTCTACCAGGGGTGTCAAACTTAATTGTACTTGCACTTACAATTGGAAAAACTGGACTTGCACTGTAAGGCGATCAAACCAAGTTCCAGGGGATTGCCTTGGAAACAGTGAAGGACTGGCCCATGGTGCCTCTACCAGTGAAAACTGAGCTTGGGAGGGCTGCATGCGGCCCTCATGAGCTCTGTTTTCGCTGGCAGAGGGTTGCAGGAGGCCGCCGCAGCCAAAAACGGAGCTTGGCAGCCTGTTTTCACTGGCAGACCACTCGGGTCACCACAGGCATCCCCCTGATACAAGTGATGCCAAGCTGGCCACCCCCCGATGTCAAACACAATCCTAATATGGCCCTCAATGAAATTGAGTTTGACAATCCTGGTGTATATGATCTCACTTCAGCTGGTAAGTAGGTTGAATTGTTGCTAAGAGCTCCACTCTAAGTGTCCCTTCTCCATCCTAGTCACATGGCCCCAAGCACAGCATATGCACCATGCTTTGCGCTTCTCAGTGCATGTATGCATGTATCCACAGGCGAACATTCTACTGGTAGTCCTCGACTTACAAAAGTTCATTTAGTGACCATTCAAAGGTACAGCACTACTGAAAAATTGACTTACAACCATTTTTTAACACTTACAATCGTTGCAACATTCCCATGGTTGTATGATCAAAACTCAGATGCTTGGCAACTGGTTTATATTATATTATATTATATTATATTATATTATATTATATTATATTATATTATACTATACTATACTATACTATACTATACTATATTATATTATATTATATTATATTATATTATATTATATTATATGTGTGTGTGTGTGTTATATTTGTACTGCTTATATTTTTGCCCACCAGCAAAATGTGGCATGGCTGTATTATGAGGACATGTCATATTTTCAGGGAAACACGGTATTAGATATGTCATATTGGTTCATCTGGGAAAACCCGAATCTAAAAACTTCCAGGTTTTCCTCACCCAAAAGAAAGTTCAAGTCCCTGCCCAGCACCCACACATCCATCACAGGATCCAATCAGGCACCATCCAACACTGGAGATGCCTCCCAATTGCCTCACAAATATGGAGCATTTGTGGCTGCTGTTTATGCTATTGATTGCTGTTGACTTTTTTTTATATACCTTAGCCACAGATTGTATAATATGGAGTGATTTTTTTAAAATATTGTTTTCTGTGTCTGTATTGTTTTTAATTGTTGTCTTGCATCTGAAATGAGTATCTACTGAAGCTGAATAAATAAGTAAATGCATATTAAAGATGGAAATAATTTTGAAAGTCGTGCTCTGTATCTTTTCCTGTCTTAAAAAGATAGTCTGAATGTATTTCACTTCATCTTTAAATTGAAATAATAAAAAGAGGCCTAAAAAGAGACAGATTCTCTCCTCTTATAAATGTTTGGACAAAATTACATGATTCTTAGCAGTGATATAAGACAGTGACTTTAGGGTCCCGCAATCTGAAAGGAAATTGGAACAGGCTCAGCTGCAGATGGCTGGGCAGGAGTTTGGTCTTAATGCTTATCAGAGCAACCAGCCAATCCCTTGTGCAATCATGTGGGGACTCGATCTCACCGATTTAAAAGCCAGTGCAAATGTTGCACTCAGTCCTTTCCCTTCTCCATTCCAATTAAATCCGTTAAAAGTGCTTTTCACTACTTTGTTGAAAAAGCAGCTGGAGAAAAAGTTTGAAGTCAACTTCAAATGGCTTGATACCGTGTTCTCCGGAAGATGTTTGACAGCTATAAGAACAAAAGCATTTTAGTTTTTCTAGGTTGGCTTTTTTTTAATGAAATTTGCATGTCAAAGTTCTGATAATCAAAGAAGTTGCTTATAAGAATTCCTTCTCTCCAAACATTTGCAATTTTTTTCTAACAAAACAGCTTATGCTTTTCATTGCCACTACATTGCTGATAGAAATGCCAATTTTATAGACATTACATTTCAGGTCTACAGAAGTTCATTGTTCCGACCTTCATCGGACTGCATATGAAACCCAGTTAAGACCAGTCAGCTTAAATAAGCTGCTGGACTTTCAAAGCATAGTAGAGGGGAAAGTATTATGAAGAATTTAGTATTTATTTTAGAAAACAAACAAACAGAAGAAGACAAGGATGTTGTCATTCAACATTCCGAAATATCTTCTTAGACTTTTAACCTCCTCCTCCTCCCTTTTTCTTCTTTTCTTTCTCCTTCTCCTATCTTCTCCTTCCTTCCTTCCTTCCTTCCTTCCTTCCTTCCTTTCTTCTTCCTCCTCCTCCTACTTCTTTCTTTCTTTCTTTCTTTCTTTCTTTCTTTCTTTTTCTTCTATCTTCTTCTTTCTTCTATAAATATAAAAATGGCTGTGTGTACATATGTTCCAGCATAACTCTGGAACGCCTTGAGCAATTTCAACCAAACTTGATACACAGATGACGTACCCTCTGGAAACAAATACTGTGAGGGTAAGACACCCCTAACACCCCTCAGAATGTATATTTTGTTAAGATACAGCCTGTTGTGCCTTAAAATGGCTTCTTCTTTACTGCCATAAAATGGCTTCTACTGTACAGCGCAATGGAGTTGTCATGGCTTCATAGTACTTCACAAGGGGGCTCCCTCTGGTAAGGGAGAAATCCAACATTAGAAATTATGTTTGGTCTGGACATTTTCCCCCTATAAATAAATACCCATGAAACGGCGGGTTATCAACTAGTATTTCATTAAAAAAACATGTCCACCTTCTTCCCTTCTCCCATTTCTTCCTATTTTTGGAAAATGTATCGATGCCTTCAACCTTCTTTAATCTGGCATTTTCTAGAAATCTTAGATTATGATTCCCATCATCTGACAAAAATGAGTTCCCGCTTCCAAAGGCTCATGCCTTAGTAAATTAATTAGCCTTTTTCCCATGCCATAATTATATTTGCAAATTGACAAAGTACATATCAGTCATAGCATCCTGATGCTATGCAAGCTGTAAAAGTCCTGGTGAGCTCAAAAGGAACGTGTATAAGATTGCAGTTGTAATGACTTAACCTTTTAGACCAACCATATGAACTGACAGCAATTTCCATCCTGCAGGTGGTCCACCGGTGAAAGAAAGTTGATGTGTAACATAACTACTGGCTTGACTTTTGATGAAAATTCAACCCAAATCCAGTTCTGGTTGAGAGAATTGGAAAGCCTGCTTTTAAAATATATCTCATCCAGGGGGGCACGCAGGTGACTTTGGGAGACTTACAAACTCTCATATAGACCTAACAATACAAGACAACATAGGGACTGCATGGGTGGTTTTGAAGGAAAAGCAGGACATCAGCTTTGTCATGTAACAGGGTAGTCCTCAATGTACGACCCCAATTGAGCCCCCAAATTTATATTGTTAAGTGAGAAATTTGTTAAGTAAGTTTTGTCCCATTTTACAACTTTTGTAAAAAATGCTAATCGTTCCCGACTCTAGGGGGCAGTGCTCATCTCCGTTTCAAAGCTGAAGAGCCAGCGCTGTCCAAAGACGTCTCTACGGTCATGTGGTTGGCATGACTAATGCCGAAGGCCCACTGAACACTGTTACCTTCTCACCAAAGGTGGTTCCTATTTTTTGCTTGCATTTTTACGTGCTTTCAAACTGCTAGGTTGGCAGAAATTGGACAAGTAATGGGAGCTCACTCATTCATGCGGCACTAGGGATTCGAACCGCCAAACTGCCATCTATTCTGATTGACAAGCTCAGCATCTTAGCCACTGAGCCACCGCACCCCTATGCCTGTTATGAATTGTGTCATTTGAACGACGGCATCATGACTCTTGCCATTTCAATGAAATTGAAATTTCAGTGATGCCTATGAAACCAGCCAATTGCATAGAGTTCAATAAAACACAGAAAAATAAAAAAAATTCTAAGCATCAAATTTTGGCTAATGCTTATTACTGAGTCTGGTGGCTACAAATTAGGCAGCTCTGGGCTGCAGAGTATACTGTGTTTTGACTGTGGCATCTTTGGTGCTCTCTGAGGTTGGTTGGTAGCTTGCAGATGTTTTATTCCCCAAGATACTGTCATCAGAATGAGTGATAAATAGTGGAGTTTAATCCCTCTTGTATTTCATTTTGTCCTGTCAGTTTTTGCTTAGGGGTGTGGGTTTTTTCTTGGTAGTTCTTTGTTTACAGTATTGTTTTCTGCTTGTTTGCCTGTTCTTAGTCCTTTCATATTTGCATATTGGCAGCTGGAGAGTATATATTCTGGTCTTTTTGTTTACTTCTTAGCTTTTTATTGTCTCTTTTGAATGACGTATAAATATGGTTTATTTCTGTGTGTCTGTTGATGGCTGATTTGTCTGAATGCCAAGCCAAGCTTCCAGGAATTCCTTAGCATTTTGGAGTTTAGCTTGGTCTAGACCAGGGGTGTCCAAACTTGGGAACTTTAAGACTTGTGGACTTCATGCTGGCTGGGGAATTCTGGGAGTTGAAGTCCACAAGTCTTAAAGTTCCCAAGTTTGGACATCCCTGGTCTAGGGTATTTAGTTTCCCAGCATTCTAAGCTCAGGAGCAAGCAAAAAAACCAACATCATCATCAACCATTCCCTCCATTCCCTTATCTGTAGCCAACATGCAGATAAGAGGGATTGACCCCAGTCAACCAAGCAGAAATCAAGGAAATATCAAGGAGAAATCTACACTCCACCAATCAGAACTAAGAAGAAGTTTCCTGACAGTTAGAACAATTAATCAGTGGAACAACTTGCTTCCAGAAGATGTGAATGCTCCAATGCTGGATGTTTTTTAAGAGAATGTTGGTAACCATTTGTCTGAAGTGGTGTAGGGTTTCCTGCCTAAGCAGGTTGGACTAGAAGGCCTCCAAGGTCCCTTCCAACTCTGTTATTCTATTCTATTCTATTCTATTCTACTCTACTCTACTCTACTCTACTCTACTCTACCCTACTCTACTCATATGACCAGGACAAGCTACTTTATTTACCAGGAGCCACATTCAGTAGCACTGAGAATGTTACCAAGGTAATGAAATATCTACAACCAAGCAAGCCCGCGGAGCACCAAAGAATCAACCCTGAGCTACAAACATTATCTTCTTTTGATCTTTTACTGTTTTAGATATGGATTCACTCAGTGAAGTTTTGCAAATGAAGGCGATGCCATTGAGAGGGATGGTGCTGCAGCTACCAATTCAGCAAAGCTCATTGCAGTCATAGAATTTAAAACATGGAATCCAAAACAGGGGTTCTGTGTGCTACATCACAGGACTTTTCAAACATGGTGCCCTACAAACAGGTTAGATTGTACCAAAAAAGGTTAGACTGTGGTCCTCACAATCTCTGTCTAATGCTGTCTGGGGATGATGTGAGTTGTAGTTCTAATGTAGAGTAACAGACTGATAAAAGCTGCCTTATTACATTTCCACATCCGAATCCGTCAGCATATCTCACATTGCTGTCAGATAAAAATCTGTGTCTTATTCATTTGCCAAACCTGAGTGATAAACCAATTTGTCTGAAATGGCTAAGCTATCATACATGTAGCAGCCCAGGCTGTTTGAAGAGATCACCCTTACGTACCTCTGCCATGTTTTACAGGAATTAAAACAACTAAGTATCAAGGGTAGAGCTTTTTCTCCTGTGTTTCTGAGTTCAGTGATCTCTTAGAAAAAGGAAAATCTGTGATCAACAGTCCAACGACTCTGCAACGATCTAAAATAGTCAAAGTTGTGCAATTAGCACTTATAGAATTTCAGATGAATGGCATATAATTTGATATGATTAAAGTCAAATTAGCCAAGCACAACAAGAGAATAAAGAGGCATGTACGCAGGATGCATACAGAATTTATGAAGTGCTTCCACTGAAAAATTCCTCATCCATTCTCAGTTTTTTGCCTGCTGTTTGATGTATTTCTTGCAAATATTTTATAGAATATTGATATTTTTCAAAAGTTGCAAGCTAGTCGATGGTAGAAATAGCAATGGACAAATATGCCAAACCAAAATCTCAGGATTTGGGGGGAAATCAAGACCATTTGCACATTGTACTATATGTTGAAATGTCCATTTTTGCTATTTGATTGCCTACAATATTCTCATCTTTGTACATTTTTGTACATGAATCACAAGAGATTTTAGCCAATGCATCAGGTTCACATTTGTTCAAATGTGTAAACAAAGCAGTGATAGGTTTCAAAATTTTTTAGAACCTCTTCTGTAGGTGTGGCCTGCTTTGTGGGAGTGGCTTGCTGCCCATGTGACCAGGTGGGAGTGGCTTGCCAGCCATGTGACTGAGTGGGAGTGGCTTGCCAGCCATGTGACTGAGTGGGCGTGGCCAACTTGTAAAATGTGATGAAACTAACTTAACAACGCTCTTGCTTAGCAACCAAAATGTTGGCTCAGAAACTCTGGCATTTGAAGCACGCAAGTCTTAAAGCTGTCAAGTTACAAGATACTTGCACCCCTAACCCTTTAGAAAAAAAACCCCCCAGGAGTATTCAAACTTGACAGCTTTAAGACTTGTGGACTTCAACTCCCAGAATTCCTCCTCCAGTCATGTTGGCTCAGGAACTCTGGCATTGAAGCACGCAAGTCTTAAAACTGTCAAGTTACAAGACCCTTGCACTCCTAACCTTCTAGAAAAAACCCCAGGGGTGTTCAAACTTGACAGCTTTAAGACTTGTGGACTTCAACTCCCAGAATTCCTCTTCTCACTCTTCATCTTGATTATGTGCGGATGGGTGGAGGGAGGGAGCTGGAACCGGTTCTAAACGGCACTATAGATTTGTGGAACCTCTTCTATAGAAGAGGTTGGAACTGGCAGGAACCCACCCCTGAAGCAAAGCATAATTTCTATTCAGATGATGCACACACAGTCTAACAAACATCATTTGAGAATAAAAGTGAGTAGCATTGATGGCCCAGGGGATGGAGTTGGGGTTCACAAGATATATAGACATGTACATCTCTCATATTCCATACTGTTGAAAAGCCAGACTTCACCCTTCTTATCATTACGCCTGCTAACCCTAACCCTAGCATCTTCTTCTTATTTTCCTGTCATCCTTGCAAGGTAGCCTAGATAGGAAGCTTGCCCAGATGAACTATTTCTGTTTCAACTATTTTGTTGTAGGGCTACATGAACAGAAACTTGCAAATATGAAAGTACATTTCTCCCCCATCTTCTTTCTAGAGTAGACCAAGAAAATAAGAACATTTATCACATTGACATTCCTTTTGTGCTTCTAACCTAATCTTTCCCTTGGCTATGAGTTTTTCCTGTTTCTCAAGGTCTTTCTCACATTACATTACAGTTCCCAGCTGCTAAAAAATGCTTATTAGAGAGTTTCATTATAGCCCACCAATCAACAAATGAAAAAATGTTGTGGACCAAGAAAGGATAGAAATACTGGTGGCAAGATACAAAAACTATCTGGGCCTTACTGGTTCCTGCCCCTACTCACCCTTTGGAAAAACATTTGACTCTATAGGTCAGGACTCTATAATTGGCCAGGTTATTCACTTACCGAATAACAGAGTTGGAAGGGACAATGGAGATCTCCTAGTTTAACCCTCTACTCAGGCAGGAAACTCTACCATTTCAGACAAATATCTGTCCAAGCTTTTCTTAAAAACTTCCAGTGTTGGAGCTTTCACAACTTCTGGAGGCCAGTTGTTCCACTGATTAATTGTTTTAACTGTCAGGAAATTTCTCCTTAGTTCTAGGCTGCTTCTCTCCTTGATCAGTTTCCACCTATTGCTTCTTGTTCTACCCTCAGGTGCTTTAGAGAATAGGTTGACCCTCTCTACTTTGTGGCAACCTCTTAGATATTGGAACACCCCTATCATGTCAACCTCTAATCCTTCTTTTCACTAGACTAGACATACCCAATTCCAGTAACCATTCTCTGTTGTAAATATATAATCAGGAATGGAACATATGAAAAGCAACCAAAAAAATATATCAAGTAGGATCAAAATAAAATAAACGAGGCCAATATTCTTATTCACTTTTAGATAAACATAGGCAGAAACCTTCTTGCCATTCCTGCAGGTCAGCTGGCAGGAAGTAGAAATAGGAGTCTGCAAGATGGGGGGAAAGAGGAGGGGAGAGTGAAAATCTCACTTTGTTGAACTGCGTCTGAGAAACTGACCGAAGAAGCAAACTGGAGGTCTAAAGGAATTTGGGTAGTGTTGTGGCCCGCCAATGGCCAATGGAGCTGGTGGCAGACTCAGACAGTGAGGAGGTTGGGGAGGAACATGGGCTAGTCCGGTAATCTGGGGAAGGCTCTGATGAGTGCTCTGGGTCAGAGGCAGAGATGGGGCAAGAGCCATCCAAAAGTTATCAGCTGCCTTTGGGATTGGATATCAGTGGGGTAGAAGAACAGCTGGAGCCTGTTCCCGATGTGCGCACACGCAGAGCTGCCAGGAGGAAGGGAGCAGTTAAGGAACAAGGGCCGACTTGGGAGTAAAGGCACAGATGGAAGGTGAATGGCCCCTCCCATTGGGAATAAAGAGAAGCGAAAGGGGAGGGGGAGTTTCCAGGAGACAATTAGTTCAATTTATTAAGACGAAGATCTGTTTCGGATTTCTTGCCAAGTAATTGCTGCTAGAGCCCGGCGTATGGAAAATATCAGCCTGGCAACTCTCCAAGCCTGATAAAGGTCCGCAGTTGTGAAATCTCAGGAAAGACTGTTTGCACAGACTTTGCTGGAGAGGAATTCCCTTTAACCTAAATAAAAGAGTTTTATCGGGACGAGGAGTCTGCTTCATGATCTTGGGAGGCCTAGGTCAGAACAGGTAAAAGGACTGTAGCAGAATGACCATGGTGCTGGGGTCAAAGTGCTCCATTGGAGCAGGGGTCCCCAATCCCCGGTCTGTGCTCTGGCACTGGGCCATGGCATGCCAGCAACTTGGACATGCAAACAAGCAATGCCCCTTCCGCTGGATGCAGGCAGCATGCAAAACCACGTCCCCTTCGGTCTGCGGAAAGACCTTTCTCCACAGAACCGGCCCCTGATACCCAAAAGATTGGGGGCTGCTTTTTTGGAGCATCGATATTTACTCTGTTATTCCTAAACTTTTCAGTCTCAATATTGCAGGCACACACACTCACACACACACACAAACACTACAAGAATTGTAGAGTGGCTGAGGAGACGAGTAAGGATGAAGTCATATTTTTTACATAGCTGCCAGGAAATTATTTTCTTCCACGGTGTTTTAAGAAATAACTATACTTCCCCTCCCACTCCCCATGCGCGCACACCCATGCGCGCGCACATGCACACAAAAGGAGGGCATTTGCAAGGTTTCCATGGCAGCTGATTCCTGGTCTCAGAGTAAGGAGCTATGATTGGAGATAATTAAAGGAAGAAAAGAGAAAACAGATCTCAGAATATATCTTTTAGAAGCATCCTTCAGATTCTAGATCACACCCATCTCGCCCCTCCCAATTTTAGACTCTGATTTGAGTTTTGCTCTGCTTATCCACAGCAGCTTTTTTGGCCTATATTCACACTCTTGCAGTTTAAAAATGGGATTGACAGCTTTTGGGGGCCAGAGATTCTGTTGACCTTTGTGAAAAAGAAGAAAAATAGATTTTTTTAAAAAATACTAGAATTTTTAAAAACCTGAACTGGTATGCATTAGAAAATCAGTTTAAAAGCATTTGTAACATCTTAAAAAGACATTTCACCTCTTTAGGTTTAATGGCAAGCCTCCCTGTCAAATTGTAACAGAAAATTGCTGAATTTCGGCAGCGACGGGGAAAGAAGTCCTTCAGACATTAGGAAATGCATGCAGTCCATCCACCATGCTTATTATTTATATGTGTGTTTGTTAGAAATGCTTCTATGCATCTCTCTCGTATCGCCCCATTGTATGTCTTAAGCAACTTACAGAAAAATGTACTTTACAATATTTCAGAAATTGTCAAAATTAGTGAACATATAAATTAATAATATTGTTATCAACAAGAATGCAACATAGTCATAATATCATCACAAAATGGTTAAAGTAACACCAGAGAAGCCAGATTCATCCCAAGGGAGATATGTCTTCCATTCTTGTCTCGGTCTCTAAATGTGTATGTAAAGAGCCAAGTTTTAATAGCTTCCTAAATAGACCCTGTCTGTTAAGAAATTCCACCTGGCTGGGTCAAGGAGAAGAGCCTTTTCTGATGTGGCCCTGCCCTCTGGAGCATTCTGCAACTGGAGATGAGAACTGTTCCTTCCCACCTTTCTGGCCTTCTGGAAAGGCTTAAAAGTTGGTTTTGCCAGTTGCCTTGAAGCCCTGGGACCAGAGGTGGGTTCCTACCAGTTCGGCCCGGTTCAGCCGAGTAGGTAATAACTCGGCTGGCCATGCCCCCAAACCAGTTCTATCAGTGATGCGATAGGTGGTGCCATATTGTTTTTTGGTGGGGGCTTCCCACACAATATTTTGTCCTCAACATCTTCATGTCAGTGAAGGCAAGCAATAGTGGTGGGTTATAACGAGTACGCCCCAGTACAGGCGTACCAATGCCTGCTGGGAGCACCAGGTACCGTTTCGGTAGAGTGCTCTGGAGGGCCCACCCGCCCGCCCGCCCACACTCCTTACTGGTATTAGACGTTTTTGGGGCTTCCGCGCAGGTGCATGGATGGAGCTTACGCCCCTGCCCGACACTCCGCTGAGCAGCTAGAGCGTTGCAGAGGTGAAGCGTCGCGGGCGGTAAGTATGCATGCCCGTGAGTAAGCTGTGCACGTTTATGTGGTGGGCGCCTGGCCCCATTGCACCGTACCAGTTGCAACGGGATCCGGAACCCACCACTGGCAAGCAAGCTTCCCTCCTTATAAAGAGGAGCTTTGTACATCTGTATAAATCTTCCCTACAAGGGATTTCCAATCACTTTGAAGGTTATGAGCATTTTTCCCTCTTGTAAGTACTTGTAATATGCAGAGATTATATTTGGCATGTCACACTGGTTATTGGGTCAGAAGGCTACATGTCACTACAGTGCTTTGCTTTCCTAGTAATCAGATAGCAAGCCCTTTATAGTATGTAATCAAATGTACCTTAGGGGGATGCATTGCAAAAGAGAGCCTTCATCCAAGAGTTAGTTGAGTAGAAGACATTGTCAACTTCTCCATTTTCCTTCCTTTCAGACTTCACATCAAGGCATTTTCAGTTATTCAAAGTGATTCTATATTATTGTTTATTAAGCAGGCGGCATGCATTCCGTGTGCAATTTGCTATGCATGATTTGAGATAATTTGTCAGTCTAGTTGATGTCTAGCAGTCATCAGGAATTAAAACTAAAAGGGAAACCATCCAGCATGAGGCAGCAACAATGAATTACTAAAGGTCACTGGAGCATCTTTGTTCCTTCATCACTTATTAAAGTAGCCCATATGGAACTCTTTTTTTAAATATTGCAACTAACGGAATAGTCTTCAGGCTATATTTGTTTTCTGCTTCATAAAAACATGAAAATGCATAACACCCTGAGCCTCAAAGTAGCCAATCACTTTTTAAGTTATTGGGTGGTGCAAACTCAGCCTATATGTTCAATTTATGATTCAGCATGTTGGTCTGAATGTAAAAAAATCAGTTATTGAGTGGACTATGGATTGGTGAAGCATCTTGTATGAACATGATCCTTGGTTGTTGATTTAGTTGAAGCAAGTAATAACCTTCAGATCCAGATAAGCAAAAGCAAAGCTGTAGTTATCCAAAGTTTGTTTCCTTATAAACTGTAGAAGAAAAACAAATATGTATCCTTGATGCAATTATTTGTTAATGATGTATCTGTATGCGTGCTGTTAAACAACCCAGCAAAACAGGGATACTTTGGATCATTCCTGGAACGCCGTTTGCTTAATATATGCACATATATACATATCCAGCTTTTAATGCTTCTGAATATTTTCATCCATCCATCCATGGACACACTGTATATCAAACAAATGGAAAAATCAAAATACATAAATCAGATTGAGTTAGATGTTTAATAAATCTGTACAATGAAAGCTGATATTTGCTTAGCCCTGTCTCTCAAATTGCATTTGAACAAAAAGACACATTAGCAAAATTGGAGTGACCATCTACTTTTTAAAAAAAGGTAGCAGTGGTGATTTGAGGTAAGGTTGGGGCTGGAAGCTAGGAAATGCCTTTATTCCAAAATTCTATTAAATTTCTTTTATTTAATTTGTCCAAATGCATCGATCTAAATGATGCTTGACAAAGAACAGGCCCCACATTGGTAGGACTGGTAGTCAACTCAAAGAGATAATTAACAAGGGAAAGACAGGATAAACAAAAGAGGATTTACATACCTTCAAAACAATCTTGATTCTTGGTAACTGCCCTGGCATGTCCCTGCAGTTTTCTGGGCAACATTTTCAGAAGTGGTTCACCATTGCCTTCTCCCTAGGACTGAAAGAGAGAGAGAGCAACTATCTGCCTTTATGCCTAAGGCAGAACTGGACGTCACAATCTTACAGGTTTTTAACCCAGTGCCTTTAACCAGTACACCAAAATGGCTCTCTGAATTATGTATACCCAATCAGAACAAGAAGCAATGGGTGGAAACTAATCAAGGAGAGAAGCAACTTAGAACTGAGGAGAAACTTCCTGACAGTGAGAACAATTAATCAGTAGAACAGCTTGCCTCCAGAAGTTGTGAATGCCCCAACACTGGAAGTCTTTAAGAAGATGTTGGATAGCTATTTGTCTGAAACGGTATAGGGTTTCCTGCCTAGGCAGGGGGTTGGACTAGAAGACCTCCAAGGTCCCTTCCAACTCTACTATTGTATTGTATTGTATTGTATTGTATTGAATAGGGCGTGAAAGGATTAAGAAGAGTTTGTGAGACTCTGCCTCCCCCTTGCTTGCACCTCACCTTAGTTGTACCTCACCCAAACAAGTGTTAGGCTTAAGGAAAAGAATGAGACTTCAAGAGTGGTAGGTAATCAAAGGAACAGGGGTAAGGTATACAAAATGGAGATTAATACTCAGAAAAAAGTTAATTTGGGCATATTTTGAGCACATAGAAAGTAAAAATCAAATGCCAGCACCAATTTCTCTGTAGCGATTCATTCCACCTGGAGATATGAGTTACGTAAGAGTGTCTTAGAAGATTTCACCCAGAGTTGGGCTGCTGCCAGTTTGGACCAGTTTGGGTAACCAGTAGTTCCAACCACTGGTTGGGCTCGCACCGAGGCTAGCTTGTCCTCTTTATCTCACTCTCTGGCTTTGTTCCCCGCCCACAAAGCCCAGCTGATTGATGCGCCTCGCCTGCTCTACTCACCGGGGCTGCCTGAGAAGATTTGCTGTGTGTTTGAAGCCTCACGAAAGTGAAGAAGGCGTGTGGACACGTTTCTGGCGAACTGATTGTTAACGTATCTGCAGTCCACCTCTGATTTCACCCTACAATCGGGGTGGTCTATGGCAGGGATGTCCAAACTTGGAAACTTTAAGACTTGTGGACTTCAACTCCCAGAATTCCCCAGCTAGCATGGCTGGCTGGGGAATTCTGGGAGTTGAAGTCCACAAGTCTTAAAGTTCCCAAGTTTGGACATCCCTGGTCTATGGAGATTCTCAGTTATCCATGTCATGGTTGTCCCAAAGGTGCTTTTTCCAAAGGCAACTTGACTTTGTTTTTCCTTGAAAACGTTTCACTTTCATCCAAGAAGCTTCTTCAGTCCTGAAAAAGAAGAACAGAAGAAGCTTTTTGGATGAGATGCAAAACGCCATCAAGGAAAAAACAAAATCGTGTTGCTTTTTGGGATTGGGTGGATTTAGTTTCGTTTCCACAGTCAGAGGCTTATCCTGGGGAGACAAAGGAAAAAAAACCTCCAGCCAAACTTCCCCATAATATTTAATCACAGAAGTAGTGTTTACTCTAGAACAGGGGTGTCCAAACTTGGCAACTTTAAGACTTGTGGACTTCAACTCCCAGAATTCTGAGAGTTTAAGTCCACCACAAGTCTTAAAGTTGCCAAGTTTGGACACCCCTGCTCTAGAAGTTATCCAATTGACCTTCATAAGCTTCCTTACTAAAGGTAGAAAGGATTCACCTATACCTCAGTTGTGTGTGCATTCTAATTGAAGGAGTATTTCTAGAAACTCCATTAGTGTTCTAGGCAATGTGTTCTGGGGGTACCATTTTAAAAGTTATTTGTTGGCTCGATAGTTTGATTTATATTCTGGCTTGCCTCCAGGAACGCAGTGTGAGGTACATAGTGTACCTCCACAGCAACAACTCTGACTAGATTCAGCTAAGGGAAAGAATGGCTAAAAATTACTCCATGAGCTTCTAGGGCAGAGAGTAAACTTCAAGCTTGGTCTCTCGGTCACAATCCCACACTACCGCAATATAATGGCTTTCTTATCCAAAATAATTTACTTTTACATTTTTATTTTTCTGCTATACCCAACAAGTTATCAGAGCAAAAGTAGCTCATCATAATGTGCAGATATGAAAAGCTAAGTAAAAACCAGGATGTATACATTTCTTCTAAAACGTGTGACTTCTCAGTATCTTGTGCTATAATTAATGTCCCAAGGGAGCATATGCACATTGCCAAATGTAGGATAAATATGGAAAGTTCCCACTTAGGGAGCATTTTAAAGTCTTGATTTCATGTTTTATTTAAAGGTATTTCTTCGTTTGGATTCAGAGAAAATTGCTCCTACAGTCCCAAAGACTGTTTCAGCCTAATTTAGATTTCCCTCATTAGTGAGACATACAATACTGTATATCTTAATCTGAACTGTGGAGAACAATTTTCAGAATGCCAAATAATGCCTTGTTCGGCTTAGCTCTACCCCTTGGAGATAAAATGCGCTCTGGGGGTATTGTTCTTCGTACAGTGCATTGCAGGAACTATGGTCTTATTTCAAATTCCGATAGAAGGACAGATATGGTAACGTATCCCTTCTGCATCAGATTTATGAAATCACAAACACTGATTTTTAGCCATAGGGCAATTTAATTGCTATAGATGTCTATGTAAAAAAGCAACCAAAATAAAAGATAACTAGATGTCATATGTTGATGTTTGAATATCAAGGATTCGGGGAATATCTAGAAAGTATTCAATATCAGACTTCTTTCCAAAAACATCAGAAGGAAGATGGAGGCAGGAGGGGAAAAGGAGAGACCAATTATCCTTTAAAGCTTGCCTTTGGGGTCATGGTTTTAAAGAGTTATCTGTGATTGGTAGTATGGCTGACAGACCACCTGGGATCATAACTATCTCTCTGAACTCTCCATGAACAATGTGTCAAGCGTCATTGACTAACTCTGTGATGGTGAACTTGATGGCACATGTGCCCAAAGTGGCACACGAAGCCATGTCGCCCGGCACACGCACAACCTTGCCTGTTTGTCTTCTGGTTTTCTGGCACGCATGCGCGTGTGATGATCAGCTGTCCTTCGCGCCGTTTGGCTTTTCTGGAGCGTGGCCTTATTTTGTAGCATCTTTCTTGTTATTCAGCCTTAGACATTTCTCTGCAGGATTAAAAGTCTCCTCTCCATAACAATTTGCTGCTATTTAATACAACCTGTGAGCATCTTCTTGAATTATTGTCATCCCTTCAAGGTAGACTACACTAAGAAACAATGCTATGTAAGTCAGGACTACTTTTATTGTAGCAACTATAGGAATTGAACTTTGCAAGTCGGAATGGGTGTGTGCCTCCCACCACACTTTAATCTTGCTGTGAATTAGTAAGGGACTTGTGTGAGAGGTTTTCTCAAGTTGGCCCAGTCTTGGAACACTTTTACCTGTTGTTGTCAAGGTAACAGCTCTTCCTCCTTTCCCAGAAGGCCACTCTCTATGCCCTCTACAAGTACAGTATGCCTTATTGAACTCAATGGGACTTATTACATTTGTTCAATGTTCTCTGTAGTTTTGAAATTAATATTTTATTAAATTACAGGCTGTGTAAGATGGTTCATGGTTTCTTGGAACATGCCAGATATTATTTACCAGTAAATGTGTAGCATATCAGTTCTTTTACTGTATGAGCTTCTAGCTTAGCAGCAAAACAAAACAAAAGCAACAGAGAGATTTGTAGCCGTTTAAAGATTATCAGAGTTTTGGAGACAATTCTGTACATAAGTACAGTATCCGAGAGTGCATTCACTGAACTCAAATGTCTCAGATGACAGTACAGGTAGACCACAATTGAGCCCAAAATTCATGTTGTTAAGTGAGAAAGTTGTTAAGTGTGTTTTACTCTATTTTATTACTTTTCTTGCCTTATTTGTTAAGTGAATCACTGTAGTTGTTAAATTGGTAACATGGTTGTTAAGTGAAACTGGTTTCTCCGTTGACTTTGCTTGTCACGTCGTAAAAGGGGACCACATGACTCCTGAACCCGGCGACCGTCATAAATATGAGTTAGTTGTCAAGTATCTGAATGTAAATCACGTGACCACTGGGATGCTGCAACGATCCTAAGTGTGAAAAATGGTCATAAGTCACTATTTTCAGTGCCATTTGTAACTTTGAATGGTCACTAAATGAACTGTTGTAAATCGAGGACTACCTATATTGCTCTGATATAATTATGCCAGTGTAATAGAAAAAGGACATTATGTCAGTGTTTCTCAACCTTGACTGCTTGTACTTCAACTCCCAGAATTCTCCAGCTAGCCAAGTATACTGGCTGGAGAATTCTGGGACTTGAAGTCCACAAATCTTTAAGTTATCAAGATTGAGAAACATTGCCTTAGGGTCAGTTTTGTCCCTTTAGCTCTATCTTTGTTTCTGACATGAAATATTGTGCAAGTGGCAAGGAAGAGGTATGTGAACAGGAGTCATATCCAGAGATTTCAGACAGATGGAAAAATTTGCACATGCAGACCCAGAGCAATTTCCTTACCTAATACTGAAATAATCTGCTTTATCCAAATCAAAACATAAGAAGAATTTTGTATGGTGGCAGCTTTTGGCACAGCCAGTAGAGAGAGAAATAAGATATTTCTAAGCTCTACTATCTCACTCCTCTCTTATTTACCTCACGAATAAATGTTTTCTTTCTTCTGGATAGAGCAGGGATTCCTTAGCAATTTGCTCTGAGAGTAACTCCTTCTCTTTACTTCAGAAAATCCCTCAACTGAATAGGAAACCTCATCTGTGATTCAGAGAAGCACTTTAGGCCTATTTTTAGAACAGAATTGCGCACGACTTGCATTGGCAACATCCATGCATGCAGGAGAAGATGTAAATCACAAGGAACCATATTTTCCAGTTGTATGGACGGAGGAGAGGGAAACATAGCATCGTTCCTTTACCTGCAAAAGAGCCCCTATTGGCTGTGCTCTTGTGTGTTTGCAGGTTATCTGTCTATCTCACACTCTTCTTTTTTCCTCCTGCTCTTTTCCCGTAGAGTTGGCGGGTGTTCAGATTGAGTTACAGTATGTTCCTCTGGCAAGAGTCAGAGCTGTGTCCTTTTGACCAATTTCTAAAAAGGAATTATTTATGTCTCCTGCATATTTCTGGGATCAACTGCCAAAAATGGCAAGCAGCACTAGGGCGTGCTGATAGCAATGGAGAGAAAAAGTCATGGCTTGGGACCAGCAAACAAACAACACACAAGCTAACTGTATCTCCCAACCTCTTGGGTTGTTGTTGTTGTTTTTTAAATGGGGGAGATCCCATCAGCTCTGTGATTTGAAGAAGAAAAAAAGGCAATGTAAAAGATCAAGAGAAACTTGATAACGGGAAGCTTCTTCCTGGTTTTTCCCCCCACTACCTCAAACTCTGTTAATCTGAATGATCTGTTAATCTGGAAATAATGTTTAAAAGATCTCTGCCATTCTGTTGTCACAGAAACAAGACTTTCCCAACCATTGTGCAACAGGCACACAGTATCTCAACAAGTACTATGTCAATTTAATTGCCAAGAGGTTATTAACAAGAATTAGAAAATAGAGATTCACACTCTCCAATAATATCCAATTTTGTAAGCTTCCCATAGAGAGAGGGAAAAATATATGTGACCCCTGATTAAAGTTTACACTAGTCTTCCACAATCTGGGCATTCTGATATGTAGCCTTCAGCTCCTTAAATTTCCCTGCAAGCATGGCCATTGCCAAGACGTTTAGAAGCTGAAATCCACATTTTTTTGTGTGAGTTAATGAACTTGCCAAGGCTGAAGGATGTCATGTGCACCCCACAGGGAACAAGTCAAGTATCATGAATTTCCAACCATCTTCTTCTGCATCAGGAACAGAGTGGAGAAATGTTTTCACAAATCACAGAGGCGTGGTGAAATCCTCTTTGACACTTGGCAAGATGATACAGAGAACCTTTTAGACAATCCAAAGGAGCAAAACACAATTTGTATAAATTTATTGCTAGCAACATTTCTGTTGGCAGCAGCTTGCAGGAGACTTTGGAAGTGAATGTCTCAGATAAGGGAGAACCAGCTTTGAATTGCTTTGTGAGATGCCGGGGTACAACCTTACATTTAGAACAGCCTCCGATCGATATAACTAAGACAATAGAATAGAACAGAACAGAACAGAACAAAATAGCAGAATCGGAAGGGACCTTGGAGGTCTTCTAGTCCAACCCTCTTCTTAGGCAGGAAACCCTACACCATTTCAGACAAATGATTATCCAATCTGTTCTTAAAAACTTCAAATGTTGGAGCATTTACAACTTCTGGAGGCAAGTTGTTCCACTGATTAATTGTTCTAACTGTCAGGAAATTTCTCCTTAGTTCTAGGTTTCTTGTCTCCTTGATTAGTTTCCACCCATTGCTTCTTGTTCTGCCCTCAGGTGCCTTGGAAAATAGCTTGACTCCCTTTTCTTTGTGGTAGCCCCTGAGATATTGGAAAAATCACAAAAATTGCCCTTCTCCTATGTACAGGATAGCCCTACTTTCCAAAATTATTTATGTTAAAGGCTCTTGACTCATTATATCATTAAGTCCCAACTATCTTTCTCTCAAATAACATATTTACAGATATTCATCAGTTATAGTAATTTTTGGACCATAAAATGATAATGCTGCGGATAATAATGTTTAGAGCTTTAGCTGCAAAATAAACACAGAGAGATAACTGAAGCTGCAAACTAACTCAAGTTTGCCACTACGTCTAAGAAAATTCTGCCCTGAACCCCAAACTAAAAAATATACGCACACAACAGAAGGGCTCATTAGTACAATATTTTATTTTATTTAGCTCTTCAACACAAAGTATCCGGACTCTGTTCCAGTCACAGATTGCTAAAATACTCAGTAGAGTATGCCTGTTGCTTTCTGTCCTCCTTTATTACTATTTAGTTTTTAATTTTTATACTGTTTTTAATAATAATTAAAATAGTTCTTAGCTGTGGATGTCATGAATGTTTCTTTTTTATATGTTAATCAAATGTTATGTGAAGAAGTCATATGACCTTTTGTTTCTGAAGATGTGACAGACCTCTTCGTGTGGTCCATTTTTCTCTTGCATCCCTATAGACCAGGGGTGTCCAAACCTGGGAACTTTAAGACTTGTGGACTTCAACTCCCAGAATTCCCCAGCCAGCATGCTGGCTGGGGAATTCTGGGAGTTGAAGTCCACAAGTCTTAAAGTTCCCAAGTTTGGACACCCCTGCTATAGACCAAAGAGAGAACAGGCTACACCCCTCTTGGGTTTCTAAATATAGGAATAAAAGTCATTATGACCTAACTCAGATTTATGAGGAACACTATTTAAAATAAGGATATAAAGCATTTTAAAGATTTACAGTGTAATAAAAAATATTCATAAAATACAGGAATATTATATCAGTGCTGCATGCAAAAAAAAAATCAAAATATAAATAAATATTTATTAATCCGAATAATAATTTGACAGTTGCCAGTTTCCATACTGTACTGTATTTAAATTGATTGTGAATTTAGTCCTATTTATATATTTTGCTTTGTTTTTCTTTTTGCTTTGCTTCTTTCCCCCCTGTTCTGCTTATATGGTCTTTGAGAGCATCAGGGATCAATAAAATGAAAGAAGTAGAATAATAAATAAATGTCCCAGTACTAAGCGACTACTCCAAAGAACGTAGATCCAACAGTGAAGCTTGGGTAGGTCATCAGCAGAAGACTATACTGTAGGTATATAGTCCTATGATAATTCAAAGGGAGTGACACATACTGTATAGTCACCAGATGCTACAAATCAGGGAGAATACTTTATGCTGTTCTAAGCACAGGTAAAGGTAAAGGTTCCCCTCGCACATATGTGCTAGTCGTTCCAGCCTCTAGGGGGCGGTGCTCATCTCCATTTCTAAGCCAAAAAAACAGCGCTCTCCATGGTCATGTGGCCTGCGTGACTAAATGCCAAAGGTGCATGGAACAGTGTTACCTTCCCACCAAAGGTGGTGCCTGTTTTTCTACTTGCAGTTTTTACGTGCTTTCGAACTGCTAGGTTGGCAGAAGCTGGGACAAGTAACAGGAGCTCACTTTGTTACATGGCGCTAGGGATTCGAACCGCCGAGCTGCCCACCTTCTGATCAAAAAGCTCAGCGTTTTAGCCATTGAGTCACCGCATTCCTCATTATTGCCTTGTAGTAGTGGATAAATCACCAGGTCCTTCAAAAAAAAAATTGGGGGGAGTGCAGTTACTTGTCCCAGCTTCTGCCAACCTAGCAGTTTGAAAGCATGTAAAAATGCAAGTAGAAAAATAGGGACCACCTTTGGTGGGAAGGTAGCAGCGTTCCGTGCGCCTTCAGCTTTGGGCCTGAAATTATTTAAATTCATTTTGTTATTGAATTTTTATTTGTTAGAGCAGGGGTGTCCAAACTTGGGAACTTTAAGACTTGTGGACTTCAACTTCAAGTCTTAAAGTTCCCAAGTTTGGACAACCCTGTGTTAGAGGAATTGATCTCCCCCTTCTCAAAGCCAACTAAGATTTCACATTTGATGGTTTTGGTGTCCTGACAGACATCTGCCTTTTCAGCAAGAGGAAAATAAATCAATCCATTCTAAGAAAGTAAAGGACTTTGGCCTATATGTGTGATTACTAAGGTTTTCCATCCATTTATGGTCTCTGTGGGGAAACCTTTTAGCTCTTTCTATTCAACAGTGAAAAAAAGGCTACCTTTTCAGTTCAAGAGGCCAAGTACGGTTGCTGTCAATTTCATTAATCTTTTCCTCTTTGTTTTAAGACAGGGATAGACAACCTTTCAGTAACCAAAGGCCATATTTAATTTTTTGATAGAGCAGGGTTGCAGCAGGTAGAGTGACAATGCAAAGTACAGAAGGCTGCGCCACACACAAGAGCTGGATTAGGACTTTCTAAATTTTCTTGGTTTCTTAGAACCAAGGGGAGGTTTTCTTCTTTAGTTCGGTTTTATATTTTAAAGTTTCTGCTACAATATTCATGCATTTTCTTAATCAAAATGGCATGAAATTGTGCACTCATGTATAAGAAATCCACTAAAAAGTATTTGGAGATGGAAGCATGAGTTCCCCTCAGTCCAAAGAGATGTGAGGGAATTATTTTATTCAATAATTTTTGAAATTGTTGAAAAACTGGCTGTTCTCCAAGGATTTGGGGACAGGGTTGTTGTAGAGCCTCTTTAGGTGCTTATACTCTTTTCTTTTGCATTGTTTTGCATTGTTCTGTTTTGAACCTTGCTCTTCTGTCTGTTGTATTTCTATACACACACACAGATACTACATAGTATATACTACATAGTACACATGCATGCATATACATACATACACATATACACATTGTTTGTACTATATATGTATGTATGTATGTATGTGTGTGTATGTATGTATGTATGTATGTATGTATGTATATATACTGTATATATAGTATATTATTTTATACAGTTCTTCCATATGTTATGCCATCTCTTATTTATGTTATCATTTTCCAGCTTTTTATGCACATTTTTGCATGAAATATTGCTTTGTTTTATGTAATTTTCTTTAGACTCTCCATCACAGATACAAATTATGATTCAGAACTGCCAGTCAATGTTATTAGAAAGAAGGATGTTAAACAAGCGTTAGGTGGTTGTACTTCAAATTCTACTGGTAATCCAATTTTTGAGTAGAAGGCAAACAGGCAAAATCTCAACGTGCCCCTTTATTCCTACACACTAAAAAAAAATGCCATCAGCTTAATGTAAAAGTATGCTTAGAATGGGCATGAATGCTTTTCAGAACACATCATTTTGAGGCTACCTGGCCTGTGACCAGCTGTTTCCTTTCTCGTATGAGAAGTCAAAGCCCTATGGTTCCTGAGTTTTCATTCTCTGCTTAAATAATACATATCAAATTACCACTGAATAAAACGCACACATCCTCCCCAGACTAATTAATAAGCATATGCAGATTGCAATGACTCATTTCAACCCACAGGATCTAAAATGTGTCCAGCTTTTTTGTTACATTGCTTTGGTTCAGTCCACCTCCACATTCCAAGAACATATTTACATTAGCTATTTTCAGCACCACAAGATAGTAAGATACATATCCGCTAACAGTTGCCATTTAAATTATTTTAAAACTAAAAAAAAAAAAAGCTTCAGCGTTAAGCTTAAATTTAGTTCTTGAAATGGCAACTACTAATGGAAAGTGCCATTTCTTGTTTTCCAAGAAATAGGCTCAACCTAGATTTCGGAATGAATAATTTCCAGAGTTGTATCACAAAAACAAAACGAAACAAAATAAAAAATAAAGGACATTGATAACTCAAGGTTGAAATGACGGGTCCTTGGTGCTCTCTGAGCTTGGTTGTTTTCTTCTAGATGTTTCATTACCCAAACTAGATAAATTCATCATTGCTAATTACCAGGACTAGTACTGATGATGTTACCTGGTTTGGCTAATGAAACATTTGCAAGAAAACAACCAGAAGCATTAGGTACCTCTCAAAGCAACCTCCCTCCACAAACTGATTACCAGTGACCCCTGGAATATAAAACCCATGAGTATCTATCCATCCTGTCACCCACAAAGGGAAACTATCTACTTTGTGTTTAATACAGTACTATGTAATCAATAACACCAACCTTATGCCTTCTTCCATTATGTAGCAATTCCATCTCATACTTTACAGCTACCGGAGCAAAGTATATGGTAACATTTATTCTAATTGTCAGGAAATTTCTCCTCAGTTCTAAGTTGCTTCTTGATTAGTTTCCACCCAGTGCTTCTTGTTCTACCCTCAGGTGCTTTGGAGAACAGTTTGACTCCCTCTTCTTTGTGGCAGCCCCTGAGATATTGGAACACTGCTATCATGTCTCCCCTAGTCCTTCTTTTCATTAAACTAGCCATACCCAGTTCCTGCAACCGTTCTTTATATGTTTTAGCCTCCAGTCCCCTAATCATCTTTGTTGCTCTTCTCTGCACTCTTTCTAGGGTCTCCACATATTTTCTACATCGTGGCAACCAAAACTGAATGCAGTATTCCAAGTGTGGCCTTACCAAGGCATTATAAAATGGTATTAACACTTCATGTGATCTTGATTCTATCCCTCTGTTGATGCAGCCTAGAACTGTGTTGGCTTTTTTGGCAGCTGCTGCACACTGCTGGCTCATATTTAAATGGTTGTCCACTAGAACTCCAAGATCCCTACTACTATTGAGCAAGGTACCAATAGTAGTAATTGTGAGAGGGATCTTGGAATCCTAGTGGACACCATTTAATATCTGTACGGTTTGTGATTACAGCTATTTCTTGGAGATAAATTAATGGCTTTTAAAATGAGCAAATTTGGCAGAAGGTTGTTTAAATGCCTTGTAGAATATTCTCAGAATCAGTGGGTGAGGTCTGTGGGATGAAGTGGTAAATCAAGCATTTTTCTACACTGAACAATTTTTTCCATGCAAACGTATGGCTGTGTTGAGTCTGAAACACTTGCTTTATTTTATTATTTGCTCGTAGCAAAGCAACAAGTCACAGAGAAAGTCAAGTATGAACACTTTAGAGATATTTTTTCCTCCCAGCTATGCAACAGTCAAATGTTTATGTATAGAAAGCCATTTGATTGTGCTGATAATACAAAGTGACTCACAATGTATCTAATAACAAGTTCCCTCTAATGTGGGAAAACATAAACAACGTTTCTTAACCTGTTGCTGTCCAAAACCTTTGAGATAAATATTTTTGGATGTCTTAAATCCCAGTGTATCTGAAGGGCACCAGGTTGCAGAACACTCAATTGGATCTTGCGCTGGAGTGGCATTTGCCTTCTTTCCTTCTATGCTATTAGCTTATGTCTGGGAGTGGTTCACTTGAGGCTTAGGAGGTTTTCATAAAGCACTTAACGCTGTCACTTATAAGCACAAAATGACACTAAAGGAGATAAGATTCTGTTAGCATAGAAAGTCTGGATTTGGATCCAAGAAATTTACTTGGCTGCTAGTCAAATCCCTTCTCCCAGTCTTTGACTGATGATGATAATGATAATAATACTGTTATAATAGTAATAAATAGTGACTATCTACAGAGAATTGTTAACCATTTATCCACTGTATTTATTGGACCGTGCCATAGCAAATCATGCTATAGCAAATCCATCAGCCTTGTGAGAAAATACAGAAACATCTCTAGGACATTAATTGTGCATGGAGATAGTTCTATTTTGCATGCAGACAGTTCCGAGTTTAATTTAAATGCACAGTGCAATGAGACCAGGAAACATGCTTTAGTTAAACTGCAGTAATGAAGAAGAGTTACAGCTTTGAGTTATGCAATGCAATACAGTAGCAGAGTTGGAAGGGACCTTGGAGGTCTTCTAGTTCAAACCCCTGCCTAGGCAGGAAACCCTATACCGTTCCAGACAAATGGCTATCCAACATCTTCTTAAAGACTTCCAGTGTTGGGGCATTCACAACTTCTGGAGGCAAGCTGATTAATTGTTCTAACTGTCAAGAAATTTCTCCTCAGTTCTAGGTTGCTTCTCTCCTTGATTAGTTTCCACCCATTGCTTCTTATTCTATCCTCAGGTGCCTTGGAAAATAGTTTGACTCCCTCTTCTTTGTGGCAGCCCCTGAGATATTGGAACACTGTTATCATGTCATCCCTAGTCCTTCTTTTCATTAAACTAGACATGCCCAGTTCCTGCAACCATTCTTCATATGTTTAAGTCTCCAATCCCCTAATCATCTTTATTGCTCTTCCCTGCACTCTTTCTGGAGTCTCCACATCTTTTCTACATCTTGGCGACTAAAACTGAATGCAGTATTCCAAGTGTGGTCTTACAGAGGCATTATAAAGTGGTATTAACACTTCACGTGATCTTGATTCTATCCCTCTGTTTATGCAGCCTAGAACTGTGTTGGCTTTTTTGGTAGCTGCTGCACACTGCTGGCTCATGTTTAAATGGTTGTCCACTAGGACTCCGTGCATTCATGAATGTCCTGTAACTTGTTCTTAAAACAATTATAAACCTAATAAAATCATTTTACTCAATTACTATTCAAATTGCCCTAGAACTGCTTGATCTAGTTTAATTTCATGCTAAATATTTTTAATGTGCACCAAGACGGCTGGTGATTGACTGACTGAACATTAACTGGTTCTGGCAAAATAGCTCCTATACAGTGGGAAAAAATGTGCAAATTTCATTTCCTGTCCCCTTGTGGATTGCTGAAACTTTCCAGCTGATGAATATACATTTTGAAAATAGATGTCTTCATTTTGAATATATTCAAGTAAGAAGATTCTATCATTCTGATATCTTATTCAGTTTTTTAATGTTATGAAATGTTAGATGTATGGCTAAAGATACATATGTTTAGAATGTTGAATATGGCTTCCTTTAAATTTATCAGCTTCATTATTTATTTTATTTACTAGCTACCACCTATCTCATTGTTTAGTTTTAATCTATCCAATGGGGAGACTAACTGGATTTTAGCTATCCAGCTGTCCCAACAATGTTCGTGATTTCTAAACCCTTCAACAAGAAACTACTTTTCCTGTCCTCTAGATATGCTTTAATAGAGAGTTTCTTCTGCATTCACAATCACTTTTCTGTCTAGTTACATATCATAGCAGTTCCTGCAAGTATGATTCAATTTGCTGGCTATCTTAGCAGTAGACACACATTATAGATAAGATCTGCTTCTGACATTAAGAATGGAGACTTAAATGATATAATGCTTTTTGCATTGGCTCTCACATTCACAGTCTTCAGGCAGACCATTCAAAGTTACAATGGATGTCCCCAGAGCTACTTACAACCTGGATTAGAAATTTCCCCATAAATGCATGGTCATGTTTTGGGTGCTCGGCAACTAATCTGCATTTACAACTATTCCCAGGGTCACATGACCACAGTTTATGACACATTTCCTTCCACTATCTGGCAAAAAATGCCCATTGCAGACAATGATTCATTTAACCATATAAAAGACCACAAAACTGGGCATGGTCATATGGTGACCTGCTTAACGATTGGTACAACTTAAAACCATAATTCTGGGCTCAGTTACGTTTGTAAGTCAAAAACTAGGCATAGATACATTTGGACATCAGGAATCAGAGCTGTTTAGAATTCTTGATTATATTGATTAAAAAACCATAACTGTTTAGAATTTTGGTTTATTATGACTGAATAAGCATCCACACAGTCTCTATAGATTCTCAGTCATCCAGGTCATGGTTGTTCCAAAGGTGCTTTTCCAGGAGGCAACTGGGCTTTCTTATTTTTTGTTTGAAGGCATTTCACTTCTCATCCAATAAGCTTCTTCAGCTCTGACCGAATGGTGGGGAATGGAAGGATTTATATTCTTTGCTTGGCAGCTGGTCATTAGCAGCCTTTTTGAGGATCGGTGAAGGACTTGGAGGTTTATCTGTGTCCTCGGGGTCACCTGAGCAGTGCTACTGGTTCTTGTAGTCTGCATTTTTTGTGTGTGTAATCTGTTCATGCCCCCACACTATTCAAGGGTGTTTGATCCCAAATTGTATAGCTAAAAGTCTCTATAGATTCTCAGTCATCCAGGTCATGATTGTCCCAAAGGTGCTTTTTCAGGAGGCAACAACCCTCAAAAAGGATGCAAACGGCCAGCTGTCTGCAAGGAATATAAATCCTTCCATTCCCCACCATAAGTCAAAGCTGAAGAAGTTTCTTGGATGAGAAGCGAAGCGTCTTGAAAGAAAAAACAAGAAAGTCCAGTTGCCATCTGAAAAAACCATCTTTGGGACATGCCAACACAGGTTGCCCAATCCTTTCTGCCTGGTTTCTTAGATTACAATACAATACAATAGTAGAGTTGGAAGGGACCTTGGAGGTCTTCTAGTCCAACCCCCTGCCTAGGCAGGAAACCCTATACCATTTCAGACAGATGGCTATCGAACATCTTCTTAAAGACTTCCAGTGTTGGGGCATTCACAACTTCTGGAGGCAAGCTGTTCCACTGATTGATTGTTCTAACTGTCAGGAAATTTCTCCTCAGTTCTAAGTTGCTTCTCTCCTTGATTAGTTTCCACCCATTGCTTCTTGTTCTACCCTAAGGTGCCTTGGAGAATAGTTTGACTCCGTCTTCTTTGTGGCAACCCCTGAGATATTGGAGCAATGCTATCATGTCTCCCCTAGTCCTTCTTTCTCTTAAGCTAAACATACCCATGTTTACCCAGATTAATAGGAAGTTTCCTTTTTTGGTTTACTTAATATTTTATCTGAGCTGGAATCTCTGTTTTATATCTCTCATAGGAAATCAAAATCATGAACTAAAATAAATTCTGTCTCCTGTTTATCGAGAGAGGAACAAACAGAAGATTCTATCCCCTAATTTTAAAGCAGTAATGGCAAACCTATGACACAGGGTCAAAGGTGACACACCACAAAGTTTGGGTAATATGCCAGCATTCACCAACACCTGACAACTATTCTCGATAGCTGGCCCCCTTCTCTGATTTTTGGAGGGTGACAAGAATAGGGTGCGCTCTGACACAACTTCTGCAGCCTGCAAGAATGAAGTGTGATTTCACATGGGTTTGGGAGGCAGAGGAGCATTCTCTAAGCTGCTTCAAGGACAAAAGCATCATGCAACCCTGAGCTGCCTTAGGTAGGCTGCAGGGCCTGTCAAGAGAAAGAGAACACTGCCTGAAGGTAATTGGCACATGGCAAGTTCTTGATATCACAGACATGATTACACTGTATTTTTTTAAAAAAAATAATCAATATATCAATAATTATTTCCCTTTTGTTTCCCTTAGGGTGGGAACATGGTAGTTGAGTCAAGTTAGGGATTTTGACACACTGAGTTTAAAAAAAATGCCATCACTGGTTTTAAAAGTCCTGGCTTATCACAACATATGTTCCAATATGTTATTATGATAACATATGTTTGTTTTACATTTTATGGAGCTTTATCTTCTTGAATTTATCTTTTTCTTGGGAGTCCTTTTCATTCCTGTTGCTATGCTATTCTCCTTCTGTGCCCATCTACATAACTTTCTGGAGAACACAAAGAATAAAAAGATTAATATTCATTTTCCCCATATCCCTTCCTATTAACTTAAGGAAAAAAACACACCCCATTTTTAAAAATGTACAAAAACGTATGGGAGACCCGATGGGATTGACGGTTTCCCCTCCTTAAAAAAAAATGTTTAAACCTCGAGTGGCATCAAAATCAGAAGACGCGAATGTCCACCACGCAAATCCTTTTGTTTTTAAAAAAGGAGAGAAAATGAAGGTGAGGGAGGGGGAGAAGAAGAAGAACAGGAAGAAGTAATAGGGCCAGAAAATTCAAAGGACTGGCTCTGAGTAGTATCTGAGAGTTCAAATGTTTAGTGCTCATTTTAGTATTAGTTATTGTTTTAACAATCCTCTGTTTATTATATTTTCCATAGTGCAAATAGGGAGGCTGAGGCTAAAAACAAGAGGCTTGCTAGCAGCTACATTGGAAATTAATGCTATCCTGCTTTTGCTACAACAGAGCATTAGTGGCAAAGAATGAATGCATTTCCTGGGTACCATTCTATTTAGTACAAGTAATTGATCCTGTTGATATCCACTCATTTGGTACATTTGAAGAGCATGACAATGTAAAAACTACTCATAAGTTGTTGTTTTTTCTGATTGGGGACAGAATTAAACACGGAAGAGAAAGTTGCAGCCAAAAAATTCAAACGGCAGTATTTTGGGTTGTCTTAATAAAATAAAACCAATCCTCTGGAATGTGATTTCTGCTTTATTTCTGCCAAATGCTTGGCAGTGCTACAGAAACAAATACTGCATTGCTACCCTCCCTTTTTTAAATAACTCAGTCTTAATATATGTTTCTTGTACCTACTCTTAATGGCAGAAGCAATACTATAAAAGCCTTAAGGTTTTAAAACAGTGTAGAGCATGGAACAACTTCCACTAAGCAATTTTGTTAGCTGCATTCTTGGACGGCTCTACTGCTATCAATGTTTTGTTCTCTGTGTGTAGTTTGTATATTTTAAATGTTTTAATAATACTTTTCTTTTTAATAATGTTTTAATGTATTTGTAGTGATTGTTTTTGCATCTGTGATTTTATTTACTTGTATGCTAAGCGGTGGCTCAGTGGCTAAGATGTTGAGCTTGTCAATCAGAAAGTTCGGCGGTTCAAATCCCTAGTGCCGCATAACGGAATGAGCACCCATTACTTGTCCCGGCTTCTGCCAACCTAGCAGTTCGAAAGCATGTAAAAATGCAAGTAGAAAAATAGGAGCCACCTTTGGTGGGAAGGTAACAGCGTTCCGTGCGCCTTCAGCATCTAGTCATGCTGGCCACATGACCACAGAAACGTCTTTGGACAGCGCTGGCTCTTCGGCTTTGAAACAAAGATGAGCACCGCCCCCTAGAGTCAGGAACGACTAGCAATGTGTGGGGGAACCTTTACCTTTATGCTACTACTATTGTTACTGCATTCGTGTCAAAAGCACCTACCAAGGCACATCCAGATTGCTATCTAGAATTGCTTTTAATGAGACGGGCAGCTCTATAAATATGATCAATCAATAAATAAATGCAGCACTTTGCATCCACGATACGCTGTGAACTAAAATTTTCTAGAATACATGAATTGGAGAAGGTGAGACTAATTTAATTTTTAAAGACTTGTCCAGGCACATTACCCAAGAAAGTAATTTTATGGCTGAGTTCACGGTATACAGTCCTAAAGTTGGGTTAACAAAGCACAATAATTGTATTCATGTACGGTGCTATGCTGAAAGAACTCATATTATAATTTTAAAAGTTACGGTGAGGACTACTATATTATGAACTTAAGGGAAGATATAAGGCTAAGGCCAATGCAGAAAACTCAATGGTTTTGTTGAAAATGTTATGATTGATTACTCTACTATATGCATGTTTTAGAATGCGGAGTATAATTTGACAGTACAGTAATTGAAATTATATAATGACTTAGTTACACATTTTCTACCCACTCCTCTGAGTAAACTGCCTCAAGAGAAACATAAAATTATGCAAGATGTGAAAAGAATGTTAAAACAAGTTTCCCTCATAATTTTAATAATTAACCAAATAAATAAATTTAAGTATAAACTACATGTAATTAAAACCATGATAATTACTAACTTTAAAACAGGATCAGACCAGTTTGTGGAAGACATACGACTCGATAGTATGTAGATGGTATCATTTCTTCTATTTCTAACAGAGTCTGAGTAACTAAGCGCATCTATACATGGGTTGAAAGAACCCGCAGTCTCTCAGAAATAAGCATTAATTGAGAAAAAGGATTGAAGGGAGGTCTAAAAACCACATAAAGAATTTCACAAAAAGTTCTATGATTAATGTGTTAGAGGAAATAGAAATGTGGAGCAGTGGAGTAATAGCTGGAGCTCATTAATGAATGAGCAGGTAAGGAGAACTAATAAGAGTCTGGACAAAAGTTCAACAGAAAGATGTAGAGAGCAGGAGGGGGGATAAGTGATAAGAAAAGCTATATGGTCTGAGGGATTGATATGCTTAGCTATATATTCTGAACAAGCAGGGACTACTATAGAGATTGTGGAAAGAATCTAAGGAAGCCAGTTTCAAAGAGTGGCTTTACAGAGACAATGAACAGAAAGAGTAAGAGGAGTTGGGCCCCAACAATCTGGATCCTCATTTTACTCACCTCGGAAGGATGGAAGGCAGAGTTAACCTTGAGCCTGAGGAGATTAAAACTGTCAAATTGCAGGCAGCCGGCAGTCAGCAGAAGTAGCCTGCAGTACTGCACTCTAACGACTGTGCAATCCAGGCTCTTGGTTATACTTGGTTATCTGTATCTGAGTCAGTAACAAAATGAAATTAAAAAAAATATTTTCTGCTTAAGAAATAAAGGTACTCATGCTTTAGTTCATGTGCAATGTACAAATTTAATTAGACAAAACAAAGAGGAAGAGGAAGCAATTCTCCATAACTAGTGTATAAATTTACTACAACTGTTTAGAGCAAAGTTCCTGTTCAACAGGCATTATGTTAAAAAAATTTTTTTCTTCTGCTAGTCCTGAATTTTCTTGTGTTTAGTTTCCGTAATTTCAAAGTACTAGTATTGTGAAAGATGGAGAAAAAAATATTCATTCATTCAATCAATTTATATAGCCAGGCAATTTGACTCTAGGCAGCTAACAACATATCAAAATACAAATAACATAAAGCATTAGTACCAATAAACAATAAAAATGACATTATCTTAGTGATTTCTATGTCTTGCATTTTTAAATATATCTTTCATATATCTTCTTAGGTCCACAATCAAAAACTATATTAATCTCCACTGAAACCTGGAATTTGAGCAGTGGAGACTTTAAAATGCACCTAATATCCACAAAAATAACAGTAATGGAGAACTTCACATTCTTCCATTTATTAAGGGCCAGCTGTACTTCGTAACTAGTTTTGCAAAGATTTAGCTTAAGTTGGCCACCTTTGGATCATACTACTGTGAGCTGTAACTTTAAATTCGTTATTAAATTCATTTTCAGTTCAAATGACTAACAATGTCAAAACAATTAAAAACTCATTAAACTTGCACAGCACATTCAGAATGCATTCCAAATTCTGATCAACTGAAAAAGAGCAGTAGAGAATGAGAATCATCTCATACTTTAGCATAAAAGAATTGAGAAAATACAGAGGACTTTTCAGGCTCCTAATACATATTGTCAGCGGCTAAGCAGCTTTGGAGGGGAAAAATAGCCTAGAAATTCTGTGCTTACTCTGTGAGGACTTATTCCTCACCTTGTTCCTATTGCTATTGTGCTTGGGAATCTGTGCTTTTAGATTACAAAACATAAATTTATGCAGATTTGTTTCCCACTTCGTTCTTTATGGGGAATGTTTCTGGAGAGGGAGGAGAGGGAAAGCAGAATGGTTACCATGATAAGAACAGTTCTGTTCTATCAGGGATGACATTAATCTAATCCAAGTCATTGTACACCATAGTGATTGGCATCTGAAAAGCTTAGGGCAAGTATGAAGGCTAGGAGTTTTTCCCTGTTTGTTTGAGAAGATAGTGGAGAAATGATAGAGTATGTTTTGCTCTTTCACTGAAACATCATAACTCCATAAAATAGAGTTGTTTTGTTGTCAGAGACTCATCCCTTCCATACTCTCATAAATTCTTAGTCATTCCAAACGATAGGTCCTAGAAATACCATCACTAGCCTTCAGGCACTGTCCTCTGCTGAGATGATGCTGGGCTTAACATTTCTAAAAGTTTTGTCGGTGGCACATTTCCAGAAATAAGTTAGGTTCCCCTCGCACATATGTGCTAGTTGTTCCTGACTCTAGGGGGTGGTGCTCATCTCCGTTTCAAAGCTGGAGAGCCAGCGCTGTCCGAAGACAAATCCGTGGTCATGTGGCCAGTATGACTAAATGCCAAAGGCGCACGGAACGCTATTACCTTCCCACCAAAGGTGGTTCCTATTTTCCTACGTGCATTTTACGTGGTTTTGAACTGCTAAGTTGACAGGAGCTGGAACAAGTAACGGGAGCTCACTCAGTTACGCGGTGCTAGGGATTTAAACTGCCGAACTGCCAATCTTTCTGATCGGTAAGCTCAGCGTCTTAGCCACTGAGCCACCGTGTCCCCAGAAATAGGTTAGGAGCTTGTTAAAATGCAAATAAAACTTTAGATGTTTTCCTTCCGTTTTCTATAAAACCAGATGGTACTAATTCTCTATAGAATATAACATAGTGGCATGATCTGTTTCTCTCTAGATATCTTTTTCAATCTTTGTTGAGTTTTACATAATGGAAGAGAGAAAATCATAATATTTCTTTTGTGCATACAGAGTACATCAAATTTAAGTATGACAGTCTCTCAGCCACCATCATCAGTCTCTCAATAATTTGTAAAATAAACCCTAATAAAAGGATAGTTGGCATGCTATAGTTAAAAAGTTAAAACTTTTTACTGGTTTATGGAAGTATAAAATAGAAAGAAAAAAACATGAAAAGTAAGAAGAGAAGAATGGAAAAAGAGGGAGTATAGTGTAATGAGAGGGGGGGGGAGAAAAAAGGCACCAACTTCAGACTCTCTTTGGCACTGTCAAACATTACAACTACAACTTTTTGCTGTTACACAACAGTATGTACAAGCCATTTCTATAACAATAAGCTTATCAAGTTTATCAACAAAAACAGAATCAAAGTTTCTTTTTCCCCCTCTCATTGCAAACACAAAATTCGGAAGCAATTTCAAACTAGAGACAAAATTAAATATAATCTCTTATTTGGGTAAAAGAAACATTTTAACCATCTCAGCTTCTCAGCTGTGGGGAATAATTCATTCTCATATTTTCAAATCTAGTCCATAATATTTTGTCAACTTTAAGATATTGTTCGGTATTACTTTAAAAAAAATGGCATACCTGCGTATACATACGTACTCATTTTATACATACAAAACTAACTTGGAGCTTTCTAACAATACATATATCATTAAAAAAAAATCCATCCAGGGGTGGGTTCCTGCCAGTTCTAGCCTCTTCTATAGAAGAGGTTCCACAAATCTATGATGCCATTTAGAACCAGTTCCAGCTCCCTCCCCCCGCCAGCCGCTCACTGATTGGCTGGCTCACCAATTGCCCTTCCCGCCTCTAAGAGTCCTATCTAAACCTTAAAGTCTTAAAGCTGTCAAGTTTGAATACCCCTGGGGTTTTTTTCCCTAAAGGGTTAGGGGTGCAAGAGTCTTGTAACTTGACAGCTTTAAGACTTGCAAACTTCAATGCCAGAGTTCTTGAGCCAACATGACTGGAGGAGGAATTCTGGGAGTTGAAGCCCACAAGTCTTAAAGCTGTCAAGTTTGAACACGCCTGGGTTTTTTTTTATAAAGGGAAGGGTCTTGTAACTTGACAGCTTTAAGACTTGCGGGCTTAAGAGAAATTTATATAGTGTTTGTTGGGAGGAGAGGGGTTATGAGTAATCTATTTTAAGATGGGGGGAGGGGAGGGGGTAAAGTGTTTGGTATAATATTTGAATGTGAATTTTTGCGGGGGGGTTGGGGGGGTATAGCATTTGTATGAGATTTATATTGTGTGGAGGGGGGGGTGAAAAGGGGGAAAATTTGTTTGTACAAAACTCTTTTAATTAAAAAAAAAAAAAAAAGACTTGCGCGCTTCAAATGCCAGAGTTTCTGAGCCAACATTTTGGTTGCCAAGCAAGGGCGTTGTTAAGTGAGTTTCACCACATTTTACAAGTTGGCCCACCCACCCGGTCACATGGCTGGCAAGCCACTCCCACCCTATCACGTGGCCGGCAAGCCACTCCCACAAAGCAGGCCACACCTACAGAAGAGGTTCTAAAAAAATTTGAAACCCACCACTGAATCCATCCTAATTAATTAAACCATATTTAAGTCTCCCTCCAGCTTATGTTCATGCTATGGTTCCAAATACACAATAAGCACCTTTTGTTTCCCCAGTTGCTACGGAATTCAAAGCAATTTTTTATATTAAAGTTATGTTCAGTAATGGATGATATGGGCTTGTCTCACTAGTCCTGCCCCACTGCTCTTGTGCCCTGTTCTGAGAACCAAAGCTGGAATGGGAGTTAACTTCACACTACAGGTAGTCCTCGACTTACAATACTTCACTGAGTGACCATTCACAGTTACAACAGCACTGAAAAAAGTGGCTTATGACTGTTTTTCATGCTTACAACTGTCGCACCATACACAGGATCAAAATCCAAGCGCTGGAGAACTGACTCACATTTATGACCGCTGCAGTGCCCCAGGGACACATGATCCTCTTTTGCGACCTTCGGTCAAGCAAAGTCAATGGGAAAACCACCAGGATGGCTAGTATTCCGATGGAAAACTCAACATTTGAGGATTATAAGTTAGACTGGGAAAATGAAAAATAGCACAGGGGGGGGGGGCTTTAAAAACTTACATCTGCGCTCATGCCCCAAAAATAACCTCGTCACATCTCTGTGGTCCACCAGCATTGAGCGGAGTTCAAGATTGCCTTTCTTTCCCTTTTTTTTAGGTCTTTTAATGATCCCATAATCCCTTGCATTGGGGTGGAGTCGGGGCAACTGAGTGTTTACTGGCCAGATGCCCTTCCTGTCACCAATGCAAAGTTTTCAGTATATATTTTCTCATTGTGCCCAGAGAGAGAAATATCTGCCACAACCTAGGATTGAACTTTCCTTTGCCTTTCTTTCCTTCCCCATTCTATTTCTCTTTCGGAATTTGTTTCTCAAATTGCTGATGTAGATAAGAGATTTTGACATTCTGGGGAAAAAATCTGCTTCATTACAATTTTGCTCCAAGCTGGTGGTGTATGAATGAAATTCTTTAATGGAACAGGGAAAAGAAATCAAAAGCTCTAACCCACTATGAGCTGGGGGTGGTGATTAACCCACACACACACACACACACACATAAATCTTCATAGGGGGATTCATTTTTCAGGCTGGAGTGAAAATCTAACAACATTTCAGGGCAACCCTAATCAATGGGCATATAATTTCCCTGAGCTGCAGATGTGCTCTTGCTTTTACAGAGATATTGATTGAGGGAGGGAAGGAAGGAGGGAGGGAGGGATGTATAATCATATAAAGAAATGGCTGATAATACTTGGACACAGTATTGTTTACTAGCTATCCCCAAACATCTCTCCTTCTTGCAAAAGCTGAAAGGAAATTAGCAAATCATTTTATCAGACAATGTCTTCAGCAGTTGGGTTAGAAAATGTTTTTGCTTTCTGTCAACTTCTATAAATAAGGGGTGGGGGAGAACTAAAGTGAGTAACAAAACCTATCAAAAAGTTGAAGTTCCAATAAAAGTTTTGATATTTCTCTTATAAACAGGTAGCAGAAGGTGGTAGAATCTGAGAACAAGGGTATTTTTCCACAAATAATAATTTTAAAAAATTAATGGGCATATTGGAATAGACAAAATTTGCATCCTAGGCTACTCACAGTTGAAGTCTTGAATGATTTATAGAGCAAACTATAAAAGCTGTATATATTTAAGTGCCAAGTTTGTTGCATTTGGTTTATGCCTGTTTTTTTTTTTTTTTTGGCATGGTGTACTGCACATCACAATCAACTGTGTACTTACGTTAAACCCAAATGTTGTCAGCTAAACCAGAACTCTTTGGGGTTCCTATAGCAACTTTGTCAAACCTGGCACCTGCTTCTGCTACATCCTCCAGAATTCACTATTAAAGGACTATCTGCTCTTGGGAGGTACAATCACAATATATCTGGAAATCATCAAGTTGATGGAATATGCTAAAGACCTGGGGAAAAAAATAAGATGAAGGTATTTTAAAAAGTTGGTGGAAGGCAAGGCAAGATACAATAGATGGAAACTAACCAAGGAGCGAAACAACCTAGAACTAAGGAAAAATTGCCTAACAGGGAGAAAAATTAACCAGTGGAACTGCTTGCCTTCAGAAGTTGTGGGTGCTCCATCATTGGAGGCTTTTAAGGAGAGATTGGACAACCATTTGTCTGGAATGATATAAGGTCTCCCGCTTAAGCAGGGGGTTGGACTAGAAGACCTCCAAGATCCCTGCCACCTCTGTTATTCTGTTAAGTTCTTTATCCTTACTGCATATTTGCACTGATATGTTATTTATGTTGAAAAAGGCAAATACCAGGACCTCTCTTGCAAACTTGGTTGTCCATGGTTGTCATTTCATCTGAACTCAAAAAGCAACTCTTCCACACCCTGAGCTGCTTGAACAGGTCTCCTTTTTCATGACTTTGTTTCTTTGTACGGTCTTTGTTGTTGGTAGTTGCAAAGTTGTGTCCGACCCATCAGGACAACATCCCTCCAGGCCTTCCTGGCCTCTACCATCCCCCGGAGTCCATTTAAACTCATGCCTACTGCTTCAGTGACTCCATCCAGCCTCCTCATTCTCTGTCGTCCCCTTCTTCTTTTGCCCTCAATCGTTCCCAGCATTAGGCTCTTCTCCAGTGAGTCCTTCTTTCTCATTAGATGGTCAAAGTACTTGAGTTTCATCTTCAGGATCTGGCCTTCTAAAGAGCAGTCAGGGTTGATCTCCTCTAGGACTGACCGGTTTGATCACCTTGCTGTCCACGGAAGTCTTACGGCTCACTATTTCTTTATCCTCTCCCCCACCCCTTTTCAAGATAGATTTAAAGGAAAGGGGAATCCTCCAGCATTTTAAAAGCAATTTATGTGGACTGAAGCATGAAAGTTAGACCAGATTTTTTAAAACTTGGTAATTTTGAAAGGAAAGAAGCAAAAATGATCATGCAAAGCTCTGGAATAAAGAATCAAGAATATGAGATGCTGCTTGTTGGCTCTGGCCAGCCATGGGTGGTTTCACAGCTGCAAAGAAGTAATTTGCTTCCTTGGCTGAGCTCTCCTGAAATGTACAGAGGGAGCATAATCTCTGCTTTTGCATTTACCTTAAGGAATGAAGATTTTTCTTCATACAGAATCAGTGACACCTTACTGGGGAAGAATGAAGGACAATTGTGGCCAAAATCAGTATTTTCATCACAAAGAGATGAGGAGATGAACCAAAAGCAATATAAACTGGCAAATTGGGGGGGGGGGATTTATATGGGTAACCAATAAAACTTGGCTCTGTCAGCCTTACTAGTTCCTAGCTGAGAATTCAAAACCATGGTATCCTTCTCTTATAGTTTGCAAACTTCACTAAAAATCAAGCCATGCAGCTAATCCTGGAAATGTGCATTGAGTTGAGCTAAACTGTCATTATCAAGGTTTAGACAAATAAGGGCAATTTATGTTAAGTACAACTTTAATAAAGGTGTGCTAGTCCTTACTGACCTCTGCCACTCAAGTCCATTAACATGACAAAGGCTATGGAGGACCATTTTTCCATATCTTCAAAAAATCATTTGTAATTTGTGTTTTCTGTTGGCTTTTCAATCTCTCAATTATTAGCCATTCCTGAGGTTAATCATATAGTGTACGGCTTGGGGCCAAGGATGATTACTATTCATCCTACATGTTTTCCAGCAACAAAAATAGCGGCTGAAAAACATTCCAGATTTGCAATTGTGATGGGTGTGGGCTAGTGTGTACCTACTTTTTTTCCATCTCACCTGCAGGCCATTTTGCTTTATCTGCACAAAGCATGCCAGTTGTCATGGCAACTGTTTAAATCTGCATTTATATAATGCTTGGCATCATTCTCTTTAAATAAAAAAACCAGAGTCCAGATGATATCTTCCACTTATCTGTATTATGTCATTGCTGCTTCCACTTGTGACTACATGGGAATTTTTTCAGGAAAAAAAAGTGAGAAAAGCAGTATAAATTCTCCATCTGGAAATATGCTGCCGATTCCTCCACGCCCTCCCTTTCTTCTAATCTTTAATTTCTAATTTAATTGAGCCATTGCGGAGCCCAAGCTGTTAGAAAACAGGATAATACGATCATACTAGATAAACCCATTTCTTTTCTTCCAGAAATTAACCATTAATCTCCTGAGAAAAATTAATGGGTGAAGATCTTTTGTTTTGCTTTTCTGCTTGTTATATTGCTTAATGTTTTTATAAACATTATTTTCTAAGTAACCTGTTAGTTTAAATAGGTAACACACTTCAAATTATAAAAATATATGAAAGACATCCCAGTATAAAACAGGTACACAGGGGTGGGCTTCAAAAATTTTAGGAAGGGGTTCTCTGCCCGGTTGCTGGATGGGCATGGGATATGGGCATGGTGGGTGTGGCCTAGTCAGCCTCCTGCACCACAGGGGAAGGGCGTTTTTACCCTCCCTGGGCTCCAAAGGCTTTCCTCAAGCCTCCAAGAGGGTAAAAACGGCCTCCCCAGGCTCCGGAGACCTTCCCGAACTTCCGGTAGGCCTTCTTTTTCACCCTCCCCAAGCCTCTGTGCGCGCCCTGCACTTACCTGCATCCAAAATGGGCCACGTGGGGACTCTTGGGAAGGGTAGGCAGAGCCAGTCAGGAGTGAGATTTGAGGGTTCTCCGAACTGCACAGAATCTTAGCTAGAGGTTTTCCAAACCCCTGCGAACCCCCAGCAGCCCACCCCTGGGTAAATGCCAGTCACATTAAAAAAAATAAAGCAAATTCATACAGTAGAAAAGGATGTTAGTATCAGTTAATTATTGATGTTGTGTAAAAGGTTGAAGATAGCAATAGTATTGATAAAAGATTTTCCTGTATCATAAAGAACTGAAAGTAGGCAAATTCCTTTTAACAGGCACTTGGACAATCTTAGATGGTTTTGAAAAAGCAGAATAGATTCAGACTTAGTTGGGCTTCAGTTAAGAAACCACTATGAAATCCCAGGAATGTGGGACTAGGTTGAGAAAAGAAGGGGGTGAAGGAGAAAGAAGAAGAGGAAACCATTACAACGGTGAATCTATTTCCATATTGTTGCCAAGAAATCATCATAAATATGCCCATATAGTCATCCCAAATCGAATTTAAAGCAGAGTGGTCTCTCACTATACATGTTGTTGTTTAAAAATAAGACAGTTCTTTTTACCCAGCTTCTAAATTTCTTTTGGTAAACCTTACTAAGAAAATTGCAAGGAAGGACTTGTCTAGGCAACCTGCAAGAATTAGATACAATTGAATGGAAGAAAAAAATATGTGCGTAGACTATGTTATAATCAGTTTAAATTTGAAATGACTGCAAATCAAGGAGAAATAGTCAGAGAACCAAATCTGAATGCAGGAAGATAGGAAGGAAGGTGCAATGTAATCTCCTGTTCTTTGCAGATATTCCCTCAATTCTTGTATTATTGCTTTATTGGGCAATTGCCTCAAGAACGAGTCTTCTTCGTTTGTTTGGTTCTCTTAATTGGTTTCATGGGTGCAATTTTGCATAACGACAAATTAAAGCTTTCATCTCTTGTTATTATAACTGAAGTTTTTTTCAGATAAATCATTAGATCAGTGGTGGCCTTCACTTACCTTCACTACCGGTTTGCAAATGTGAGCGTGTTCACATGTGCAGAAGGTCACGCATTATGTCAGGGCAGGTGGGAGGAGCCTCCAGCAGCCGCTGCTACCGGTTCATTCAAATCAGTAAGAACCATCAGAATACGCATTAGATGTGTCTTTCATACAAAGATTCAAAGCTTCTTAGGTCAAGATACACTATGACATGTTGTCTTCTCCACTTCATAATGCCTACACTCATACTTTTCTCCCCTAGCTTTGAGGCTTTACCAAGCCAGGCTTAAAGTAAGAAAGTACGCCCCCCTCTGGATGGGGACCACTGATGGATGCCACATCTTTAATATATCTCTCTTACCAGGGGTGGGTTCTGGCTTCTTCTACTGCCGGTTCGCTCAGGGATGTACTTGATACGCCCTGCGTGCGCATGCACAGTAGTTAAAAAATGCTTATGCAGAAGCAAAAAAACAAGATGGTGCCACTGATAGAACCGGTTCAGGGGCGTGGCCAGCCGAGTTACTACCTACTCGACCAAACCGGTTCCAACAGGTAGGAACCCACCACTGTCTCTTACTTCAAAAACCCTGTTGTTAGTTGTACTGCTTTTTCAAGAGCTTCTTTTGTTATAATCAAGGGATATATAAGATTGTTTGTCACACATGCCATTCTGGTAAATGTTGATGATGGGTTTGAACTTTAATTTTCCCAATTTCCCAACTGATGTGCAAATGTATGAAACTACCCACGTTGTTTGAAATTAAAAATACCAACTGATCTAGTGTTTACATACATTCTATGCTAAAACAGTAATATGATGAAATTGTTTTCTGTACTTTCATTGTAAAACCCTGGCGTGCTACCGTGTTTCCCCGAAAATACGCCAGGGGCTTATATTTTTTTGACCCACGAAATATGGCCTTGGGCTTATTAAAGGGGAGGGCTTATTATTTTTGGGTTGCCGGGCGGCTGCTCCCTTGTGACTGGGTTCCCGAAGAGCCGGGCACAGCCTCAGGGTCGAATGGCTGTGTTGCGCTGTCGCAGCAGCAACGCAGCAGCCATGAGGTGACCAAGCTTATGATCAGCCGCCCGGCAACCCCCTTTTCCAGCCGGGTACAGCGCCGCTGACCGACCTAGCAGTACCCGGAAGGCACCAAGCAACGCGAGCGCCTGTTCGCCGCCCTCCGCCTCCCGTGGCTCGGTGCCTTCGGAATGCCCCTAGGTGAGTGAATGGGGCTCTGCATGGCTGGAGGGGAGTTCGCAGCGGCTTTTCCTCTCCCCGCTCGCGCGAAGGGCATCTGCGCTGCTGGCGCCGTCCGCCGCTTGGGTTTTTTTTTCAAAGCACGGAGGATGGATGCCGCTCTGGAAGTACGCTCTATGGTTGTACAATCTGCAGCCCACAACCATAGAGCGTACTTCCAGAGCGGCATCCATCCTCCGTGCTTTGAAAAAAAAAACCAAGCGGCGGACGGCGCCAGCAGCGCAGATGCCCTTCGCGCGAGCTGGGAGAGGAAAAGCCGCTGCGAAACTCCCCTCCAGCCATGCAGAGCCCCATTCACTCACCTAGGGGCATTCCGAAGGCACCGAGCCACGGGACGCGGAGGGCGGTGAACAGGCGCTCGCGTTGCTTGGTGCCTTCCGGGTACTGCTAGGTCGGTCAGCGGCGCTGTACCCGGCTGGAAAGGGGGGTTGCCGGGCGGCTGCTCATAAGCTTGGTCACCTCATGGCTGCTGCGTTGCTGCTGCGACAGCGCAACACAGCCATTCGACCCTGAGGCTGTGCCCGGCTCTTCGGGAGCCCGCTCGCAAGAGAGCAGCTGCCCAGCAACCCCCCCTTCTTCAGCTGGGCACAGCGCCGCTGACTGACCTAGCGGTACCCCGAAAGCACCAAGCAACGCAAGCGCCTTTGCCCCCACCTCATTCCCGTGGCTTGGTGCCTTCGGGATACCGCTAGGTCGGCGAGCGGTGCTCTGCCTGGTCGGAGGGGGGGGATTGTCCAGAGGGTTTATTTTCGAGGGTGGGCTTATATTTTTGCGCACGCGAAAAATGTCGCAAGGGTTTAGTTTCAGGACATGGTGTATTTTCGGGGAAACACGGTACTCTTTACACCGTAGGCTTTCCATTCTGAGCAGGGTCAGCCAAACTTCCTGCAGCATTTGCCATCCCACTATAATAGGATGTGGGGATGGTCTTGGGAGACAAGAGGAAGAGCTACATTCAGATAAGAGGCAGCTTAACTCGCAAAAGAATGGGGGTGGGCATGGGAAATGTCTCAAAAAAGACCCTCCCTTGCAAGATTGATGTCAGCCCTGTGAGGTAGCCAGGACAAGAAGCACACTCAAAAATAGTAGCTCTAACTTTATTATAAGGTTACATTAACATTATCTTGGAAATCTGAAAGTACGTCTTAATCCTAACCCTAACCCTTGCCTTTGTTTGTTTGTTTGTCAAAAACGTACAAGGTAACAAGTATAGGTATGAACATAAACATGAACAAAGGAAGTAAATACAGATAAATGGGGACAGTAAGACAGGGACGGTAGGCACACTGGTGCGTTTATAGACCTCTTAGAAATGGGGAGAGGTCGGGGGTGAAATTCAGCAGGTTCTGAATAACCAGTAGCGGAAATTTTGAGTAGTTCGGAGAACCGGCAAATACCACCTCTGGCTGGCCCCAGAGTGGGGAGGGAAAGGGGATTTTGCAGTATCCTTCCCCTCCCCTCCCATGCCCACCAAGCCACGCCCACAGAACCAGTAGTAAAAAAAATGAATTTCACCACTAGGTGAGGTCCACGTTAGACAGTTTGAGATTGAAGCGCTGAGGATTTGAGGCTATAACAACAGAGTTGGGTAGAGCATTCCAGGCATTGACCACTCTGTTGCTGAAGTCGTATTTTCTGCAATCGAGTTTGAAGTGATTTACCTTCAGTTTTTTTATTTATAGTCCAATAAACTAGGAGGGTCCATTCTGAGTGTTAGATTGGGTAATGAAAGGCACAAAAGGCTAAGATAACAACAGCTCTTTATTTGGTCAAGTACAGGCATCCACTGAGTGAGAGGTCTGGCAGCTCCCTTTTTAAAGGGAAGCTGGCCAGCGCTTCAGCCAATCAGGTCTCTTTCTGTTCCCGCCTGAAAAGAGAGGACCTGACTGGAAACTACTATTGTCCTTGCAACAACTAGAGGGGGGGGGTATCTAACACTGAGTCATTTGTCATGCCCCCACTGCTTCTGCCAGTACTGCTGCCTCATATCTGATCGTGGTCAGGTCTGCAGCTCTTCCTCCTGTTTCCCAAGGTCATTCCCACCTACCATTACACCCACAGAGATTTTAGCTGGTGATATTATGCCATTATCGAACGGGCAATGCCAATTCTAGACCTGCTTAAGAGGGCATATTGACTTAAGACTCCCTTTGACACCCTCCATATCAAACTGTTCAGAAAAATGTGAAAATATTGGCTTTACCCTCTGCTCAGGTAGGATCAGCTTCATGTACTGTACTACATGGGCTGTTAGTTCCCCATCCTTGCCTTACTCTCAGATAATAAATCCCTCTTGGATTCCACTGACCGAGGCTCTGGGCTCAGGCTCTGAATTCTGTGAACTGTTTAGCTGTTTGATGAGTCATGTTTGGCTTATTTAACTGTTCTTTCCCTTTCTCCTCTTGTTGGAGCTTTTATATTTTCAAGAGTTGCCTTTAATAATATGGAAGACTTTATCGGGTAAATTATTCCCTGTGGCACCTGGTATTGACCTTTTTTTCCCCATTCAAATTCCTTTAGGATGAAAATACATTTTTATTATACAGTCTGTTATTAAGCTTTACTGAATCATTCTAACATATTCATCAGCATATTGTTAGCAAATGCATTTCTTCCGGGTTGGAAAATATATTCTGGTTTCCTTGGCAAAGAAAGTAGTGTTCTTTATAGGGTTTGTATAATTTTTCCATCACCTCCATCCAAGCAAGTTTTAAGTTGCATGCACAAATGTGTATTACTTTGCACAAATACAGTGTACAAAATAATAATAATAATAATAATAATAATAATAATAATAATAATAATAATAATAATAATAATAATAATAATAATAATAAAAACTGGTGGGAACATAAGCCTGAAAAAGTCACCGAAAATCACATGGTCAAGATCCTGTGGGATTTTCGTATACAAACGGACAAAATACTAGCGCATAACACACCAGACATCACACTGGTTGAGAAAAAGAAGGTTACAATCATAGACATTGCAATACCAGGTGATAGCAGGATCGAGGAGAAGGAACATGAAAAAGTCGCAAAATACCAGGACTTAAAAATTGAAATTCAACAATTATGGCACAAACCAGCAGTGGTAATTCCAGTGGTAATCGGCACACTGGGTGCTATTCCAAAAGCACTGGAATTACATTTAAAACAGTTAAAACTTGACAAAATCACCACCAGTCAAATGCAAAAAGCTGCACTGCTTGGATCTGCACGTATATTACGAAAATACGTTACGACGTCCTAGGCCCCTGGGTGGGGCCCGACTAGTAATCAATGCCAAATCCGGCGAAATAACTGGCCGCTGTGATACAATCGTATTATTATTATTATTATTATTATTATTATTATTATTATTATTATTATTATTATTTCATAATTAAGTTCAGGAAGTTTCATATTAATCAGTTATAGAGGCCTTCCAGAATCTATCTTCATCTATCTATCTAGCTAGCTATCTAGCTATCAAGCTATCTAGCTATCTAGCTATCTAGCTATCTATCATCTATCAAAATGGCTGAGTGTGTGTTCCAGCATAACTCTGGAACACCTTGAGCAATTTCAACCAAACTAGGTACACAGATGACTTACTCTCTGGAAACAAATACTGTGGGGGTAAGACATCCCTAAAACTCCTTGGGATGTGTGTTCTGTTAAGATACAGCCTGTTTTACTTTAAAATGGCTTCTACTGTACTTCCGTAAAATGGCTTCTACTGGGCAGGGCAGTGGAGTTGCCATTGTTACAGATTTCTAGTAAAGGGGGCTCCCTCTGGTAAGGGGGAAAATCCAACATTAGAAATTTGATCCGGACATTTCCCCCCTATAAATAAATACCCAGGCATTACCTGGTTATCAGCTAGTAGGATAAAATGGAAATGCAAACCGAAAGTAGCAAAGTGTTGCTCCAACAGAAGTTGGTAGAGCCATCTTTCAATAGATAGACTGTAAAAGTTTAATAATTAATGGAATATGGTGGTATTGAAGCATTTATACCCATGTCTTCTACAAATTTTACCATTCTCCAGAAAATATGGAGACTTTTCTAAATACGGACTTTCAATTGAGAAAAGAATAAGGTAATCTGGAGCTACTTTTCTGCAAGTCTTCCTCAAGTGAATCACGTTCTCTATGGTTGAGTTCACACATTCCAAACTTGGATCTCTTTTTATGGAAACTGCTGAGATCTGTCATGTTGATTTTTCACAGTCCCATATAGTAATGCTTGCTCAAGGGCATTCTGGAATTGAAACAGAACCTCTCACATCCATATGTATGGTATTTGTTTGAGAATAGCTGGATGTTGGAAAATAATCCTACTAGGCCTTAGGGTGGGATTGCACTGGAGTCAGTGCAGCTGTGTGGGGATGACTCCCAAGACTTGACATTCAGAAATGTAGCAATATCCATTTTGAAAGTCATGTGTTTTCCAAGAATCTTATATATCCACAGCCTCAATGCTGGTAACAGAAGCAAGATATACATAAGAATGTTTTAAATGTCAAAGAATACAGGCTTATGCTTACTCACCGTATACACCAGAACCAGAATAATATGGCTTGTATACATGAGATGATCAGGACAGTAAATATTTAGAACAGAAAATCATGGTGAATGTAAAATAAGAAAATGCCACGAGGATAAACATTCTTGAGATAAAAAGCCTTTTCTTTTCCAGACTACTGTACAACTGCGTATACTTTTCCGTGAACTTCTAGCCAATAGCAAAAAGCTTATTATTTTAAGTGAAGTTGCTACATCATTATCATTAAATCAGAATAAATACATGGACAATACAAACGAATGCATTTTATATATTTTAAAGAAGAATTGAAAAATGTTTTAGAGCCCCAATTTATAACAACGTCCTAAGATTGATGGTTTTATTTCTGCAGTTAGAGTTTTCATTAGCAGAACCTAGTGGTTCTTGACATTTTAGATGTGATTGCAGTTTCCCACATGTCTAGTTTTAGAACACGGCAAAAATGAAAGGTCCTAGGTATTTTGATTGCATGAAGTTTAATCCTATCCTTGAGCAGGTTGAGTTGGTAACCAAAGGCCATATCAGCATTTGAATAGATTAATTTTAAGAGAAGACCACAGGGCTATTGCACCCCTTTTCAGAAATGATATCAGAAGCATGAAAAATGAAGCTCAGTAGGACATACTCTGAATACAAAACAAACCAATTCACTCTCTACAATTTCTCACTTGGCTGAGAGATATTTCTAGCGAACTCCATTCTCAGCTCTACTTAGATAATATTAATTTTATGCAAAAAAATATGCATTTTTTAGTTTGGCTAAAGAGAATTTGCTTTTCAAACAAAAGAAGAAACTTGTTTCAGAGAAGAAACTTTCTGTGACATTCTCATGGATAGAGTGTAGGCCCGTGATGGTGAACCTATGGCACGCGTGCCACAAGTGGCACGCGGAGCCATTTGTCAGGGCACGCGATGCGCTGCCCTGTCAGCTGGCCAGCGCGCGTGCGCACGCTGGCCAGCTGATTTCACCTTTTTAAAAGCTATTTTTCGCCTTCCCCAGGCTCCAGAGGCTTTATAGGAGCCTGGGGAGGGCAAAAAGAGCCCCCTCCCTTCGGAACGCTTAAAACCACCCTCCGAGCAAACCGGAAGTGACTTGTGGGTTGCTCGGAGGGTCTTTTTAAGCGTTCCGAAGGCTACAGGGACCGTCCGAGGCTTCCCTGATGCCTTCAGAGCGCTTAAAACGACCCTCCGAGCAACCCGGAAGTCACTTCCGGTTTGCTCGGAGGGTGGTTTTAAGCACTCCGAAGGCTTCAGGGAAGCCTCCGGACAGTCCCTGAAGCCTCCGGAGGGCCTCCAGGGGGTCGGGGGAGGCTCTTTTCGCCCTCCCCAGGCTCCTATAAAGCCCCTGGAGCCTGGGGAGGGCAAAAAAAACATGTAAAAATGGGGGGGTCGCGCGTTGTGCATGCATGCGCACTGGGGGGTCACGTGTTGCATTATGGGTGCGGCACGCCCGCACTCGACCCCCCTGCACTCCCCCCACTTGTGGCACGCGAACCAAAAAAGGTTCGCCATCACTGGTGTAGGGCTTTTGCATTGATTGGCACTTCCAAATAGCCAAATAGCCTAGTATTTTTCTCTCCAGGTGGGGAATAAAAACCAGAACAGTCATAATAGAAATGAGTCTAGAGCAATAATGGTTAACTTTTTGGTGCCGAGTGCCCAAATCGTGCACCTGAAACCCCAAAATGCAATGTGAGCGCCTCCCACCCATGCACCTTCACCCCCTTTGCCCATTTTTGGCTTCCAGGTTGGTGCAGGAGGCCTTTCACAACTGGGGGGTGGACACGCCTGAACCCCAAAATGCAATGCGAGCACCCCCCCATTGCATGCATCTCCCACATGCATCCCGTCCCCCACAATGCACGGCAGAGACCCAAAGATCAGCTGCCTGGTGGGAGGTGCTCCCGCATGCTTGATGGAGCTGGGCTGGGGTTACAGCTGGCGTGCCCACAGAGAGGGCTCTGCGTGCCACCTGTGGCACATGTGCCATATGTTCACCATCATGGGTCTAGAGATTTACCCCTATGGTCCATAGTACCCACAACATAAATGATTAGGAAGAATGAGTTAAATCCTATGCATGTTTGGATCTTTTTAGAGTAGTGTTTCTCAACCTTGGCGACTTTACGTCCCGTGGACTCCAACTCCCAGAATCCTCCAGCCAACTGGCTGGGGGATTCTGGGAGTTGGAGTCCACAGGATGTAAAGTTGCCAAGGTTGAGGAACACTGTTTTAGAGCATAGTCTATTCACTTGCCGGCAGGTAAACTAACTATCCTGTTCAATGTCCCATCACCAGAACAGAGACAACCATTTTCATAAACAGATGGAGAGTACCCTACTTCCGAGCTCATTTCTATACAGGTAGCCCTTGACTTACAACAGTTCATTTAGTGACCATTCAAAGTTACAACGTCACTGAAAAAATGTGACTTGTAACCATTTTTCACACTTAGGACCGTTGCAGCATCCCCATGGTCAGTTGGCAGCTGACCCATATTTATGGCACAGTTGCAAGGCCCCTTTTGCGACCTTCTGATAAGCAAAGTCAATGGGAAAGCCAGATTCACTTAACAACCAAGTTACTGGTTTAACAACTACAGTGATTCACTTACTGTGAAGAAAGCTCGTAAAATGGGGCAAAGCTCACTTCACAAATGTCTAGTTTAGCGACATAAATTTTGAGGTCAATTCTGGTCATAAGTCAAGGGCTACCTGTACCCCATTTCTTAAGTACGTTTAGCCCTGTATGTTTCCCTGAATGTTCATGTCTGTTTGGGATAAAATCCTTCAGTTTGTTTCAGACTAGCAGTTAACTGACCAGTTTGCAGGGGAAGTATGGCCCCTACAATAGCCTCCTAATACGTTTTATACCAGTGTATAAATTTCCTGGCAGTTAGAACAATTAATCAGTGGAACAGCTTGTCTCCAGAAATTGTGAATGCCCCAACACTGGAAGTTTTTAAGAAGATGTTGGATAGCCATTTGTCTGAAGTGGTATAGGGTTTCCTGCCTAAGGGTCAAACTAGAAGGCCTCCCTTCCAACCAGTGGTGGGTTCCGGATCCCATTGCAAATGATACGATGCAACGGAGCCGGGCATCTACCACATGAACGCGTGCAGCACATACACACACTCGCACAGCATGTGCATGCATATTTACTGCCCGCGACACTCCGCGACGCTCTAGGTGCTCGGCAGAGTGTCGCACAGGCATCCTATGTTCTTGGGAAAGCAATTAGGAAAATAGTGCTTTGTCTCCTTAGCCATCACCATAGCATCCTTTTCAATACCTCCCTTTAATAACAGGGATGAAAAAAATAAAATCAAATGCCTGTGATCTGTGCTTAGCATAGAGAAGGTTGTGGTTCAAAATAACTTTTTTTTTTGAAAAATACAATTTTCTTTACTTAGCTAGATAGTTTTTCTTTCCCCCTCCTCCCCCTCTCCCCCTCCCTGCATTAATAAATCCAGGATATTTTCAGGATTTTTGGAAACTAATTAAGGAGAGAAGCAACCTAGAACTAAGGAGAAATTTCCTGATAGTTAGAACAATTAATCAGAGGAGCAACTTGCCTCTAGAAGTTGTGGATGCTCCAACACTGGAAATTTTTAAGAAGAGATTGGAGAGTCATTTGCCTGAAACAGTGTAGGGTTTCCTGCCTGAGCAGGGAGTTGGACTAGGAGACCTCCAAGGTCCCTTCCAACTCTGTTATTCTGTTGTTCTGTTAATGATACTGAGTTAGACAAACCAGTGGATTGACTATATAAGGAACTTTTTCCAAATTCATATATTTGTAAGGCAATTGGATAACCCAGATGGAATGTGTGTATTCTTATGTCACCCTTGACATTCTTGTATTTAAAGATACTTCACTCTGATATTGAATAAGAATATTTCACTTTCTGGAAGAAAATTATGGTGCTCAAGTTTACAAATTCCAAAAAGCATATATGTTCACAGTCAAATGATAGGATTATGAGATCAGTTGAGAAGATTTATGTCTGAAAATACATTTTTAGTAACGTATTAACTTTATATGGTGATTATGGTGTAGGTCTGGATTTTAATTTTAAATGTATTTTTTGTCATTTTTCTCTTATAGAAGTTTAACTGTAAAATTATAAACTGCTTAATTGCATTTGGCTAGTAAATTATAAATAAAAGAATCATATCCAAAGAATAATGTCTGGTTAACATCTTTCAGCTAGGAACTTTAAGTGTCAATCATACTATATATTATAGTATAGTATTATAGTATAGTATTATTATAGTGGCCTGCCGCCCTGTTTCGGGTGTCCCGCTCCCTCTTGTTTCAGAGGCCGCGGGAGGCCCCTCTACAGGGCAGAGCAGAGGAATTTGGGAAATATCTGCAGGATAAAATCGCTCAAATCCGGAAGGATTGGGTCCCTGTTAGTGGTTCAATGGAGACGTCCGTGGCGAGTCTTGAGGAATCGACCTGGGAGGAGTTTGACTTGGTTGCCATCGAGGATTTGGACAGAATGCGTGGACGACTGCGACCCACCACATGTTTATTGGACCCGTGCCCCTCCTGGCTTGTACTGGCATCCTGGGAGGTTACACGAGACTGGCTCCTGGACCTAGTGAATGCTTCGCTGAGCGAGGGGTCTCTCCCAGCCGCCTTGAAAGAGGCGGTGGTGAGACCCTTGCTCAAGAAGCCTTCCCTGGATCCTCTGGAGCTGGCCAATTATCGTCCTGTCTCCAACCTTCCCTTTTTGGCGAAGGTTGTAGAGAGTGTGGTGGCCTACCAGTTTCCACAGCATCTGGAGGAAAATGATTATCTAGACCCGCGCCAGTCCGGCTTCCGCCCCGGTCACAGCACGGAGACGGCCTTGGTCGCGTTGGTGGATGATCTCTGGAGGGCCAGAGATAGAGGTTGTTCCTCTATCCTGGTCCTATTAGACCTCTCGGTGGCTTTTGATACCATCGACCATGGTATCCTGCTGCGCCGGCTGGAGGGGTTGGGGGTCTGGGGCACCGTTTTGTGGTGGTTCGGCTCCTACCTTTCTGGCCGGACGCAGCGTGTGTTGGCAGGGGAGGAGAGGTCGACCCTACGCCCCCTTACCTGTGGGGTACCACAGGGGTCGGTCCTCTTGCCACTCCTGTTCAACACATATATGAAGCCGCTGGGTGAGATCATCCGTGGTTTCGGGGTGGGATACCATCTGTACGCTGATGATACTCAGCTGTACTTTTCCACCCCGAACCACCCCAACGAGGCCATCGAAGTGATGTCCCGGTGTGTGGAAGCCGTACGGATCTGGATGGATGACAACCGACTCAAACTCAACCCCTCCAAGACGGAGTGGCTGTGGGTACCGGCTCCCCGGTTCAGCCAATTAATTCCATAATTGGCCATTGGGGGCATTCAACTTGCCCCCGTGGAGCGGGCGCGCAATTTGGGCGTCCTCCTGGATGCCCGGCTGTCCATGGATGACCATGTGACAGCCGTGGCAAGGGGGGCGTTCCACCAGGTTCGCCTGGTGCGCCAATTGCGCCCCCTATTGGACCGGGACGCCTTACGCACAGTCACTCATGTGCTGGTGAAGTCTCGCTTGGACTACTGTAACGCTCTCTACATGGGGCTTCCCTTGAAATGCACCCGGAGGCTACAGTTGGTCCAGAACGCAGCCGCGCGGGTAATTATGGGGAGTACTAGGTACTCCCATGTGACACCGTTCCTGCGCGAGCTGCACTGGCTTCCTGTGGTCTATCGGGTGCGTTTCAAGGTTTTGATAACAATCTTTAAAGCGCTCCATGGCTCAGGACCTAGTTACTTGCGGGATCGTATTCTGCCCCATACATCCCTGCGACCAATCCGCTCGCACAGAGAGGGCCTCCTCCAGGTGCAGTCCACCAGACAGTGTCGAGGGGCGGCGCCTAGGAGTAGAGCCTTCTCTGTGGCGGGCCCAGCCCTGTGGAATGACCTCCCTCCGGATATTAGGAATACCTCTGACCTCCGCTCCTTTCGTATAAAGCTCAAGACCCACCTATTCCAAGTAGCTGGCCTGGCTCAACTTTGATCTAACCATATCGCTCCTGACGGGTTTTTATTTGGGTATTTTAATTGTATTCAATTATTTAGGGGTTTCTAAACATTGTATTTTATTGTTTTTATTCATTAGCCGACCTCCTCCTTGTACATGTCTTGGTATATGTTTTTGTAATATGTAAGTCTTGTCTATATATTTATTTCATATGTTTTACTGTACGCCGCCCCGAGTCCTTCGGGAGAGGGTGCGGCTAAGAAATAAATATTTATTATTATTATTATTATTATTATTATTATTATTATTATTATTATTATTATTATTATTATTATTATTATTATTATTATTATCCTCAAACATCTGTTTCCTGCTGTCACTTGATTTGATAAGACAATTTTGTGATGTAGTGTTTTTTCCCTCAATTATAGGAGTTACTGAGTACCTATAAGCATATAACCCATTCCAGAATACTACACTATGCTGTCTTTTCAGCCTCTGGAAAGATGATACTGTACTGATATTATGAAGTCTTGATGATACCCTTCTAATGCAAGAGGTTGTGGAGTTGTGGGCATTTCTTGGAGAAAGTATAGAGAGATACTTGCGTTTTTAAAATAATTATATTTTATTCAATTAATGTGATTGTGTGCTGCAGGATTACTGGTAAGAAGATCTCTCCGGTTAGTCATTGTATTAAACATTTTGTAGGGACAATTTCAGTTAGCTATAAGCCAATGAGGCCTAATTAGGATTGTACATTGTTCCAGGTAGATGTGAATACAAAACCTATCTGGAGATCATTAAAGCAGCTGCATCTGCTTTCAGGATCATGTAACTGGAGTGGAAGCTTCTCCACAGCCTGGGAATTGGTGCAACTGCTTTAATAAGTTGTACAGAGTTGCTGTAGTTGTGCTCCCACCAATATCAAAGAACCTGTTTCGAATTGAACCTGAACCCTTTGTCCCATCAGTATTAAAAAGAAATATTTTACTGTGGACTTAGTGTTGTAAATGGAAGTAATCAGTTGTTTACAACCGAGGTGCACTTCAAATAAAATAAAGTAAAACAGAAGCCATATGATTAATTTGCCACCTTATTAGGTCCATGGAGGACTTCTTCATGTTGGAACAAATGCTACTTATTAGTTTCATAATTAAGGCCATTCGTCTATGCGTTTCAAAGCCTTCTAAATGTGCAGTTTAAGACTGAAAGGCTGCCGCTTTAATGCAGAAATGTTTCATATGGTAATTTCACACTCTAGGAAGATTTTAATCCATATATTATTCAGCATTAGCCTTGTACATAGTGGTTCAAAACAATAAAAGCATGATTGTGCCAAACAGTGCAGGCAACATTAATAAAATATGAGTTATAGACTCAGGAAAGAAAGAACCTACTGTACTGATTTATGGAGTTTCTTAATACCTGGGTTGCATAAAGAGTACTCTTGCCTTTGACATCTCAACAAGAACTTAAAATCCACGGGAAGGGCCATCAAGACAACCTTACACTGCAAACGTGTCTTCCATTGGCCTAAACAAAAACAAGGGGAGGGATTTTAATTAAGGTTCCCAGGGAAGCTACTGTGGAAGAGGAACATTTACCGGAAAAGAATGAAAACAAATGAGAGTCCAGACCCATGCTGGATATGGGTTAGTGTAGTGTAGTTAAACAATCAGAGGTGGTATTCAGCCTATTTTGACAGGTTCTGGAGAACCGGTAGCGGAAATTTTGAGTAGTTCAGAGAACCGGTAAATACCACCTCTGGCTGGCCCCGCCCCTATCTATTCGCTGCCTCCCGAGTCCTAGCTGATTGTCTGGGTCTTCTTCTGTTGCCCTGCACAGGAGAAGGAACTGGAAAGCGGGTTAGTGGGGTGAGGAGGGAATTGGGATTTTACAGTATCCTTGTCTCGGAGTGGGGTGGAAATGGAGATTTTACAGTATCCTTACCCCAGGAGTGGGAAGGGAATGGAGATTTTACAGTATCCTTCCCCAGGTGTGAGGAGGGAATGGGGTTTTGCAGTATCCTTCCACCAGGAGTGAGGAGGAAATGGGGATTTTGCAGTATCCTTCCCCTGCCACGCCTACCAAACCACGCCATGCCACGCCCACAGAACTGGTAGTAACAAATTTTGAATCCCACCACTGTATCAACATATTACACACTGAGTTAAAAAGTCTGCGTTTAAGGACAGGGGTCCTCCTTTGAGAAGCTGTAGAGGATGAAAAGACAGCAACTGCCGCGCTTCAAGTTGAATGAGAATGCTGAAATCTCTCTTCCACCTTTCTCCTAAAAGCAGTGAGAAATCCATATTTAACCATTGTAACCAGCTGCTCAAATCTCCCTTGTTTAAATATCCCCCTTGATGCTTGGGCATTTCTCCGTTTAAATGTGTTGCAGTTTGGAAGCTATGTTTGTAGTGGCTCATCTGTTTCTATGTGCTGGCCTTACTGAGAGTATCTCTATCTCTCTCAGCTTCCATATTCAAAATTCTATGCACAGTATTCTTTTTAGCTTCTTTTCCAGAGATAGTTGGACAAGAAACAGGAAGTCCAGAGTTCCTGATACGGCTTGTGAGTTCTGCAATCCAAGTAACTGAAATTTTCCTCAATTGTTCTATCATACACAATTTTGGAAATCTAGCAGTTTCCATAGTGTTGATTTTGCACCAATTCTATGCCCTATTTGCTATAGCAATGTTCAATGTTTTAAATCTCAAATGTTAGCTCCATATAAGAGGATAGTGATAATGTTGGCTTTGCATACCATAATAATTGGGGTTAAGGAAACTTGGTAACAGTGATTTTTAAAAAAATTTTTAGTAAAGAATTTATATATCACCTCACTTTGATGGTGATCCAGTCAAGATCCAGTCTCAGACTACTCATAAATAAGAAGGAGCTCTATTGGCTTACGATCTAATAGCTATCTGTAGCTGTGATGTCATTTTATGAAAACCATGATTCTTGACTTTGATTTATTAATAATCGTATAATTATTATGACAATAATAGTCAAGTCTTCTTAACAATCCATGCAACACAACTTGTGAATATGACAACAGAATCAGTTTATAGCAAGGTGTTGCCATGTGTGTTGAGTACTTCAGCCACTGAATCACAGCAAGATTGCAAATATCACCATAGCAGGGTTCCAATCAAGACATAAGCCATGGTGGCGCAGTGGTTAGAGTGGAGTATTGCAGGCTACTTCTGCTGCCTGCTGCCAGCTGCCTGCAATTTGGCAGTTGAAATCTCACCAGGCTCAAGGTTAACTCAGTCTTCTATCCTTCCGAGGTGGGTAAAATGAGGACCCAGATTGTTGGGGGGCAATAGGCTGACTCTGTAAAACCCTTAGAGAGGGCTGTAAAGCACTGTGAAGTAGTATATAAGTCTAATTGCTATTGCTATGTAAAGATCACTGTGTATGCTCCAACTGAAGATGCAGGCAAAGCTAAGAGGATTCCATTTCATCAGAAGCTAAAAGACACCATCTATGTTGGTGCCTCCAACCATGAAATCACACAAGGGAGAAGCTGGCAAGGAGGAGAACATCCCATGGCCTACATGGATTCTGAATCAAAAGCAAGTGAGAATGGAGAAAGCATAGCTGGCTGGGGAATTCTGGGAGTTGAAGTCCACAGGACTTAAAGTCGCCAAGTTTGAGAAACACTGATTTATAACATAAACAGCCTGTATAGGAAACATCAATTTACACATAAAACTATCCATAAGGCATGGCGATCGAATGAAATCAACTAAGTCTGCATTAGTAAATAACAGAGATAAATTATTCTTGACCTGAGGGCATATGGTGGAGTGAATGTTGGTTCTGATCATCATCTCTTGTCATCATATTCAAGCTTCAGCTAAAGAGAAAGCAGCAGTCACTCTTGGTCTGCCCTTCTGTTGTGGAAGAGTTAAAGGATCCTGCTGCTGCCAACCAATACAAAGGGAAACTGGAGAATCATTTCTGGCAACAGCAGCATTAAGTTGCCCTCAAAGATATGTGGATAGACAACCACATTTTCCCCCAAAAAACATTTGAATTGGTCCCTGGAATCCCAGGTTTAAGGCACAGAGGTGGGATTTCATTTTGATACGGATGTTTATTATTAATATTGCAAAGTTGATTCAATTCCTGTCCCCACTTTTCAGAACTACAAATGGGATGGAGGATGGTGTACTTAATCCGTCTTGCCTATTCATCATTTATTTGGGGAAGGGGATATTGTCAGGCTGCAACGTTGGGGAAATCTCACAAACAAGTACAGAGAAGAGTGATCCCCCTTGTGTCATTTTGAAAAATATTTTGCCTATTCTTTTCCAAAGCTTTTTGTGTGTGTGTGTGTGTGTGTACACTTTCCACAGGCTGATGACAAAAATGTAGGTCACTTTGAAGGTTTTGGTTTCCAGCAAGAAACAGCTTCATTTAACATATGATGGGTGTAATTATAGAGCAGGCTGACAGCATTTCAAAAGTAATTCATATTATAAAGAACTAGGAAAGACAATTTGACTGATAGAATCTCAATTCAAAATACTATATTAAACACATAATGAGCATGCTTTTTGGAAGGCTTCCATCTTCCCTTTTTCGTATCTCATATTAGCTATTTGGATTAATATAATTTGAGTACCTATTATTGGGTTCAAAATGAAGTCGTGAACATGTACATTTATTTCATCTTTCTCATCTGTTTCTCCTGAAGACTATGCATGATGATGCTGTTCCCTTTTATCTGCACTATAACAGAATTAGCATAAGACCATTCATCTACTTATCAGTCAGATTTCATGGCTGAACAAAGAGCCAAATTCAATATCTCTGATCCACAGCGACCATGTTATCTCAGTACTAGTTGATAACCCAGTGTTGAATGGGTATTTGTTTATAGGGGGAAAATGTCCGGACCAAATGTAATTTCTTATGTTGGATTTTCCCCCTTACCAGAGGGATCCCCCTGGTGGAGTACTGTGAAGCCGTTACCATGGAAACTCCACTACACTGTATAGTAGAAGCCATTTTAAGGCACAACAGGCTGTATCTTAACATAACACACACACCAAGGGGCTTAAGGGGTGTCTTAGCCCTACAGCAGTGATGGCAAACCTATGGCACGCGTGCCACAAGTGGCACATGGAGCCATTTGTCAGGGCATGGGAGGCGCTGCCCTGTCAGCTGGCCAGCTGAGTTCACCTTTTTAAAAGCTATTTTTACTTCCGGTTTGCTCGGAGGGTGGTTTTAAGCGCTCTGAAGGCTTCAGGGACCATCCGAGGCTTCCCTGATGCCTTCGGAACACTTAAAACGACTCTCCGAGCAACCCGGAAGTCACTTAAGCGCTCCGAAGGCTTCAGGGATGGTCCCTGAAGCCTCCGGGGGGTCGGGGGAGGCTCTTTTCGCCCTCCCCAGGCTCCTATAAATCCCCTGGAGCCTGGGGAGGGCGAAAAAAGCATGTAAAAATGGGGGGATCACGCGTTGTGCACGCATGTGCACTGGGGGGGTCGCGCGTTGCATTATGGGTGCGGCACACCTGCACTCAACCCCCCTGCGCTCCCCCCACTTGTGGCACGCGAGCCAAAAAAGGCTCGCCATCACTTCCCTACAGTATTTGTTTTCAGAGAGTAAGTCATCTGTGTACCATGTTTGGTTGAAATTGCTCAAGTGTGTTCTGTTAACAGCCTGTTGTGCCTTAAAATGGCTTCTACTGTATTGCCATAAAATGGCTTCTACTGTATAGTGCATTACCCATGGTAACAGCTTCACAGTACTCCACAAAGAGGCTCCCTCTGGTAAGGGGGAAAATCCAACATTAGAAATTGCATTTGGTCTGAACATTTTCCCCCTATAAATAAATACCCAGGCAACGCCGGGTTATCAACTAGTTCCATATAAAAATTGAACAATGCCATAGTTCAGAAAGAAAGCCTCTCTATTTGTTAAGTCCTCGAGGCTACGACGCCATTGACTATCATTGCCGACTCCTGATTGGTTAAGATGCGAGCAGCCAGCTGGCTGGAGAATGCAGCCATTCTATTGGTTCAGCATCTGACAGCTCTGGTATAAAAAGGGCTGTCAGCTCTCAAATGTTTGCTGTTTGCCGGTTCGAGGTTTGCCTTACATTTTGCCTTGTTAAACTGTTAATAAAGGTTGTGTTAGCTTCAACCTGCCTTGCCTCAGTTCCTGCCTGCCTTGTTCTCCTTACAGAACACTGGCGATGAGGGTGGGATTAGGACTGAGGTAAAGGAAAAGCGAAGTCACTAATAAGAGCTGCCTCAAGTCACAGGCGACGAGACGTCACTCCAAAGCTAATTCCTCAGTTCTGTCCTTCTAAGGATGGCTAGTCTACAGGCATTCACGGCATTCAGCCCAGCCACAGAAACATGGAATGCCTACCTAGAGCGGTTCAAGTGCTTCCTAGAGGCAAAACGACTTCACCAATTTGTCCAGTGGCCATAAAAGAGGATATTTTCTCAGCGCATGTGGCCACGAGATGTTTGGAACAGCTAGGGCTTTAGCAGCCCCACAATCCGTCCATTCGATGCCTTGGGAGACTCTTTTGGAGAAACAAAAGTCATTACTCTCCAACTCCCTCGTGCATAGCCAGATGTTATGCTTTTAGGCAGAGAACCCAGAGAGAAGGGGAAACCGCCTCAAACTGGCCACCCAAAAAAAAATGGACTCAGGATGATTTTTTACCTCAGGCGGGCTGCCTGAGTTTTGGCGGGAACCATGCAAGGTCAGTCTGCAGGTTCAAAGCCGCAATATGCCGTCAGTGTGACAGGAAAGGACATTTAGCCAAGGTCTGCAGAGTGGCATGCCAATCTCTGACCCACCTCCGGAGCGCACCTTGTCTAAACAATTCATAAAAAGACTTCCCAAACACCGCGAAGACTGCTTTGCCATTGCAGGTGACCAGCAGCACCCTGAATGGGCTATCAGTCATGCTTCTCTGACCAAGCCTAGCCATAAGATATACCTGACTGTGTGCATAGACGGAGAGCCCTGCAAGATGGAAGTGGACACTGCATTTTCCAAATCTCTAGTCTTGAGCTACTATCAAACAGCTTTCAAATGTAAATGCTTGCAATCTGGGGTTAGTGTAGCCCTGGGTATTTTCCAGAGCCTAATGGAGTGGGTGCTCCAGGAGCTGCCAGGGTTGGTACCCTATTTCGACAGCGTGCTTATCTCCGCTTTGGATCAAGCTGAGCTCGTTGATAAATTAAGAGCAGTCCTGACCCATTTCCGCCAAGCGGGGCTGAAACTCAAACAAGAAAAATGTAGGATTGGGGTTCCCAGTGTAGAATTTTTGGGGTATCTAGTTGATTCCAAAGGCATCCACCCTACTCCATCCAAGGTAGAGGTGATTAAGAAATCCCCCATGCCATCTTCTAAGGCTGAGCTGCAAGCCTTTCTAGGGCTGCTTAATTTTTATTCCATTTTTTACCCCATAAGGCGTCTTTGGCAGAGCCTCTTTATAGGCTCCTGGACTTCAAGGCGCCCTGGTATTGGGGATCTAAAGAAGCCCAAGCCTTTAGGGCAGTTAAGGATATCCTTACATCCAAGTCTTTATTAGTGGAATACAGTGATCGCCTATCATTAACCTTGGTATGCGATGCATTCTTGTTGCCAGGCTTACCTGACAATCTGGTCAGTCCCTCAGCAGTCAAGTTTCCCACCGACTCAGCTGTGCAGTCTCCTGATGTTCCACAGGACTCTCCACCAGCTTCTCCTCCTTTGACCACCGCCCCTGAACTAAGACGATCGGGATGGAGCCAACGCCGGCCGGCGTACTTGGCTGACTACGCATGTGCTAACTGGGAGGAGAGTAGTGTTAAGTCCTCAAGGCTACGACGCCATTGACTATCATTTCCGGCTCCTGATTGGTTAAGACGCGAGCAGCCAGCTGGCGGGAGAATGCAGCCATTCTATTGGTTCAGCATCTGACAGCTCTGGTATAAAAAGGGCTATCAGCTATCAAATGCTGCTGTTTGCTGGTTCGAGGTTTGCCTTACATTTGCCTTGTTAAACTGTTAATGAAGGTTGTGTTAGCTTCAACCTCCTTTGCCTCAGTTCCTGCCTGCCTCGTTCTCCTTACAGAACACTATTCCTATGACAAGTGTTGGATCAGGTGTCTGACAGCTTTAGTTAAAAAAGACTCTCAGATAGCAAAACTGGAATACATCCTCTAGATGTAAGGGAGGTAGAAAATCAGATGCTCTTTGAAAGCAAAGAATATATCCTATAAAAGTGTTTTGCTCCCTGCCAAATGAATTGCACTTCTTCACCTGCTCCTCCCAAAAGACCTATTAGGAAGGTCAAACCATCACTCATTGTTTACCTAAAAGCTCATGTGGCTTTTAGTGCTTTCACATATATCTGCTGTCATAGCAACAAGGTCGCTTCCTTCTTGCTTAATGCACCTCTCTACTTTTCCTTTTTTTCCCTTTTCTAAAATGTCTACACTTGCTAAGTGAAACTTGGAAACCAGACAATGCAATCAGCGTTCCTCTCAAGTTCTTTCGGTAGGGGATTGAAACCTTCCACTTCACCTACCTCTAAGCACACCATCAAGAAGCACTATTATATTTTCTATTCAAGCAAACTGCCGTTTTAGAACCAACCAAAGACGTCGGCATTTTTTAAATTTCTTCTTACTGGGGAAAAATGATTTCAACAGAACAGTAAAGAGATTGAATAGCAGCATGAATTGATCACATTTAAAATGCTAATAACTTTTCCAAGGCCTGCCTTTTGGTACTGGGCATTGATGTAATCCAGGAAATAAGGTAATTTACTCAATCCCTTACTTTTTCTTGGTAAGCTTCCTAGCTGTCTTGTGTTTTTTTTTTTAAAAAAGTGTTATTATTCCTTAACATCGTTGCCCTAAATTTTGAGAATCAGAAAATTCTACAGAGTAGTCTGGCTGCCAGAAGTTGCTAGTTCGATTAGTTCATGCTGTCACGCTATTCCGGGTGCACCACGAGGAGGCCAAGTAGCTTTACACCTAGACATTGGTATTTGAACATAGATCTTTTTAATATTTATATTTTATTGTGTTCTATGACTTTAGAGGAAAAGTTAATAAATGTTTCTAGTCCGTATACGATATGCCATATGCTAAATAGATAAGTAAATCCTTAACATCTAAATGAATGGCATTAGGGATTTTTCCCAGGACTTTGCCACTTAAAAAAAACAAACCAAGCTTGCATAGTATGGATCATCTTGGCAAGTTACATGAAAGTAATAGTATAGAGCAGGGGTGTCAGACTCTCAGTGTCATATTGTGATCACGTGACATATCATGACTTTTTTCCCCTTCACTAAAATGGGTGGGTGTGGCCAGTGTGTGATGCATCTAGGCCACGGGCCGCAAGTTTGATACCCCTGGTGTAGAAGATTGTCCCCAGTTTGTCTAATGGTAATTCATTGACTGATCCTCCCTAAAAACAACACCGAACAGATACTCTCAAAATTCTAACATGAATCCCTACCTTTTTGGTGATCCACTATGGCTCTTTTGATGAGCATTCTAGTCTTTTGCGCAACTACATCAAAGCACAACATCCATCATACCACTTTACCGCCCTCAATTCCATATAGAAAGGCTGATCAATTTGATCACTGAACTTTATTTCAACATTGATGAGTGAGAGAAAAGCAAGTTCCATTATACATGAAAGCAGCATAGTTGAAGATTCAGAATATGTTTTGTGGCACCTACTAGCCATGACAAAGTATTGATGCACCTAGACAGAAATCATGAGGAAACTGAAGACAAATATTGGTATACTGTTTTGTCAGAAAGCAAGTTTTGTTAGCTGTCATGAAATAAAGTGCAATGCAAGTAGTCCTTGACTTACAACTACTTGTTTAATAACTATTTGAAGTTACAGAGGTACTGTATTTTTCAGAGTATAAGACGCACCAAGATTTTGAAGAGGCAAATTAAAAAAAACAGTTTTTGTACTCTGCAGACCTCCTAAAAATGGCCCGTTTTTCACGAAAATGGGCCCAGTTTTTGTCAAAAAAAGGGCATGCATAGCCTTTATGAGGCTTGTAGAGTGCTCTTGGGGGCTGGGGGTGGCAAAATGAGAAAAAAAACCAGTTTTCACAGAAAACGGGTGGCAAAATGAGAAAAAAAACCGTTTTCACAGAAAACGGGCCCAATTTTGTTTTTAAAAAAGGGCATGCATAGCCTTTAAGAGGCTTATATGGTGCTCCTGGTGGCTGGGGGGGGGGCAAAAATGAGCACAAAATAGCCTGGTTTTTGCTCATTTTTGCCCTCCCCAGCCCCCAGGAACACTCTGGAAGCCTCCTAAAGGCTATGCATGGCCATTTTTGCAAAAAATGGGGGGGGGGGGGTTTCCAGGAGGCCAAAAATGCTTTATTCAGTGTATAAGATGCTCCCAGATTTTCACCCTCTTTTTTGAGGGAAAAAGGTGCATCTTATACTCCAAAAAATATGGTAGTCTCACACTTATAACCATTGTAGCATCCCCATAGTCATGTGATCAAAATTTGGGTGCATGTATTTAACTGATCAACTTCTCAACTTCTCAAAACTCAACAACTATCATTTTAGCAACATAAAATTTGGGCTCAGTTGTGGTTGTAAGTTAAGGACTACCTGTATGGACATCAGGACTTCCTAATATTTACAATACAATACAATAGCAGAGGTGGAAGGGACCTTGGAGGTCTTCTAGGCCAACCCTCTGCCTAGGCAGGAAACCCTATACCGTTTCAGACAAATGGCTATCCGACATCTTCTTAAAGACTTCCGGTGTTGGGGCTGTTCCACTGATTAATTGTTCTGTCAGGAAATTTCTCCTTAGTTCTAAGTTGCTTCTCTCCTTGATTAGTTTCCACCCATTGCTTCTTGTTCTACCCTCAGGTGCCTTGGAAAATAGTTTGACTCCCTCTTCTTTGTGAGATAGTGGAACACTGCTCCATCAAACACATTTCCATCAATTGTTCCTGAATTACAGTTTAGACTAACATCCTGCAAGAAGCATGGGATGTCCCTAATTAGCTAAGCTCTTTGCCTCTGGGTGTTTTTTCACATGTTAATGATGAACTTTCTACCTCTGGATCTTTGTTCTGAGATTCTTAAATATGGTTTAAGCAACATGCCGCAGTTACCTTTTCTTGTTATTGAAATGGGCCCACTTGCAAAAGTCTTCAGCACAGTTACAAAACCACAATCAGTTGGCTTGACTAATGCTTCCTATAACTGAAGCATTTCTGGTCAGCCTTCTTAGCTTCTTCTGGTAAATGTCAAAATAGGTGTAGCTAACTGCTGTTTCTAGTGATGGCTATATTAAGCAAAAGTATAAGTGACTAGCTCTTATTAAAGTTAATTCATGGCTCACTTGCAAAAGCCCTGAATAGTTTGCTAATACAGGCTTCAGGTCCTCATATTATCACCACTTCTGTGCTCAAACCTGCAATCTGTTCTAGCTGATCCATCCTCTTCTGAATTGTCTTTGATTTAAAAAGCAGGGTCATTCTAGTAATGTACCAAAACTGTCATAAGAAAAGCTGAGTGCCAAAGAATTGAGGCCTTTGAACTATGGTGCTGGAGAAGACTCCTGTGAGTCCTTTGGACTGCAAGGTGATCAAACCAGTCAATCCTAGAGGAGATCACCCCTGACTGTTCTTTAAAAGGCCAGATCCTGAAGATGAATCTAAAATACTTTGGCCACCTAATGAGACAGAGAGACTCACTGGAGAAGAGCCTAAAGCTGGGAAAGATTGAGGACAAAAGAAGAAGGGGATGACAGAAAATGAGGTGGTTGGATGGAGTCACTGAATCAGTAGGTATGAGCTTAAGTGGACTCCAGAGGATGGTAGAGGTCAGGAAGACCTGGAAGAATGTTGTCTATGGGGTCACGATGGGTTGGACACAACTTCGGAACTAACAACAACAACAAAAAGTGTGACAATTTATTCTTAGTGTCCCAGTATATCTTAATTTTTAAGAAAGACATAAGCAATCAGCTCTTACTACCAATTATAATTTACAATCGAACAAGATATGTGCAATGTTTTTCACAGTTAGAATAGCAAATACACAATCTTTCTCTGTGAAACTTCCTATGTCTTACCGAAGAATCAAGTTGTTCTGTAGAGAAAGCTCTTCTAAGGGGTTGGCATGCAAATTGTTAAATATTGCTCTACATGGAAAACTGATTTATGTTTTGCCAGCCACTTCAAGGCCTTTATTTGCTTAAAAGATGCTAGACCTCTTTGAAACCGTTGAAACTGTTTGTGGCCTTCAGTATGTTTGAACTGGGAACTAAATAGAAAATCCATATTGTAAAAAAAATATGTTTGTAATTTGAACAGCCCAAGTGTAAGAGGACTTAAAAGTTTGCTCTTCAAAACACAGCTTTGATAGTCTGAGTTCATTGATAGAAACTTCAGTCAGTAATTAATACTTTAATTTTGAAATGACTTTGCATTGGAGATATTTCCAGCTGTTCCCTAATTACAGAAGCAAGAATGGATTTATTGACCTCCAAGATGCCTTTTAAAAATGTAGACGGTGTATGCAGCAATAAGAGAACATTTACGAGTCCTCATAGTTTTGTCACCCTTTGTTATCATAGTAATTATTTCATCATCATCATCATAATTTTAGCCATTGTCTATCCACTGCAGAATGAAGGTCTCTTCCGAATGTTTCCAACCAACACTGAGTTTTCTTTTGCCAGTTGGACCCGCATTACCTGCTAATGTTGTCAATATATCTTGTTTTAGGTGTCTTTTGTCAGTGCTTTTTATCAAGTGGGATCCATTCTATGACTGCCTTGGTCCCGCTGCCATCAGGTCTTCTTGCTATTATGTGACCCGCCCATTTCCATTTCCATTCTTTTACTCTCTTGATTATATCGTATACTTTCATTTGTTCTCTAATCCATGTGCACTGCACATCTTTCTATGTGGTTAGTAAGCTGCAATATGAAATTGGAGTGAGCTGTAGCCTTCAATAAGTTCCTCTTAAAATGCCTGCAGACATTGGGATGAGCCATCACTGGAGGCTTTTAAGAGATTGGACAGCCATTTTTCTGAAATGGTATAGGGTTTCCTACCTGAGCAGGGTGTTGGACTAGAAGATCTCCAAGGGCCCTTCCTACTCTGTTATTCTGTTAAATATTAGACATACATTTGTTTGCTGTACTGTTTTTAGGTGTTTCATGCACATTTAGACTTTGACTGTGTTGTTGTTAATCAAGAGACAACTAGGAATTAACAGGAACAAATGAAATGAAATTAGTAAAATTACAAATAAATTGAACTAGGAAAAACTCATTAGTAGAATTATTCAGAATCGAGAAACATATCATTTGTGCCAGAAGTTACATCCAAGACATTGTTACCAGAGCAATGGAATTATATTCATTTAACTGGGACACAAACATCACTCCAGAAAAATGTGGGAACATACAGATACATTCTTAATAAAGCAATAGATTTTTAAAAAATGAATTAAAATGAAAAATACAAAATCATGTGATGAATGTTTGTCTTAAAACTTACTAATTCAAGGAACCCTCTGGATCCACCCCTCAAAACCACAAAGTAGCTGTAGCCATTTCAAAGCTTGGTATGGCTACTCCAAAGCTTTCCCAAGTCTTCTGGGACTGTACGTGAATATCTAAAAAATGCTTGCGATGGGATAGATGGCAAAAACATTATTCTTACATACATGTCTTTGGCTCTGTCAAGCGTTTGGGACAAACTTTAAAAGTGTTTTTAATTTAAAAGACGAGATCCTGGAATGGTGCAAACGGCCAGCGTAACCATTTTCATACAATCAATCAATCAGAGTAGAACTAGAAGGGACCTGGAAGTCTTCTAGTCCAACCCCCTGCTCAAGCAAGAGACTGTACACATTGAGACACGTGGCCGTTCAGTCTCTTCTTGAAACCTGCAGTGATGAAGCACCTACAACTTCTGAAAGCAAGCTGTTCCACTGCTTAATTATTCTCATTGTTAGGAAATTTCTCCTTAAATCCAGGTTGCTTCTCACCCCTAGTCCTTCTTTTCTCTAGACTAGCCATACCAAATGTTGCAAATGTTCTTCATATATATTAGTCTCCAGGCCTTTAATCATCTTAGTTGCTCTTCTCTGCACTTTTTCCAAAGTCCTAACATCTTTTTTGGGGGGGGGAAGTAGTGACCAAAACCGGAGGCCGTATTGCAGGTGTAATCTTACTAAGGTTTAATAAAGTGGTACTAATACTTCCTGTGATTTTGATTCTATGCTTCTGTTTATTAATTTTCATAAATGCTGTGAAGCTTCTAGGCTTAAAGCCACATAGAGTTTGAAAACAATATTGATTACAGACTAATATTTTGGATACTTTGGCCACCTAATGAGAAGGAAGGACTCCCTGGGAATGCTGGGAACAATCAAGGGCAAAAGAAAAAGGGGACGACAGAGAAAGAGATGGCTGGATGGAGTCACCGAAGCAGTGGGTGTGAGCTTAAATGGACTTCAGAGGATGGTAGAGGACAGGAAGGCCTGGTGGAACATTGTCACAACTTCACAACTAACAACAACAAGTATTTTGGAACCATTTTCACCTGCCTATAAAAAAGTGCAAGATATATTTGGCAATAGTCAGCAGAACTGTAAAGATAACTCTGATATATGAGTATTTTATCAATCATGTCCACCGTAGCAATCATTTTATGCTTATATCCAAACATCTTTCTAGATGTCCCCACCACCAAACCAACTTTAACTACTACATCCATTAATTAAGAAGTAAACCTGCTTAAATCTCACTTACCTAACTTCCTAAAAAGACATATGCTGCAAGTCAGCTTTAATAAAACAACGGCAGTACTTTAATTTATGAACTTAATAGGTCCTGGTTTATTTACAGCGCAAAGCTATGTCTCCTGGCATTTCATGGAAAGTCTTGTATAACATAGTTTGCTGACAACGCTATACATTCTCTTCTTTCTGGAGATTTTTCCTCCGTTCACAAAACCATGCCTTCATAGTTTTGTGAATCTATTTAGCATCTATCCCATCACAAGCCTTCATGGTGCAAAATGGGTATAGAAAAGATAGCAGAGATTTTTTTTCATGTTTCCATTTTGAATTATTTGCTATTAAGACTTATCCATAACTGAGATCTTGTTGAAATAACAGAAGATAATATTTGCTAAATCCTCGGGCCTACAACTGCGTGATGCCTGTCAACCAAGAAGCCTCCTCAATGGCTGCAGCGCTGCTTGGCCGGTGGAGAATCTGAGACGCGTCATTGGTTAATAGGCTGACAGCTCGAGGTATAAAAAAACTGTCAGCCAGAAGTTTGTGTTCTTATCGTTAGTTGTTCTAGTTGTAATAAACAGTTAATTAAGCAGCTCTGCCTCCACGTTTTTCCTCAGGGCTCAGGCTTGAGCAATATTTCCAATGGTCAGACTCCCACCTTCAGAATGGCACCCTACACTTCATTTTATTAAAAAATGAAGCATGCAGAGAAGGGCAGTGTGGATGATTATGGATGTTATAATGAAATCTTAGGGCGAGGGAAAAGTTTTCAGAAAAGATAACCAAGGGAAGATATGAATTCAAGTATCTAAAGGGGGAATCATACATCCTGCCCTGCTCTGTATCATATAGAGCAGCAGCCCCCAACCTTTTGGGCAACAGGGACCAGTTCAGAAGTGAAATTCAGCAGGTTCTGACAGGTTCTAGAGAACCGGTAGCGGAAATTTTGAGTAGTTTGGAGAACCGGCAAATATCACCTCTGACTGGTCCCAGAGTGGGGTGCGAATGGAGATTTTGCAGTATCCTTCTCCTGGAGTAGGGTGGGAATGGAGATTTTGCAGTATTCCTCTCCTACCACACCCACCAAGCCACTCCCACAGAACTGGTAGTAAAAAAATATGTGAATTTCACCACTGGACCAGGGAGAAATACTGATCGAAGGCGCTGTCTCTCTATAAATCTTGGTGTGTGTGTGTGTGTGTGTGTGTGTGTGTGTGTGTGTGTGTGTGTAGTGCTGGCTTTGTTGCTGTAAGTGGGTTGATTGGCTGGGTAGTTGCATCCTAATTGGTAGATGGAGTTGATGTTTTAGATTGGTCGGCTGTTTCGTATCATCCTGTGTGGCTGAGGTGCTGGCTGTGTGTCCGTTGTTCTTTTGTGTTGTAATGACCTGGGTGGTGGGTGGGGCTCATTTGTGACTAGGGCTGGTTTCCAGATGTCTGGTAAGCGGGAGGTATCATCATGTTTATTCATGTTGTGGGGGTGTTTTTCTATTCCAAAGGCTTCTATAATTATTCCCTTGTATTCAGTTTTGGAGATTAATTTGGTTCCTTCAAAATCAATTTCATGTCCTGTTGCTTTAAGGTGCTGGAAAAGGGAGGAAGTTTTTTTCTTTTTTTCTGACTGCGTTCTTGTGTTCTGCGATGCGTGCATTTATTTATTAGTTTGTCCAATGTATGTGGCAGGGCAGATTTTGCATGGTATTTCATAGACTCCTTGGTTTTCTAGCTGGATTTTGTCTTTGGGGTTTCTTAAGATGTTGGCTAGTTTTGGTCAGTGCTGAAGGCTGTCTTGATATTGTGCTTGTGGAGAATTTTGCTGATTTTATCTGTGGTGCCTTTGATGTAAAGGAGGAGGGCGATGCTGTTGTCCTGTTCTGTGTCTCAGTTCTTGGGAAGGAGTCTCCCTTTGGATTAGGTTTGTAATTGTTTTTCTTTGGAATCCTTTGGAGATTAATACGTTTGTGAGAGTGCGTAATTCAGTTTTCAGGTGGTCTTTGTTGGCTAGGCGCTTGGTTCTGGAGATGAGGGTCTTGGTACAGAGTTGATCTGTGCAGGTGGTGATGGGATTGTGCGTTTAAGTAGCGGTTGGTGGTTTTTTTTGGGGGGGGGGGTAGATGGTGTGTCCTGGAGAGCCATTGGGTTTTTTGTAGATTAGGATATCCAGAAAGGGAAGTTGGTTGTTTGCTTCTATTTCCATAGTGAATTGTATTTTGGGGTGTAGGCTGTTGAGATGTGTGAGGAAGTTTTCCTCACGGGAAAGAAAACACGGGAAAGAAAAACTGGAAAACTTCCTCACACATCTCAACAGCCTACATCTCCAAGACCTTCATATATATATTGCATAAAGCACGGTCTAAGCTTCCAATCCACTGAGCTCCCACTTAACCATGGAAATTCACTTAGCCAAAACTACCTGTGCTTTTTGTGGAGAAAAGGTTTAGAGGAGAGATGTCTGTGGAGATTCTCAGTCATCCAGACCATGGTTGTCTCGAAGGTGCTTTCTTTTTTCAAGAGGCAACTGGACTTTCTTGTTTTTCTTTGAAGATGTTTTGCTTCTCATTTCTCATCCAAGCTTCTTGGATGAGAAGCGAAACGTCTTCAAAGAAAAATCAGAAATCAGTTCCCTGTCTCCTTGAATACCTGAAAGTGGGACACAAATCTGAGGAATCAGTTGACATAAATTATGCATCAGGGCAGCCAACAGTGGTGAAAGCAGAATAACAGAATAACAGAGTTGGAAGGGATCTTGGAGCTCTTCTAATCCAGCCCCCTTCTCAAGCAAGAAAGCCTACATCATTTCAAGCAAATGGTTCTCCAGTCTTCTTCTTAAAAATATCCAGTGTTGGAGTACCCACAACTTCTGGAGGCAAGTCATTCCACTGATTAATTGTTCTGTCTGTCAGGAAATTTCTCCTTAGTTCTAGATTTCTTCCATCCCTTTTCATGGTTTCCATTCATTGCTTCTTGAGCAGAGTCATGGCATCACAACCCAAGCATTGCCTCTTTTGAACATACATTGTACCAGTGCACAGATGTACAAAAAGAGCAGAACCTCTTTCCTGTGAATGGGGTGATATTTAGGAACATTATCTACCACTGTGATTTTGGAAGAGGCAAGCATTGACAGAAAATTCAGGATAATTATTGGCCTAATTTTCCAACACTTTTATATAAGCTATAAAAGCTTGGATTTCATTTCAGTAAATAGAGAAAGCTGCTTGAAACTTGTTTGTGTTGTTTGCCATGCACTTAAAAAAATCAAACAGTGAAATAAATTTGGAAGAGCCATTTCATTCACAGGCCCATAGCTCTATGGTCTTATTCAAGATGTATAGAATCTAAAGAGAAATCAGAGTACTATATGACCTAAAAGCAGTGGTGGGATTCAGCCAGTTCACACCTATTCAGGAGAACCGGTTGTTAACTTTCTAAGCAGTTCGGAGAACCGGTTGTTGAAAGAAACCTTATTTTGGTTTTTTTTCCATTTTACAGGGCTAATCCTGTAAGGAAGGCAGGAAGGAAACATTCTGGTGTTGTTTCTAGCCTAATCTTTATTGCCCTGCTTACAGAAACTGCCTCTCCGGTTAACCCTTATTACATTGTAACAGCTAAGGCGAAGCGCCCATCGACCTGAGTGACGTTGAGTTGGCCATGCCCACACCAAGATCATGCCCACCCAGCTTGTCATTAGGGCAGAGAACCGGTTGTTAAATCATTTGAATCCCACCAATATGAAACTTTCTGGTTTCAGTCTGCATTTAATTAAGGTATTTTATGTTCATTTTTAGCTACTTGCATAGATAGGACTGTTCATTTGCATTTAAATTTCATACAAACGGTAAATAAGCTGGGCAAGTAATATCCTACAAAGGCATGTTATCAATCTTTCTGAAAATAAATAAACTCTCCGCTTCTTCCCTGCCATCTTCCTTCAGTGCTCACTAATCATAAGAGGAAAAAGAAAAGCAGAATTGGTGAAGTTGCTGGCTGGTAAATGACTTTCCCTTAAATGATAATTAGCTGAATTTAACAGTGTATTAAATTACATCAGCTAGAACCTTCTGCTTTTGTTTTCGGGGAAAATACCTTCTAAAAAACCATAGAAAATAAATATAGAAAAATGTCCATTCCTTTTTAATTATGTTAAATTGCTGTCACCCTTGTATAATATATTACAGTCCTGATTTGTTTATTGAACCGGGCACAAAACAGATACTTTTGACTCCATCATATTTCACTGCAAATATTTAGATAACTACTTGTTGTTAGTTGTGAAGTCATGTCCGACCCATCGCGACCCCATGGACAATGTTCTTCCAGGCTTTCCTGTCCTCTACCATCCCCCGGAGTCCAATTACTGTAAGCTCACGCCAACTGCTCCAAATGACTCCATGCAGCCACCTCATTCTCTGTCGCCCCCTTCTTCTTTAGCCCTCAATCTTTCTCAGCATTAGACTCTTCTCCAGTGAGTCCTTCCTCCTCATTAGGTGGCCAAAGTATTTGAGTTTCATCTTCAGGATCTGGCCTTCTAAAGAGCAGTCAGGATTGCTCTCCTCTAGGACTGACCGGTTTGATCGCCTTGCAGTCCAAGGGACTCACGGGAGTCTTCTCCAGCACCCTAGCTCAAAGGCCTCCATTCTTTGGCGCTCAGCCTTTCTTATGGTCCACCTTTCACAGCCATACATTGCAACTGGGAAAACCATAGCCTTGACTATAAGCACTTTTGTTGGCAGGGTGATGTCTTTGCTTTTTAGTATGCTGTCTAGATTTGCCATAGCTTTCCTCCCGAGAAGCAAGTGTCTTTTAATTTCTTGCCTGCAGTCTCCATCTGTGGTGATCTTGGAGCCCAGGAAAATAAAATCTGTCACTACCTCCACTATTAGATCATAACAAAAAGGTAAAAGAAAAAAACCCACCTTTAACTAGATGTCACAGATTTTGGTAGCCTAGCTATAAACTCCTTCAGGAAGATTGCTTAAGATTCTTCCTTATAAAATCCAAATGTATAAATACAATCAGTCAATTTATTAAGAGTTGACGTATCCATTAAATACAGATTAAAGGTTATGATAAGTATAGAAAATCACAGGAAAATTGGTGGGCTGGGCTCAGGATCTGGCAAATGCTTTAGGCCTTTCAAAGTCGTCACTCAATTTCTCATATATTTGTGTCATTATCACCTTGAGATCTCCCAAGTGACATCCATGGGAGATTCAACTGGGCAAGAGGGCATTATTAGCATCATAATCCAAGTTCATTCTATTCTATGTACATGCAATTGTGACACATACAAACAAAATGGATCACAATGCCATAATAGCTATCTTACCTATTTTGACCTCCCTTTCACTGGAGGTCACATGAGAATATCAAACACTTGCAGGGTTTGACATATATGCGTACAAAAAGCTGGCAAGATTTGGCAACCTCCCAGGAGGTCTTCCATGCTTTAAATGTTATTGTTATGTTCATTTTTATATAATGTCAGAGAGTTGCAGCTGCTGCAGAAAAAGATGCCTCAGCATCAGTGGAATCATCTAACAGATTCAGCTCAATTCCTAAGAATGGACAGCACTGTCAAATTGTTTACTAAAACTGTATTACTATTATTCTTCTCATCCTTCCTAGTCCCTATCTCTTCCCACTTATGGCTATAACCATGTTTCTTGTATCTTTACAATTTATATTGTTTTATTTGTTTCCTAGTATAATTTGATTGCTTATTAGTAACCTATGACTATCACTAAGTGTTGTATCTTATGAGTCTTGATGAATGTATTCTATTTTATTTTTCTTTATGTACACTGAGAGCATATGCACCAGAGACAAATTCCTCGTGTGTCCAATCACACTTGGCCAATAAAGAATTATATTCTATTCTAAAGTCTTACATCATAGTTAAGACAAAACCTCCCATTTTGTTCTGCTTCTCAAGTCGGAGTGAGAAGGAGAGCCCAGACTGCATTTAACAGGGATCAGGCTTTGCAGAAACAGGAAAAGCCAGAGATTTGACAGGATTGTGTTGAAGGCTTTCTGAGTAGCCAGTTTATCCAAGCAGGAGGGTGAGGGTGAGATTTATTCATATTTTAGCTCTAATCAGGGGTGAAATTCAGCAGGTTCTGACAGGTTGTAGAGAACTGGTCGCGGAAATTTTGAGTCGTTCGGAGAACTGGCAAATATCACCTCTGGCTGGTCCCAGAGTAGGATGGGAATGGAGATTTTGCAGTATCCTTCCCCTGCCACGCCCACCAAGCCACGCCCACAGAACCGGTACTAAAAAAAATGAATTTCACCACTGGCTCTAACTGTATTAAAAACACTGGGTTTTAAATAGCTAATAAAGAATTCAACTTCTACTGTTTCCTTTTAATATAACCTGATATTTTATGTAGTTCTGTGTGTGTGTGTGTGTATAACATTTTATTACATAATCCCAGTTCTAAGCAGACATGTGGCCAACGCAACTGAAATTGCAGCTGATGCCTAATAAAGCCTTTAAATTAATTTTAATCATCTAATTGTGTCCCATATGAACATTATTAAAAGAGGAAGAAAATAAATAAAGTGTGGTGGGGGAAACTGAGCGCTTGTATTTTCACCTTCTACACTCCAGAAGGCTATTAAGCTGTATTTCCTTAGGTTTTTAATTCTCTATGTAAAGCAACCAGGGCCAACATTTCATAACCCTCCATTAGTTGGAAATGCCATCCTGCTCAGCAGAAATTATTTATGTAGATTATTTTTCTGTCAGTCTTCAACTTCCAAGGCTATTTTTCAAGACTTTTAAATTTAGTTGGGGCTTTTAGCAAGACTTAAAATACTTTCTATCATTCTCAAAATAATACAGCTTTTAAAAAGAAGAGTTGGTGAGCAAGGTTTGTTAGTTACATAGAAATGATTAAAAAGCAAAAATTGAATCAGATGTAACATTTGATAACAACACGGGATGATGTTACTATGCTTTGACCGAGTATCTTTCATTTTTATATTCCTACACTGCTCTTTTCTACTAATATTTGCACCTTCTAACATAAACGACACGGTGGCTCAGTGACTAAGATGTTGAGCTTGTTGATCAGAAAGGTCGGCAGTTCGGCAATTCAAATCCCTAGTGGTGTGTAATGGAGTGAGTTCCTGTTACTTGTCCCAGCTTCTGCCAACCTAGCAGTTCGAAAGCATGTAAAAATGCAAGTAGAAAAATAGGGCCCACCTTTGGTGGGAAGGTAACAGTGCTTCGTGTGCCTTTGGCGTTTAGTCATGCCGGCCACATGACCACGGAGACAGACAGTGCTGGCTCTTTGGCTTTGAAACGGAGATGAGTACCTCCCCCTAGAGTCAGGAACAACTAGCACATATGTGCGAGAGGAACCTTTACCTAACATAAACTGGGTCTTTTTGATATACTCATGTAGTGCCCTCCTTTCGCATCAAGGAAAGGGCAAATCTTCTAATTTTCTGTTATCTATCTTCTTCCTCTTCATCAGTTCTTCTGCTCCATTAGAAAAGGTAGAATATTGCTTCCTGTATTATCCTTTCAATAAAGAAGGGGCAGGCAATCATTTTTCAACTACTTTCATAGAAAGCAGTGGGCCATATTCAAAAGAGGATTGCAAGGAAAACCAAATGAGGCAGAAAGGGGGAGTAGGTTACGTTCGAGCCAAAACTGTAGAATGTAAATAATTATTTAATAAAACAGGACCCAAATCAAATAAATATCTCCAACAGAAACAAAGACAAAGCTTTCAAGAGTCCATAAAAGAGCATGAAATATTAGTAGCAAAATATTATTCTTTTGTACTGCACATACTTTTGTCAGTAGTATAGTATGCCCGAAGCACAGTGTTCTATTCTTGCCTGACAGCTGGCAACAGCCAAGTTGCGCCTGATTGGCTAAGATGCGGCTTGGCTGAGCGCGGGCTGTTCAGGCTGTTTCCATTGGCTGCCCTGCTTGACAGCTCCGTATAAATAAACCTCGTCTGTTTTGTAGTTACAGTTAACCTGTTCTAATAAACGCTGTTAAGTTGCCTCAGACCGAGTCCTGCCTCATCCTTCGGCTATTTTACACACATGTGAAGCGAACCGGTACCAACGCCGGTAGGAACCCACCCCTGTTTGTGACCATTGGGGTTGTTTGGTGTCATGAGGGTGTTTTCTCCAGCTTTTAAATTTTTTAACCTTTTAATGTCATAACCTTTTTAATTCTGTTTTAATTTTGTTGTGGTTGTTACTGTGTTTCCCCGAAAATAAGACAGGTTCTTATTTTCTTTTGACCCGCGAAATAAGCACTTGGCCTTATTTTTGGGGAGGTCTTATTATTTTTGAGGTGCGAACGTGGTCATCTCATGGCTGCTGCACTGTTGCAATATTTTCAGGGCGGTCTTATTTCAGGGAAACAGGATACATTTTTGTTGTATTATAAACCACCCGAAGTCACTTAGATAGGTGGGATAGAAATGGGATGCATGGATGGATGGATGGATGGATGGATGGATGGATGGATGGATGGATGGATGGATAAATAAATAAACAAGCAAGCAAGCAAGCAAACAAACAAACAAACAAACAAGTTTTTTCACATCAAGTACAGTAAGAAAGCCAGGATGTCTCTCACCCAGACTTTTTAATAGCATCAAGTTAGAGTCCGATATTGATAGAGGTTCTGTTTATTTACAATAATACAATACAATAGCAGAGTTGGAAGGGACCTTGGAGGTCTTCTAGTCCAACCCCCTGCCTAGGCAGGAAACCCTATACCGTTCCAGACAAATGGTTATCCAACATTTGACTACACGATGCATCTTTATTCCAGGTTAATGTTTGGAGTAGGGTTAACTTTTTTTAAAAAAAGATGCATGTATTACTTGTGCATAATGCCATATGCAAAGTTCATGTATAATTAATATACGCAATGGTTAGCATTCTAATTTTTATCTAATTATAAGCACATGCTGTGTGGAGAGAAGAGGCCCAGGCCTGGGTCTTCAGCTATGTTTGTCAAGGTTTTAAAAATATGGTCCACGTTAAGCAGCCCCCAGACAAATAAGCAAATAGATGTTGAATTTCACTGTCCCCACTGGCTTACATTAGCATGATGAATTCTAAAATCAAAGGAAGTGTGACTGACATTCTGTTGGGTTTTTTTTTTTCAATTTAAAGTACACACAGAAAATGTTTGAAAAGAAAATACATTACTGAAGCTGCATAAAAACAGCAGTAATTATATTTTTGAAAACTTAATATATCAGTAATTTATGTTTAGAAACATATATGGCAGGAGCACTGTATGAAAAATATAATATGAAATACAAAAAAGAGTAGCTTGCATTTTTTAAAAAGCTTTTGGAGAAGTATAAGGTGAGAGTTTATAACTTAGACGGTTATATAGCAATATCACTTAGACTTATATACTGCTCTACAGTGCTTTACAGCCCTCTCTAAGTGGTTTAAAGAGTTAGCATATTGCCCCCAACAAACTGGGTCCCCTTTTTACCAACCTCGGAAGGATGGAAGGCTGAGTCAACCTTGAGCCTGGTGAGATTTATGCACAAGGTCTCCTATGTTGCAGAAGTTTATGAATTTTTTTAATGAAAAAATAGTACATCATCCTGGCACTGTGATTCTTTGACCATAATAAGATTTACAGATGATGAAGGAAAGGCTAGCAAGCATGGGCATTTGCAAGGGAACAAGAAGAAGCAAATGACAAAGTGAGAACTATCTATCAATGGAACAGCTTGCTTTCAGAAGTTGTGGGTGCTTCATCAGTGGAAGCTTTCAAGAATAGAGTGGACTGCTATCTGTCAGAAATGCTTGAGCAGGGAATTGGACTAGATGACCTACAATGTCCCTTCCAACTATTCTGCCCTGCCCTGCCCTGCCCTGCCCTGCCCTGCCCTACCCTACCCTACCCTAGTCTAGTCTAGTCTAGTCTAATCTATTCTGAAATGTGCACCCTAAAATCAGGATACAAACATGAGCGTTGCAATTTCATGCACAAACACATAAGCAGGAATTGTGCTGTGACAGCATGGCACTTATTTCATTGCTTTAGTGAAACATTTGCTTGCTGCAGCCACTTTTCCTAGCAGTCTTAATGAACAGTTGTTTCTTGAGGATTTGGTTATATATTTGTTTATTTGAGATTCAGCTTCAATTGATGGACATACAGCCTGATATGAATCAAAGCAGAATTCGTGTTTCCTTCAATGATAGCCAGATCCCAGGGCAGCAAAATTTCCTACAAACCTGTGACAAACATGACAATTGGCATGAGATCCTAATTGTGGAGTGTTGCTTTTTTGTTTCTGCCAAACGTAATGACACCCATGTAAGTTTCAATTGTGACTAATCTATCTATGGAAGATTCTTCCAGAAACTGGAGAACCATCCAGGTACTTTTTAACAAACATGAGATTATCATGTTCTCTCTAATGAACAATGGCTTCTGCTTCTTTACTCTTTCCCATGAATTTTCTTTTTGCCTAGTATTTTTCTGATAGAATCATGACTTTAGCCAAGAGAGGCCTGCAGAAGTCTGGAGGGTATTCCAGGTTTCTTTGTGACAATTTTTCTTGATGATTTGAGGTGGTATTCTTGGAGTAATGTTGACAGCATAGTCAGTCTTTAAAAGAGTAAAGTAGAGTTGAGTAGAGTAGAGTAGAATAGAATAGAATAGAATAGAATAGAATAGAATAGAACAGAGTTGTAAGGGACCTTGGAGGTCTTCTAGTCCAACCCCCTGCCTAGGCAGGAAATCCTATACAATTTCAGATAAATGATTATCCAATCTCTTCTTAAAAACTTCCAGTGTTGCAGCAAAATAATTACTATTGCTTCTTTCTTCAAGATTACACCTTTGACTGTAGATTGGTAGAACCCCAGAACTTTAAAAATGCTTTTCTCACCTTTTTTTTTTAAATGAATAGGCACGAATGATTTTTTTTAAAAATAAAGATTCTCAGAAATTTCTTTAAAGTATTTTGTAGTGGAACTTCATCGTGATGAGCTCAGTCGAAGTTTATTAGATTAATATAGGGCAGAACTGGCTCAAATCACTGCTGCTTGCTTAATGGAGTAGTTACAAAACTAGTTCTAGTTATGCTTCTAATTGAATGGATTGAAAGAGGAGACCATTCATTTTTATGCTGGTGTTTTGTGTGTAGGTATCGTATTTATGAAATAAATGAAGCAAGCCCTTTTTCACAGGACTTCTTTCATTTATTTCATAAATATTTATCCTGCACACAAAATAAATAAAATCCTGTATGTATATTTTAATGTACAAAATGGATGATATTTATTTTGGGTAGATCTGGTTCATTAAGCCCAGGGGTAAATTGGACTTTTAATTATAATTTATGTTGGATTCAGGTCCATTGTTAGTGAAGCTAGCATTGGTTGCCAGTCCTTAGGTCTCCATCACCCATCTCTAAACATTTTTTGGTTAAGCCCCATTCTTAAATATTTGGCTACTGCTGCCTCCCCCACCACCACTTGGAAAGCTATGGGGCTGATGGAACATTGTAGGCAATATATACCTTGTGAGACTTGGTGTCTAATAGACATTAAAGAAGATTACGGTAAAAGGTAAAGGTTCCCTTGCACATACATGCTAGTCATTTCTGGGTCTAGGGGCGGTGCTCATCTCTGTTTCAAAGCTGAAGAGCCAGTGCTGTCCGAAGACATCTCTGTGGTCATGTGGTTGGTATGACTAAATGCCAAGGGCGCACGGAGCGCTGTTACCTTCCCACCAAAGGTGGTCCCTATTTTTCTACTTGCATTTTTACGTGCTTTCGAACTGCTAGGTTGGCAGAAGCTGGGACAAGTAACGGGAGCTCACTCCGTTATGCGGCGCTAGGGATTTGAACCGCTGAACTGCTGACCTTCTGAATGACAAGCTCAGCATTTTAGCCACTGAACCGCCACATCCATAAAGAAGATTAAAGGAGATTGCAATTCAATGTTTGGCTGCCCAGGAAAAAAAAGATAGATAGATTTATTTATTTGTTTGTTTGTTTGTTTGTTTATTTATTTATTTATTTTTCATTCATTGATTCATTCTTGCATGCTATCGAAACAGAAGCGCTATCTATAATTTTTTATCAGAAATAATAATAACAATAATGTTCTTGCAGCAGGTTCCAAAACACAAGATTCTGAATTCCTGGCTAAAAAAGAAAGCTTGTTTCCTGATCTTTCTAGAAGCAGGTGATGCTGCCAAACTCGGCAACTATTGAATTATTAGCTGGTAAATAAAAATGTCATTGGTTTCAGGCTAAAAGCCATTTAAGGACAACACAGAGCAATGCAATAGCAGCAGATAATATAATGTACATTAATTCCAATTTCAGTTCTTCTGCCTTTTGACCCCTGCCACCTGACAAGAGGCAGAATGTCTATCTAGGCACAATTGTTTTCATAAACAGCATTTAAGGCCTCATTTTCTCTTGGCCAATTTTTACATCCATTTAATAAAGGCAGTTTCATTCACTTCATTATCTTTTTTGCCCAGAGGAAGACACCACCTAGCTGTTTTCTATACCTTGCCTGATGACCAAAAATAACTTGGGTGGCTTCCAATATCACAGTCTCATTAAGAAAATCCTGCTGTTGGCTGTTTAGTCATCTGATTTGTCGATATTTTCTTCAAGCAATATTATTTTGACTTAAAATTTGACATTTATAAATGAGAAGGCGGAACAGCTTAATAAGTGATTAGGTATTTTGGGTGGATGTCTCTGCTTGAGCAATTTCCAAACTTCACAATAATCTTTAGTTTTGAAAAAAAATCATCATTTCCCCTCTCCTGCAGTGTCCAAACTTCACAATAATCTTTAGTTTTGAAAAAAAAATCATCATTTCCCCTCTCCTGCAGTGTTGAGACCAATGATGGGAACATTTAATACCAATAAAATACAACAATTGTATTTCATGTGTAAATCAACTGTTGAATGGGCTGCCATCAGAAGTCATGGACACCAATTCAAAAATGAGAAATTCATTAACTGTCAATGGCTGCTACTCTTGATGATTATCTGTGACCTTCAGAATCATAGTCAAATGCCTTAAATGCCAGCCACTGTGATGCAGGGATGTCATTCCTATGTCCATGGGTTATGAGCTTCATGAATTCATCTGGTTAAATAGGAATGCTGATATTAGATAGCCAACACATTGAACCATCAAGCTCATCTTATGTTTGAACCCAAAGTGTGAGCCAACATCAGGGGAGTCCAACCTTTTGGATTGCTTGGGCCGCATTGAGTGAACTGAGGAATTCTCTTGGGCTGCATATAAATATATAATATAGTTAATGGATATAAATAATAATCTTCCTTTATTTTTTAAACATTTTTATTATAATTAAATTACCTTGTGGGATCACGTTACTACCTGTCCAGGACCACATGTCACCTGCTGTTGGACATACCTGGGCAACATTATCAGCCAGGCAGGGTCCAAAGAGATAAATTAAATTTGAAAAGATGGCAGATGCAAAATCTCAATACTAGTTCAGTGGAAGTTCATAGGCAGCTAGTGTGGTATAGTGGTGAAGAAACTAGATGGGAAGTAGATGATCCAGATTCTAATCTGCCATCCACCATGAAAACTGACCCAGATCCATCAGAACAAAGACTGAATGAGCTTCTCTGGTGAAATATTCTTGTACTAATTTAGTTAAGAGGTTGAAGGCATTATTTAATTGCATGTTTTTTTAAAGAATTATTGAGGCTATGGCTGGATGTTCACAGTACACTGAACAATAATATTTTCTTTGTGTTTTTGGTCACAATAGAATATGTTAACAAGACACAGTTCCTCTTAGGCCAATACATTATATTTTGAAAAATAACAATGTGGAAATGAAGACGTGCATTTTGGCTTCCCTGGTTTACTTCTGGTTTGTTCTTGTGCCATTCTTTGGAATTCTGGGAGGAGACATCTACATATCTTAAAGTTGTTGTGGGCTATAGGCTATATCTATTCCATCAAGGCTGCACCAGACCTTGCATGACAAAGTGCAACCTCTGCTTAAGGACCAAACAGGATATATTGTGGTAAAATATAAATGGCAAATATGGAAGAAGAATAAAGTTTGGCTCATGGCTTTTTTTTTGTTTGCCTTTCCTCTAGGATGCCATAGCAGTTTATCTAGAGCTTTTCTTTCATTGCAACCCCATAACAACAATCCTATTAGAAAGGTTGGCTCAGAGAGAATGATCAAGCCAAAGGTGCTCAGGGAAGTCTACATGGCTGTAGATGGGCTTCAACCATGATGTGCCTAGTCCTCTCTTATTAGATTAGGAGGCATGGGAAGATTCATTGTACCATCAATACCCAATTCTTCCTAGAAATTGTCTTGTTCCTTAAGCTTCTGTTTTCCTAGATTTAAAGGTAATTCTATATTACTCCATGGTACTGTGGTGGTATAGTGTTTAGAATGCCGTATTGCAGGCTAACTCTGCCCACAGCCTGGAGTTTCATCCTGACTGGCTCAAGGTTGACTCAGCCTTCCATCCTTCCAAGGTCAGTAATATGAGAACCCAGATCGTTAGGGGCAATGTGCTGACATTGTAAACCACTTAGAGAGTGCTGTAAAGCACTGTGAAGTGGTATACAAGTCATATTATATAATATATTAGATAATATAATATAGCATATTATATAATATGCTATATTATATTATCAAAGATTTTGATTTATTCTTTTTTTCCCCTAGGCATCTATGTATCCTGTTCCATTCAAATCTTCTTTTTGCAACTACACTGTACTTTAAAACAAAACAAAAATTAATCAGTTTTCTAAACTTTATATTTAAATGATCATCTCCATAGATATACTGTATATACCTTTCTAATATACCTAAATTACCCATGCTAGGATTGTGGACATACTATCAAATAAACCTTTCAGCCAATTGTTAGTTTGATGTCTGAGATATATTTTAGAAACCAACACACAGTCATGAAGAGATATCAATCTTTTCTAAATTCTTGTTGACTACATTTTAATCAGTACTGCCTTTCACCTAATCAGTATTTATTCAAGCCTGAAAGAATATAAAAAATAGTCCTATTAATCAACTTGCAGTCATTGTCAGCCACAATTCTAGTCCATGTAATATATTCCTGACTGACACTGAATTCAGTTTCTCTATTCTTCTTAACTCTTAGGATAATTATTCAACAACAGAAAGAATGTTTTGACAGGATAGACTTGAAACAGTCTATTTGCTTCCGAGTGATTTCTGTTTTACATTTCATTATCAAAAGCATTGTCCTTACTATTGTTTTGTGATAGCTCCTAAGAGAAAAACAGACACAGCATAATTTATGGATAATTATCATAATGAACTTGAGATTTTTAGTTGCTATACAAATATCCATGGGGGGGGGGGGAATTGGAAATAAATAATTTGTTTCAAAGTCCACATTTTGGACAGAGAGGACTGCTGGTTTGAAAGAAGAGTCAAAGGGATGCTGGCCGGGGAATTCTGGGAGTTGAAGTCCACAAGTCTTAAAGTTCCCAAGTTTGGACACCCCTGATCTATGTCAAAATTGAACACGCCTCTCTCAAAAAATGGGAGTGGGGGTGGGAATGTGACACCATCTATCTCCAGCCTACAACACTGTCCTTTCAGCAGTTCCAAGAAGGCTCCACAACCATTTGCACTACTCAGGTGAGCCCGAGCACAACCTTCAAGTGGCCTCAACAGCTCTCTTAAAAAAAGCAAATCACAGCTGTCTGCAAGAAATATAAATCCTTCCATTCCCCACCATCCAGCCACAGCTGAAGAAGCTTCTTGGGTGAGAAGTGAAATGCCTTCAAAGAAAAATCAGGAAGTCCAGTTGCCTCTTGAAAAGCACCTTTGGAACAACCATGACCTGGATGGCTGAGAATCCCCATAGACAAATTTGTTTCATACATGTTTCCTACATTGATATCAAGCCATGCTATGTCCATGCTTGCTTATGGGAGGAGATTATTTGTGATTTGTGTCACTTGGTAATATCTGTTTTCTTACAATGATTCGCGTTGACTAAGCGGGTAGAACTTTGGCATTAATGTAGGCAGTGCTAATCCCAGCTAGGCAGCAGTCAGCAAAGATAAAATCCATCCAGAAACTGCTTAGCAACCTACTTCATCACAGCTACAGCCTGATATGGGAGGGTGGGGGGGAAATGGAAGTTTCCCAACAGCAATGAAAAAGCATGCTGCTGTTTCTCTCCTTCCTTCTCTGAATCTGCCCATTCATTTATCCTCCTGTAAAAAATAAATAACAGGTGTCCCTAAGCTGTCCAGTAGAGCTGTGCCAGTTTTTATGGTCAAAGCCAGCACTTGGCATTTTGCCTAACCCCAGGAGCAAAATACTTCTTAGTAGCTTGCAACACTTGGAGCGAAATGCCATCGTTATATTGAGTACCAGCTAGAATTACAGACTGTTACCTTGAGATATGCTGTCCATGATTGCATGGTCCTGAACTCCAGTCTCAGATTTAAGGCACAGCAGTCAGGAAATGAATACAAAAAGAATCTTCTTACAACATAGATTATAGCTGGGCCTGATAGCATTCAGCAGTTACATGAACATTGGTAGACAAGAGAAAAATCCGAGGGCTGCAAATTTTTCCTGAATTGGTCAGGAAAAAATGAACATCTCCCTTAAGCCTGGCCTCAAAATTCACAAAGCTGGTTGACATTTATATGGTTCGTACATTTCCATTGCACCTACTTGCATTTAAGTCTTTGCTGCAAACTAGAGGCAGGGGGTTCAAGTCACAAAAATAAACTTGTGTCTATTCTTATCAGTGAAGCCATCAAATGCCAAACTAATATCAGGTGAATAATGGCCAAACTTGCTGAACACTCAAAATATATGCCAAATAGTGTGTAAATAGTTGGCATGGAGAATAAGGATTTACTTAATCTCTTTATTCGTGCTGTACAAATTCAGATAGGTGGATGAGCTGAAAATCAAATTCCTTTATTCGTCAAGAACGAACTGAAAACTGAAAAAAAATGATGGCTTTTATTCCATTGTTTTTCATAGCAAATAAAACATTTTGCTTACTCCACTGGCACCAAGATCACAAGATTAGAAGTGATTTTATAGACACAAAGGAAGCTGTTGTTGCTGCTGGTCATTATTAAGGACAGCACCCATTTTCAATCAACTTAACTTTTTTTTAATGTTACAGTGATATACTGTAAATAAAACTGTAATGCCATTTTTAGCACAAAAGTTAATGATTCAATTGTATACAGCTAATAATATCTGGCTTACTGGCTGGTCAAGGCAAGAGCAAAGTATGTTTTGCATTCTTCTATCTATTATGCCAACCTGCAATGATTGTAGAAAAATTCTACACATGTGTGTGTTGGTAGGTGTGGATCTGTAGATGTAGCCAAAACTGCTATAAAGTATGGCACAAATAAGGTGGCTCAGTGGCTAAGACGCTGAGCTTGTCGATCAGAAAGGTTGGCAGTTCGGTGGTTCGAATCCCTAGTGCTGCATAATGGAGAGAGCTCCCATTACTTGTTCCAGCTTCTGCCAAACTAGTAGTTCAAAAGGATGTAAAAATGCAAGTAGAAAAAATAGGAACCACCTTTGATGGGAAGGTAACAGCGTTCCATGCGCCTTCAGCGTTTAGTCATGCCGGCCACATAACCACAGAGACGTCTTTGGACAGTGCTGGCTCTTCGGCTTTGAAATGAAGATGAGCACCACCCCCTAGAGCAGTGCTTCTCAAATAGTGGGGCGCACCCCCCAGGGGGGGCGCAAGGCTCCATAAAGGGGAGCGCGAAGGCTCCCTTTCCATATGGGTGCAAACGAGAAGCCAGGAGCAACAGGCAGGGTCCCGCCACCACGTTCAACAGTTTGCTTTCAAGTGGGCTCAGCCCGTGTGTAAATCTCCTCTTGCAACTCTCGCTTGCTCTGGGGATGAAGAGTAGCGGGCAGCTGCGAGGGGGTGCTCAACCCTCGCACGCCCTGAGCCGTCAGAGCTGCTTTCGGGCTTACCTGCCGCGATCAGAGGAAGAAGCCTGGACGCTGCCAGCAGGACTAAGAAGGCGGCGCTGGCTGCGCCCATGCTGGCGCCGGCCAAGAACGAGGGACAAGGGGGCCACGGCCGCCGGTGCACAAAGAGGTCTTTGTGGCCTCGCTCGCGTCTCCTCTGGGCTAACTGGCGGCAAAGGCGGCAGCGGCGGCGGCGAAGGCGGTGGACTAGAGTTTCCTGACAAGGTTGCCTGTCCGACCAGCCCCCGCTGGCTCCTGGCTGAGGGAGGAGCTGCCGCTCTGCCTTCTCCGAGCGGGATCCACGCCCTGCAACTGGCCGCGGCGGGCGAGGGAAAGCGGGAGCTGAGGCCGCCTGGTGGGCGCGGACGTCCCTTCACGCTGACCAGCCTCTTGCTCGGGCTACCCTGCAGCCGCCCTCCGGCGAAGGAAAGGACGGCAGAAAGGCCGGCCTGGCCCCGGGCGCTGTGCAGGACTTCGGAAACCAAACATGAAAGAAAGATTGGATGCCACCGGGGCAGCCCGCGTTGCTTTGCAGCTTCATTGGAAGGCCAGAATTGGAAGCAAAGCCAATCAATTTTAGTGGGTCTTAACTCTCTGGTAGATAAGACACAACAGTGTCACCCAGCATCTGACTTCCCGTCGGAAGCGTTGCATTATTCAATACAGTGTTATGCAGAGGTGTACTTATAACAATTTTATAGACAAATGATACTATTTATAGTCGCGCAGGGGGGGGCGCGAAATGTTTTCTTCTTCCTAGGGGGGGCATGACAGAAAATAATTGAGAAGCACTGCCCTAGAGTAAGGAATGACTAGCACACATGTGCAAGGGGAATCTTTACCTTTATAGCACAAACATACCTCCATTTGCCTGCATATAACCTAACTTGCAACCCACCTAATCATGTTACTTAAAGACCTATTAACTACATCTGATGAACATATTTCAACTTGGTTTGCTTCAATCTTGGTTTATTTTTATGCCTTAGAATGTTGTGTGAACCGTTCCCTCATCTGTTCGAGTTGATTAGATTTTTCATTTCCCATCTTTCTCTGATGCTCTCTGCCTTCTTCCCTCCTTCTTTACTGAACCATCTCAGACTGATCTATTGCCCTCCTGATAACCCAAGTTCCATAATTCCTATTCAAATCCAATTTACCTGTCCAAGAAAGGCACTTTTTTTAGTGCTGTTGTAACTTTGAACGGTTACTAAATGAACTGTTGTAAGTCAAGAAGTAAGTTGTAAGTCAAGGGCTTCCTGTATTTCCATTTTGATGATACCAGATGCCCAAATATTTGGCAGGCCATAATTATAATAATTATGTGGGTTGCAGTGGCTCAGTAGCTAAGATGCTGAGCTTGTCGATCAGAAAGGTTGGCAGTTCAGTGGTTCAAATCCCGAGCACCGTGTAACAGAGTGAGCTCCTGTTACTTGTCCCAGCTTCTGCCAACCTAGCAGTTCGAAAGCATGTAAAAATGCAAGTAGAAAAATAGGAACCACCTTTGGTGGGAAGGTAACAGTATTCCGTGCCCCTTTGGCGCTTAGCCATGCCCACAGAGATGTCTTCGGACAGTGCTGGTTCTTCGGCTTTGAAACAGAAATAAACACCACCCCCTAGAGTCAGGAATGACTAGCACATATGTGCAAGGGGAACTTTTACCTTTACCTTAATTCTAATAATGTCATAGGAGATACAGGGTTTTTTTTCAATCATACAGACGCATTAACTAGAAGAGTAACAGACTCTTAATGTAATCTAAACTTCTTGGCCTCTTCCCAGAATAGATTCCAACACAGTCCACTTTTGAAATGTGGCCTTTGGTATGCCTCCTCAAATCTGGTGTAGCCGCTTGAGCAGACATAGGTTGTACTCCCACTGTAGATCTTTGGCCACAATGTCCTGGAATTGTGAGGTTGAAGTTCCCGTATATCTGCTAATTACAGAGTTGCGAATGGTTGTCACCTGGGTTTTTTTTTTAGGTGTTTTGTAGCACGCTGTTATTTCCAAACATGGCTAGGCAAAAGCATTCCTTGTCTTTATGAGCATAATAGTGCTGCATACCACTTGGAAATGTCCTGGAGACAGTACAAAACTGGCTAGTCAAGCAGAACTTTGATTAGTATCTCTGCTAATTGCAGTGTTCATCCTTTGGAAATTTAAATAATGCATAGCAATCCCCATAGCTGTTTCCAGATGATCTCCTAGGAATTTCTATGGCATATGCTTTTCCTCCATAAAAATGTCACAAGAAATGTGTGTCTGCTTTTCTAAAAACACACAGTTAAACTTAAAGGCCTGGACATATGGATCTGCCGGTAGCCTTTGGCAAAGTAGAAATAAAAGCAATCAGTAATATAGGTTTCAGGAGGCTGCCAGCATATGAATGAAGGTACTCAATAAAAGTTTAATACTATGCTCCAATCAGTGAATAGAAAAAACTTCCATACCACCTGCAGTTCCAACCTGCTCAATCCTCTCTTTGGGAATCCAAAAACGTAGATTAGGCTGCAGGACTTGAAAGGGAAAAAATAACTTTCAAAAATCAGACCTACCCTACTGTGAAAGTGAGATCAGCAGTTATCTGGTCTTTCTCTCTGTACTCTGAATAGAGGCTCAAACAGCAAGGTCCCCAAAGGTTGCTGAGAGGCTTGTATTGGTGGCAGATGAAATCCTTTGGAGAAGGGTATAGTGGAAGAGAATGTTCCTTCTCTTGATGTAGGACCCAAGTCCCAATCTTCTATTCTTCCAGTGAATTTTCTAGTTAGTTTCAATTGAGAACATCTCTTGTTGGGTGAAAGACTATATCAAAGTTTGAGGTTGGGAAGTTTGAGGTTGGTTTGAGATTTCAAGGGGCATAATGGATGCCTTAAGCCTCTCCAAGGCTTAGAGCACTTGTTTGGCTGCTTAAAACAACTCAGTTGTCCAAATCAAAAGTGGTCACCCTTTGGAACCATTTATTCTGATGAAGTGGGGGCATGGGACAAAAAAAATATTAACAGATTGAATATAGTTGTAGGCCGGTGATGGCGAACCTATGGTACGTGTGCCACAGGTGGCACGCGGAGTCATTTGTTAGGGCACGCGAGGCGTTGCCCTGTTAGCTGGCCAGCGCGCCTGTGCCTGCTGGCCAGCTGACCTCGGCCTTCTTTTGAGGCCATTTTTCGCCCTCCAGAGACTTCCTTGAGGTGACTTCCGGTTTGTTCATAAGGTTGTTTTTTGCCCTCCGGAGCCTTCAGGGAAGCCTCCTGAAGGCCCCTGAAGGCTCCAGAGAGCTAAAACTGGCCCTACGAGCAAACCAGAAGTCTATTCCTGAACTTCCGGTTTGTCCATAGGGCCAGTTTTTCGCACTCCAGAGGCTTCAGGGAAGCTTCTGAAGCCTCTGGAGGGCCTCCGGGGAGGGCAGGGGGGCTGTTTTTGCCCTCCCCAGGCTCCTATAAAGCCTCTGGAGCCTGGGGAGGGCGAAAAAGGATGCCAAAAATGGGGGGGAGCACTGGTCATGCACACATGCGTGCTGGGGTCATGCGCATAGCATTATGGGTGTGGCATGCCCGCGCATGACCTCCCTGCGCTCCCCCCACTTTTGGCACACAAGCCAAAACAGGTTCGCCATCACTGTTCTAGGCTATATTCATTACAGCCTGACTTTAATGAGGAAGCACTTACACTCCTGTTGTACTCGATCAGGGGTGTCAAACTGGCAGCCCGCAGGCTGGATGCATCACAAGCAGACCACGTCCACCCCAGCTCTGCAAATTGGAAAAACATTATGAAACATCATGTGATGGCAATGTGACACCGCGGATTTGACACCTGTGTAATAGGACTTTTCATTTACAAAAAGCATGCGTAAATTTACACAGACACTTTTTAAGACAGAAAGTATCCATAGAATTAACACTTGCAAAACCTCTATTTTTGATGTTTCTTTCATTTCTTCCTGGATTATTCCAAAATGCCAACACTCTTCCCTCCCTCCATCTCTCTCTCTCTCTCTCTTATACACCCACACATGCATTAATGAGTCATATCACACTACACAGAGGCCCAAAAACTTTCATGGACAGATTAAGAGGTAGAAAAAGAAAGGAATTAAAAGCCCATCTTTCTTCTTGTTGTGTTTTTCTCATTCCTCTTCCTTTAAAAATCTCTCTCTCTTTTCATTTTTGGTACACATTCTCTGTCCTGATTAGCGTGACAGCTAAAAGTACTGATGCTCAAATTCCATATTATCCTGCTCTGGTTTGTGAATTTTAGTTATTTGATTGTAAGAACAAGTACTCCAAATACTGCAATATAATTCTTCAGATTGATTTTTTTTAAAGAAACACATGAAAATATTTGTATCACAGAGAAATTATCTATTTTACTGAAAAGTATAATTAATAATGCATTCTGTTGGAAAAATGTTGCAAAATACAAGCATGAGGCACAGTGTTCTGATATATAGATAGATGATAGACAGACAGACAGACAGACACACACACACACACACACACACACACACACATAATATTGTATAGACATTCGTGTACTTCAGATTTCTTAATTAAGCTAGAAAGCAAAACAAAAAACAAGATTTTGGAAAAAATGGGAAATTGAGAGAAGCCAAAAATGGAAAATTAATCCTTTCCAGGTTTCTACTTTATGTTCCCTTCCTTTCTGAAGATGGAGCTGCAAACAGATAAGGTCAAGGGCTTAATTAAGTTGCCACTGTCCTTCACAAAGTTCATTTCACTGCTACACAAAGGGCATTTTTAGGATAAGCTTAATAAGATTACTATTTCTATATACAGATGAGTAAGCCCGGAAGTCCTCTTAATGGGTCTTTACACAGTAGGAATATAAGGTTGTTTTATCTAATATATACAACAATGCATGCTATTAAACTCTAGGAAGAGTTCCCCCCTATTTTAATGCTACCGAGAAATGCTGCTTATTTGGAAAATGAAATTCCTAAACATGTACCTTAGGAATATAAATCATATTGTCATATTTATAGAATCCCACGTAAGATATTTCAGACTTTACTTCCTATAGTAAACCTTTAACAAATAAGAGTTACTCGGAATCATGGAACTGTTGAATTCAAATGGCCCATTTAAGCTACAGTCCAAACTTCTGCTCAATGCATGAATCCAAATGAAATTATTCCAAGTCTCTGCCTGAGCAAGTCTATTTCTCTGGGTAATTGCTTTCATTGTCAAACATGGCATCTATCTACCCTGAACAGAACAGGCTGCCAGAGAATTGGGAAATTCCCCAAGTTCCTTTTAGTTGAATTAGTTGGATACGTTAGGCATCTTTGGATTCATCAAGTGGGACAGCCCAAAAAATCCCACCTAAATCACAAGTAATAGCACTTAGACTTATCTATCGCTTCATAGTGCTTTTACAGCCCTCTCTAAGCAGTTTACAGAGTCAACATATTGCCTCCAAAAATCTGGGTCCTCATTTACCCACTTCGGAAGGATGTAAGGTTGAGCCGACCTTGAGCCGGTGAAAATTGAACTGCCAAACTGCAGCTAGCAGTCAGCTGAAGTAGCCTGCAGTACTGCACTCTAACCACTGTGCCACCTCGGCTCTAAGGTAGCTACCAGTCACAACTGGATTAGGTATGATCTGATCATGCCAACCATGCATGTGACGGAAATCTCACTCTCCAGATCTCAAGTCTGCTCAGAGACAAACACAAGATTTAAAATGTGACTGCCCAAAATTACTCGAGATGAACCTGTCATTGACATTGGAGATCATGAACCTCTGAACTTTACTGGAGGGCAAGCAGGTCAAAATCTCCCCAACCAAAAGGTTGGGTACTTCAGTTTAGAGACCAATGTCAGGAATTTGGAGAGGGATCCTGATAGACATCCATTTTTTTTTCTAGGCCTTCAGAAATTTATTTTCAGCAATATGAGATGCCTCTAGAATCTGTGTGGTGAGACCATCACTGTAATGAGAGTAGGCAGTTTTTGTGTGATTTATATAGGAGAGAAACAGACCTAATTAGCCTGGAGTACCTAATGAAATAGTCAACCAACTGAATTCAGTTATTTAGCCACTTTAATTAAGTTGATTGAACTGGGGGATGGGCTATTGCTTTTTTTACATTGGCACCTCATATATCGGGCAACTTTTTATGGCATAATAACCAAACTCTGATGTTATTAATTCACTCAGATGGTCTTCATATATCAGTAGGGCCCGTATGAATCTCTTGATAACATTCAAAGGCAAGGGTATATTAAAAAGTCATAACATTTACAAGGAGGAATATTTTTTTATAAAACTGTAGATTGGAATGAAACTTGCAGGATGTAAAAAAAAAAAATCAGGTTAGCCCAAACCACAGATTTACCAGGAATATCAAACATGAAATGAACCATATACAACTCATTTAACACAATGCATTCAAACTAACAGTCCCTTTTTGTCCAGTGATTTGCCTTTCAACTTGATGCTTCATACGGACGTTATTTTGACACATCGTAAAGAACCAATCTTTCACACAACTTGTTAACAAGATGATGACAACTGGTAAATTAGGATTTGCATCTTGAAACTGCAGCTTGGAAGTCTGTAAGAGCAACAAAGATTTAGAAACAATACCAAATATACGGTAGTTGATTCTCCAACAATTTATAATTCAGCCATTCATGCATATTTATTAATGCTGTGTATCTTATTCAGCATGCTAAAAGCTCTTAAATTAATGTGTGGCTCTCCAGCAGAAATAACTAGTATTTTCTCTTTAACCCTCTCTTAAATAGTTATCCCTGAATGGGGCTAAATGAAATGGCTCATGAAGCTTAGCCTAGGAAGTTTTTTTTTTTCTAACAATCCATTGGAATCATTGGGGGAGATGGGAGCCCAAATCATTGGGGGGGGGGAAATCAAACTATTGGGGTGGGGGGAGACTTCCTGCAGCTTTGATCCATTATTCTCAATCTTTTATTCTTAAATTAATAAATAGATTTTAACTTTCTTTGAGCTATTCCTTCACGTCTTTGAAGAATAGCAATAGCCCTTAGACTTATATACCACTTCACAGTGCTTCACAGCTCTCTCTAAACGGTTTACAGAGTCAGCATATTGCCCCCAACAATCTGGCTCCTCATTTTACCCACCTCAGAAGGATGGGAGGCTGAGTCAACCTTGAGCCTGGTGAGATTTGAACTGCCAGATTGCAGGCAGCCAGCAGGCAGCAGAAGTAGCCTGCAGTACTGCACTCTAATCACTGTGCCATAGTAGCACAGTGGTTAGAGTGCAGTGAATAACACTGTAATATTCTATTTTATATATAGTTTTTAATTTTATTGTACGGGCAATGCTACACTGCCAACACAGCTGTGACTAGTTTGCTAATGTCCCCAGTCCCTGGGCTGACGCCCACTAGCAGGCCTTGAGTCCTTTGGGACTGGACTGCAGAAGTGGCAGGTTAGCATGCACACATGCAGATCCCCACTTGTGCAAGTAGCTCATACAAATGGAGCTGTGCACCTATGCTTGCCCGCCACTGACATGCAACCATTCCCCCCACCACCACCACCACCGGTCTGCTGTATGATATTGTAAGAAGGACTCAAACAGGAATTTTGCATCAATAGTAGTCAGACAGGTTTTTCCCACATGGATATTTTTGATTTAACATACAGATTGGAAGTATAGCGTCCTTTGAGTGTTCCATTTGCATAAGAAGTTATTTATTTTATTTTCCTACAGTTTTATCCCTAACTCTCATAATCTGGTTTATTAATACCTTTCATTGCCAGCCAAGTAAATCAACTTTAAAAAGAGAAGCAGAGTTGTGTGTTAAACCAAAATGATTTATTTTCTTAATTTTATTCCATTTCAAAAAAATTGCACAAAAATTAACATGAAAGTTCACCAAAAGACGTGACATCTTTTCCCAAAAGTATGGGTTTATGGATGAATTTTTACTAATAAAAGTGATTTTGAAATCATATTTGCCTAGCATAATAGTTTTCTTCAAATGTATTTGAATATAAGTCAAATATCAGACCAATAGCCCATAATAGTTTTCCCCTTTCCAGAAAATATACATTTTTGCATCCAATTTATTCATTTGTAAAATACGTTTTGATGATTATTTTGTGATACCTGACTCTAACCAACTCCAGATATGCCAGATGCATTGCAAAAAAAAATTTAAAAATCAAATCAGAAGTACCCAGATTTCAGCCAACAAGTGATTTTGGGTCTCTTTGGAATAAATCAATGCTGCATTTGGTGGAATTACTTTTTCTCATCCATCCTTTAGTGTGAGTGACAGTTGTGGCCAGCCAGCAAAGCTGGAAGCAGATTCAGATAGTGAGGAGGTTGGGGAGGAACATGGGCCAGTCCTGGAGTCTGGGGAAAGCTCTGATGAGGGCTGTGTGTCGGAGGCAGAGAGGGGGCCAGAACCATATGCCAGTTATCAGCTGCCTTTAGAGTCAGACATCATTGAGGCAGATGAACAGCTGGAGCCTGTTCCCATTGTGCGCATGCACAGAGTTGCCAGATGACGGGAACAGCTAAAGAACAGGGGTCGACTTGGGAGTAAGGTCACAGCTGGACGATGAATGGCCCCTCCCAGAGGAAATAAAAGAGGAGCGAAAGGGGAGTGGAGTTTGCAGGAGACAATTAGTTCCTTAATTGGTTCGTGACTCTCCACAACTCCTTGCCAAGTTTTGCAGATATTGGCCTGGCAGCTCTCCAAGCCAGATAAGGTCTGTGACTGTAAATCCTACCTTGAAAGACTTTGCTGAATTCATAGTAAATTAATAAAAGGGATTTTTGTTGGGACAAGGAGTTTGCTTCATGCTCTTGGGAAACCTAGGTCAGAACAGTGACTTTTGTACCCACCAGCCTTGCTCCAGAAAGACAGGGTTGAGTGAAGCAATCCCAGTATGAGGAAGCTATGAATCATTCACTTTGCAGATTTTCTTGCCAGCCAATACAACAAGCATCTTCCATTAACTCATGAGGGTTCCAATTATATCACAGTCCTCTTTATTAACCCCAGTGAGGAAGCATGGGAACCAGTTGTGTGCCATCCAAAATACTATATATCTCACAACGTTACCAGTAATCAAGTCATCAAGGAGCTACAATAGCTGGAGGAGTAACGCAAAGGCTGTTGGTTTGATTGCTCTAAAGCTTCTTCCAAGAGGTTTGCTTTTGCCCATGTACAGAGATTACAGCTGCAATTTTGTACACACTTAAATTCAATCGAGCTTCCAAGCTTGCAAATACTGCTCTATACGGTTTGTCTCTTATTGATACGGTACTATTTATAAAGCAGTGACTCAGCCTTCCCCAATCTGGAAACCTCCAAATGCCGTGACTGCATGTCTCTACATGCCTAATCATAATGAAGGGTCATCAAACTGAACAAGCTTGAAATGGAGTCGATTGAAAGCACTACAGGTTTCTGGTTTTCCCTCTTCTTCATCTCAAGGTCAGTGTCAGGCCTGCAGCCATCTTTTCTTTTGGATCTTTGGCCTGCCACACTTTCTATTATTATGCTATGCATTTTCTATTGTGGGAAAATGGGAGGGGGATTGTAAGGAGTGAGATGCTATGTAGCCATAACCAAATTCTTTCTAGAAAGCCAAGGTCATCCTTTGTCTTTGCACCTCTGCACCTGACAGGAACTGGATGGGTGGAACTGCCAGCATGGCAGTGGAAGACTGGACCATGTGATGGACTTGTGGGTTGGGGGCAAGATCTTGAACTTTCAAATGGGTGGGGAAAACCGGGAAGCTTTCAGAGTCGGGTTTTCCCAGATGTGCCAACAAGGCTCTCTTAATAAATTGAAACTTTTAGCAATACTTTGCCTTGGACTCTGATTTGCTTTTGGATGCTATTTGGAACCCTGAAATTCGGGTATTAATATAAGACTCCAAATAAATCCATTTGAAACAGCAGTACAGTCAGGTAGAGAATAGTCTTCCTTCAATTTGGAGGACACAAGAGAAAAATTAGGGGCTCAGGGGAAGATTGTGTACCTGGGGTTATAATCTGTTAACTATGCACACAAACACAAACACACATCTTTCACTGTTATTTAATTGTTCCCTCTCTGCCCCAAGCATCACATCTGGAAAATATTTACCTTGCAAGTTAGCCTTTTTTTTAACCAGGTTATCCTTTCTTGGCTCTTGAGATTAAATCAGGCATATACGAGGAATAAATCTTGGAATTCATATTTATCTAATCGTTATCCCAGATTTCAGGGTAATTAAAAGCAATAAAGTGAAAACCAGCTGTGCAATGTTTTCTCATTCTTTTTCTCTCCAAAGTTTAATTCAAGGTAATTTAGAGACATACTTCATTGTATTCAATTTAATATACTATATAATGTAATATAATTACACACTGTGATATAATGAAGTTAATAAAAATAACATTAAGCATCCTACAGATAAACCAGAAAAATTGCTGTTAAATGAGCTGCTCCTCTCTCGGGGAACCCTAAGAAATGTATGGGTGAAATAGTGCTCTAATTTGGCTCCCCCAATCTTGTTTCCCATCCCAATATGTTTCAATGGCAACTCCTCTGAACATTTGGGGAATTTGGGAAGTTACAGTCCCAAGAGATCGGGAGGGCTGAGAAAGTCTGCTATAAATAAATGGACAACCTAGAATTCCTTGAGGAAGCCACGATAGTTAATACCACATAATATCTGCCCTAATTTGTAATTAAAGGTAAAGGTAAAGGAATCCCTTCAGATTTTACTCCAGTAGTTCTTGCTGACTACATAGGGGCAGTGCTCCTCTCCAATGTTGACCAAGGATATTTCCATAGTGATGTGGCTAGCATGACATCACGGAGCATTGTTACCTTCCCACCGAAATGATACCTATTTATCTACTCTCATTTACATGCTTTTGCACTGCTAGGTTGGCAGGGAACTTTGTAATGAGATGCACAGACTGTTTTGAAATAATACCCTAGTTCATTTTAATTTACCCCTGCCTCATCACCCTATTTCCTTCCTCCAATAGGATAGAGATCTATTTTTTCTCTATATATTTTTCCCATCCTTTCCCATTCATGTGGCAATTAACTCTACTAGAGATTGCCTGCTAGAAGACAGTGCTTTATGGATGGAGTGTCTGTCAGCATATAACTGCCCTACTGGTTGCTAACAGTCTTCATAACCTCCAGAGATAGAAATGGGACAACTTGCTGCCGCCAACTTGCTGCCGCCAACTCACCACAGCCAATTCACCAAGGGTGGGATGCTGCCAGCATTACTGCCGGTTCGGTACACGTGCAATTTTGCAATTCTGTGCATGCGCAGAACATTAAAAATAAGGTGACCAACTTTCTTACAATGAAAAGGAGGACAAATAAATTGGGAAAAAAATATCGTAAATAAAAGAAATATTTTATTCATTGCAACAATAATACACTAAAATATGATATATGCATAATAAAAACATTTGTAACATTTTATATTGTAATTATGCTTACATGCCTGTTAATTATTATTTAAATGAGTACTTTTCCATTGAATTAATATTTTTTGTCAATGTATCATCTTCTAACAATATATTGGAAATATCTGAACAAGAAATATCCTTCATATTGAATTTTACGGCAAGTGCTGCAGCTAGAGTATCAACATTCAATCTCAATCTCAGTCTACTGCATGTGTATGTGCCGTGTCGTGTTTCGGTAAGAAGTAAACAAAGCCACTTGCATGTGACGCTCTCTCTCAAGGTCTCCCATGCGGAGCACATGCGTCTCATAATCGCATCTTATACTGCACTATACCGAGCCTTGACGAATTGTCATGTCAAATACAAATACATCACATAACGCGCAACAGGTTAGTCTTCAAATATTGAAAAGGAGGACATGTAGGAGGACACTTTTCGAGGGAGGACAAAACTTACAAAAGAAGGACTGTCCTCCCTAAAGGAGGACGGTTGGTCACCTTATTAAAAAATGATTTTAAAACATGCCACATTGACCATGGAACCAGTTTGGAGGCATGGCAGGCCTGGGTCACTGCCGGTTCCGGGGACCCAGGCCGGCAAACCACTACCAGTTTGGCAGAACCAGTCAGAACTGGTAGGAACTCACCTCTGCAACTCACCATGGGAGAACTCGATGCGGGGCAATTTAAAAATTCTATTTTATTTTTAAAAAATTAAAAAAATTTAAAAATAATGTTTGCCATTCACAATTCATTCTGTCCCTACTTTTACATCCTTTCTCCAATTATTGTATCCCACTATTTCTTTGATATTAGTGTCCTGCAGTAAGTTGTCCTGCGACGAATTGGCCGCGGGGAGTTGGCCGCGTGGCAAGTTGACTGTGGCGAATTATCGTAGACCGGAAGCAATGGTAGTGAAAAATCAGCATTCGTTTTCATTTCTTTGGGCTTAGCACAAGCTACTAGGAATTGAAAGGCATTCCAAATGGAAGAGAAAGCAACTTGAATAAAATATCTCTGCACAAGCCATGGAAGGTTTCCAATTTTTGTGCAAGGCTGGGGTTATATCAAAATTGGGTTCTGCGTATTTCCAAATGCCCAAAATAACCTAAGCAAACAGAAGCAAATTTCAAAAGGCTGTGTTCAAAGTGTGCATGATCTAATGCTGACCTTAAAATTCAGACTTTTGAGCACCCTACAGTACTATTACTATATCGCCCACTGGCAGTGCTGTAATTAAGAGCCATCAGTTTTCAGTATTTCCTTTTTGCACACTATGATTTTCAAGGGTATATAATTTAACCAAAAATGCTGGCATTTGTGTGCCCCCATCTTTAGATTTCTTCTTTAGATTTAGATCATTTGAAACTCATACTACAGAGAGAAAAAGGAAGGAAGGGAAAGCAGCATGGTGATTAAGATTGCCCTTTTGGGGAAAAAATAAGCTACTTGTAAAATTCACATGGGTTCAAGTCCATTTGCCAGGCTTTAGGGACCATGTTTACTCATCTTTCAGCCTCACATTTGATGCATGAGTGAAAAAACAGCGCACAGAGCTTTATCACCTCTAATGGCATTGTTTTCAGGGCATGCTTTAAGAGAGCCAGTTATTAAAACAAGGTTATCAAGCTAAGAGAAATCAAGTGGTGCTGATGTATGAAGGAAGCAGCTCATAGTCCAATTCCCATATCAAGCTGTTACTTGATACACAGCTAAACAAAGGGCACACAGCTTTGGATATATACTGCACAGTTCTTAGTAAGACTTGGTAGTTCATAGTTAGCTAATTTCATCCAGTATGCTTTTAATTTATTAATTAACCCACTACGCTTTCTTCACAGGACATAATACCCTGCAGATTAGTTATGCACGTTGAGTTCCTACCATACACTAAACAAAATTGGAATTGGATTCCATAGCTAGTGGATCGGATCGAGATTAGAGACTACCGAAAGTCTTACAATTCTAGACTAGGCTGTGTAGTTAACCAGGGGTAGTCAACCTTTTTATACCTACTGCCCACTTTTGTATCTCTGTTAGTAGTAAAATTTTCTAACCGCCCACCGCTTCCACAGTAATGGTGATTTATAAAGTAGGGAAGTAACTTTACTTTATAAAATTTATAAAGCAGAGTTACAGCAAACCCCTACCGCCTACCATGAAAGCTGGAATGCCCACTAGTGGGCGGTAAGGACCAGGTTGACTACCACTGAGTTAAGCAAACATTTCAGAAGACAACTATGGCAAACCATGTGATGCACAGAGGTGCATCCGAGTAGTGTCAATCTATTCTAGATCATACCATGACTCCAGATTGACTAGAATTGCTTCAACATTTTTTTTTAAAAAGCATTATGAGTAATAATTAAAGCTTCTGTAATAACAGTTACCAACAAAATGTACTCTGCTTGGTTGCAGCCTTCCCCAATACGACAGCATGTCCCAGAATATATTAAATGGTGAGAGGCACTTTACCTGTATAATGCTGATATTACATGCTCTGCATTGGTTGCCAACCAGTTTCTCATTCCAGCTCAGAATATTGATAATGCTCTATCAAACTTTGTATGGCTTGGGTCTGGCTTATCTATGGATTGTGTTCTTCATATAGAATTGGGACAATCCTACAGATCACCTCTCTTAAAGAAGTTGGGAGGGTAGGAGCCCAAAGGCAGGATCTGCATAGCTGCCCCACTCCTGTGGAAGCATTCCCTCCGGAGATCAAGTTGTCCCCAACGTTATTTATGTTTAGAAAAAGCATGAGTACTCTATCCTTTCAATAAGCAAATGGATCCTGAGGAATTCCCAATGATCAGTTATTCTTTTAATTCTTTTTGGTACATTATGTTTTAATGATTATGTCCCATGCATTGTTTTAGATGTCTTTAAAGATATAACTCAAGTGAATCAATGACTGTGGCAAATGAAAAGCTACGATGGCCAATGTTTCTGACAATTGTAGACCACCACATCTGGAGGGTGTTGAAATAGGGAACATTTCTCCATATCTTCATTGTGACAAAGACCATAGCAGCTAATTTGAATACTGATTATTTTTAAACTGCCAGACTGGATCACAGTAGCTACTAGAACTCATCTAATGTTGGTTTCCCCAGAAGTAAGTGTTTCTTCACTGGAGACAGGCAAATTGGCTCACTTTTCTCCTATCATAATTATAAATTATGGGATAAGAGATGTCTAGTTTATCATAAAGAAATGTTTTGTGCATGGATGGAATGGAAACTTAAAAATAGCTCAAGACATACATTGCAAATGTGAATGTGATTCTCTCATGCCCTCGTAGACATAACTATGAAATGGACCATATCACTGGCACCACTCATTTGCTAATGTTTGTCTACAAAAATGTCTATCCCAAAGCAACTGATAATGGCTGTTTACAGATACTTTATGCTGAATGCATAGCAAGTGGAATATCACATTCTGAACTTGTTAGTTCATAGAATGATGCACGCTGAAATTTCCTTCATGTGTGAGATGAATAGGGACATAAAAGGCAGTGCAATAGAACATCTATTGTACTCACAGTGTGATGTGAAATGTATATTTCATTAATGTTCATAAGCAGGAGATGGTAAGGGACGATCATGATCATGAGTTTTGCAATAGCTGTAAAAAAAATATACATGTTCTTAGCAACCAATGCCATTTCATTTGCATGCCAACTAGCTGGTTTGTTTTGTTAGTCACATTTTATGCTAATAAAATGTGGCTAATTGAAAGTGTGGCTTTCAAATGTTGTTTCTCATTTCTGTACGTTTGAAATATTGACAACAGTAATTGCTTGGAGGAAGCAGAAATCTGATGTGATCCTCTTCTTGTTGTTACCTTATTGGTCCTTTGCTTCTTTTCTCTGAGCTCATATTAGTAGAAAACACAGTCTAATCAATTTTTTGGGGGGAATGTTGTAACATCAGTGGAAGGATCCCAAAACTTTATTAATCCCAGTTTGTACAAATAATGTATGCCTTTCCCTAACAGCTAACTTGGTAGTATCACTAATTAAAAAGGAGGTTAGGGTTGGAGTGTGAATCATTTATTCAATGCTAGAAGCAGTCACCACACTGATGGGATGTAACACCCCAGTGGTTTTGTCCAATGTCACCTTCTATTTATAAATTCATTTCATCCATTTTTCCTTTTTTTTTTTTTACCGTATCTGTTTTACTCTGGTTTCTACTTTTTCCACAAAGTAAGCAAATATAGAGGCGGTTAAATCTAACTTGGAACATGTTTGCAACCTAGCTAGACAAATCTGCTTGGAGGAGTATGAAGAAAATTTAGAGATAAGTGAAAAATTAAAAAGCACCTATATTAGTCCATGAGATATGAACCGGTTTGCTGAAAAATGCTTCTGAATGAAATTCTCAAGTGTTCCACCATGGCATCACAGATGGGGGGAATGCAGTGTTAGCAGCACATTTCTTCTGCTAAATCTATTATTACTCTACATCATTTAGATAATCCCTTACCAGCCTATTTGAAAATCGTGGGAGTTGGAGAAGATTGATGAAGGATCTCAGCTGAAATTATTTTCATCTGCTCCAAATTTTCATAATTTGAAAGGTTTTGCAAAAGAGAGAGAGAGAGAGGTCCTTTTATTGGCCGCTATGCTGTTGCCAGTGAATGATCATTACACTTGTTTTGTTTTATCTAAGAAATTAAAACATTAATATTCCAAATGTGTCCACAGAATTCTTGCATTCCTTTGCTTTATAGAAAACTGGAGCTCTTGCTTTTATAGTGGCAACTTGTAAAAAATCTCCAACAAAGGAGATTCATGCCTTCCTCCAAATAAAGTTCTTTCTTCATTCAATTTGTAATATTTTTTAAAAGGACAGGAAGCAAACATTTTTATGGAAACCATGAGGAATAAAATCCAGATCACTGGAAGTAATTATCCTGCCCAACCCTGCCTTTACTAGGTAGTACTGCAAACCGTTCTGCACACCTTAAAAAAAAGACATTGATAAACTGGAGCAAGTCTAGAGAAGAGCTATTGAGATGGTGAAAGGAGTGGCAAACAGGTCCTACAAGGAACGGTTAAAAGGCCTAAGTCTCAGAAGAGATGGTTGAGAAGGTGTCTTCTCAATATGTGTCTTCGGATATCTAAAGATTGGGAAGGACACAATAGCTGTTTTCAGATATCTGAAGGGTAGTCATGCCGGGATTGTTGAGAGTTCAGATTTATCCTCACATGCTCACAAGGTGAAACTAGAATGAATGTGATAAAGTACGTAGTACAGATTAGTCCAATGGAAGAACATCTTGACAATAAAAGCAGTGGAAAAGGTTACTGCATGAAGTGATTTATTTCCCTTCAATAGAGGTTTTCAAACAGAATGGATAATCATTTATCTCAGGGGTGTCAAACTCAAACCCTGCAGGCTGGGTCTGGCCCATAGGGTGCTTAAATCTGGCCCATGGGGACAGGTTGGAAATATTAAAGGATCAGCCCGCGGTGCCGCTGCCAGCCAAAACAGGTTACCTTTACCTTTACCTTTATTTTGATTTTTATACCGCCCCCTCTCCCCAAAGGGACTCGGGGCGGTGTACAGTCAAATGAAATAGATAAAATGGACTACAAACATGCAAACATAAAATGTTTGTGTACAAGGGGCCCCCATGGCCTGTTTTTGGCTGGCAGAGTGCTGGTGGAGGCAGGGGAGGTGGAAAACAAGGCTTGTGGGGGGCGTGCCCCATTTTAGCCAGTGAAGTGCTGCAATTGGCCCTTCAGGCCAAAAATGGAGCAGATGGGACCATGTGCAGCCCCCCGTGGCCCATTTTGGCTGGCAGAGTGCTGCAGGAGGCATCCTTCACACACACACACCCTCCGCCGGCCCATGGAGGAGGACTACAATGCTGATCCAGTCCTCGAAGAAATCCAGTTTGACACCTCTGATCTATCTATTGGGGATTATTTGAATCCTGCAATGTGCAGGAGGTATGACTTAATGCTTTTTAGGTATCTTCCAACTCTGATTCTGTGAAATATGATTGATCGATTGATTGATTGATTGATTGATTGATTGGATTTGTGAACCTGCCCCTCTCAAAATTTGTAAGTTTCCTTATAAGTTTATAAAATTTAAAACTGGGTATCTTCATTAGAATCAATCAAAATGACCTAAAGCAGGATGGGCAAAGGGTTTGATGTCTCCAAATTTGTCGTCTGGAAGGATGTCAGCAAAATCAAGAATGGAGAAGAAGCAGCCTGAAAGTCAAAACACAGCCTGCCTGTCACTGGACTGGAAACCTACCAATCTCCCAAGGGCAACATCTGATTTAATGTTTAGACTTCCTTCTAGAATCTTTCCAGTGGGCAGTGAGCCCTTGGTTATAATCCTGTTGATATCTAAAAGAGGGTTGCATTTAACCATAATGGAAGAAGAAGGAGAGAGTGTGTGCATATCCTGCCCTTTTGTGAGTGAATGGCAGTTATAGTGATGTTGACTGCAGTGCAGTGAAGCATAGGTTTCACTGCCACTCAGTCGCAAAGAGACCCCTGCTGGCATGTTGTTGTGCTTGTTAAGAAGATTTTGCAACTTGGCATAGAAGGAAAGATATGCAAAAACTAAGAAAAACTGACAGCTTTGAAGATTCCCTTATTGTCAGGCTTACTATTGGCTACAAGAGAGGTTGTTTACTATTGTAGTTTCTCTGCTTATTCATTCCTCTTGCCTCTTTCACTGATAATTGCCATTCAACATCAAAATGCAATGGAGCAAAATATTACATTGTAGTAGGGGATTAGTTGGGAATGGAGCAAGAGTTGAAAATCTTTGTGTTGCCTCTTATATAGCTGTCTGGGGAGGGGAGAATGGGGGCAGCTTAGTTTTTATTATCTCACAAAGTCAGAGCACTTTTTAAAGCAGACGCATTCAGTCATTTCAGAATTATTTCCTTGATTGTGATTTTGGGGACCAGTGGAATTAATCTGTAATGAACAAGCATTAAGTGTGGTAAAGGTTAGATGACTTTGGGAGGTTGTCATGACAACAGTGGAGCAGTAATAGACACAATTTTATTTATGGCTTTAAGTTGTACCACCGCTTGATCCTCCAATAAGTCAGTTTCTATCAATTTAACATTTTTAGAAAGAACCATCATGGTTCTGTCTAGATTCATGATGGTAAATCTAGACAGCATACTAAAAAGCAAAGACATCACCTTGCCAACAAAAGTGCGTATCGTCAAGGCTATGATTTTCCCAGTTGCAATGTATAGCTTTGAAGGTTGGACTATAAGAAAGGCTAAGTGCCAAAGAATGGACACCTTTGAACTATGGTGCTGGAGAAGACTCCTGCGAGTCATCAAACCGGTCAGTCCTAGAGGAGATCAACCCTGACTGCTCTTTAGAAGGCCAGATCCTGAAGATGAAACTCAAATACTTTGTCCATCTAATGAGAAGGAAGGACTCACTGGAGAAGAGCCTAATGCTGGGAAAGATTGAAGGCAAAAGAAGAAGGGGTCGACAGAGAATGAGGTGGCTGGATGGAGTCACCGAAGCAGTAGGCGTGAGCTTGAATGGATTCCAGAGGATGGTAGAGAACAGGAAGGCCTGGAGGAATGTTGTTCATGGGGTTGCAATGAGTCAGACACGACTTCACAACTAACAGCATCATGGTTAAGAATTTGACTGTGAAATTAAGATTTAAGAGGCTGAGACCCAAGATAGTGAAGTTTCCTAACAAATGTACCTTTGGGTATCTTTCTTAGTGCTTGCCAGGGTCCTATTGTATCTTTTTAAAAAATTCATTTAGTTGTATTCAGCCCTTTATATGCAGGGAAACCAAAGAGAAAAGGGAGATCAGCCAAATAGATTGTATCTTTCAATGCTGGTTTGTGATGTTGTTACCCAAGTACAAATTGGCAAAGCTTTGTTGTATCAGCATTTCATCATGTTTGCATCATCATGGTTAGAAGCAATCACCTATGGTGGTAATTGTACAATGTGTAGCATTTCCTTCCTAGTAGTGGTGAGGACAATACCAGTCTTTGGGTAGTATTTCACAAGTGCAACTTAAAGCTGCTTTAACCCTTTTCTATGTAAGCTAAGCTCATAAACACATAGCACCGGAGAGAGATAGAGAGAGAATGAGAATTTGTAAGATCCAAACTGCATTCTGAATTTCTTAGTGAACAAATGATTGTAGCAGACTATATTTGAGACTATATTCTTGGTATTTTTAGTTATTTTGTCATATGCTGGTTGTCACTGACTTTGTTGGACTTTAAAAAGTGAAGATTTTACACTACTTTAATAATTAGGACATTTGATAGTTTGGACATTTCTTCCAAAATTGGATTCACTTTTTGATGAAGTAGAAATCCTTTCTATCTCTTTCGTGTGTGTGTGTGTGTGTGTGTGTGTGTGTGTGTGTTTGCACCTTTAAATCAGTCTTGACTCCTGACAACAGCCAGGATAAGTCCCTGGAGTCTTCGTGCCAGGTTTTTCAGAAGTACTTTGCCATAGCCTCCTCCTAGGGCTGAGAGCAGAGGTGGTATTCAGCAGATTCTGACCAGTTCTGGAGAACTGGTAGCGGAAATTTTGAGTAGTTCAGAGAACCGGTAAATATCAACTCTGACTGGCCCTGCCCCCGTTTATTCTCTGCCTCCCGAGTCCCAGATGATCGGGAGGGAATGGAGATTTTACAGTATCTTCCCCTGCCATGCCCACCATGCCATGTCATGTCATGCCCACCAAGCCACGCCCACAGAATCAGAAGTAAAAATATTTGAATCCCACCATTGGCTGAGAGAGAGGGACTAGATGATTCTGATGCCTGAGGGAGCCATCGCTCTCTTAGAACTCACTCTCGCGGTTTCTACCTGATTGATTGGTATCCCAAACTGGTTTACTGATTAGAATTGAATCAATTGTATAGTATGTACATAAAGGAAAAATAGGAGTATGAAAACAGTCCTAACCAACCAGGATAAAATTTGGACCAACGTAAAATTGAATAGATTAAGTTAGTTTCTGCAGCAAAGAAAGAACTAAGAAGATATTTGATTTTTTATTACCCAGATATCATCAATACCAAAAATGCTAGAAGAGGTGCAAGGTAGGTCCCAGTAGTTTGGCATAGTCCATCAGTTATGCCTTCCTTTGGCCTTTGCATATATTTCCTCCAAGGGCGTTGTTTTGCCCAACCTCAAGCAGCTGCCAATTTATATTTCCCATGATGTCCTGAAGCAACACTACATAGGATACAGCCACTGATCACAATACTTGTACCATTGCTGATGAACCAATCCTATCATGCAATGATATTAGAGAGCCCCTACTGAAGACCACTTAGTCACTCTTTCTAAATGTTTTGACAGATGCTAATATTTGTCTTGCATTGAGAGAGGGGGGGAGAGGAGGAGAAGGAGGAAGGTAGGTAGGTAGGTAGGTAGGTAGGTAGGGAGGGAGGGAGAGAGAGAGAGAGAGAGAGGCAGGCAGGCAGGCAGGCAGGCAGGCAGGCAGGTAGGCAGGCAGGCAGGCAGAGAAACAAACATCCGGATGGATGGATGGATAGATAGATAGATAGATAGATAGATAGATAGATAGATAGATAGATAGATAGATAGATAGATAGATAGATAGATAGATGGATGATAGGTAGGTAGGTAGGCAGGCAGGCAGGCAGGCAGGCAGGCAGGCAGAGAAACAAACATCCGGATAGGTAGGTAGGTAGGTAGGTAGGCAGGCAGGCAGGCAGGCAGGCAGGCAGGTAGGTAGATAGAACCACTTCAAAGTGATATATTAGAAATATTTTATCTAAAGCATAGATCTTAGTTCAACATCCTTTTGAGTTCTTGGCTTAATGCAATGTTCTTGGGAAAAGTACATAAAAATAGGGAACTATATTGGAAAATGCAATAAAGATAGTAAGGATTTGGAACACAAAGCTTCTGAAAATCACTGATTTTCAGTGATTGTGAACAAGATAGCCGTTTCAAATGTGCAAAAAGCAGTTATAAACAGAGTTTTACTCAATTGCTGTCTGAAAGTAGGGTCAGAAGTTGAACTAATGGGTTGAAAGTAGTTCTGAAGTATCAGTATTTTCCATGTTGGAAAAAAAGGAGTAATAGTGAGGTCAGCGCTGCATTTTACAAAGGACAATTTTCTCTTTAAAAGTGTTCCCTATTTGAACGGCTGTCAAATGAATCTTCTATTTTAAGGCTTCTTCCATTTGGAGGTCTGGCTTAAAAATAGTAACAATTTTTAAAACAATTTTTATTGAAAGTTTTACAAAGAACATAAAAACTAATGCAAAGAGTAAAAGCAATAAAGAAAAAAAGCAAAAGGGCATAAAGGAAAAAATGGAATGAAGAAGCTTCTGATTTCATTTGAAGCAAACATAAGTATACTTGCAAAATTATCTCTTACTCTATGATTACAAAAGAAAGCTCTTCTTATTTTCTCTTATTCAGTTTTTCCCCCTAATCATCAAAACCACAAATCACAAGTACATTTTCTGTATTTTGCAAAAAGTCTCTATAGGTTTTCTAATCAGCCATAAATAGAGATATTGTTTTTTCTCTAATCAAAGAAGTTAATTTAGCCATCTCAAGTTCCATCCCCTTCAACAACCATTCCTCCATTGTGGAGAGTTGTGGAGAACCTTTTCACTTTTGAGCATATAATAGTTTTGGTGCAGTTGTCATAGACAGTGTAAGAAAAACATTCCATGACTTTTTTCTAGTTGTCTGTTCATTAGTCCCAAAATAAAAGTCCTTGATTTCAATTGTACTTTCACCTTTAAAAACTTATGAATTAATGCGTTAATTTGTACTCAATTTTTAAGTTTTTTTACATAGCCACCAAGCATTATAAAATGTTGTTCGCATTTCCAGCAAAGATCCAAAATGATTTTATACCCTGTAGACCAGGGTTGTCAAATTGGCAGCCCGCAAGCCAGATGCAAGGCCATGCCCACCCCAGCTCTGCGAAGGTTAAAAAGTTGCAATACGTCATGTGACGGCAATGTGACACAATGAGTTAGACACCCATGCTCTAGACCAGTGTTTCTCCATTCTCAACCTTGGCGACTTTAAGTCCTCTGGATTTCAACTCTGGGAGTTGAGGTCCACAGGACTTAAAGACGCCAAGGTTGAGAAACACTGCTCTAGACAATTTCTCTGGTGACAAATACCAATGATATTTACACTAGAAGACCTCCAAAGTCCCTTCCAACCCTATGATTCTATGACAAATCATTTTGTCAACATTCTCAGACTAGAACAAAATGTAAATGTCAATCTTTTCAACCACGTATGTTCCTATTGGCCAACTGGTATATTATAGCCAAACGTCTTAGCCCATTTTATCATGGATTCTTTCGGGTTTCAGCAACAACATTTTAACAATAACATGTTCATCATTAGAACATAAGTCTGTTTCAAACTCAGTCTTATTTTGTTTAAAACCATAAAATATTTTATCCGTTTTAAACCTTTTTGTTAATTGCACATAAGCAAATTATTGACAAATGTATCCTTCCATTGTGAAATCTCCTCTTGATTTCATTGAACATTACAATCCCCTTGAGAAAATTCTAATACATGCTCTCTTGGCATCTGGCTGATTGAACCAAACTGAAAAGCACCAAACACCACATTTTCTACTTAACATTTTGTAAAGAAAGAGATGGGGAAATACCTTATGTATAGTATAGTACTGAAGCAGCCCCTTAAGAAGTGCTACTTTTTGGTGTTACGATTACAAAAGCAACAGAACCTCTTGCTATGAATCACTTTGCCAGGTGCAGCCTTGCTATGAACAATTGAATCTTCTTCACAACATACCATCTCTGATAAGTTCCTGGTGACCAGAACTTAGACAAGAAGTAACAGTAGGTAATGCCAAAGCCCAAGCCAGCAACAGATAATACCTCTTCATTTGTGTTTTAAATCATCACCCACGCTGTGGCACTATACTGTCCTTATGTTTCCGGGGCAGGGGGGGATGGTAGAAATTTCATGGTCCCCATCAGTGGTGGGATTCAAAATTTTTTACTACCAGTTCTGTGGACGTGGCATGGCTTGGTGGGCGTGGCTTGGTGGGCGAGGCAGGGGAAGGATACTGTAACATCTCCATTCCCTCCCGACTCCAGGGGAAGGTTACTGCAAAATCCCCATTTCCTCCCGATCACCTGGGACTCGGGAGGCAGAGAATAGATGGGGGCAGGACCAGTCTTATGTGATATTTACTGGTTCTCTGAACTACTCAAAATTTCCGCTACCGGTTCTCCTGAACTGGTCAGAACCTGCTGAATACCACCTCTGGTCCCCACAGGTGGGAATATGAACATTTTGAAGGAGCTCAATCGTATCATTAGTTGATATAATAACCAATAGTCTGGTTTGGTTCTGTGAACGCAGTATTTCAAAAGGAGACGGAATTGCAATGAAGCTTTCATGTCATTGGGGTAGGGGTTGTTTTAGAAGAAAGGTGTTTCAAGGAAATAGGGAAACTTAAATTATGGAGCAGGGATGAAAGAAAGTTCTTGTACTGTATGAACATGGGGTAAAATTGGCATTGCCATGCATTTGGCTCATGTGTACTCCAATTGAAGAAAAGCTTCTACCCATACAAAGACACAACATTATTTAAAACATGGGCATTTGGGGACAAGGGGAGCAAATGATATGATTGTTTGATTATGTTAATGTCTCAACTTATATTTATATCAGGTAGCAAGACCCAAATACATAGTTCCAGCAATGTATGATGATATCTTCATATACTTTATGTGACATCAGAACAATCACTGATCTCCGCTCCTTCCATAAGATGCTCAAGACCCACCTGTTTAGTTTAGTGGGCCTGGCCTAATCCCGATCTAGTCCCTCAATTCTGTACTTTTAAATTTTTGGGGTTGTTTTAAGCTAATTTTTAACTTTTATTACCCTGTACAGCCTTATAGTTTAATTGGTTTTTAAGTGTATCTATTTTATATTAGGTTTTAATGTGGTGTCTGTACACCGCCCCGAGTCCCTTCGGGGAGAGGGGGCGGTCTATAAATTTAATAAAATAAAATAAAATAAATAAATATTATTGTCTTTTATAGACACAACTAATTCCAGGTCAACCTAATTCAGTATCTTTGACAGAATATCCTATTAGTGTTTCTCCCCATAGGCAGTAAACATTTATAACAGTCAGATATAATGGCTAAATTGTTGAACTGTCACTGAAAAGACCCAGATTCACCTTCAGTCACAGAAGGTCAGTTGGGCCACTGACTTTCTCTCAGCCCAACCTACTTTGCACGATTGTTATGGGAAGAAATTGGAGAAGGGGCACTATGAATGCCATCTTGAGTCCGTCAGTGAAAAGTCAGAATCAATTTGATGCTCTGTTGTTAACACCCATAGGAAGAAGAATAGATAGGAATATTCATCTTCCTAAACAGCTGACCTGGCTTAATAGCAGTTTTATAATAGCAGTCTTGTGACCTAGAGGGAAAAGATGCCTATAATGGAAAAATTCAGAAGAAATATTTGTTTGATTCATACAATCAATAGCCTTTACTTAGAAAAATGTTTAGTGCTCCCAATCTCTTTAATGCTGATTGTCCCGAAGTCCCAAAATTAAATGTGAGACATCTTGATTTACAAGGCTTAAGTAATTAAATGTGGAGAGAAGTTTCCTGAAACCAGCTGTTACTTTGTGTTCCCAGAATCTGCTCGTCTACATATTATACTCCAAGACAGAAGTGCTGATAAGAGCCAATATTTTTTTTTTGCAATGGATTAGAAAATTATCTGAGGTTTAACTACAAAATCCATGCTGCATTTGGGCAGATGAAGCATAACAACATTTGGTCAACAACAGCATAATAGGAAAAGATCCTAAATATGGTTTCCACACATGTAATAAGAGTGATCTTGACAATACAAACAGAGTTACTATAATATCAACAGTGCTAATGAAGCCGTGTAAAGGCAAAAACCTGGAATGTTTTAAATCATCCTCTTTAATATTATCATGGATTTAGTGCATTCAATGTTTGATCATTTAAGAGGCTTCTGTTGATACTTAACTATATTTAGTCTACAGAAGAGAGCCGAATTTAAAATGATTTCCCTCTAAGAAGGGAAAGTAGGCAGGAAAAAAATAAGGATAAAGAAAAATCCTGTGCAATGATCAAGCATCCCATCTTGTCAACTTGGACTTTGAAACTGCATCTGAAACCAGACCTCCGGTTACTAAATATATATGTGAAACACACTTATACAATCCAAGCGTGTAGTTGCTAGCAGATGCCCTCCAAAAAAGAGGGCAGGGCAACATCAAACTATTAATATTCATTGCATTCATAATAATTAATTTAAATTCTCTCTAAAAAAATAAAATAAGAAAGCCCATTTACTGAAAGCTGAACTGGGAGCTTTAATAAATTTAAATAAATAAATAATGAAGCCATTTCCTCCCATCTGCTTACTGTGTCAGGGTTCCAAATAGCATCCTCAATCAAATAAGAATCTGAGGCTAGAGATTCCTCAAAGTCCAAATGTATTAAAGAAGCCATGTTGGCACATCTGGGAAAACCTGAATCTGAAAGCTTCCAGGTTTTCCCCACCCAGTTGAAAGTTCAAGACCCTGCCCCAGGACTCATATGTCCATCACATGGCCCAGTCAGTCACTGTCACAAAGGAAGATTCCTCTCATCCACGTCAGTACAGATGCAGGGACAAAATGACCTTGACTCTCTGAGAAGGAATGTTATTTTGGCTACATATCACCCATGCTCCATACAATCCCCCCCTCCCAGTTTCCCACAGTAGAATATGTTTGAATATGTGACAGGCTTGAGGCCCAATACAAAGATGGCTTCCAAGCCTGACATACTGTATGTTTCAATTCTCTCACACACGTATAGATTCCCCCCCCCCTCACATTGCAACTCACAAGCACAGACACATACACACATTCCCAATCTCATTTTACAGTAGCTGCAAAATATAAACCCTCTTTCAGAGTTTTAAAAAGAGTAAACATTTGCTGGACAAGTAATAGGGAAGAGACTCGCTCTACCCAATGAGATTTCTGCGGCAATTTTCACCTCCTGAGTATTAAATGTTTTCTTACCAAATCTTATAATTAGAATTTATAAAAACAACTTCTACCAACTCACCAGAGATTATTTAGAGAGGGTTAAAGCCTAAGGACGAAAGACGGTATTATTTACAATATGATGGTATTCATGATGCATACTTATTCTGGACAAGGGAAAGGATATTCTTTGGTAGCCGCACCCATATCATGAAATAAGTCGTCCTCTTTAACTCTTGCTTAATTCCATTGTTTAATGAAAAATTGTTCCATCCAGCTTTTATCTGATCAAGCCGATGATGTATGAAGTGTTGGGCCTTAGCACTGTGCTTTGACTGCGTTTTGTATATTATTTTGTATTGCTGTTTTATTAGCTGGCTGATATTTTGCATCACACATTACTGTTTTATTATCTGTGTCTAGTATTTTTGAAGGTTGTAAGCCATTTGAGTGGAATATAAATCCCTGGAGAGAAACATATGCAGTGACTGTACAATAAGGCACTGGTGTCATGAATACCATTCACGAACTTGGCTCATCATAAGAAAGAGCACTTTTTAGACTTTAGCGTTGTGAAAATATGCTGTAATGCCTTTTAAAGTAAATGGAGGAGCTACTGCTACCACTAAGCAAGAAAAATACAGATATAACCGCTTAATCAACAGGCAGTTAACATGTTCTCATCTCAAAGGCTAGGCAAGATAAGGGATGATTTTGATACTTAGATGGAAGACATTCTGGGAATCAAGAACTGTGGAGCTGAAAGAGAATCTAGAAATCACTGCAACTGTTCAGTTTTATTTATTTATTTATTTATTTATTTAGAAATATATATGCCTGTCCTTAAATAAGTAATGGATGGTTAATAACCAATACAAAAGAAAAAAACAATATATAAACCAAAAAAATACTATTCCAAAATATCATTATACAATGGTCAAGAGTCTGTTCAACCAACTTCCAACACAAGAACATACATATTGGATTGGGTTCCCCATACTGGTATGGGGAAAATCAGTTCTTAGATGAATGGAATTTATTAAACCAAGTTGATATACAGAGATATACGGCCAACGTTTGTTACCTTATTAGAACAATTCCACTGATTTGCAATGGGAAATTGTTCTTTCTCTTGACACCTGGTGCTCACAAGCGGCCTCTTGATTTATGTGAGATGTTTTCATGCTTTATTGCTTTATTTCTCCCTTTTGATTTCTAAAGGAAACAGATGCAGGAAGTAACCTGCGCTCCATTACCTATAGTAATTTGAGATCCTTTACCTATGAATATATATGTGTGTGTGTGTGTGTGTGTATAATATGTATGTATGTATGTATGTATGTGTATATGTGTATATGTGTATATGTGTATATGTGTATATGTGTATATGTGTATATATATGTGTGTGTGTGTATGTATATATGTAGCCCAGGTTCGAATCCCAGTAAGGGTATGGCTAGCTAATGAGAGCTAAATAGCTTGAAATAGATCTATACTAGTCTCCCTTTATTTATTATCAGCACAAATACAACATATATATATATATATGTAAATATATTTACATCCTCTGTTACTTATGCGTTACAGGTAGTCCTCGATTTATAGCCACAATTGAGCCCAGAATTTATATTGCTAAGTGAGAAATTTGTTAAGTGAGTTTTACCCCATTTTACAACTTATTTTGCCACAGTTGTTAAGTCAATCATGGCAGTTATTAAATTAGTAACACGGTTGTTAAGTGAATCTGGTTTCCCCATTGATTTTGCTTGTCATAAGGTTGCAAAAAGTGATCACATGACACTGGGACACTGCAACCGTCATGAGTATGAACCAGTTGTCAAGCATCCAAATGTAAATCCCATGACCATGGGGATGCTTCAATAGTCCTAAGTGTGAAAAATGGTGATAAGTCACTTTTTTCAATGCTGTTGTAACTTTAAACTAAATGAACTGTTTTAAGTCGAGGACTACCTGCCTTTCTCCTGCCTTTCTGAGATGTATAAATACCTTTGTTGGGGGAAATGTCAATATTCTTTAGGGGGAGTTAGAAGAGACTCGAAGGTCACTTCTCTGAAATGGTATAGGACAGTGATGGCTAACCTTTTTGTCCTCGCGTGCCGAAAGAGTGTGCATGTGTGCACACACCCATAATACAATGCATGTGTGCCCCCCAGCCCCCCTGTGCATCCGTGCGTGCCCCATTTTGGGCCTAGCAGGCCTCCCTGAAGCCTCCTGGGACCAAAACTGGGGCACGGTAGGCCCGCACTCCCCCTTGTCTCCCCTGTGCATGCCTACACTGTTACAGGAGTTATGTCAGCCTTGTATGCAGCTTTATTCCCTCTAGCATTCATCTCCATTTTTCAGTGATGCATTTCCTGCCTCTCTAGGATTTACCTCTATCTGCTCCTATGAGGCACTTCCTGTTGGATGTATATCGATGGCTTGTATAGTGTTCACATGTTTGGTGGAGCTCAGCTGGGGCTTGCGTGCTGGCAGAGAAGCCTCCACGTGTCACCTTTGGCATGCATGCCATGGGTTCATCATCATGGGTATAGGATCTCCTGCTTGAGCAGGGGGCTGAACTAGAAGATCTCCAAGGTCCCTTCCAGCTCTATTCTGAATCTGATTCTAAAGAGTTCCATCAACAGTTTAAGGAACACAACAATAAGCCTTGATGATTTGTTTTGGGCCTTGGATTTGATTTCATAAGACAGGCCTTCACAAGCCTGTCATGGACCTGTCACCATATTTCATGGACGCATCCTTACTTCATCGATTTGTATGAAGCCAATTTTTTTCTTTGAAAAAATATAGCAAATGTAAGATGCCATGGGATTTCTTTGTGGTAGTGACTACTTTTCTCCTTTCTTTTGCAGATTTTGGCCATTATCTCCATCATGTTCATTGTGCTCTCTACAATTGCCTTGTCTCTAAACACTCTTCCTGAGCTTCAGGACACAGATGAGTATGGAAATCCTACAGATAACCCGCAGCTAGCCCACGTAGAGGCGGTGTGCATCGCATGGTTTACAATGGAATATGTCTTGCGTTTCCTCTCTTCTCCTAAGAAATGGAAATTTTTCAAAGGACCCCTGAACGCCATTGACTTGTTAGCAATCTTGCCCTATTATGTCACTATCTTCCTCACAGAGTCCAACAAAAGTGTACTTCAGTTCCAAAATGTCCGGAGGGTAGTCCAGATATTTCGTATCATGAGGATACTCCGTATTCTAAAGCTGGCCAGGCATTCAACTGGTTTGCAATCTCTGGGATTTACATTGAGGAGAAGCTACAATGAACTTGGATTACTTATTTTGTTTTTGGCCATGGGCATTATGATCTTTTCAAGCTTAGTGTTTTTTGCAGAAAAAGATGAGGATGATACAAAATTCAAGAGCATACCAGCCTCCTTCTGGTGGGCCACAATAACTATGACAACTGTTGGTTACGGAGACATCTACCCTAAGACCCTTTTAGGTAAGATTGTTGGTGGGTTATGCTGTATTGCTGGAGTCTTAGTGATTGCCCTTCCAATCCCAATCATTGTAAATAACTTTTCAGAGTTCTACAAAGAACAGAAGAGGCAGGAAAAAGCCATTAAGCGTAGGGAAGCCCTTGAAAGAGCCAAAAGGAATGGAAGCATTGTGTCCATGAATATGAAGGATGCTTTTCCACGTAGCATAGAATTGATGGACATCGTTGTTGAAAAGAAGGGAGAAAATGCAGGCAAAAAGGATAAAGTTCAGGACAATCATTTATCCCCAAGCAAATGGAAATGGGCCAAAAGATCAATCTCTGAAACTAGCTCCAATAAATCTTTGGAGACAAAGGAACAAGGTTCACCTGAAAAAGCTAGGTCTTCCTCCAGTCCTCAGCATCTGAACGTCCAGCAACTTGAAGACATGTACAACAAAATGTCTAAAGCTCAGTCACAGCCAAATCTCAATTTAAAGGAGACAGCTCAACCCAGTAAGCAAAAAGAAGAACTAGAAATGGAGGCCATTCCTGGCCCAATGGTCCCTTTGTTGACTACTCGGGCAGATGGAATAATTGACATGAGAAGCATGTCGAGCATTGACAGTTACATAAGCTGCATGACTGAATTTCCTGAAGCTGGGAGATATTCTCATAGCCCACTGACTACACTGACCAGCAAAGGTGGAAAACTTCCCCTTCAGGACCCATATAGACTGGAAGGAAGTGGGTCCAAATTCATGGAAATAAAACCAAATCTGGAAAGTCGCCATTGCTCCACCTTTTACATAGAGAGCCCTAAAAGTTCAATAAAACTCATTAACCCTCTAAAACTGAGATCTCTAAAGGTTAATTTTATGGAAGAGGATGCTGTAGGGTCAGCAGCTTCAAATGTCCTAAGAATATATCCAGATACTATCAAGAACAGGGGAGCTACAGGGGCTGCCACAGATAGTTCTGGATATTCTGATCGGTCTCTGATGAGTCCAGAAAGTTCTGTCTATACGACTGCAAGTGCTAGAACCCCTACAAAGTCACCCGAGAAGCAGGCACCGATTATTCTTAACTTCCATGATGCTGGCATTCATAAATTTATCGATGCTGACACAGATGATGAAGGTCAGTTGCTCTATGATTCAAGTCCTCCAAAAGCCTCTTCAGGACATACTAGCCCCAAATACAGCATTTCTCAGAGAGGCTATATAAGGCAACGAGATAATGTTTGTAAAACAGAGAAGGACCGCTTAGCAACTGCTGCTTTGTCCTCTACACCCAAGCTTTTAGGGCAAAATTGCCTTTATTCCATGGAAAATATCACTGGAAGAACCCATGGTAACCAGGAAACTATCAAATTAGATAATCATATTTCACCTGAGGTTCACATATTACCAGGTGGCGGTGGAGGAGGAAGAGGACATAGTAACAAACATGATCAAAATATCTGATCAGTGCTGCAGAATGTTGGCTAACAACTGACAGGAATGCCTTTGCACTCGACACACCAAGAAAAGATTCTGCATGGCATGAACTTTTGACTGAACAAGCCACCTGTTTTGTAAAAATCAGAAGGATGTCTTGAAATGGGATTAAGGATAATACCTCCTCTGAATCTACTTCAAATTCTGATTCCAACCACATGACAGTCATTAAGTAAAATGAAGTTTGTGCACATCTTGATCATAAATTGATCTCCTTTCAACTTCCTTTACAGAAGTCAGTGTGACCAATTCTTCCATTCATTCACTCCTTTAACATAGACCTCTTTTATGGCAATACCAGTATCTGAATTGCATTGTCATCTTAAAGTGATCTAGACATCTATAGTCAAATACTAGAACAAATGGTAGATGTGATCAGAAACGCAACACTTTATGCTTAAAGGTAACTATTCCAAACATCCCCCGTCCATGCCTTTTTCTCTGATGAATACAAGGTTTGAAGACAAACAGGGCTCGGGTAGGCTTATTAAATCACAAATGCAGTGAATTGAGAAATAAACTTTTAAACATTTCTCTCTGTATTTCTAGATGCATTAAAAAATCTATTTTTTTATTTTTAAAAAAATCAGCAGGGTGAGTTGCACCACTTGTACTAAATCCAAAATATCCCTTCAAAGTTATATGTAAAAATATCAAACTGACTCTGCTAAAAAAAGTCATACAAAATCCGAGATCAGGGATGTAGTTTTTAACTTGGGATTAGGAAGATAGTTTTCAAACTTAAATATGGTAAGATGTTTAAAAAAAGAGATTTTCATACTTTTTTATGAATGGATGTTTTTATGTATTCTTGAAAATAAATAAACCAGGTGGATCTAATCTTTTGTGTGTTGGAGAAAGGTATCCTTGGAAGGTATCACCCAAACATCAACAGTTGGGGAACTAAGAAACAGCGGCAAAACAACAACAGAAAAGCCAGAAATGTCAGCTTGAACCAAGAATCCATATAAGCTTGGAGAACAATTCCAGCACAAAAGAAATTAAGTAATATTGGAAAGATATTCCATTTCTTCTCCCTGAATTATTTGCACATCATTGAGAAGGGAGGGGAAGGGAGTTACACCCAACCTGTTCACTAAGCAACAAGTTTATTTCTACCACATTTTGCACTTAACTAATGTAGAATGCAAAAATATGCAAGTTATAAATACATAAATATGCAAAAAAAATGTTATTTCCAAGGAATGATCCTCCTGCCATCTGGGGTGGTATACATCAAGATAGGAACTTCTGGAATTTAACAGTTAGGAAGGAGGGTATAAATATCAAGAGACTAAAGGCCATGAACTTAACACATCTTCATTTTATTTTGAAACAGGTCGTTTCTGACAAAAACACACAACTACACCAGCTTGGATTTATAATGCCTACTATTTCCTTTCATTTTGCTGGCATTACAAAGCACTTTACGTTAATGTTGTGACAAAGGTGGAATCAAGAAGAACAGAGAATGTATTTTTAAAACACTAGCACTTTAAAAAAAAACACACTCCTTATTTGTGCCTCGTCACATCTGTGATTTGTTACCCACCTGGGTAATCATAACTGTGATGATAACACATAATGTTTGTCCTTCGTTACTGTAATATAGTGTAACATTAAGGTACATGCACACCTATAAAACCTTTGAAAGCTTGACTTCTTTTTGTAGAATTGTGCACTCAGATGCAGGGGAAAAGGTGATGTGGGGTCTAGCCAGTCTAAAGGGTAGGCACCTTAATTCATGGCCCTTCAATGTTGACTGAGGAGCATATTTGAAAGGGTAACTCAAAGTCAACATGACTTGAAGCTCAGAACAGCCTAATTCAAAAACGTATTGGAGAAAGTAAAGTATATTTTCCTTTTTTTTTTTCAATTTCATTCCCTGAGAAAAGGCTTACAAAGATGCATTCAACTTGATTGCCCCTGTCAGTAGATAGAAAACTTTTTTTAAACATAACCTATTTATTAAAAAGGAAAGTAGGGGCAAAAAAAGATTTTGTACCAGATTTTCACAGTTTGGGGACATTATAAGTAGATTGCACTGCACTTATCTATCATGAGTAATTACATTGCAAATAACAGGACTTGGCAAACTGAAATGGATCTCTGTAAATAATGCACTGCATCCATGAAAACTACCCGTCATTTGTCAAATCAGTATTTTTTCTGGTGTCAAATAGCTGTAGGTCTTGAATGTAATTCTTGTCAATTCGAGCTGTACTGACTGTCCTTCCACCTCTAATGCACACACCATGCACAGACAAAAGCAATAAGCACAGATTTATCTTTAAAAACTGTTATGGGTTGTAACAATCCTTTGCACATGTTTCTGCATAAGTGTGAATATTTCTCACATTTGCTCAATTATCCACTTACCTAGGAACCCCTTCCAATATTACTGTATCTATTCATTCAAATTGCCAGTAAAGTAAACAGAACAATTTCAGGCAGTAAAATGTTCATTCCATGCAAACAAACTAAACCAAAGGGATGTATGCTTACAAACAAAAGACAAAAAAAACCCAAGAAAACAGCATTCTGGAAAGGTACAGATAGTTATCAGCTATCTATAGGGTGAATTTAAGATACTATAACTAATCTAAAAGCATGTGGGAGCCCTGAATTGTCATTAAAAATAATAATGCACCAAATAAATTTTGCACACAATATTGCAGAGATGATCTTTAATGCAACTGCTAAGTTCCAGTAACTCCCTGGGCTTACTGGTTGATGATGTGTTTCAAACTCAACACTAGATGTTATTGTAAGGGCAAAAGGGAATTACTTTGGCAACAGTAACGTGAAACTGAGGGATACTTTAAACTTCATTAATATTTTGATTAATAATTTGCCAACTTGTGTGGTTTGACGCAGAAAATGAGTTGATTAGGGCATGCTGGCTGGAGAATTCTGGGAGTTGAAGTCCACAGGTCTGAAAGTTGCTAGGCTTAAGAGATGTTAATCTAGATGTAAGATACCTCAATTGTAGCCTGTTGATCTGTTAGGATACATCTCCACTGGCCACTATCTGAGAATTGTGGGCTTTACTATCCCTGCATACCTGAAACGCATCAGACTGGGGAAGGCTGACATATTCTGAAATAAAACAGGCAAAGAACACCAATCAAAAAGCCTCTGCTTTAAAGAGGAAATAGAGAGTAAGATTAAAATAAACTCAGAAATATTCATACATATATGATTTCATGTAAGATATATTATTACATAATCTTCCCCAACCATTTGCCTCCAGGTGTTAAAGCTGCAACGTCCAAGATTCCCAGCCAGCATGGATTGGCAGACTATACAAAATCACTCTACGGAAGCATGATAAGTGGAGCTTCCTGGTCTCTTTTATTAAATATATAAAAAAATTAGTATTCCTCTTCATGTTTGTTCCTTAGTTACCGGTATCTCCTTTTTGTACCTTGGGATTCCAAGCTTGTCTCTTTTTTTTTTTTGGCATTTATGCTTAAGTTTTACACCAACTAGAATAAAAAGAAGCAAACTAGTCACGTACACCCCAGGTCCCCTCACTAGTTTATGTTACAGGTTTTGTGTCATGTCCATCATCAGCACAAATGGTAAATAAAAATAAACAAATTTGGAAAAAAAAATTCAGGGAAAATATTTTTATTTCAAAGAATGAATCAATAGAAAGCTCTGTGTGATATATTTTAAAACAGATCCTTTGTGTAGAAACCTTTCAAAGAAATTAACATTTTTCGTATCAAGAAAGCAAGCGCATGTAAAAATAACCATTTAGAGAAATTATCTAGCAATCTCAGTTCAAAAGTATACATTTGAAGCATGGAGGACAATCAATAACCGTATTTAAAAACAAACCTTAAACAAAATATCAACTGGTGCAACTCTCCTTGTACCCAACCCCCCCCCCTTCTTTTTTGCCTTGCATTGGCAAACGAGAAACAAATCTTTCATATATTTAGCCATGTATTGGGTCACTTTTGACAGATGTTTCAAAAGTATTGCAAAATGTGTATCTTTCAGTGTGAATTGACAAAGCCCGATGGATTTCTGATAGGGGTTAATTAAAACTGCATTTCCTTTGTGTTTGTGAAAGGGTAATCTATTCTTGTTTTGTCTCCAATGATGATGTGTGTATGTCCAAGGCAAGCCCCACTGACATGACTGGGAATGACACAAATCACAGAGATGCTCTTGCGCATACCCGGCATTCATTTCCATGCAGCTTGCACTGGAAACTCAGTGGATTATGCTCCTGTGTCTGACTGAAAGTTAAACTGTATATATGGAACATGAGGAGACATGTAAACGCTGGGGAACGTGTTCTGCATTGAAAAGCATTTGAAATCCAAAGTGGAATTGCAGAGTCTGTGTTCATCAATTGAACTGAAGTCTGTATTCAGTTCAGGACTTTGAAAAACCATAGCACAACTTTACATAAGCTTTTAAATGATAGCTCGTAATCAACTCTATTGCTAATCCCACCCAGGTTGATTTCCATTGGCGGGAGGAGAGAAGTTGTTAAAAAAACAAAAAAAACAAATATTCATTGTGGTAGAACTCATGCTAAGATTTTCAAGCTTAGAGTTTTTTAAAAAAAAATACAAGCAGAAGTCTCCTATAGCATACTGCTTGCAAATTGTAGGATCTCAAAACTATTGTTGTTACGCTGAGAGCTTTTATTTAGAATTGGAGTGGTCCCAAATTAGAGTACCCAAATTTGCAATCTTCTAATCATTCGGTAACATGAGGCCAATCACTCTCTCCAAAACAAATTTGCCTAACATGATTGTGTCAGAATAACATGAAAGAAAATAATGTATACCAGCTTGAAAAAGGTGAAATATAAGTCTAAGATTCTGATTTAACTCCCGCCCATGTTATTATTGTTATGGGGTGATATGTAGATGGCTATTTAAATGGAATACTCTAGGATTCAGTGGGATCTTGGCCAACAGCTCTCTGGTGAACCTTCTCAATGGCTTCCTGGTGGATTCATCTCAGCAAAGTAGGGCTGAACATAGCTGCCATTTTACAGTTTTCATTCTACCTTGATAAAAGTGTCATTCTTGGGAATTCTTAGAAACTAAGCTACAGCCCTTTCTAAGCTACATTTTTTTTAATTTCTCACAATGCCTCAGAGTGGTAGCATTGTGGGAAAACAAAAATGGCAGCTAAATTCAGTCTCTTTGACTATTTGAGGTGGGGATTAAAACTGAGTACAAAACAGGCATGACTGATAGAATGTATTAGGACGCTTGAGGGTCTAGAAACTACTGGATGTTCATGACAGCCCTGGAAATTATGCAGCCAGCAAGACACATGCCTTTGGAATGTCACATCTCTTAGCTATGAAGGTGAAGAGATGGGCAAGAAAAAGAAAATCCAGTTTAATAGCTGGGAAGAGTGGTGCAAAAGTGGAATATATTTTCTTGGACATGAATCATGGATATGGCAGTTGGTATGGCAAAAGGTTGCTAGGCTTTCCTTAATCCAATAGATTTGATTAACAGAGAGAGGGGAACATTACATAATCGCTTGCAGTTTGTTCAACTATATATGTAATTGTGCATCCTGTATCAAATAAAGCAGAAAATGAATCCGTGTTTCTCCAACAGTATGGCCTCATGCCTCTTGCCAGCTTTGATCTGATTTTTTTTACAGAGCTGAAATCAATCTCTTAGTTCTATGGACTAAAGGAATGGCTGCAGACTTCGCAGGCGACGTTCTCTCTTATTGGCAGGCGACGTTCTCTCTTCTTGCTTTTGCTTTTCCGTGAGAAAAAGCAACTGTAATTGTGAGTGTGATAGATTTCTCAGTGCCTTTTCTAAGCACATTTCAGGAAAATGAAGAGTAAAGTAGCTAGTTGGGTGAATATCCACATTCAAAAAATATATATGAAGAATCAGTTGCAGCAGAAGGAGCAAAAGATGAGCCGATGGGATACAGGTCTCCCCTCAGAAGACTATGTAGGCCCAAAGCAAATGCATTTTTCCTGCACCTATCACGCTGCATGTAATCCAGTGTGACGTGTTTCCTTAGCTGCTGTTGCTAAAAATGGAAGCACTTTCTTCCCTATCCAGCTAACAAGTTACAATATTTCTAAGCAAAGCGGTATTCTGTTTTGTTTCATTTTTTTAAAATGCAATGCATTGATACTTTTTGTACCTATTATTGTGTATTTATGTCTTGATAGGACAATAATTGGTACTAACTGATGATTCGTAGCAGGGTATTTCAGGCTCAAGGGGCTGGCACTAAAGTCACGTTTTCTCGACTTGATAATGCTTGATGTGATATTTGGTCAGTTGGATTATCTTCCAAAGCACCTAAACCATATCATTAATAGAGTTGCCGAATAAAGCAACAACCGTAATGTTCATTGTGGGACACGGCTACTGTATATGCACTGTATATGGCAGAGGGGGAATTCACAAATTTGCTCTTAACCCACTGGGCTCACTGTATTTTGGCTTTTTTCCACTGCTAAAGGATGCTTAACAACAGATAACAGCATTGGATGGGATCTTGGAGGTTTTCTACTCCAATCATTTGCACAAGCAGGAGACCCTATACTATCCTGGGCCAGATGCGTCATGCACTGGCCATGCCTATGCCTGGTTTAGCAAAATCACAATATGTCACGTGATGGGGGGGAATCACAATATGTCACGTGACGATGCTGTGACGATGTGAGTTTGACACCCCCGCCCTATATCATTCCAGGCAAGTGGCTGGAATGGCATACTGTTCCAGAATGGAATAGGCTATTCCAGAATAGAGGCCCTATACCATTCCAGACAAGTGGACAATTTAGGACATTGCATTTCCTTCTACATCTGCTGATTTCAAGGGCTCCTGCAATGCTTTCAGACAAACAAGGAGATGAAATTTAACCATTAGCTCTTTCTAGAGGAAACCGATGGGAGAGGTTGCAACTGTGGAACACTTCCTCCTATGACAAGTTCAACAGGGTCTCAGTCAGTTGATATGTACATATAAAATCAAAAGTTTCCTAATTTTATATCTATATATCTATCAAAATTATTTAGTGGAGTGGAGCCATGAGTGGCCACAGCACAGTGGGTCCCTGGGTTCCTGAGATGCTTAAGCAAACGGGGCTGTGCACATGCGTGCGAGCACCAACTACCCAATCACACTGCCCAGTTGCAAATAGGCCATGGACCAATAGTAGGTCGCAACACGCAGGTTGGGGACCTCTGCTCTAGGAGATGAGAGGCTTGCATTCCCACACTTAATTTTTCATTCCAAAGTTCAGTCCCAACCCACTAACCAGTTTCAGTTGGGTTGATAGTTTGGAGCCTCCAGATTGAAAAATATCATCCATCTCTGTTGCAGGTAAAAGTTACACCATTTTCATATATTCCAAAGTACTATACTTTTCTGTTTAGATAAAAATAAAAGTACACACACACACATTGTATTTTTAGCAAATTTATAACTGGACAGGTGAAGGTAAAGGTTTCTCTGTCCAATCATGTCTGACTCTAGGGGGACGATGCACATCTCCATTTCTTAGCTGAGGGAGCCAGCATTGTCTTTTATGTGGTCAAGTGGCCAGCATGACTATGTGCTCAGGTGCACGGAGTGCTGTTACTTTCCCACTGAAATGGTACCTATTGATCTATTCACATTTGCATGCTTTCGAACTGTTAGGTTGGCAGGAGTTGGGACAAGGACAGGAGTTCACCCTGTCATGCGATACTCGAGTCCCAACTCCAGACAATAGCTTTCCAGCTGACAAGCTCAGTGTCTTTAACCATTGAGCCATCACATCCCCCATAACTGGATAATTGAGCTTTAAAAAGTCTTCTTTTGTATTACAGATTAGAAGATTAGAACAACATCCCATTCCCATGCTGCTATGGAAATTTTAGTCAAACACATCTGGACATTCCCTATATTGAAGTTTTTGTTGTCGAATGTTTCCATAACTGAACATTTGACCAACTCCAATGGGTGTGGGTCTGTTCCAAAAGAATGTTGCAATCTCCGTCACTGAATTATGTCTGTAAAAGATCACAGACCCTGCTTTTACCATTTTGAATGTATCTCATGTTTTATTATTACAAATGAAAGTTATTTTTTCATCCTCCTTTTCCTTTCCCTCCAAGATGTGAAAGCAAAAAAGATCCACAACACAGTCCTATAATCTCTTAGCTCCATTCTTTGAAGCTGTAATCACTGAAGTTGTAATAAGGAAAAAACAGTATGAGTACATGGCTAATATGAATCCCATACTTCATGTACAAGCAAATGACTACCAAGAGTCTAAAAAGTTTGGGAATTCTGCTTCCTGACTTTAGAGAAAGTGATATAGCTGTAGGTTAGAAAGGGATGAAGAGAACACAGAAACTGGACAGGTCTGTGTATTATATATCAGGGGTGTCAAACTCGATTTCATTAAGGGCCGCATTGGGATTGTGTTTGACCTCGGGGGGGGCAAGTGGGCATGGCCAGATGGGCGTGGTCCCAAATCCTGCAGTCCTCTGCTAGTGAAAACGAAGCTCGGGAGGGCCCCGTGTAGCCCTCCTAAGCTCCCTTTTCGCTGGCACAGGCACTGCGGGCCGGTCCTTCCCTGTTTCCAAGGTAGCCCCGTGAGCCACATCTAAGCACCCCATGGGCCGCATCCAGCCCAAGGGCCTTGAGTTTGACACCACTGCTATGTACTGACTGGGACATAGATGGGCACACTGTTTTCTAGTCTAAAATCATATCATTTTATTTCTGACCTTATTTTTATTTTTAAGTTCCTTTTTCAAAGTTGGCTTTCGGAACAGACCAGATTGCATTAGAAATGCAGACTTAACCGTCCATAGAATAATAAAAATACAGTTTTAAATAGTTTTCAACTGGCTTTAATTAAATTTTTGAAGTCTTGCACTGCTAGCATAAAAGTAAAAAAAAAAAAAGATGTGATCGTTCTTTGCTGCTATGAGAACCTTAATTTTGTACGTGTAGAATTTAAGATAAGATCATCCCAAATGGTCATGCTGCACTGCACCAGCATCTAGGAGAAAACTTAAAGTTTGTCATGATATTTGGAAAACTCCTTGAAACGTGGATGGAATTATAATAAGAATTAATACTCTTTAACCTTGCCACATATGCTTAATTGTTTCTTCGTGTAAGTCTATTACAACTATCTTGAGAACTTGCTTTCCAACATCTATATCAGTGTTTCTCAACCGTGGCAACATTAAGATATGTAGACTTCAATTTCCAGAACTCTCCAGTTAGCACCTCCAATTTTGGGAACTGAAGTTCACATGTATTAAAGTTGCCAAGGTTGAGAAACACCTATACAGTAAAACATAGGACTTAGATAGTGCCATTTACCTGATAACTTCCATTTCTCTGCTTCTTGGAGGAGAACAGGAGCAACGATGATAAATGCAGAATAATAACACAAGAAGAGTAGAACTGGGTACATTAACAATCTCAATAGTCCTGTTACTTCCTCGATGTTGGAATTTAAGACATGCTACTTAGGAATCATGAGAAGTTGTATAGCCATCACTGCGGGAAGAGGGCCATGTTAGACTAGAATGACAAAAACAAAATTGAGAGATATATCCTTTTAATAAAATGGCTAGTTGGAAAAGTTGCTATCAGCTATCAGCATTAGTAGCTGTTGAAAGTCTGAATCTCCATGAACATGTCCATTCCTTTTTAAAACCATCTGAATTGGCTGCCACTGCTGCGACATAATTTTAAATATGCTTCGTGTTCCACATCTACCTGCAGTTATTTTCATGGATGTCCCCCACGGACACTTCTCTTCCCATGCTATCTACAGAATGCTTTCACACTTAGGTAATCCTTGCCTTACAACCACAATTTGGGCCAGAATTTCCATTGCTAAACAAGGCAGTTATTGACTTGCAGCCAATTTTACTATATTTTTTGCAATGGTTATTCAGCAACTCACAGCAGTTGTTAAGTGCATCATGTGGCCATTAAGCAAATCCAGCTTCCCCCATTGACTTTGCTGTTGGAAGCCAGCTGGGAAGGTTACAAAAGGACACTGCAACTGTCATAAGTACATGGCAGTTGCCAAGCATGAAAACCTTAAGCCTCTTGGGGATGCTTCAGCAGTTGTAAGTGTGAAGACTGATCATCATACATTTTGTGCTGGTACTCAGTGCACAAGCTAGAACTTGTCAGTGACGTCTGCCTTGTGACTCACTACATTGTTCCTTATGGGGAAAATGTGTTTGGTACTCATCATTTTTGGTACTCCTTGCATCTCCCAGAACCAATTAATGATGAGTACCAAGGTACCCCTGTATCTTTCTGTGTGTATGTACACACATGTTAAGACATTGTCATTATTACATTTTAAACTATTAACAGTCAGAGTGGGATATAATCGTGACTGTGTCACAATGGGCACAATATTAAAAGAACATCAGAGGCACCTAATAATTATCAGGGACCTATGACTAATTATCACACATGTTGCCAATCATATAGCTAGTCTACAAGTCAGGATGTTTTAAACATGAATATGTGGCTCAGAGTCCCTGGGTTGAAGTTATAAATAGACGTTAACCCTTCTTCCATCCACACTTTGGACAGAGCTGCAGTTTCTATTGTGAACACTCATTTTCTACAAATGGGATCTTTTCTCCCAAAACCAATTGTTATGAGGTGCCCAGAGTTACTTAAGATGGATGGCTACATCAATCTTTTACATACATATATAAATACATATATAAGGTAGTAATGGTGACTGCAACATTTCTGTTTGGTACAGGAACATCCTTCTATGTTCATAGGGATGCTCAGCTCTCCTACTACAATGAATTTGACTTAATGTACCTAAATCTCTGGCCCATTCAGAATGTTTCAGGGGTAAATACAGTAATATGCATTGCCTTGAAAACACAAACTTTTGTTATTTGGCCCGGCTGAGGTTACATGGATATTTTTGACCTGGAATCCTTGTAAACATACGGGCAAGTCCCTGGTAACAAAAGAGTGTGATTGGCAGAGCAACAGGAATCTATGATGACACCCTTGGAACTTCTGCACTTTTGCAGTTTTACTGTAGGTCAGTGACAAGTTGGCTCAAGCATAAGACAATTTCACAGAGAGGCAGGTTGTATCATTTGCACAAGTACAAAGAAGCTGGGTTAGTATTATTACAGGTACTTCCTGGATGGCATAGTGTTCTTGCTTTCAGGATTACAGGATCTTCTGCTAAGCCTCCTCAACTTTCCTCTCTTAGGGAAGCAGAACCAGAAAAGCTAGTAATTATACCAGAGTTCCCCAAACTTTCTGGGTTGGCGGCCCAGAGTGAGGGGAGAGGGGGGAAAGGGGGGGATGGTTTTGTGTCAGGGGCAGGTGTGTGTGCATGTGTGAGCACTGTTCCTTGTGCAAGTGGGGCTAAGAGTGGTTGCAACACTCACACGAGTGTGGTCTTGAGCACCCTGGACACTAGCGCAAGTGGGTCCCCAAGTGCCCATGACACTCACGTGAGGGGGGCCACGAGCCCCCACAACATTCGCACAACATTCTCAGAGCCCCAGCTACCCATTCAAGTGACCCAGTTGCAAATAGGCGATGATCCAGTAGTGGGCCGTGGCTCACAGGTTGGGGACCCCTGGCTTATCCTGTTTTGCAACTTTCACCTTCTTTTATAGAAAGCCAATGTGATTATTTCAGCCTTCAGTAGGTAAGTTAATAGTATATTTAAAAACAATTGTCCAGTGAACAATTTGCAGAAACAGAAGTACATACTGGGACATTTCAGCAAATTGCAAAAAGGAAGGAAGGAAATTCTAGGGCTGGACTTGTGCAAACCAGTCTGCTAAATTGTATACAGATTCTTTATAGTTGTAGCCCATCCTTTCAAATGGCAATGCATCAAAAGAGTTTAAAATCTTTGAGCATTAACAACTCCCAAAGTGTTTGGGAGGAAATAGGATATCATTAGCCATATACTAGTGCACTTAGAGTATTACTTTTTAAATATTTATTTTTGGTAACTTTAATTTAAACTTTACTTGATGAAGTTTATTGACCTCTCCTGTTGTTTCTGTAAAAAAGGAAAAAGAAACTTTTAAAAATTGTCTTTATATGCATGTAGTGCTATGAAACTGTGATCCTTCTGTGACATTCAACAATTGTATTGTCTTGTAAAATAATGTCTAAAATGTCTACAGATTTTAAAGCAATGGACCCTCCCTTCAGATGACAGAAATAAAAAAAATATGATTATTAAAATGAACACGGGATTCATGCCATATTTATTTTCCTATGTACATTTACTTCTACATATATTTAATTATTCCAAAAGTAACTTGCCCTGGCCCTGGGGCTCAAAACAACAGCTACAAAAAGAATGCTTTTGAATGCAAAACATTAAAAGCTATAAACAAATATATAAATATGAATGTAGGCTCACATTTAAACAAATTAATCTTCCCTAGTTTTTTTTTCTACTCTTTCCCAAAGGAAGTCAGAATTTTATTTATATCACATCGTTAGATAAGCGCATTGATAGCTTGAAGAGAATGCAAGAAATGTAATCTTCTTAAGCAGTTCACTGAGCAGTTTTCCCAATGTAAGAAAAATATAAGCCCTTATGTTCAAAGCACCCATAAGTGTGAAGGGCAAAAAGAATAGAGGGCGGTCTATCCCTGTACCCTTTGGCATTCTCCAGAGGCACACAATTGGCAAGTGGGAGGAGCAGAGCAGTGGTGGGATTCAATTTTTTTTACTACTGGTTCTGTGGGTGTGGCTTGGGGGCATGACAGGGGAAGGATATTTAAAATCTCAATTTCCACCCGACCCCACTAATCTGTTTTCCAGCTCCATTCTCTGGTGCAGGGCAACAAAATAAGACCCAGCCGATCAGCTGGCACGTGGGAGGCAGTGAATAGATGGGGGCGGAGCCAGTCAGAGGTGGTATTTACTGGTACTCTGAACTACTCAAAATTTCCACTATCCGGATCTCCAGAACTGGTCAGAACCTGCTGAATACCACCTCTGGTTCAGCCAGTTTGGACCGGTTCGCCTGAACCGGTAGTGGAAATCATCCACTCGCCCTGGCTCTATGCTGTCCTCTTTAGGCACGTGCGATCAAACTGCATACGAGGAAGGCCGAGCGCATGCATGGACGGGCACGCGTGCTCACATTTGTGAACCGGTAGGGAGAGTAAGTGAATAGCACCCCTGGTGAGGAGTAAAATATTACATAACCTAAAAGGATATACAGTTCAATGTGGCTTTGATATATAGGCATTGTCCACACAGTAGCTATGGATTTATATGAGGGGATGCTTGGAGTCTCTCCATTCAATAGTGCTAGAAACCCTTCTGGTTATATTAATCTCAATACCAACAAAGCATTTAAGAGATTTTAATAATACTATATAATAACATTTACCATTTGTCATTACTAAGATATAATTTCAATTTATCAACCAAACAATTTTGGTCACCATACTACAAAAAAGATGTTGAGACTGTGGGGAAAGTTCAGAGAAGAGCATCTAAGATGAACAATGGCCTAGAGACTAAAACATATGAAAAACGGCTGCAGGATTTGGGTTTGTCTAGAGAATAGAAGAATTGGGGGTGACATGATAGCAATATTCCAGTATTTGAAGGGCTGCCACAAAGACAAAGGGGGTCAAATTATTCTCCAAACCACCGGAGGGCAGGACAAGAAACAATGGTTGGAAACTAATCAAAGAGAGAAGTAACCTGTGATTAAGGAAAAACTTCCTAACAGAACAATTAACCAATGGAACAGCTTGCCTTCAGAAATTGTGGCCACTCCATTACTGGATGTTTTTAGGAAGAGACTAGGCAATCATTTATCTGAAATAGTACAGGTTCTCCTGATTGAGCACAGGGCTGGACTAGAAGACCTCCAAGTTCCCTTCCAACTCATTGTATTCTATTCTACTTTCTGGGGTTGTTGGATTAAATAATGAAACAAAAAAAAACATGTTCCTCAATTTTTCAATGAGTGAGGTAACCAGTACAGGTAGTCCTCAACTTGCTACGATAATTGAGTCCAAAATTTCTGTTGTTAAGTGAGACATTTGTTAAGTGAGTTTCACCTGGTTTTACCACCTTTCTTGCCACAGTTGTTAAGTGAATCACTGCAGTTGATACATTAGTAACACAGTTGTTAAGTGAATCTGGCTTCCCCATTGACTTTGCTTGTCAGAAGGTTGCAAATGGGGATCACATGACTTTGCGCCACAGTAATGGTCATAAATATGAACCAGTTGCCAAGTATCTGAATTTTGATCACATGACCCCGGGGATGACGGGGTCATGTGTCATAACTTTATAAAAAATGGTCACCTTTTTTCCAGAGCCGTTGTAACTTGGAATGGTCACTAAATGAACTGTTGTAAGTTGAGAAGTACTTCTGTGTGAGATTACAATAGACACAACTCCTTAGTCCAGTTGACAGAGCAGAATGGCATTCCAGATGGATACAAGACCAGCATTGAGGATGTTAGGATTTGGACGTCTTCAATATCTGGATCAGTGGTGGGTTCTGGATTGCGTTGCAACCGGTACGCTGCAACAGGGCCCGGTGTCCACCACGTGCATGCGCACAGCATGTGTGCAGCATGCGCTTAGCACGCTCATGCATACTTACTGCCTGCAACACTCCAGCTGCTAGGCGGAGCATCGAGCAGGCAGCATACGCTCCGTGCATGTGCGCGATCGGCTCCAATACAGGTAAGGAGGGCAGGCGCACGGGTGGCCCTCAGGAGCACCATACTGGAATTGTACCTGATGCTCCCAGCAGGCACCGGTACGCCCATACCGGGGCGTACCGGTTGTATCCCACTACTGATCTGGATTGACATAAGTAAAACCATATGAGTAACAGACTTTTCTTCATTTCATTTGTCTGGAAGTGTTCGGTCTTCCATGTCAGATAGCTTTCTTTTCTCCACAGACAGAAGAATGGCATATCCACAAAAAAGAAAAATTCTAATAACATTTACAAAGCAGCCATTACATTTCTAAATTAAAATTGCATGCTTGTATAGCTTTTACGAGCTTTCATCCACTTCATCGAAAAT